>NC_045614.1:76708484-77333484 GCF_009829155.1 Mustela erminea | reverse complement strand
GAGGCAAAAGTAATCCTCAGTGTCAGAAATCATAAGTCTGTCCATGGGCAGGGAACCGTATGGGAAAGGGCAACAGGGAAATTTTGGGGCTCACAGAAATGTTCTGAATCTCGCTTTGGGTGCAAGTTAACCAAGTGTCAAAAGTTATTAAACTAAGTAATTAAAATTTGTACATCTTACTGTAGGGAAATTATATCTCCATAAACAAGGGGGGAGTTATGGTGTGGATGTGAGAATGGTGTATGCATTTGTGCGGGAGCCTAAAAGGCATTGCTTTATTTTCTTAAACCATCACAAGTATAGAACACTGCCAAAACAAGTCATGATTTTTCCCGATACTTCTTTCACTGCATCATTATTTGTTGCATTTTCACAGCCTTGGGGGAAATTCAGTCAACAATTAACCAGACAATAAAAGCAAAGATGTTCACAAATATATTGTCCCTTTAAAATACATCATTTTCTACATGGCTTAATTTAATCTCTTAGCAGAGGATTGCAGACACACGCCTTTAGTGGCATGCTCAGAAATTGTAAATGACATATGGTATAATAAAAATAAAACAGCTCAGATAAATAAATAGCACAACAGTTTTTTAAATTTGCACTAAGAAAATGAGAATCAGGTAGCTGCATATTTGCTCAATTCCTATGTGGTCCACTTTAAAGATATTTGAGAATTTAGGATTAATATCAAATGCCTGTCAATAAAGTTTGCCAAGAACATATACAGATTGTATTAGAAAACTACAAGAAGAATTCCTTTTCTTTAAGTGAAATTATAAAGGGTTGGTGGATTTAGATAATAATCCTTGTGGACAAGTACTCTACTAGCTGCTTCCCCCAGCCCCAAGGTAGATGGAATTTAGGATAATAATTATGTGCGCCATATTTCAGTAGTTTGACAACATGAGACTATCACAGAAATCTTCCCTTTTGTAATTTACCAAAAACTTAGAGTACATTTCTAGGACTCACTATGGGAACATTTACTCATCATCTTAAGCATAAGATGATTTATCAAAATCAGATGTGATTTTTGAAAGATCACCTTGGTAGGCACATAGGGGATGATTAAGGGAGGGAGCTGGTTCTAGGTAACCTGAGTAGAATGGATTCAATCATTTGGAAGGTCTTTAAAGCTCAGCCTTCTTTGAGATGAAAAAGAAACTCCATCTGTGGACAGCAGGTTCAGCCCATGTCCTTAAGTTTCAACCTGCCCTTCCTGCCAGCCTATCCTATTACCTAGCCAGCCCCCACAACTGTATAAGATAATTCCTTCTAATAAATCTCTTCATATGTACCTTCTACTGGTTCCATTTTATACATTCTGTGTAGGACTGTTCTGTACACGGCATAACATTAGCAGCCCTGGCTGCCTCCCCTTAAGTGCCAGTAGCAGTCAACGTCATTGTGATAAACAAAATGGCTCTCCCTCCACATGCATATGGTTTCTGAGGACCTTGTAGACAGTGCAGAGGTGGTACACTGAATCATTGCTAGGGTTGAGGGGGAGACTAGAGAGACAAGAAAGTTGGATATTGCAATGACCCAATGTGAGACAATGAGAATGAGAGCTGGAAGGTTAAGATGGATTTGTCAGGCATTTCAAAAGTAGGACTGGTAAAAGATTGCTAATGAAACGGATGTAGGATTTGAGAGAGAATGAATTGAAGATGTCCAGGTTTAAATTAAGGTGATGAGGTGTAGAACATGACTGGGTTAAGGAAAGAGAATCCATTCACTGTGGGACTTGCTGAGCATGAGGTACCTATTAGACACATGGGTAAATGTCCAGCTCAAAATTTAGGTCCGTCATAAGGGAAAGGCTGGGATCAGACACATAGTTTTGGAGGCCTTCAGAAAATGGATGTGCTGTAAAACACATCCCAGTATATTTGGCATTCTTAGAAAACATTGTGTACTTTTCCTCCCCAAATGCTTATACTGTTGAGACCAGACCAGAAGGCTGGGGCCTATAAACCCAAGGAAAGTCCTAGTCCTGAATGAAGAACACCTGGGCAAGAGGAGGATGTGGTAGAAGGGCAGTTTCTAGTGTGTAGATGGGGAACTGGGAAGTCTTCTGAAGTTCAAAGAAGGAGCCAGAGAGAAGGATAGAAGATAAGAAAGCAAGTTCAAAAATCTTTGTTTTTCCTCCTCACATCCTCTCCAGCAGAGGTGAACCTTGTGAGTGAAGCAGAGCAGAGGGTTTGAGGGAACAAGTCAGGTTCAGCCAGAACAGACTGAAAGTTCCAGAGAAGCTTCGTGACCATCACGACACTATATACTATATAGCTAATATGGGCATTTAGTACAAGGCCCGTGAGGGTAGAAACACTGTGTTCACTGTGGTATCCCCTGTACCTAGAATAGTACCTAACACCTAATAGGTACTCAATAAATATTTGTTGAATAGATAAGGTAGGGCTGATATTGTGCCCCCACTCCCAGTTAGTTCTCTGTGGACTATGCGGCATAGGTGGGAGTCCAAAGCTCCCATGTGCCACAATGGGAATGTAGAAAATGGATATAGCGCTCACTGGTGAGTCCACCAGGTTATCACTTCATGGAGGGAGCACAGAGAAGACAGCTCAAACCAGGGATCCCACAGTAAGTCCCCCAAAGCCACAGGGATAGGTTCACCTCATCTGAAGTCAATGGAGGCCAAAAGAAGAAGGCAATAACACATAGAAACCCTTCCCAGTGGCGTGAAGATACCTAGGCTTCCTCCCGTATCCAGCTGCCATCTTGGGAGACAGAGATGGAGAGGAGAGCCCTTGAAATGGGAGAGAAACTTTTAGACCAAAATAGCTGATATAAGTGCTCATGCCTATATCCACCATTTTCTGCTATCAGCAGGAACAGGGGTCCAAAACAAAATGATATATGATTATGGAAGATAAAGTTCCCATTTTACACAAGCAATTTTTACCCAAATTCATATGAAACGAAAAACCATGAAACTGGCCAGAGCTCACTCAAGAGAAGAGCAAGAAGAGAAGCAGAACATCAAAGCTTAAGAGTACAGGGTCAGAAGAGAGAAAAAGAAAAGAGTGTTCAGAGACGTATATCAGAAATCAGGACAGGGGGATGTGGTTGAAACCACAGGGGAAAAAATTCAAGAAGGAAATATGAATCATAAGGAAGAATTACCCTTCAATTGATAATTTGGTTGTTAATTACTCTGGAGAAATATAAGGTTTCAGTCCACATTACCCAGGTTCAAATCCAAACATGAGGTATGAATACCATGACTAGGTATTCCACAAACTTCTGCCTTCTAGCACCAGCCTACTTTCCCAGACTTTCCAAACTATACATATCAAAATATGCATTATAAACCAGGAGATCCAACTCTCAGTCCAAGTTCTAAAACCAGAAAACTAGTTTAGTGACCTTGGAAAAGTCTCTTCTCTTGGTTTCCATTTCCTTGCCTTTTAAGTTAAAGCATAAAACAATACCATTTCTGAAATGTGATTAGTAGCCCTAAGTGTGCTAGGCTGGTATATTGGGAGCTCATGCAATTTTACTATTCTTTTCAATGCAGGAGTGACTTTCTTACCTACTTCAAGGCCAAAACTTACACCACTTGTTTTGGGAGCCTCCCTAAACTATATCAGCCAGAGATATCATTTGGTATTTACCAAGATTTCCTCCTGCATATATGTCTTGGCTTCCCAGGTAGACTGTATAAGTCACTTCACCACTGCGACCACTCCTTATAATCTTTTGTAATCTTCACAATAGCAAGCACCATGTCTTACATTCAGAGGATATTCAACAAATCTTTGTTCTTTTATTAATTATAAACTGCAAGTATTTTCAATTTTTCTTTTTGTTTTGTTCCCTGTTAGTCTTACGGATGTGAAAGTTCTCCAGGCTGAAAAAACTCATTCTACTGATAGAAAGAAAGAATCATGTAGCTTTAAAACAGAGATGGTGAAGATAATAGAACCTGTCAAATATCACTGGAAGAGAAGTGGAAAACCCTGCAAAACTCACCCTTCAAGAACTTGCTTCTTTCACTGATTACCCATCAGTCTCCCTGGTACATTCAACTCCACTCCATTTGTACACGTAGAAATATGCGTTATTTACAAATGTTAATATTAGCTTACAGTTGGATCCACAAAATCCCACTAATCTGAATGAAATTGGAGTTTTCTATTGATTACCCACATTTTTCAGGTTGGGTTTTAACACTCATCCTTGCATTTGCTGGTGAGGATCTAAGCAGCATGCGGTTTAGAATTGTCTGCAAACTGATTTTTCTGTCTGGGATACAGATGACAACCAAAGGGCAGCTCTTCTGTGTATTTAACATGTTGCACATAATGCTAAAATGCCAATCATGATTTTGATTACTACAATGTCACAGTACCCTCTGCAGCACAATAGACTTTTATTATAACATATTTAAGTAAAAATTACACCTTATTTTTCTCTGCTTGGTTTTATTCTTTTTTAAAAAATATTATTTATTTATTTATTTGAGAGAGACAGAACGAAAGCAAGTACGAGCAGGTAGAAGAGCAGAGGGAGAGGGAGAAGCAGACTCCCCACTGAGCAGGGAGCCTGACTCGGGGTTTGATTCCAGGACCGTGGGATCATGACCTGAGCTGAAGGTAGATGCTTAACCGACTGAGCCACCCAGCACCCTTAGATTTTATTCTTGACTCTGCTCTCCTCATGATCTTTATTTTGAATTATAAAAATTAGACAGCTTAATGTTCTTCGGAAAGAAAATTTTCTTCTCTTTCTTAGGTTCTAAACCACAGTACACAGGCATGAACTTTATTAGTGAAGATTTCTGTGTCCTCTTAAAATATATATTAATACCTGTCTTTACTAGACTATTGCCATAATTGAGAATAAGCTAATATGTCAAAAAGTTAGTAGCATACACCCCATGACACAGGAGTCCTTAACGTTTCTTATCAATTGCTTGCTCACCCCTTAATTTGCAAAATTCCAGCAATTCACAATGGCTCTCCTTATCAGTGCTGAGAATTCATAAAGTTTTACATAAGGTACCCACTAATTTCCCTTTCCTTTGACTATTGCTTATCATTGGATTATGTAATTGTATTGTTGATATTAACTGCTCTGGGAGACATTCCACCATATTTGAAATGAAATAATCATGATACTATAACAAGACTTAAGAAAAAAAGACACATAAAATTTTATACGTATAATTTTTCCATCAGCAATGGTGTCGATGTATGTTTTTAAAAAGAAATAATTGGTACTTAGCAAGGATAATGCCAATTAATTGCATACTGTCTTTTGATTAAATGTAATCATATTTCCTTCTCAGTTCTTTAATAAAGCTGCACTTTTCCTTTTAACTAACATTTTATTAATCCAGAGATGAAAAATGATCAGTATACATAAAATAGTGCCAAAGGAGACGATATCTGATTGCTCTTTAAACGTAGTAATATAAACTGCTAAGAGGCAAAGTACTTCTCTATGGTCCCTATGAGACTGAATGCTCCATGAGGGCATCAAAGCTGGCTGGTAACACGTGCTCAATACATACTTATTAACTGCATGAAAACCACATGTGGATTTGGCACTAATGGACCAGATAATACTGGATTAGCAAGTTGCATCAACAATTATTTTTTTAACATAATCATTGCTTACTTTATATAACTGGTGCTATCTTATAATTCTGTGCCACTTTTTCATTTGCACAGTTTATTCAAACACAAAAACTTACTTAATCCTTGTGTTTTCTGTGATAGGTAGTATGTTCCCCCTAATTTACAGATGAGTACAGAACCTCTAGAACCTCGAAACTGCCTCGACTACAGGTATCTCCCTTTGTTTAACCCAGTCATGGCCTGAGAGCTGGATTTCTACAGTTAAAATGGCTCTCCAAATACGTACTGAAATATTGATGGATGACATGATATAGTGGTTTGGGTTTGTTTCAAAATAACCTATGGAGGGCAGGGAGTGGGTAATGGGTGGGCATTGAAACAGTATGTGATTGGCCCAGAGTAGCAAATTCTTGAAGCTGGGGGGGTGGTACACGAAGCACAATTTTTATTTCTGTAAATGCATGAAATTTTCCATAGTAAGAGTTTAAAAAAAAAAAAAAAAGCTGAACAGTAAATAAATAAATAAATAAGTCATTCTCAAGGTGTTTTGCTAAAGATAAGAGAATTTTTGTGGTTAGATTTTAAACTAACTCCGCCCATCCCCACATCAGCTAAGAGAATCTAATATAAACTGACTCTTTTATATCCAACTGGAAATTGGCTAAGTAGCTTTGCAGTGCAGAACTTAATAGAAGGCCTCAAATACTTAAGATATATAGAAATGGCTAAATCTCTCGCATTTCAGTTTCCTGGGAACACTGTACTCTGAATGCAACATGACATGCATAGAATGGTGTGTTTCTCATAGCTGCCTACTTTTTACGAAGTCAGGTGGTAAAATAACAAGAAAAGTGAGCTTTAACTGGCTGTATATAAGATTTAACTGTGTTCAGCGAGAGCTATAACTCCAAGTTATATGCTCCTAAACATAAACCAAGGCCTTAGATAATCACCAAGTATTGTTCTGTGAAATTACAGTTGGGCTCAGCAAGGCAATAAAGATGAGTCCCCCCCCACCCCAAAAAGAAAACTACACTGAATCTTCAACCTCCAGATTCCAAGAATGTCAGGACAAGCACACCACACAGTAGTGCTTTCCTTTTAATAGAAACGAGTTTGATGGGAAGTTGTTATCCAAGAAATCAGAGAAAGGGAGGGAGGCAAGGAGGATGGAAGGGAGGGAGGGAGGAGAGAAGGAAGGAAGGAAGGAAAAGAAATTACAGCTGTCTCTTCTTTCAAATGAACTCTTCATACTATTTTCCCAGCTGAGGTAGAATAAGGCTTTAGGGTCCTGGAAAGGAATTTGATGACCAAGTACCTTGATTAAGAATGGGTGTTACGACCCTATTTCCATTTCCTTAGATCCCATGCCCAAGAGGGAAGAAAAGAATATGTACCAGGTTGAAGGGTCCCTGACTAGATCCCCACTTGGGGGAGCCCAGAGTATGAGCAAAGAATGGATCATGGGTCATGATACAACAAAAGCACATGGGGGAAAACAAGAGACAGCAACAAGAGCATCACTGACATGGTCACTCACATAGGTGGATACTGGTAGCTTTTCCCTTTTTCAAGCTCTGCTTAGAAATAAACTTAAATATCAAAATAATTTAAAGGTTATTGGCAAGAAAAATTGAAGGACATATTCTTATTTGAAGCATGGCAGCATTATTACCACCACAAATAGTAATAAAAACAACTAGACTAAAACGAAAAAATGTTAAGGCAATTATTATTTCTTCTCTGAATTAACACATAACATTTTCATCCATATTCCCCAAATCATATTTCTGAAGAAATAAAATCTATGTATTCACTGCTATCTACATAAAGAGCATAACGTAAACTTAACAGAATTGCAAAGGGATCTATTTGATGCTGCCAGTTTTGCAATATACAATAAATGAGGGGTGGCTCATTGGAAAGCCATTTATATTGACTTTAATTTTAATTATAAGGTCTAGAAAGGAATGCAAATATGGAACTATATAATGGTGAAATACTGCATGTAGCAATTAATATTTTCCTAACTTAAGATAATCCTTCCTTAAGACAAGCCTGAACCACTGCAGGTGACCTTATAATGGAGTACATCGTGAAGACACTGACAGCTGTGCACTTACATGACATAACAGAGCCAGCTCATGGTGACATGTGACAGCATTCCGGTTGGCTTCCATAAAGTACCTCTGTGTACGCTTCCGTTCCCGTTCCAGCTTCTTCTCCAAAGCCAGCTGGGATGTAGACAAATTGTCTAAATACTTCATCATGACGTCTGATATCATCGAGCTGACTTCTACAATATCTGGGCGGGCTTCTGCATCAGGAGTGAGGCACCTACGAGAGGACAAGCTGATTACAGCACTCTGGTCAATGTCAGGACCAAGCCATGGGTGAGGAAGATCAAGGTTAAACCCCCCACTGTGTGTCCACCGTGGTGTTCACACCCAAAACTCCTGGGATAAGATGGACATCAAGCATAGCTTGGAATCCAAGACTTCTTAAAAAGTATTTGGGAAGTTTGGGAAGCAGAGGGAGGCAACACTGTTCTCTTTGCAGCTGGGATATCAGGCAAGGGCTACTGGCTGAGCATGAAGCCGCTCCTCAGATCTCAGGACAAGTGGATATAGTCATCTTCTCCCATGTGAACTCGTGATTTTCTATAATCACTGCCAAGCCATTGGTCAGTGAGACAAAAAGGGATCCCAAGAATGTAGGCCCTGATACACCAAATGGAAGGTAGGTTCCTAGAGAGTCACAGCTCGTTGGCCTTTACTAGCTGGGTAGCAGCAATATCAACCCAACTTCATTAGTGTGTGTCTTACAAAACCTGAGTCATAAAAATAAAATGCAATGCAGTTACTTAAATGTTTAAGATGTTTGTAATAATTTTTTTTAAGATTTTATTTATTTTGACAGACAGAAATCACAGGGAGGCAAAGAGGCAGAGAGAGAGAAAAGGAAGCAGGCTCCCTGCTGAGCAGAGAGCCCGACGCGGGGCTCGATCCCTGGACCCTGGGATCATGACCTGAGCCGAAGGCAGAGGCTTTAAACCACTGAGCCACCCAGGTGCCCCTGTAATCATTTTTTAAAGTAACTAATTGGACACGTTTCATGCTAATATTTTCTGTGATTTGGAGGTAGGAAATGGCAATCAGCTTACTAGAGGGAACACTATTTATCGTCCAGGTAAATACTAATAGAAAGCTATTCTAGACACAATGGGATCAATTACCAAGATCATTGTTAGCATGTTTTAAGTACTTCAGGCATTTGCTATAATATTTTGTCTATTTCTAAAATTTATTATTTTTTTTTAAATTTTACTTATTTGAAAGAGCAAGAGCTCGCCCATGAGAGAATGAGAGAAAGAGAGCGCATGTGCACAAGTGGAGGAGGGGAGCAGAGGGAAAGAGAAGCAGACTCCTCACTGAGCAGAGAGTTGCACACAGGGCTTGACTCCAGGACCCCGGGATCGTGACCTGAGCTGAAGACAGATGCTTAACCAGCGGAGCCACCCAGGCACAGCGATATTTTGTCTATTTTTCAAATTCAAAATTTCTAACTTCACTGAAGTCATGTTGCTTCTTAATGAACTTGAACTTATTTAGACTTTGAAAAAAAGATCTAACTTTCACTTTTTGTATTTGACTTAATGACCTATAGTTCACACAACTTTCACCTACACTGACGTCTCCAGGAAAGATTTGAGAACTATTCATCACAGAAGTCAAAATAAGACTCTAACTTGTTAATTTGCTGATTACTCTTTGCTTTTTACTTGATTATGAGTAAAATATACATATCTTAGACATTATCATCTCATGCTTAATCTTTATGTTATTTCTCTCTAAGGCAGTGGGCTTGCACTATGGTTATGAGAAGTACTTACCCATCTGCTGAATTCATATTTAATGAAGTTCAGTCTATGCATTTATAACAAAGTAAGACAAGGCCAGCTACATAATTTTGGGGGTGCCCAGTAGAAAATGAAAGTGTAGGGCTCCAGCCCAGAGTGAGGAAGTCAGTCTCCCCTCCCAGACCAGTGTCCTAAATCATGGTAGACAAGAGCCTCCCAAGTGATTGCAAACTCCATGCCATCATGATGCTCTTGGTACCTGGACTGGAGGTGGGCAAGAGGCCCCACTAAGCCCCCCACTGAGTGCACCCTGGTGCTACCAGCCTGGTTAAAGATGGCTTCCTTTTTGCTTCACCTCAAGATTCAGCAGGATACATACTGCACCCTGATTCTCTCCTTGTCTGCATTCACAAACCCATAGGGAGGACAGTAAAGATGGAACACAGGCCTTCCCTGGTGACAGACCCAATCACCATACCAGCGAGAGAACAGTAGCAATGATGGGACAGGGTCAGGGAGATGGAGCTGGAGGCCAGGCAGGGGCCACGGGGCCAGGAGCAGATGGTTGAGAATCTATGTCAGAGAGGTAAGAAGTTGAAGGGACTTCACAGTAACTGAGACTTCCAAGCTCCAAACATACATGCTTCTTGTATCATCAGACTTCATTTCCAAAACACAAAATATAAGAATTTCATGACTTTGAATACAGAATCTTAACCCCTAAGCACATGACTGTTTTGAGTATGGGAGCCCTGAGCATTGGTCATAGCACGTGAAGCTGAACGTCTGTGCCAGTGACATATTTGTATTCAAATTTATTATTTTAGTTCACAATCATGAAAGAAGCTAAAATGTTGAATTTCACCTTCTAATTAAATGGGTTTCTTCATCTACCCTCACTTAATTAGCAAAAGTAATTAAAGCTGATAAAAATGGTTGGTTGACCTAGCGTTGGTTATGACTGCCATGGGAGGGGGAAAAAACAACCACAACCAGCAACTAAGCCTTTCATTAGTGCAATGGACTAAAGTCTTAGTCTGCAGATATTTAAACTGATTAAAGATAATATTAGCATTTGCCAATAATATCTGCCCTTTTCCAGATCCCTTCCCTATCTGCTTGCCAAAAATCTACTTTTTTCCAAGTCTCCATTAGGAAGACTAATCAACCTCAAATGACTTATCAAATGACTTATCAACCCTTTTTTGTATATCCTCATTACATTTAAGTCCTTAAACTACTATAATATTGTATTGTAATGATCCATTTCACCACTAGAAACCAGAAATTTCTTGAGAGGACAGACATATGTCCCCTTCTCCGTGATTCTTCAACATGTGAAATGGACTCTGTGTCCTATAGGTACTCAGCAAATGAATGAATGAATGAATGAATGAACTTGGGCTAACATCTAAGAATTTACCTGTCCCATGGGGGGCGCCTGGGTGGCTCAGTGGGTTAAAGCCTCTGCCTTCGGCTCAGTTCATGATCTCAGGATCCTGGGATCAAGCCCTACATCAGACTCTCTGCTCAGTGGGGAGCCTGCTTCCCTTCCTCTCTCTGCCTGCCTCTCTGTCTACTTGTGATCTCTGTCTGTCAAATGGATAAATAAAATCTTTAAAAAAAAAAAAAAAGAATTTATCTGTCGCAAAGGATACACCCCAAATATTTGGCCACAAACTTTTCCAGGAACATCTCTTTCCATAAGTTCTAATTTAGCCTCAATTCTCTGAAATACATCCCTGCTTAGATATTTCAGAGAAATTCCTTTTTTTTAAAGGTTTTAATTTTGAATTTGACAGAGAGAGACACAGCGAGAGAGGGAACACAGCAGGTGGAATGGGAGAGGGACAAGCAGGCTCCCCCCCAATAGCAGGAAGCCCAGCATGGGGCTAGATCCCAGGACCTGGGATCATGACATGAGCCAAAGGCAGACGTTTAACGACTGAGCCCCCCAGGCACCCCAAGCAAATACTAACAGATCTTAGAGGAGAAAAAAACAATACAGTAATAGTGGAGGGCTTCAGGACCCTATCAGCAATGGATAGGTCACCCAGACAAAAAAATCATCAAAGAAACACTGGAATTAACAACACTTCAAAACAAATGAACTGATATATATATATATACATCTCAAACATTCTATCTATATCTATCTATCTTTATCTATCTATCTATCTATCTCTATCTATCTATATATAAAACATTCTATCCAATAGCAGCAGAATACACATTTTTCTTAAGCACTCATGGAATATTTTCCAGAACAGATCACATGAGAGTCCATGAAACTAATTTCAGCAAATTTAAGAAGACTGACATCATACCAACTATCTTCTCTACTACAATGATGTGAAATTAGAAATCAACAAAAGGAAAGTAAGAAGAGTTTAAATTTGTGGAAACTAAACAATGCATTTCTAAATAGCCTATGGGTCAAAGAAAAAATCAGTAGGGAAGTAAAGAATTCCTTGAAACAAATAAAAAATGGAAAATGTAACATATCAAATTTTGTGGGCTGCAGCAAAAGCTGTTCTAAGAGCCCATAGCAATAAACACATATATTCAGAAATTAGAAAGATCTCAAATAAACAACCTAACTTTAGACCTCAAGGAACTAGAAAGAGAGAAACAAATTAAACTCAAAATTAGGAGAGAGAAGGAAATAATAACAGGGTATAAATAAATTAAGTAAATTAAGTAAAGTCCAGAAAAGCAATAGGAAGAATCAATGAACTAAAAGCTGGTGCTTTGAAAAAACAAATGGACAAATCTTTAGATAAGCTAAGGAAAAAGAGAGAAGACTCAAATTTAGAAATGAAAAAGGAGGCATCACAGCTGATACTACAAAAATATAGACAAGATATATTGGGAGGGAGACAAACCATAAGTGACTTTTAATCTCACAAAACAAACTGAGGGTTGCTGGGGGGAGGGGGTTTGGGAGAAGGGGGTGGGATTATGGACATTGGGGAGGGTATGTGCTTTGGTGAGTGCTGTGAAGTGTGTAAACCTGGTGATTCACAGACCTGTACCCCTGGGGATAGAGTATTACGCCTCCATCAGAAAGGATGAATACCCAACTTTTGTAGCATCATGGACGGGACTGGAAGAGATTATGCTGAGTGAAATAAGTCAAGCAGAGAGAGTCAACTATCATATGGTTTCACTTATTTGTGGAGCATAACAAATAGCATGGAGGACATGGGGACTTAGAGTAGAGAAGGGAGTTGGGGGAAATTGGAAGGGGAGGTGAACCATGAGAGACTATGGACTCTGAAAAACAATCTGAGGGTTTTGAAGGGACGGGGGGTGGGAGGTTGGGGTACCAGGTGGTGGGTATTATAGAGGGCACGGATTGCATGGAGCACGGGGTGTGGTGCAAAAATAATGAATACTGTTATGCTGGAAATAAAAATAAATAAAAAAAAAGAGAGAGAGAAAAAAAAATATATAGACAAGAAATTGATAAAATTCTAGAGACACACAATCTACCAAGACTGAATCAGGAAAAATAGAAAATCTGGACACACCAATCGTGACTCAAGAGATTGAGTCAGTAGAACTCTCAACACAGGACACTCCAAGGCCAGAGATCTTCACTGGTTAATTCTACCAAACATTTAAAGATGAATTAACACCAGTTCTCACAAGACTCTTTAAAAATATTGAGGAGAAGGGAACACTTCCAAACTCATTTACAAAACCAGCATTGTCTTGATACCAAAACCAGATAAAGACACCACGAGAAGAGAAAATTACAAACAAATAGTCCTGATGAATATAGATGCAAAATTCTCAACCAAATATTAGGAAACAAAATTCAAGAATGCATTAAAAGGATTAAGCACTATGACCAAGTGGGATTTATCCCTGGGCTATAGGAGGAGTCAACACACACAAACATGTAATCTGTCACATCAGTAAAATGAGAAATTAAAACTATATGATCATCTCAATACATACAGAAAAAATATTTGACAAAATACAAAATCCCTTTATGATTAAAAAAACCCTTTACAGATTGGGTTAGAAGGAACATATCTCAATATGAAAAAGTCGAAATATGACAAACCCACAGGTCACATTATACTGAATGGAGAAAAATTGAAAGTGTTTCCTCTGAGATCACGAGCAAGACAAGGTTCCCTACTCTCATCATTCCTATTCAGTATAGAATTGGAAAAGTCTTAACTAGAGCGAAACAAAGAAATAAGGATCTCTCAAAGGATCTCTCTGTAGATTTCAAAGGATCTACAGACTTAATGCAATTCCCATAAAAATACCAAAGACATTCTTCACAGAAATAGTAGAAATAATCCTAATATTTGTGTGGAACCACAAAGGACCCTGAATAGCCAAAGCAATCCTGAGAAAAAAAGACTAAAGCTGGAGGTATCACACTTCCTGATTTTAAACTATACTACAAAACCATACTAATAAAAACACTACGGTACTGGCACAAAAGCAGATCCATAGACCAATGGAAGGGCATAGAGGGCCCAAAACTAAATCCCAGCATATCCAGTCAATGAATATTTGACAATGAAAAGAAGAACAACCACTGGGGGAAAGACAGTCTCTTCAACAAATGGAGCTGGGAAAACTGAAGTATATGCAAAACAAAGCAAGTGGCCCCCGTCTCACACCACCCACAAAAATTAACTCAAAATCCATCAGAGACTTAAACCTAAGACTTGATACCATAAAACTCTTGGCTCAGTGGGTTAAACCCTCTGCCTTCTGCTCGGGTCTCAGGGTCCTGGGATCCAGCCCCACATCCAGCTCTCTGCTCGGTGGAAAGCCTGCTTCCCCACCCGCCCCTCTGCCTGCCTCTCTGCCTACTTGTGATCTCTGTCAAGTAAATTAAAAAATAATAATAATAATCTTGAAAGAAGAAAGGGGAGGAAGAAGCTTCCTGATATTGGTCTTGGCAATGAGTTTTTGAACGTGATGCCAAAAGCACAAACAACGAAAGAAAGAAACAACAAATGGGACTACATCAAACTCAAAAGCTTCGGCACAGCTTTTGCTACTCAGTTAACAAAATGAAACAGCAGCCTATGGAGCAGAGAAAATTTTTACAAACCACATATCAGAGAAGGGGTTACTATCCAAAACACATAAAGAACTAAACACAATTTAGTAACACTTAAACAAATAATTTGATTAAAAATGGGCCAAACAAAATAGATATATAGATATTTTTCCAAAGGGGACTTCAAAATGGCCAAAAAGCACATGAAAAGATGCTCAACAACACTAATCATCAAGATGATGCAAACAGGGGCACATAAGTGGCTGCTGGTTAAGTAGCTGACTCTTGTTCTTGGCTCAGGTCATGATGTCACGGTCACGAGATCAAGCCCTGCGTTGGTCTCAGCACTCTGCGTGGAGTTTGCCTCAGATTCTCTCTCCCTCTCTCTTGAGCCCGCTCTCTCTCTCAAATAAATAAATCTTAAAAAAAAAAAAAGATGCAAGTAAAAACCACAATGAACTATCACCTTACACCTGTTAGGATGGCTATCATCAAAAGGAAAAGAGATAACAGATGATCGTGAAGATATGGTGAAAAGCGGATATACACACATTGCTGGTGAGAATGTAAACTGGTCCAACCACTATGAAAACCAATACGGAGATTCCTTTAAAATATTAAAAAATAGATCTACCATATGACCCAGCAATTCTGCTTCTGGGATACACCCAACAGCAAACAAAACAGAATTTTAATGAGGTATCTGCATTCCCATGTTTATCGCAGCATTATACACAACAGCCAAGATATGGAAACCCAAATACCCATTCTCATATGAATGAATAAAAAAGAGGTGGCACATCTATACAAGGGGATATTACCAGCCAGGAGAAAGGAAGATAGATTCCCATTTTTGACAACATACATGGAACTCCAGCACATTGTGTTAAGTGAGGTAAGTCAGAGAAAGACAAGTACTGTATGACAACACTTATATGGAATCTAGAAAAATCAGACCTATAAAAAAAAATAGAAAACAAATCGTGGTTACCAGGACATGAGCATTGGGGGGATAAGAATGATGGTGTCTAAGGGTACAAACTTGTAATGAGTCGTAAACAAACAATGGAAATATAATGCACTGAATAATTAATACAGCCAATGATATTGTAATATAATTATGTAATGTGATGAATACTGCTTCATTGGCAATCATATTACAATATATAAATATGTCGAAGTGAAACACTGTACACCATAAATTTACAAAATGGAACATGTTAAATCTACTTTGGGGAAATTTTTTTAAAAAGAGAAAACCAAAGAACTGAAGGTTGGGTGAAAAATGTAAAGATCCACTTGTCCTTAGAACTAGCCGAAAACATTAACTGTGCTAGTCATCGTAACTGCCTCTGAAACAAAGCACAAGACGGCTTATGCAACCAGGCACAGATAAAGAGATGTAAGGCAATTGGAAGATTTTGTGCATAAAAGGAAATGTTCTTCTCTTTTAGAAAGTAAACAGGCAATATTCTCTGAACAGGGTACTGGAAGGTAAAAATAGTAATGCTGGTACTGGGCAGAGCAACAAAATGGATTTATTTTCTGCCCCCAGACTCTTCAGGGTTGCTAAGTTATTCTTCCAGTGTAAAAGCCTGCTAGGAAAGAAAAGTTCCAGTGACAGAATGTGCTGATACACCACATGACCAAACAAGAAAAAGGAAAGATTGCATGTGAGACACACAACTGCATGCGCTCTACTCAAGACAGGGTGTAGAGGGACGCCTGGGTGGCTCAGTTGGTTAAGCAGCTGCCTTCGGCTCAGGTCATGATCCCAGGGTCCTGGGATCGAGTCCCACATCGGGCTCCTTGCTCGGCAGGGAGCCTGCTTCTCCCTCTGCCTCTGCCTGCCTCTTTGTCTGCCTGTGCTCGCTCTCTCTCCCTCTGTCTCTGGCAAATAAATAAATAAATAAATCTTTAAAAAAAATAAAAAAGACAGGGTGTAGAAGGTGAAAATGAGAAGATGGAAAAGCAGAACAAGCAAGAAGATCATGTAACTGGAAACAGCAGGTGTGAAATTAAAAATGAGTCTCGTGAACTTGCCCATCGATGGCTGTCTTGCATTTCAAAGGCTCTATCATGTTACCATTTTGCTGAGTCATAAATGACCATTAAAACTACTTTTGCCTTTATGTATTTCTTGCATTGATTTTCTGAAGAAAATAGGAAACTAAGAAAATAGAAGATTAAATTTGCTTTCTTATTCTTTTGGAAATTAATTTTTAAAGATTAAAAATCCAAAGCAAATTAAATATGTAATTGCATAAAATTCATGACTGAATTTTATTTTATGTCAAATTTTCTAAAGATAAAACTTTGTGATGTGAACCCAGACAATGAGTCTTGAATAACCTTAAGTGAAAATCACATCTGCTATAGAATGCATAGTCATCTTCATGTATAATCAGTTATAAAATTAAAATAAAATTGTTAGTTCTTACTTATGGCATCTTAGTTATTTCGAATTGAAAGTGTCCTTACAGGGGCGCCTCGGTGGCTCAGTTGGTTAAGCGTCTGCCTTCGGCTCAGGTCATGATCCCAGGGTCTTGGAATTGAGCCCCACGTTGAGTTCCCTGCTAAGTGGGGAGTCTGCTTCTCCCTCTTCCTCTGCCACTTCCTACTCCAAACCCTGCTCATTATCACTCTCTCTTGTGTTCTCTCTCAAATAAATAAAATCTTTAAAAAAAAAAAAGGCATCCTAACAAATATTTAATCTAGAGTCCCCTAATAATGATCATTCATACTCTTAAACATTCTGGTGATAGGGAACTCATTATCCATCCAGCAGTGTGCCTCACTTGGGTATCTACAATTCTGACACACACTTCTAATGACAAACTGACCTGAGCCTCCTTGGAACTCCACTCCATGGTCTTGGCTCCATTTTCTCAAGTTCCACAGAATAAACCCAATTGTAATAAACCCAATTGTAATAAGCCCATTTCACATTTTCAGTGTCATTCCATTTTCATGTTTGTATCCTAAACTTGTTAACTCAACTGCCAAGCCACCATGGAAACAGCTCCACTTCTCTCCATCAACAATACCACCACTCCAGTCAGAGCTGCCATCATGTCTTGGTGGACAGCTGGACCTGCTTTGCATCCTGCCCCCATTCCCTGCTGTCTATTGTCCACAAAGCAGCGAGGATGATCTTTGTTACAGAAGAAATTTTCTCTATATCCCACCTGTAAATAACCTTAAGTTTTCTCCTCAGTACTCATGAAAAAAATTCAAAACCGTCAAGGTGGCCTATCAAACCCAGTCAGTCTAGCCCCATCAGCCTCCCCAGGCCCTAATCATTTTAATTATTCTCTCCCTGACTTAAATGCTACATCTCCAATTTCTTTTAGTTCCTCAAACTAATAAGCTCTATGCTGGTCTATGAAATGCTTCCTCTACTCTTTACTATTTGAGGATTAATGGTTGTTCAGGTCTCAGATTATAGGCTCTTTCTTCACAGAAACTTCCTCAAGTCCCTAGACGAGGCCAAGTCCTTCTGGAATCACTCATTGCTCACTCCTTTTACCATTCTTCATCCAGTTTATCATAATTTAATTTACATACTTAATTCCATAAATAGTAACACTACTGTTATTAGTAATAATATCTAATTTTATTGAGGGTTTGCTAAGTGCTGGGTACCAGGCTAAAAGCACTGAAAGCATTATCTTATTTAATCTTCAGAACAACCCCGTGAGTGGTTACTATTGCTACCAGTACATCACAGATGAGAAAAGGGGATACGTGGAAGAGTAGGGATTAAAATCCAGCTGATTCCAGAATCTACTGATGTTCTTAACCTTTCCATGTGATATTGGTACCTGACTCCTCCACCAACTTGTTAGCCCCAGGCACATGGATACCAACAGTCAGGAAGCCTGTCAGAAGCAAATTAAGGTCCTGTTTGCCCAGTGCCACAAAATCAAAATAATGTCTCTGTATATTTTCACTGTGCCACCCCTCCCCTACTCTTTGTGATGCTCAAATACCTATGAAAAGAAGAAACTGAATGAGTAAATCTGGTATTCTTGTCTTGACATCTCTGGAGACTTCTTGAATTTTTGAGTCACTCTCCAGAAAACAAATAGCAGAGAACAGGTCCAAATTGTGGAGAGGAGCAATTTAAATACATTTGTTTGGATTCATTAGCAACAGGGCATGATCTAATATATGCAGAATTCAGATTATTCAAAAAGGGGTTTCAGCTCATTTCTCCTAATATTAACAATAACAGCTGCCAGTGTTATTTAAGATTTACCATTCAACAAGCTTTATGCTAAGTGATTTTCACAGTTACCTTGTATAATTATTACACCAGTGTAACTGGATGAGGAAATAGAGAGATGCAGAAAGAAATGTTTGCTCAAAATCTGCAGTTAGTGCAACTCAGCCCTGGCTGGGCCTAGGCTCCTTAGAACTGTAGGACAGCATAGTGCTGGGCAAGGAAAGATTCAAGATATAACTCTACAAACTGTGAGGATGAGCTGGGAGGAGAAAGTGAAGGGAATAGATCTCTTACATGCCGTCGAGGTGGTGCTAAGTGCCAGGATAGATACAGAACCATTTATAGGGAAATGGCAGGAGAATGGATAGGTATTCTATCTGGGTGACTCTGGGATTTCTATAATAATGATTTGACTCACCTCTGTGGGGCACGGAAGTAATCTTGAGCTAACTTAAAAGCATGTGTTGACATAGAAATAACAATCAGTCAGAAAACAAGTCATTTATTCATACAACCAGTATTTGTTAAGGGTTGATCTTGTCCCAGGCATTGCTCTGGGCACTGGAAGAACTATGAACCAGATTGGAAAAGTCTCTGCTCTTGTAGAGTTTTCCTTCTGGTGGGGACAAGACAGGCAATAAAGAAATATGTCTGCATATGCACACACACACATGCGCACGCACACACACACGTTTCTAACATGTTGGGAGATGGGTGCTGCAAGCTTAAGAAAGCAGGCAAGGGGGCAAAAAAGTGGAGAGGCTGTGGGAGCATCAGAATGGGCTCCCTGATGGTGGGAAATAACAGCAGAGACACAAAGGAGGTGGGGGCCTGTGCCATGCATGTACCAGAGGGAAGAGAAGTCAGAAAAAAGGGAGGAGAAGGATAAAGGGCCAGAGGCAGGCACATGCCAGGACTCGCATGGAGCTCCCTGTGGCTGGCAGTGAGGGAGCAGAAGGAAAGTGGGAGAGAAGGGTGACAAGTCAGCTGGGACAAGTCCTGTGAGGTCAGAATTTTGCGAATGCAACAGGAAATGACTTTCATTAAACTCCTATTATATTGATGGCTGGAGCACTTCTATCTGACTTTCTTTGGAAAATTATTATATAACATAACATTACCAATTTAAAAATAGAAATGAAAAAGTGGTTACAATTTTATCATCTAACATGGTCTTCTTTAGTTTCTAATGTCCTTGTCTAGTCTTTTCCGACATTCATGCATGTATTTACAGTTTTTATCATAGTTACAAACAGCTCTACATCCTGTTTGTTTCTTATCATCTTTGTTTTACAGGTTGATACAAAGCCTTCTGAAGAATCATTCTAATGGCTGCATATTTCAAGTGCATATACCACTTCCTTTTGGACATACTTCACTGGCTTCCAGATGGTCACCATTACTGGTGATGCATAAATATTTTTCTAGGTTTGGATTATTTGGGAGCCCTTCCTCTTCATGAATATTTACACAGTAAATTTGTAGAGATGAGAAGTATTTCTTGATAGTCCCTATGGGTTTGAAATGGTGAGAATGATTACCTGCTGATGGTATCTGTCACTTTCTCAGAGTAGATGCCTTCTGGCACCGGTTCATACACCGCCTCCACTATCTGCAAAACAGACAGACCAGCGTGATGGACGTAAAGAGGCCATTAGTATGTACAATACTTGGCCACCACATGAAAGCTACTCAATGAGCATTATAACCATGCACAAATTTTAATCAGAAACAAAAACATCCCAACAAATAAAAAATTAACATCAATTAAGCAGCTCTTGAGCACAGATTGTATTCTTCAAACTGAGTTAAAGTTAGCCTCAGATCCCCAATAAATGAGTGTAGGATAATATCAAGTGCTGATTGCAGGCAGTCCCAACCACAATTAAAAATAAAAGACCAAAAGTAATTTGATATATTTATTTGTATAATTTTCTATGATAAATGAAGACAATTATAGGGGGAATGCACCATAGTACATGATGTATATTTAGAAGAAAGGGGAAAAAATGAACTGGATCATGTGGCCAATAAAACAATGTGCCTGCTTTTAATTGATGGTTTTATAAAAATCACAAATGTTCTGTTTAGGAAGAAAAGGAATGGCATTTTTAGCAACACAAGACCCTTTTGTCTCCCAACAGTGCTTACTTTTGTAGCCAGGGAGAGCATGTTGGTGCTATAGAAGGGGGGATTCAGAGTTGCCATCTGATAAAGGATGCAGCCGGCCGCCCAGACATCAGCCTTCTCCCCATACGGCTCACTCTTGAGTACCTCGGGGCTGAATTAAAACAAGGGTGTTAATAGATACTGAAAAAGGGAGAAGAAATCAGCACAGAAAAAGAGTCCAATTTTTAAGCAATACTTGGAGATGTGAGAAAAAAGAACTGAAACTCTTCCTCACTGATTCAAGTAAACTTATTATAGAAAGTATCTTTGAATTCTCCCAGACTCTGATGAATCAAGAAGCACAGTCATGCAATTCCATTTTAAGCACTAAATATCAATGTACCATATAAATATTGCCCATTAAATTTTCAAGGAAGTTTTTATTTCCAGAAACAATTACCCCTCTGTGGTAGATGGAATTGTTGGCCCCAGTTCTTTACCATTCTGGAGATTTTGTGCATCTCACTCTTACAATGACCTCTTGGTATTATCCATACCTGCCTCTGTTTTTGTTTTGTGTTGTTTTGGCCAATGGAATATGGAAATGTCAGTGAACCAGACCAGAGCCTGTCATAACAAATACTGAGCACTTTCATTTGTCCTTCTAGGATATTCTGTCCATTACCAAGAGAAGACATATCCCAGTGACTGCTATCCCACCAGCTTGGGTCCAGCAGAAGATACATGAAATAGATCTAACCCAGATGATGCAAAGATCTACAGCCTGAAGAAGACCTAGACCTGTGAGTCTGACAATAAATGCTTATTGTTGAATGCCACCAAAATTTTTGTGACTTGTTAATAATCAGCATTATTATGGGAAAAACTCACTGATACAGTCCCCTCTCCTTTGCTACTCAACTATGGCATATAAGGCAGGAAGAAGACCAAATCTAAATATGTTGCAGAAAATGACAACATCCATCAGGTTCATGTCTTCTGAAATTCCCTTTCCAATCTGGGCATGGAAGCTGTCAGCTTTTAAATAAACTTAAGCCATTAGAATTTACGGATTTGACATTTTTTGTTTTGCTTTGTTTTGTTTTGTTTGTTTGTTTGTTTGTTTTTTAATGTGGAGGCAAGTGAAGTTCCCTTGGATATTTTGGAGTAACTTAAGTTTCCTCTATCATATTTGTAGAATGAAACTCGGTCAAGGGTTGAAGGTTTTTAATACCCATACATCCTAAATTAAATAGTTTAGCAGTTCATTCTATGATGTATTTAGGACTATGTTCAGCCCTCTACATAAATAGAGGAGGGATTAAGAGTTAACTTTGATGGTAGATTAAGGTATAAAGAAACTGACAAACTGATATTAGAGCAATTAGTGTAGAAATAATCAATGGTGACTATCAGGAATAATCAAGGAGTTGCTCTTTTTATGAGACTATGAATTCCTGATTTTAGATTTACATTACATGTTTGCAGAGGAAAAGTATGATTTCTAGGTCTCTCAATTGAGCATTTTCATTTTTGGTATTTTGAGTTCAATAATATGGCAATGGGGGAATTGCAAATGAAATCTCCAGAGCTCTGCTTTTTTTAACTGTATAAAAAAGTATCTCCTGTTGTCACCTGGTCAACTGTTCACATTCAAAAAATGCCTTAACAAAAAATAATGTCCTCTACAGAAAAAAAAAAAAAAGTCTTTGTTTCCCCACAGGAAAATTTCTCAGGTTTTAATCTACGGAGAACTCAGAGGATTTGTTTCACATTTCCAAAAGCTCATGAAGCAGATGCTATGAGCATTCTACCCATTTCCCCTCAGACCCTTTTTCCATTTCCTGTTCCTGAGAGTGAAAACTCTCAACAGCCAGCAACTGTATTTCTTTGGAGGAGAGCCTTCATTTCTTCTGAAAAAATAATTACTCCGCCTGGGGAAAACACTTGTAACAACAGAGTTTACTCAGTTGATTGTTCTCATCACTTCACCTCCTCCTCCTCCTCAGTGGAGACCACAAACTCCTCTTATTCCCACAGGTGTGCCTCTCTGCACTGTGGCTTTGCAACTCCCATCCAGTACTGGAGTCTATTTCTCTATACGTTGAATCCGGACTTAATATGACTTGCTTTGGCCATGAAGACACCAACAAAAGTGGTATAAGGAGAGACTTAAACTTACTCTTTGGGGCTTTTTCTTCCTTCCTGCTCTTGAAAACCCTATGAACACAACCAGGTGACTCAGGCCAAGTCTGCCTGCTTGATGATGATAATATATGACCAATTACCTCTACCACCAGTACATATAGACAGATAACCATAAGACATGTGAGTGAAGCCAATGGAAACCAGGTGACCGCAATGCATACTGAGCTCACCCAATACACTGATCAGCAATCCTCACTGGGACCAGCCCAATTCACCAACACACAGTGTATTGATTTAAAAAAAAAAAAAAAGTTTATTGTATTAAGCCACTGAGTTTTGAGGCAGTTTGTCAAAGCTAAGTGATATAATAGCTTTCATCAGATTTTCAAAGCTGTGCACAAGCCCCTGAAAAAAGACCAAGAATTACTTCTCTGAAAAATAATAATAAAGGGAAATTAAAGACAAACAATACAGTTGCCAACTAGCATTTTTCTTCCAGGATAAACTTCAACTATCCTCTCAGGTAAGAATTACATAATTAAAACCCAAAGCAATGACAAACAGAATACAGAGTCTGATTTCTAGAAGCCACAACAAAATGTTCTGTTACGGTTAGAATTGTGTCCCCCCCAAAATTCGTATGTTGAAGTCCCCATCCCACTACTTCAGAATGTGAAAATTAAATACTTTAAATTAAATTAAAATACTTTAAAATATATTTTAAAGTAATTTGGTATGAGATGATTAAGTTGAGAAGATGCCACTGTGATGGGCCATAATCCAATATGACTAGTGTCCTTGAGAGAAGAGGAAGAGACACCATTAGCGTGCACGAACAGAAGAACAACCATGTGAAGACGCAACAAGAGAGTGGAATCCGGGTCTCCAAGGAGACTAAACTGGCCTACACTTTGATCTTGGACTTCCAGCCTTCGGAAGTGTGAGAAAAGAAATGTAAGCCAACGCCACCTGGTCTGTGGAATTTTTTTTTTTTTTAAAGATTTTATTTATTTATTTGACAGAGAGAAATCACAAGTAGATGGAGAGGCAGGCAGAGAGAGAGAGAGGGAAGCAGGCTCTCCGCCGAGCAGAGAGCCCGATGCGGGACTCGATCCCAGGACTCTGAGATCATGACCCGAGCTGAAGGCAGCGGCTTAACCCACTGAGCCACCCAGGCGCCCCATGGTCTGTGGAATTTTTGATATGGCAGCCTTAGGAAACTACTGCAGGTTCTATGAGAAAACCTACTTACGCTTTTTAACCTTCAAAAGAACCCAGACTTTGGGAAATATGACTAAAGTCACTGATTCAATCACAACTTACAGATATCATATAAGTATTTTGGTGGTTATCATTTAGAAAACACTTGAAAAATAATTTGTTGTCTTTCCAATTTCCCTGCTTAAGGTAAGCCCACCCACATTTATAAAAATACAGAGATTTATAACTAGCAATGCTTCATTTAAAGGAAAGAAGTTAAGTAGTATACACACACACAATTTAAAATGGGTTTTCTTTTTTCCAAACAAGAACATTATTCTGTATTTTAAAAATGGTTATTCCTATGTGATCCAGTCATCCAAAATCTTTTAGTGACAAAATAAAACATAACTTAGGTGATACTAAACAAAAATAGGGGTTCTTTTGGCCAAGGTTAAAATATTTGCAATTAAGTGTGTAAAAATTACATCCATTGTCAGTTGTACAAAAGTATTTATTTTTATTATTGCTGATCTAATACATAACATGGTATTGTATCTAATATAAAACATTGTATTATAGACTTGAAATTTCTTAAAAGCAGATCACAAGTATTCTCATCATACACACAAAGAGGTAACTATGTAATTGAATTTAAATAAAATAAAATTTTAAAAAAGAGGTAACTATGTGAGGTGATGGATATGTTACTCAGCTTGATTGTGGTAATTATTTCACAATGTGTAAGTACATTGAAACATCACATTGTACACCTTAACTGTATACAGTTTTTAACTGTTAATAATCCTTCAACAGAGCTGGAAAAAATTTTAAGTGAAACCAGGGGTAGTAAAGAGTTAAGTGGATGGTAAGGAGCAACGTGTATTTATTATAAATATTTTAATAAATAAGTAAACATAACTCATAATCAGCAGCCTTTGAGATGGGGGTGGACACTAAACACGACCTTTGCTTTACAAAGTCATAAATTATTGATAGTGAAAATAATGCAGAAGAAAGATGAGTTTGGAAGGATGCTTAATTTAATTTTTTTAAAAGATAAATTTTTGTTTAGATCTTAAAATTCTACCACTAAACCTTCACTGATATATAAACAATTAAGTTGCTAATGGTCAAGTATTCTTATTTACTTAGTGAGGTAAACAAGAAAAACAGTGGACCTTGATGTCTTTTAAACATTTTAAAACATGAATATTTTGATAACTTTTAAGTAATTTAACAATATGATGATTTATGTACGTTTGGAGGAGGATCTTTTTTCCTTTAAACAGACCAAAGTTAATGAAACTAGATAACAGAGGAAACAAAAGGTTTTCGTATATAGGTAAGTATATTCTTCTTTCCTACAATCGTCATATTATCATGTTTGTTAAGGTTTTGATTATTGGGCTCACTCCAGCCTGTGTACTAAAATTAGAATGATGGAGTGAAGATTAGCCTGACATCTGCACAAGGATGACATGCAAATTTGTGAAGCATTCCATGCTTTGGAAGCAGTAAGATGATAGGAAAAAGGTACTGTACATTAGGACTATCCTTTAGTCAACAAAGTTGTTTCCTCTAGGGGTAAAGAGTAAAAATTCTGATCCTGCTATATATCTATTCTGGAATTAGCAGTTAGCAAAAGCCAGATTTCTCACTGTTGGAGAAGGACTCTACAGATAAGCGAGGAAAAAAGTGGTTAGATGTACTCTACCGGGGGTATTAAAATAGAGTTGGAGACAACACACTGAACTCATGTTTAGACATTATTGATAACTATGGTTGCATATAGAAATAGTTTAGATACCTGTATATACACAGGTTAGTACACACATATACATATATCTCCTTGCTCTGACAGCTGAAGAGGCCTAGAATGACAACATCCCAGTAGCAATGAACACTCTTAGCACCAGATCTTGGTTGGTTCTTTCTTTTCTTTTCTTCTTTTCTTTCTTTCTTTCTCTCTCTCTCTCTCGAGAGAGAGAGAGAGAGAGAGAGAGCACATGAGTGTTGGGAGGGACAGGCAGAGAGGGAGAGAGAGAATCTTAAGCAGGCCCCACACCCAGAGCAGAGCCTATCACAGGGCTCCATCTCACGATCCTGAGATCATAACCTGAGCTGAAATCAAGAGTCATATGCTTAACCAACTGAGCCACCCAGGTGCCCCCAATCTTGGTTTTTAATACCATTCTCTAATAAAAAGAATCAGGACTCCTTGGAGAAATACCTGATTCTAGGACAGGGGGAGGATATATACACTAAACGAACCTGGAGAATCTTGTATTGCCAGGAAGTTAGGGTTCAAAAGGAAAAAAAAAAAAAACTTCTAATGATGAGGTTATGTCAAAGGGACACAGAACACAACCTAAAGCACTCCCAGTGACCAAATGTGGAACAATTTGAACAGCAAAATAAATAGAATCGTGTATTAGTCAGTTTGAGGTACCATAACAAAAGACCATAGATGGAATGTCTTAAGCAAGAATAAACAGGGATTTATTTCTCACAATTCAGAAAGCTGGGAAGTCTAAGATCAAGGTACTAGCCAATTTTGTCCCCCCATAAGGGTCCTCTTCCTGGCCTGCAAATGGCCATCTTCCTGCTGTATCCTCACGTGGTTGGGAGGTGGAGGAAGGGCTGTGCTGGGGGGGACTGATAGTCTTAGAAGACCACCTCATGAAGGCCCCATCTTCCTGACCTCATCTAAACCAAGTACTTCAAGGCCTATCTCCAAACACCATCACAGGACCTTCAGAAAACTAGTTTTCACCTAAATCCAGGAGGTAAAAATCTCAGAGAGACTACGAGGAGACTGCTAATTTCAGAAGGCATTCCAGGGGGTTGAAGCAGAAGAGCAGGACAGAGGGGAAGGAATGGTGGTCAATGACAGCCAGTGGAGAAGAGACCCACTGGCATGGTCAGGGATAGTAGTGGCCTGATAGTAGTGGCCCAGCTAGGTCCTTAAGCCTAGTCTCTCCAGCTCTAGGCCACCCTCTCCACAACCACTAAAGTGACCTTCCCCTAACAGAAAGCTGATCCCTTCACCACTTCCAGGGAACAGATCATGTTCTGCCATTGTCCTGTGAGTCTCAATCATTAAAAAACCACAAAAACAAATAATGTAAAATCCTTCCTTGACCCCAAATCCTCCTGTGAGTACCACTTTTTTCTTCAGTTCCAAGCAAAGTCTTTTGAAAGAGTAATTCCTGTTGGCCCTTGCACTTCCTCACCCACCATCCATCATTCAACCCAACTCTAGTCCAGCATCTGTTCCTATCTTGCCATTGGTGGGGTTTCCCCTTAGAGAACCAGTGGATTACTAACTGCCTCACTTGTTTTAGGTGACTTCCCATAAGTTTTTGACACTATCAACTAAAACTTACTTGTTGAGACATTATTTTCTTCATTTATTCAATAAACTGCTCCGGAGTACCAGGCACTGTTCTACCTGCTTAGAATACATCAACAAGATAAATGCTATAGAAAATGGAAAACCTGGATTAGAATAAAAGAGTCAGGAATGGATCGGGGCAGGCAGGCTGCACTATTACAAAGGGTAGTCCCTTCCGTCCTCCCAGTTCCCATATAATGGCACTTTTTTCTTTCATCCAGGTGCTAAATGATGTTTTTCTTCTCACTCTTCACTCTCTCCTTGAATAATTTATTTCACACCTAAGTCTTCCATTAAAACCATATGTGGACAATTTCCAGATCTAACCGACAGCCACAAGCCCCTCAGACACACATACCTCATCACACAGTAGCTCTGTTACAAACCACCGATTCTTAGGAAAAAGTCCTGGACTCTGAATGATTTGTCTATTTTACCAAGCAGTGCTGAGAACACAACAAATATCAACAACCCTCACATTTTCTGGAATTTCTTTTTTTGGCGGGGGAGTGGGTGGCAGAGGGAGAGAGAGAGTCTGAAGCAGGCCCCACACCCATCGCAGAGCCCTACATGAGCCTGATTTCAAAACCCTGAGATCATAACCCAAGCTGAAATCAGGAGTTGGCCACTTAACCAACTGAGCCACCCATGTACCCCTCTTGAATTTCAAGGGCTGTTTCTGAGGTGTAGCAAAAGGGCCAAGGTATCTCTGTGGAGAAAGGCCAGAGCTTCTGTACCAGGGAGATAGCGCCAGGGAGCCATCTTAAACCCTGGGGTCTGTTTTCTTCATAATTCCTGGTGGAATTATGTGACTATTTTGGCCCCAACATTATCTCCTGATATAAATATGTCTTTTTATTTTTCTACTTCCATTTCTGCTTCCATTTGCGTGTCAAAGAATCCTTTGGTTTTTAAAGATGTGTGTGTGTGTGTGTGTGTGTGTGTGTGAGAGAGAGAGAGAGAGAGAGAGAGGGTACACACATGTGTGGGGGCATGGGAACTTTTTCTTGATCTGAGATACTTGGGGCTGGCTACTCTGCATCCCACTGAACCTTTCCCATCTCAAGATCCAATGTTTCCACAGCATGTGCCACTTCATATTTATCCCCAGTTCCTGTGTCCACCATTATCACACTAGTAACCCATAGATAAACTTAACCTGTTAAAGGCTAGTACTTGCCACAGAAGATAAACTTACAATATGTGACAACTGTGAGTTCATAAGCATGAGCTTATATATAGCACTAATGAGCAGAAAGAAATTCTAGAGCTGAGGGAGATTCATTTGTTGAAAGGCATGTGAAACTAAGGAAGAAATTAGAATTTTTAGAGAAATTGAAAAGCTATTATTGAAATGTATCTCATTGGCAAGATAATGATGTCGCATCTTAGAAGTGGAGTTGGGAGACATCGTAAAAGAAAATTTTGCCTAACAAATATTAGAAATTACTAATAAAAGAATCTTGAGTTGTTTAGGACACAGTTAAGGCTAAATATTTAGAGATAAGTTTCTTGTATTGAAATAATTCACCCAATAATATTTGCTTCACTGGGTAAGGATAGAAAGGGATTTTTGCATCCCACTGCAATATATTAATTCCAAGTCTATTAAAAAAGTACATTTAGTTCTCAGGTTCTGGCCATCAAACTTTCATTTCCCTAGACTGCCTTAAAGAAGGAGGAGAAAGAGAATGAATTTATCATTGTTAAGTGAAAAAGAAACAAAAATGTAAATTTTAAAAGAATATAAACTATCTGTCTGGGAACACAAGATCCATTATTTGCTCACTGAAGAGGCAAAAGTCCCTATGAATTCGTGAGGACAAAAATCTGACCTGAAGTGACATAATTAAATGTATAGGCCAATAATTATAGTTTGTTGAGGCTGAAAAGCGAATTATGCTCTATCTTAGAATGATTCAATATAGAACGTTTAGCAATAATAGGATGGATAAAGTGGATGTACCCACACTGTGTGTGTGTGTGTGTGTGTGTGTGTGTGTGTGTGTGTGTGTATGTGTATGTGTGTGTGTGTGTACGTGCACGTTTATCATTGCTAGAGGTGGGTAAATGTTGCTGAGAAGGAGCTCAAAAACCCATCACTATGGTGGGATGGGAATCAATGAGAATGAACGGAAATGAGGGAAGGTGGGCGAACCTAGAGGAAACAAGTGGCTAGGGACATTTTCTGGAGGATGAGCAATGTGATACTCAGATGTTCAGTGAGATAAGCAGAGCTGAGCAAAAAGCAGTCTAGGCAGAATGATGAATGCGTTTGCAAGATCCTTCCATGTTCTGATTTTTTTTTTTTTTTCTGTGAGACCCTGCTTATTAAGTCCCTGCAGGCATAGGTAGAATATGGTCTAGTCCCTCTAGAGGCACAGCAGTGAAAGGGCATTTTCATCAGCCCAGTGTTTCCCACTATGCAAGGGTGAAGGGAGTGAGTTGAAGGGGAGACAGAGACGGGGGGAGCTGCCACTAATGTGACAGCCAAAGAAACTGGGAGAAAAGGAATTCCACGGGATTGACTGGATGTGAGAAGGAGAATAAGAAAAGGTAAGACCCTTCATTTTCAGGCTTCTAAGTGTCTGGCTTGAATGACGGAGTGGGTATCAGTATCATTAACATAGATACAGGGGGAACAGGTGTGGCAGAAGAAACTAGAACAGTTTGGAATATATTAGCTTATGCCTATCAGATCCACAGTTGAGAATACCCAATGGGTAATATCATTTTGGTTATTAACAGTCACTTAAAGTCTTATCCTCAGAGGTTCTGAACTCTCATATCACAGAAATTTCTCTGTTCATAGAAGCCTGCTGCCATTAAGCAGATAAACAGATTTGATACCTAAACAGTTCCAATAATGTTTTAAACACAGACTTCTTTCAGAGAGGAAAGAGAATTGGATGACACATTCAAGAACCATGGAATAATATACTATGCCTGAAGAAAACCTTTATCACAAATTTTAGGGCCCGCCTGATCCTATGTTGCATCTGGGATTGGCAGTTTTAACCAATAAAAATCCAAGACAGTCAGTTAAATGTGAACTACTAAAATAATGCAATATTTGGGACAAATTTATACTAAAAAAACACAATACCTGGGACACAAACTGAAAAAGTCCTCATTGTTTATCTGGAATTCAAATTTTATTTGGCATCCTGTATTTTATCTGGCAACCCTAGTTGGAATGTTATTTGTGTACTCTCTGTTGTTTCTGTTTAAGTCATCCTTCTTATAGAAAGGCATACCAAAAGCTATTTACATATTAAGTATGGTTTTCTTCACTTACTTTATAAAAATAATGAAAGCACTATATTTATATGGCCTTTGGGACATTTCTCAAAAAGTACCGCATTTCTCTCATGTTACATGGAGACGTGCATTAATGTGTCTTAATACCAATGAAATCAATGATTTGAAAGTTCTTTTAAAGTACAAAACACATATGAATATATGAACATATCTTATCTATAAATGATTTAGTTAAATAATAAATACACTGCACTATCATAATAGCCTCATTAGTTCCAAGGTCAAGGTAGACCAGGACTGGTTCCTAAATGCCAAACCTTCTCATTGGGTCACCTGCCTCCTGTGGATTGGGTTCAGGGAGATACATGATTTAGGCCCCTAAGCAGCATTTTATAAGCTAGAATGGCAAGACACTCATTGGGTATCTTCATCAATATACTTTCCATGAATGAGCAGTAATAACTCTTAAAACTGACCCATCATTTCACTGACTAATGCAATACTTCTTTAAGCCAGGGAAACATTTAATATGGAATGTATCTAAAACTCAAGATAGTACAAAGACTAAATAGATTGATGCTGTCTTATGCAAAATAGGAACTATGAATACCAGTGTGGCTGTCGATCTGCCTTTAACTGATGTGATGTTTTAACTGGAAAATGAAAAGTCAAGTTAGACTCAATTTTCATTTCCCCACTAGGGTCAGCAGACACTGCCCAGGTAGCACAACTGATTTCAGATCATTTTATATGACACTGCAATTCACTGCAGCACAGAATCTGTTCATGTGACACTTAAGTGCAAGTGTCAAGAAAAATCCTATATGCTGTACAAATGCAAAGTGCCATCATCATCATCATCATCATTCTTTATTATATAGGGAAATCTGGCACCTTTCATGAGGACTGTGTCAATAAGTTAGGGAAAAAACAGGCATCACAGCAGATGTGGTGGTGAGGATGGGACTGTCATATTTCTGAATCCTGAAGACAGATGTCTGACTGGACAACCAAATGACTATTTGACCTTTGGCCTGTTCAAGTCAAAGTCAAATAGGCCAAGAACTTTCACCTCTCTCAGTGAAAAAACTTGGTAGTGCTGACCATGCTGTCAGGCTATCTTTTCCACCAGGTCCAATTTGAGAAAAGTATGTGTGATCTTGAAACACTAGTGGCCAGCCTCCCTCCAGATCTTTGCCCCTAGTTCATGGCAACACTTATCTAGCACGTTCATTCCCTTCACCACCAAGCAATGCCAGCCTTTAATACATAGATCAAGTTCTACCTATTACATGAAACTTTCTCTTACTGAGCCAGCAAACATGGATGGCCTGACACCAAACTGAAAAAGCACTATAGCCCATACTCTGCCCTAAACGTACTTTCATTAACTCAACAAATATGTATTGAACACCTACTACGTGCCAGGCACTGTTGTAGATGTTGGGACATAGCAGTGAATGAAACACACCCAAAACCCCTGGCCTTACAACATTTATGTTATGCTAAGGGAGACAATGAATATATAAGTAAATAAATACAAATTTATTAAGTGCTATGAAGAATATAGATGTTATTTAAAAGTGAAAGTGTATTTCATGAGTTGGCATTTAACTGTTGTGTGGCATCAAGCAGCTATTTGACCTTTGGAGGGTCTCAATTTTTTCATCTCTGTAAGAGAGATTTGTAAGATCTATTCCTGTTTTGAAATGCTGCTTCATCGATTAAGGTTTAAAAACATCTTAATGACAGATATACACACAGTTTTATAAGGAAGATTAAATTTGTTTTTCAGTATGACCTAAACATTGGAAATAGAGTCAACATTATGTTCAAAACTAGAGTGCTTGCTACTCAGAAACAAATCTGTGGGCAAATAATTTTTGATGATATATTACTTTTGCTACACTACTAAAACCTGTTTTTTATTTAAGAGTTTTTTTTAAGATTTTATTTATTTGTTTGATAGACAGAGATCACAAGTAGGCAGAGAGGCAGGCAGGGGGTGGGGAAAGCAGGCTCCCCCCTGAGCAGAGAACCTGATGTGGGGCTCCAGCCCACCCAGGACCCTGACTGAGATCATGTCCTGAGCCAAAGGCAGAAGCTGAACCCACTGAGCCACCCACGTGCCCTGGATTTTTTAATTATAAAAGATAACTAGCACATATTTCAAAGTCACTTTTAAGAATCCATCGTTTAAAAAAAAAAAAGTTTTTATTTATTTATTGGACAGTGTAGGGATACAGAACACAAGCAGGGGGAGTGGCAGGCAGAAGCAGGCTCCTAGGGGCCCCAAGAATTCATCCTTTTTAATTGTAGACGTGTTGGACTGAATCCTCACTGTATTTCTTCATAAAATGCTCAGCAAAGAGATCTGAAATCTCTGATCTTATGTGACTGAAGAAGAAAACCAAAGCATTCGTCTTTCATCTCTTAAACAATAAGTTCTCTAACTCTGAATGAGTTACAAATGAAAAATCTTTGCCGTGGCCTTTGGCAGCCTTTTCATGATTGATTTCACTCTGTCCCCCTGTTCTAGATAAGTGACTCACTTGCTAAACCCCAACGAAGAAAGCTATCAATAACAACAGAGTCACTGTGATTTGGGGAGTACAGAAAAGCCTCTTTCACCCACAGTACCTTCTCTGAGGCCAATGTCTGCATCTCACAGTTAGAGATCTCTTCTTTTGTGTTAAACACAGGAGATGTTCCCAGGAAATTGATAAGGAGAAATGACAGAGGAGAGATGAAAACACAGGGCATCAATGGCCATAGTACTGATAAACTGGTTGACAGTGAGCTAAAGGCAACGGCCTGATAGATGGAGCTCAGGGCCACATGGGAAGCATCTCTATACTACAGTTCCTAGATTAGAGTATGAAATGAAAACAGAGTAGAAGAATATGGAAGGAAGAGATTCCAGAGAGAAAGGGAGACAGAACTAAGTCATGTTTTACGACAGCTGCTCTTTGCTGACTGTAACTCTGATAGGACAAAAGAAACTGTTTTCCTTCATACTTGGTTTTGCTGACATTCTGCTCTGCCATCATTGGTTATTGTCTCTATTAACCTGACTAAAATTAAGGTTTAAAATAAATAAATAAATAAAATAATAAATTAAAATAAATAAATAAAATAAAAGCAATTGTCAACTGGATAACTCCTAGATTTCTGTGTAGAAGTTAAAGAATGAGGGTCCATTTTTACCACCATTTTATCCACACTAAATTGCTAATTTCCTTCTTCCTTTTACAAAAGAACTAAATGGTCTATCTAAACTTTTCTCTCATCCAAGTCACTGAAATGCTAGGCAGGCAGCTTTTGCTTTCTTCAGAAGCATCAACCTTGAAAATTTCCATATTCCCAACTCCCCAAACCACTGAAACTAATTTTAACAATATGAAACGTTTATAAAAATAATCCTTCTTCTCTCTTTTATACACAATAACTAGAGATATTCAAAACAGGAAGCACTTCATTCAGTACCAAATCCAATGTGTTCCATTTAGGAATTAACTGTTATCTGTGTAGTCCATGGGATACCAGTTCTTTATGGAGAAAATAAATCAATTTAGCAATGAACCTGGTGTGGCTGAAAGAATGACACCTTGACACTGTGGGACTGTGGAAAATCAGCTATCTTCTTTGTGCTTTTTTTCCTTCCCAGTACAAGAGGAAAATGACCTGTCAAGTATGTTATAAAGATTGCCAAATGCAACACATTTTTAAAATATAAGGTACAGGGATACCATATTCATTCAAATAATGTCTACTTCCTCCCTTTTCCTCAAATGTTAGAAGTTTAAATAGGGGAAAGAGAAAAAGAGAAACAGAAAAAGTGAAATAAGGATTTGCTTATTTTGCTTTGTTACTACATTTAGAGTTGTCACCTTAATTTATTGTACCAACACTGAAAAATTCAATGCTTTTAAGTTGATTACTCAGTCTGTTTCCTTTCCTTTTTCCTGCCTCAAGCTGAGGTCTTTTATCCATTTTGAGTTTATCTTCTCTTATGGTGTAAGAGAATGGTCGAGTTTCCTTCTTCTACACATAGCTGTCCAAATTTCCCAGCACCATTTATTGAAGAGACTGCCTTTTTCCCACTGTATATGTTTTCCTACTTTGTCGAACATTATTTGACCATAGAGTTGAGGGTCCATGTCTGGGCTTTCTACTCTGTTCCACTGGGCTATGTCTTTTTTTGTGCCAGTACCATGTTGTCTTGGTAATCACAGCTTTGTAGTAAAGCTTGAAATACAGCAATGTGATGCCCCCAGTTTTGTTTTTCTTTTTCAACATTTCCTTTGCAGTATGGGGTCTCTTCTGGTTCCATATAAATTTTAGGATTGTTGTTCCAGCTCTTTGAAAAATGCCATTTTCAAATTTATGAAAAGAATAAACTAACAAGCTTTGTGAATGGGTTCATTGTCTAGGAAAACAGGTCATACTCAAAAGGAGGGCTCTTAATCGTCAATGAAAAGGCAAAGAATTCCAGATAGAGTCATTACAAATTCAAGACAATAAGAAATAATAAAAGTGACTGAGGGTCAAAACAAAAATGATAATTTATAATACTAATATGAAACAAAGGAAACGGGACAAACAAACAAAAAAAGTATTTAGTACAAGGATAGCCAGTTATCACTGATAAAAGGTAAAATTGAAAATAAAGATTCATGAATCATAACATATTTGCACTAAACTTCATAAAAATTAACAAAATAGGAACTGTTATAAATATAAAGACCACTATTATGTAATGATGCATGCTCCCAAAATTCATTATGTTGAGATCACAACCATAAATGTGATGGTATTAAGAGGGGGGGTCTTTGGGAGATGGTTAGGTCATAAAGTCAGAGCCTGCATGAATAGGATTGAAGGAGACTAGTGAGACATTTTCAAAGAAACCCCAAAAAAGCTCTCTTGCCCCTTCAACATATGTTGGAAACAGTAAAAGAGGTCTCTGTGAACCAAGAAGCAAGCCTCACCAGACACCAGATCTGCCAGTGCCTTGATCTTGGATTTCACAGCCTATGTAACTGTGAGAAATAAATTTCTGTTGTTTATAAACCACTCAGTCCATGGCATTCTCTTAAAAGCCTAAACTAGGATAACCACTAAATTAAAAAACAAACAAACAAAACACAATAGTAGATGGAGATTTTTACACACCAATTAATCACTGACATAAATAAGGATATAGAAGATCTGAATAATTGGTCAATAAATATAGCCAGATAAACATATATTGAGCTCTGTGACCTAAAAATAAAATACAGTGTTTTCAAAGAATCTACAAAACTTCCATAAACTTTATATTTTATGTGTGGCAGACTAATCCTTGGTGACTTGCTGACAAAGCACTTTTACTGGTAAGCATGCCCTTGTATACTCCTTTCAAACATTATTTCTGGGCTTGGCCACATGATTGGCATTAGCCAATGAGACATTGGCAAGTGTTATGCTAACAGATGTTTGGTAAGTGCTTGTACATGGAGGCTATATTTTTGTAACTCTAACTCTTGAAATATTCCCTCTCAGCTCTCAGCCACCATAATGTAGGAAATGAAACCTGACGTAGCCATCAGATTTACATGATGTAGCCATGTGAAGAGAACACATGGAAGTAAACCAAGGGCCAATATCCCTAGGTGAGCTCCCAGCAAATGAGCAGTACCAACCATCATTGGAAGCGATTTCTCCTGCGCTAGTTGAGCTGCCTAGTTGATGTGGCATGGAGCAGATATAAGCTATTCTCAAAAAGCCCTGACCAATATGTAGAATTTGAACAAATACTATTTTTGTATTAATCCACCCACCTGGGGGTGAACGACTATCTGAATCATCAGAATATAAAGAATTTCTTAACTTACTCTGAAAAACTGTAATTATATAAGGTATATTCTATGATGTAATAAAATCAAATAAAAAAATAAGCCTCACACATAGAAAAAGCCCCAAAATATTTAAAAACAAAAAACTCCATTTTATTTCTCATTGTCTTTATTTTCTTAAATCTTTTTAAAAATTTGATCTCTCTCATTTATGATACACACAAAAATTGATAAAAATTAATACACTTAAAAGGGCTGAAGTTATACAAAGTATGTTCCTCAGCCACACTGGAATGAAATTAGACAGTATTAACAGAAGGAAATTTGGGGAATACATAAACCTGTGAAAATTAAACAACGCACTCTTACATAACCAATAGATCAAAGAAGTTAAAAGGATAGCTGGAAATACCTTGAGATGAATGAAAACAAAAATGCAAAATAGTAAAAAATATGGGATGTCCCTATATCAGCACTTCCAGGGGAATTTACAGCCAGAAATGCCTATATAATAAGAGAAGAAAGATTTTAAAAATATTTCCTAACCTACTACCCTAAGAAACTAGAAAAAGAACAGCAAACTAAACCCCAAGCAAAGAAGAAAGATAGTAAAAAGACTAATGCAGAAATAAACAAAATAGAGAATAGAAAAACAATAGAGAAAAGGAATAAAAACAATAGTTGGTTCTTTTAAAAATCAACAAAATTGACAACCTTTAGCTAGACGGACCAAGAAAAAAATGAAAGAGAAGACTCAAATTACCAAAATTAGGAATGAAAGAGGAAACACTACTGTTGATTTAAAGAAGTAAAAAAAAAAAAGGTGGGGGGGGATACTAAGAACAATTGTACCAAATTCGATGGCCTAGAGGGAATGGAAAAATTACTAGAAACACACAAAATACCAAAATTGGCTAAAGGAGAAAAAGAGAAATCTGAATAGACCAATAACAAAAAATTGAATTAATGATCAAAAAACTCCCTGCAAGGGAAAACCCAGGACCAGATGACTTTGCTGGTGAATTCTACCATGTGTAAAGAAGGAATATCAATCATTCAGAAATTTTATCAAGAAACAGAAGAGGAAGGGACACTCCATAACTCATTCAAAGAGGACAGTATTATCATGATACCAAAACTAAAGTCGTAATAAGAGAAGAAAACTACAGGGGCGCCTGGGTGGCTCAGTGGGTTAAGCTGCTGCCTTTGGCTCAGGTCATGATCTCAGGGTCCTGGGATCGAGTCCTGCATCGGGGTCTCTGCTCAGCAGGGAGCCTGCTTCCCCCTCTCTCTCTGCCTGCCTCTCCATCTACTTGTGATTTCTCTCTGTCAAATAAATAAATAAAATCTTTTAAAAAAAAAAAAAAGAGAGAGAAGAAAACTACAGACTGGTATTTTTTTTTTTTTTAAGATTTTTATTTATGTATTTGACAGACAGAGATCACAAGTAGGCAGAGATGCAGGCAGAGAGAGAGGGAGGAGAAAGCAGGCTCCCTGCTGAGCAGAGAGCCCGATGCGGGGCTTGATCCCACAACACCGGGATCATGACCTGAGCAGAAGGCAGAGGCTTTAACCCACTGAGCCACCCAGGCGCCCCAGGCCGGTATCTTTTATGAATATAGACATAAAACCTTCAACAAGACATTAACACATCAATGTGGATGGAACTGGAGGTTACTATACAAGCTAAATAAGTCAATCAGAGAAAGACAATAATCATATGGTTTCAGTCATGTGGAATATAAGAAACAGTACAGAGGATCATAGCAGAAGGGAGGGAAAACTGAAAGGGAAGAAATCAGAGTGAGAAAAACCATGAGAGACTCTTAACTATAGGAAGCAAACTGAGGGATACTGGAGGGGAAGTGGGTGGGGGATGGGGTAACTGGGTGACGGGCATTAAGGAGGGCATATGATATGATGAGCACTGGGTGTTATATGCAACTGATGAATTACTGAACTCTACATCTGAAACTAATGATGCACTATATGTTGTTTAATTGAATTTAAATTAAAAAAACAAAACAAAACACAAAAACCACTAGCACACCAAACCTAACAACATGGATTAAGGATTATATACCATGACTAATTAGTATTTATCTCAGAAATTCAAGAGTGGTTTGAAATATGAAAATCAATCAATGTAATACACTACACTGACAGCATGAAAGAAATTATCTCGATAGATGCAGAAAAAGCATTTGATAAAATCCAACTCTCTTTCATGACAAAAGCACTCAACAAGCTGGGAATAGAAGGAAACTTCCTCAAGCTAATAAAAGACATCTGTGCAATAAGTATGAACATCATACTTATCGATAAAAACAAAAAGTGTTCCCCCATAAGGGTAAATACAAATATATTAAAAAAAAACAAAACAGAATTTTTCCTGATGCAAAAAGGACCTTCCAATGCCCCCCACCCCTTTTTCCTAGTGCATTTACCTTAGATAATTTGTCATTGTGGGTCTCTGGGTGGCTCAGTCGGGTAAGTGTCTGACTCTTTTTTTTTTTTTAAGATTTTATTTATTTGAGAGAGAGAACACGAGTGAGAAAGCACGAGATGGGGGAGGGTGAGAGGGAGAAGCAGACTCACTGCTGAGCAGGGAACCTGATGTGGGACTAGATCCTGGCAATCCTGAGATCATGACCTGAGCCGAAGGCAATGGCTTAACCAACTGAGCCACTCAGGCGCCCCTAAGTGTCTGACTCCTGCTTTTGCCTCAGATCATGTTGTCAGGGTTGTGAGATCAAGTCCCACATCAGACTCCATGCTGGGCAATGAGCTGGCTTAAGATTCTCTCTTCCTTTCCCTCTATCACTCCCCATCCCTTCTCCCTCCCTCTCTAAAAACAAACAAATAAAACCTTGTCATTTTGAATCCTTTCCCTGTCCCTTGAAGATACACATAAATCTTTTTAAAACCTAAATAAGCCTCTTGTCAGTTTTACAACCAGGAGTCTTTTTCTCAAGGATCTGAGACCCCTCTCTGAAATGTAACCATCAAAGAAGATAGTGCCCCTACCGCCCAGTTCCCATGGGAGGGTGGGAATCTAACTTCAGCTAGCACCTGGCTTCAAGTCACAAGCCTACCTCCTGTCATAAAGATATGAGAAATTTGTTTTTCTTTTGGATAAGGGCAATTAGCAAACACAGGTGGCTACCCCAATTACGAGGTGAATTTAGCATGAACTATGTGTGACAAATGCTGCTGTCAATTCCACTTACTTGAAGACTAGTTATCATTTATCTTGAAAACATGTATGTAATGGATTGCATCTGCTTAGTTACATTCTCTTTAGTGAATTACCTGTGATGCAGACCCCATTCTGGTTTGATGCTTATTCAATAATAAAACTGTTTTCTCTTCGACTTTTGTGGAGAGTTTGTCTGGCTTGGCAGGAGATTTTCTTTTTAGTTTATATTTCCCTAATATCTCCTAAGATTGGGAACAAGACGTTTCTATTCAAAATTGTACTGGATTTTCTAGCCAGAGCAACTAGGCAGGAAAAGAAAATAAAAGACATTCACACTGAAAAAAGGAAGGAGAAAAACTATTTCTATTCACAGATGGAATAATCTTATATGTAGAAAATCTTGGAAAACATACAAAAACAGTTACAGCTAAGGTTGCATGATTTAAGATCAATATACAAAAATCAATTATATTTTTATATACTAGCAATCAACAATCCAATATTAAATTAAGACAACAATTTCATTTAAAAGAGCATCATAAAAGAATATACTTAGGAATAAATTTAACGAAAGAAGTACACTACTTGTACACCAAAAATTATATAACATTGTTGAAAAAAAAGATGACCTAAGTAAAGGGAAAAACATCTTGTATTCAAAGAGTGGAACACAATATTGTTCAGATAGCTGAAATAGATTTCTTATTGTTACAACAAACTATCACAAACTTAATGGCTTAAAACACAAATGTATTATTTTCCAGTTCCAGATGGTTCCAAAATGATTCTGTCAGGCCAAAATCAAGGTTTTGGTAAAGCTGCATTCTTTTCTGAAGGTTCTGGGGAAGAATCCATTTCCTTTCCCTGCTTCTTCCAGTTTGTAAAGACCAACCCCATTCCTTGACTTATGTCCCTTTCCATTTTCAAAGCCAGCAATGGCCTGCTCAGTCTTTGAGGTAACACATCATTCTGACACTCTTCTGCTTCCCTTTCACATTTCAAGGCACTTAACATTACAATAGGAGCAACACCTCCATCTGCTATCTTATTCCCCTTTAGCATGTAAATGGTTCCAAAGACTACAGTAGGATTGTGAATATCTTGGGGCAGAAGGTAGCAGTGCAGGGAAGTGGGGGGGTTCACCTTTCTGCCTATTGCAATGGGAACATTCACAAAATTGATCTACAAATTCAACTCAGCTGGGGTTTTTTGCAGAAATTGACAAGCTAATCCTACAGTTGATAAGAAAACACACAGAACACAGAATAGCTAAAATAATCTTGAAAAATAAGAACAAAGATGGAGGACTCACACTTCCTGATTTCAAAACTTACTACAAAGCTACAGTAATCAAGACTGTGTGACAGGTATAAGGGTATGAATATTTCAAATAAATCTTTATATTCATGGTCAAATGATTCTTTATAACAATGCCAAGACAATGCAATATCTTTTCAAGAAATAGTGCTAGGACAACTAGACATCCAGATGCAAAAAAATTAATTTAAAACTCTATCTCACATCATATATAAAAATTAACTCGAAATTTGTCACAAATCTAAACATAAGAATTAAACTATAAAACTCGGGGCGCCTGGGTGGCTCAGTCATTAAGCATCTGCCTTCTGCTCAGGTCATGGTCCTAGGGTCCTGAGATCAAGTCCCGTATCAGGCTCCCTGGTCAGCGTGAAGCTTGCTTCTCTCTCCCACTCCCCCTGCTTGTGTTCCCTCTCTCACTGTCTCCCTTTGTCAAATAAATAAATAAAATATCAAAAAATAAATAAATAACTAAAATAAAACTATAGAACTCTTAGAAGAAAATATAGATTAGGTCTTTATGACCTTGAATTAAGCAATGATTTCTCATATATGATACTTAAGCACAGTAAATCAGTAAGTTGGATTTCATAAAAACTAAAATTTTTATGCTTCAAAGGACACTACAAGAAAGTGAAAAAAGAATCCACGGAATCCAGAAAAAATGTTTTTAAGTCATATACCTAATAAGGGCCTGGTATGCAGAACAAGTAAGAATTCTTATGATTCAATAATCAAACAATATAATATATCCAACTTACAAATGGGCAAAAAAAAAAAAAAAAAAAAAGTTGTTGAGCATCATTAGTCACAAGGAAATGGAAATCAAAACCACAGTAAGATAATACATCATATCCACTAAGACAGCTAGAGTCAAAAAGACAAATGTTAGTAAGTGTTGAGGATACTAGGGAGAGACTGGAATCCTGACACATTGCTGGTGGGAATGTAAATTGGTGCCACTACTTTGGAAGACAACTTGGCAGTTAGCCGAAGAGTTAGACACAGAGTTACCATATTGAGGAGTATGACTCCAGACTGTGCTGAAATCCTATGTGTGATCTTTCAGGTCTGACCATAAGCAGTTGTAAGGCTTTGGTTAGCAGGTCTCATGGAGGATAGTTGCCCTCCCCACACCAGACCTGGTGCATTGTGGGTATCTTACAGCTCCTAGAGGGAGTTACATTCAAGTACTCAGCCCACCCTGAACCCCAACCAGCCATTTTCATAGCACAGCTGCATTTCTAGCTCAGGAACCTCCATTCAGAGGCCTCTTTACCAAGGACTTAACTGGGACACTTTCTAGGAACCTCAGCCAAGACCACCTTATGGGGGCCCTGGCTGAGGCAGGGCTCTCAGCTGCTGGCAACACTACCACATACTATTACTGAATAGCCATACATACTGTAAATGTATAAAAATATGGAAGAATATACACCAACCTCAGGGTAGTAGTTTCTTCTGGGGAAGAAAGGAAAACAGAGTTTGGAGAGGCCTCTAATTGAATTCATAACATTATTTCTTTAAAGATTTTTTTTTTCGTAAGTGAAGATAATAAATTTAAAACTTAATGTGCATAAAGGGATATTTGTTAAAGTTGAAAATTTTCGTAACAAAAAATAAGAAATTTTAAAAATAATGGTTAAGACTAGATAGTGGGATTATATGTGACCATAATTTTTTTCTTGACACATTTATATATTTTTCAATTTTTTCCAACTGACACAAATTTCTTTTATAATGGTAACAAAAAATACATGTGTCTTTCAAAAATGTATCATTACCAGTAAATTTACTTAAGCAGAAACTGTAAAAAAAAAGAAAAAAAAAAACAGTGCAGGTACCTGGCTGGCTTAGTTGGTAGAGCATGCAACTCTTGAGCTCAGGGTTGTGAGTCTGAGCCCCACACTGGATGGAGAGATTACTTTAAAAAAACAAAAAAAAAAACAAACTTAAAAAATGAACCAGCATTAAAATCTCATTGTGGTATAAAAATCTCCAAACAGATTTGTTAATAGTTCAGGGTTGAGAAATGCTTTTTTTTTTTTTAAGAAACACAAGCCAAAATTAGTATCCAAAATATATATAGAACTTACACAACTCAACACCCCAAAACCAAATAATCCAATTAGAAAACGGAGAGAAGACGTGAATAGACATTGCTCCAAAGAAGACATACAGATGGCCAACAGACACATGAAAAGATAACCAACATTACTCAACATCAGAGAAATGCAAATTAAAACTACAATGAGTTATCACCTTATACCTGTCAAAACAACTAAAATCAAAAGCACAAGAAACAAAAAGAACCCTCATGCGCTGTTGGTAGGAATGCCAACTGGTGCAGCCACTATGGAAAACAGTCTAAAGCTTCCTCAAAAAGCTGAAAATATAACTATTCTATGATCCAACAACCACACTACTGGGTATTTACCCAAAAAATACAAAAACACTAATTCAAAGAGATACGTGCACCCCTATTGCAGCATTATTTACAATAGCCAAATTATGGGTGTAGCCCAAGTGTCCATTAATAGGAGAGATGAATGAATAAAGAAGTTGTTGTATATATATAATGGAATGTTACTCGGCCATAAACAAGAATGCAATTTTGCTATTTGCAACAATATGGATGGAGCTTGAGAGCATAATGCTAAGTGAAATAAATGACTTATTGCATACCATATGATTTCACTTACATGTGGAATTTAAGAAACAAAACAAAAAAAGCAAAGGAAAAAGAAAAAGCAGAGAGGGAAAGGCAAACTAAGAAACACTCTTAACTATAGAACACAAATTGATGGTTACCAGAGGGGAGGTGGGTGAGGGATGGGTGAAGTGGGTGAAAGGAATTAAGAGTACACTTATCATTATGAGCACTGAGTAATGCCTAGAATTATTGAATCACTATATTGTACACCTGAAACTAATGTAACACTGTATGTTAACTATACTGGATCCAAAATAAAAAGCTTGATTAAAAAATTCAAGCCAAAATGTAAAAGCTGAAGTTTACACATAGCCAAATTAAGTGTCAGTCAGGAACTGAAATGCAAATAATTACAGCTATAATAGTTATTCCTATCAATTAAGGTCCTTTTGAAAACATGACCTTAAATAAACCAGGATTATCTGAATGTGTTTATTCAAGCTATTACTGCAAATTACTCAGTGTAGAGCTGTAGTTAATGATTAATAGTTCTTTTTTCTTAGAGCTGGAACATCTAATTCAATAGTTTACAAAGATTTTCTAGCACACTCTCTTCTTATTAAAATAAAGTGCAAGTGCCCAATGAATAGAAGAGATCAAAACAAAGATACTCTGAAGTAGGAGGCTGAATCCTGAGTTCCTGCTTGCTCCACAGATGTTGTCCTCTCTCACACCTTTAAGTCTCTTCAACAGCTCCTTCCCCTCTGAACAACATTCTCTATCTCCTGGTTTCTGACCACCACCACGCCCCTCACAGTCTTCCACAGCAGTTTTCTCTATTGGTTGTGGCCATAGTTCTACCTGCCACAGCTATCACCCTTGCCCCCGCAGTCTTGCCTTAGACCTTACCATTCCCCTGAAATCCCTAAACTTGGTAATCACTGTCTATCCGCAAATCCAAGCGATATTTTCCTTCAGGTTTCCCTCCTAAAGCACTCTTGGTAACCACTACCTATCTGCAGATTCAAGGGATATCCTTCAGTTCTTTCCACTGAGTCAGGTATTCAACTTATCAAAATAACAATGCTCAGTACTTAGCCTTTGTATAGCACGGGATGCTGTTGACCTTGGAAAAGCATTGTGCTCCTTGAAAACTTTTTCATGTCTTGTTTGACACTATTTTCTCTTGGCTCTCCTTCTTATACCTCCTCTCTGCCTACTCCTTCCAAGTCTCCCCCAAGGCTTCCTCTGTGTCTACCCCATAAATGCTGTGACTCCTCAGGGTCTTGCTCAGCACTTGTCTGTTTCACAACCAGTCCCACCCAGATGCTGATGACTGCGTCTCCTCCCCGGCAAAGAACTCTTCCCTGAGGCTCTTAAAGCCTATTTTGGGTTACTTATGGGAAATGACAGCCTTACAACCTCAAAAGCAACTCAAACTCAATATGCTCAAAACTAAATTATTCACTTCCCCTTCTTTGTAAATTCTTCCCTATGTCTTCCCTAACCATGCAGATGCTATTGTGGGTTGAATTGTGCTCCCCCTAAAATGTACTGAAATACTAAGGACCTGTGAATGTAACCTTATTTGGAATTAGGGCCTTTGCAGATGTCATCAAGATGAGTCTACAGTTGATTAGGATGGACTCTAATCCAATATGATTAGCATCCTGATAAAAAAAAAGAAAACACAGACATAAACAGACACACAGGAAGAATGCCATATGATGACTGATGCAGAGTTTGGAGTGATGTATCTACATCTATGCCCATTCCCAGATCTCTCCTGTCCTCCTGGATAAGCTGATGAGCTTATTCAATGGAAAGCTCCACTTCCTAACACTGACAGCTGTCTAGTCACACACAGTGAGGCCTTGCTCAATCCTGGATTCCCTCATGGCAGCCTTGGTAAGAGCTACAGGCATTTCTGTACCCAGGCCTCTGCCAACGGCTCTATGGGAGACTGGCAGCATACCACTGCTCCCACAATACTTCCAGTGGGGTTGAGTAACACAACCTAGAAGTATAGAGAAATTAGAGCCTGTAGGATAGATGTCTTTGACCAGTGAGAGACAGGAGATTAATTCTTCTCCCTTCATCCCCCAATGGACTTCTTAAATATACAGAGTTTTCTCAAGATCTGTCTAGAGACATCCCACATGACCAAGTAACTGACTGCTTCCTAGTGAAGCTCTGACCAGCTTGGTGATACACCACACTATATTAACTGTCCCTCTTTCCTCGTTTTTTGATTTTCCTTACCCTTGATGTCGGGAATTACCACTCCCATTCTTCCAAAAAAAAAAAAAAGTCATATTTCCCATTAAAAGTAGAGATAATGGGTCAAGATGGCGGAGAAGTAGCAGGCTGAGACTACTTCAGCTAGCCGGAGATCAGCTAGATAGCTTATCTAAAGATTGCAAACACCTGAAAATCCATCGGCAGATCGAAGAGAAGAAGAACAGCAATTCTGGAAACAGAAAAACAGCCACTTTCTGAAAGGTAGGACCGGCGGAGAAGTGAATCCAAAGCGACGGGAAGATAGACCCCGGGGGGGAGGGGCTGGCTCCCGGCAAGCGGCGGAGCAACCGCGCACAAAATCAGGACTTTTAAAAGTCTGTTCCGCTGAGGGACATCGCTCCAGAGGCTACCCGGGGCAAAGCCCACACGGGGTCAGCGTGGCCTCAGGTCCCGCAGGGTCACAGAAGGATCGGGGGTGTCTGAGTGTCGCAGAGCTTGCGGGTATTGGAACGGGAAAGCCGGCTACAGAGACAGAGCCGACAGTAAGCTCGCAGCTCGGGGTGACCTTGAACCGGTCGCAGGCTTGGTGAGCTCGGAGCGCGGCCGGAGGACAGGCAGACGGGAGTAACTGGGCGCTGTTCTCTGAGGGCGCACTGAGGAGTGGGGCCCTGGGCTCTCGGCTCCTCCGGGCCGGAGACCAGGAGGCCGCCATTTGTATTCCCGTCCTCCGGAACTCTACGGAAAGCGCTCAGGGAACAAAAGCTCCTGAAAGCAAACCCGAGCGGATTACTCACCCCGGCCCCTGATAAGGGCGGTGCAATTCCGCCTGGGGCAGAGACACTTGAGAATCACTGCAACAGGCCCCTCCCCCAGAAGATCAACAAGAAATCCAGCCGAGATCAAGTTCACCTACCAAGGAGTACGGTTTCAATACCAAGGAGAGCAGCAGAATTCCAGAGGAGGAGAAAGCCAAGCGTGGAACTCATGGCTTTTTCCCTGTGATTTTTTTTAGTCTTGCAGTTAATTTAATTTTTTTTTTTTTCTCGCGTTCGGGTAAAATTTTTTTTTTTTAACTGTTACCTTTTTCTTTTTTAACGATTTTTTACTAGTTTATCTAATATATATATTTTTTCCTTTTTACATTTTTCTTAGGTGTTTTCTCTTTTTTAAATTCTTTTCTTTTTCTTTTCTTTTTTCTGTTTTTTTTTTTTCTTTCTTTCTTCCTTTTTGAACCTCTTTTTATCCCCTTTCTCCCCCCTCACGATTTTGGATCTCTTCTAATTTGGTTAAAGCATATTTTCCTGGGGTTGTTGCCACCCTTTTAGTATTTTACTTGCCCCTTCATATACTCTTATCTGGAAAAAATGACAAGACGAAAAAATTCAACACAAAAAAAAGAACAAGAGGCAGTACCGAAGGCTAGGGACCTAATCAATACAGACATTGGTAATATGTCAGATCTAGAGTTCAGAATGACAATTCTCAAGGCTCTAGCCGGGCTCGAAAAAGGCATGGAAGATATTAGAGAAACCCTCTCGAGAGATATAAAAGCCCTTTCTGGAGAAATAAAAGAACTAAAATCTAACCAAGTTGAAATCAAAAAAGCTATTAATGAGGTGCAATCAAAAATGGAGGCTCTCACTGCTAGGATAAATGAGGCAGAAGAAAGAATTAGTGATATAGAAGACCAAATGACAGAGAATAAAGAAGCTGAGCAAAAGAGGGACAAACAGCTACTGGACCATGAGGGGAGAATTCGAGAGATAAGTGACACCATAAGACGAAACAACATTAGAATAATTGGGATTCCAGAAGAAGAAGAAAGAGAGAGGGGAGCAGAAGGTATACTGGAGAGAATTATTGGGGAGAATTTCCCCAATATGGCAAAGGGAACGAGCATCAAAATTCAGGAGGTTCAGAGAACGCCCCTCAAAATCAATAAGAATAGGCCCACACCCCGTCACCTAATAGTAAAATTTACAAGTCTCAGTGACAAAGAGAAAATCCTGAAAGCAGCCCGGGAAAAGAAGTCTGTAACATACAATGGTAAAAATATTAGATTGGCAGCGGACTTATCCACAGAGACCTGGCAGGCCAGAAAGAGCTGGCATGATATTTTCAGAGCACTAAACGAGAAAAACATGCAGCCAAGAATACTATATCCAGCTAGGCTCTCATTGAAAATAGAAGGAGAGATTAAAAGCTTCCAGGACAAACAAAAACTGAAAGAATTTGCAAACACCAAACCAGCTCTACAGGAAATATTGAAAGGGGTCCTCTAAGCAAAGAGAGAGCCTACAAGTGGTAGATCAGAAAGGAACAGAGACCATATACAGTAACAGTCACCTTACAGGCAATACAATGGCACTAAATTCATATCTCTCAATAGTTACCCTGAATGTTAATGGGCTAAATGCCCCTGTCAAAAGACACAGGGTATCAGAATGGATAAAAAAACAAAACCCATCTATATGTTGCCTCCAAGAAACTCATTTTAAACCCGAAGACACCTCCAGATTTAAAGTGAGGGGGTGGAAAAGAATTTACCATGCTAATGGACATCAGAAGAAAGCAGGAGTGGCAATCCTTATATCAGATCAATTAGATTTTAAGCCAAAGACTATAATAAGAGATGACGAAGGACACTATATCATACTCAAAGAAGATTTAACAATTTTAAATATCTATGTCCCCAACGTGGGAGCAGCCAACTATATAAACCAATTAATAACAAAATCAAAGAAACACATCAACAATAATACAATAATAGTAGGGGACTTTAACACTCCCCTCACTGAAATGGACAGATCATCCAAGCAAAAGATCAGCAAGGAAATAAAGGCCTTAAACGACACACTGGACCAGATGGACATCACAGATATATTCAGAACATTTCATCCCAAAGCAACAGAATACACATTCTTCTCTAGTGCACATGGAACATTCTCCAGAATAGATCACATCCTCGGTCCTAAATCAGGACTCAACCGGTATCAAAAGATTGGGATCATTCCCTGCATATTTTCAGACCACAATGCTCTAAAGCTAGAACTCAACCACATTAGGAAGTTTGGAAAGAACCCAAATACATGGAGACTAAACAGCATCCTTCTAAAGAATGAATGGGTCAACCGGGAAATTAAAGAAGAATTGAAAAAAATCATGGAAACAAATGATAATGAAAATACAACGGTTCAAAATCTGTGGGACACAACAAAGGCAGTCCTGAGAGGAAAATATATAGCGGTTCAAGCCTTTCTCAAGAAACAAGAAAGGTCTCAGGTACACAACCTAACCCTACAGCTAAAGGAGCTGGAGAAAGAACAAGAAAGAAACCCTAAACCCAGCAGGAGAAGAGAAATCATAAAGATCAGAGCAGAAATCAATGAAATAGAAACCAAAAAAACAATAGAACAAATCAATGAAACTAGGAGCTGGTTCTTTGAAAGAATTAATAAAATTGATAAACCCCTGGCCCGACTTATCAAAAAGAAAAGAGAAAGGACCCAAATAAATAAAATCATGAATGAAAGAGGAGAGATCACAACTAACACCAAAGAAATACAAACTATTATAAGAACATACTATGAGCAACTCTACGCCAATAAATTTGACAATCTGGAAGAAATGGATGCATTCTTAGAAACATATAAACTACCACAACTGAACCAGGAAGAAATAGAAAGCCTGAACAGACCCATAACCAGTAAGGAGATTGGAACAGTCATTAAAAATCTCCAAACAAACAAAAGCCCAGGGCCAGACGGCTTCCCGGGGGAATTCTACCAAACATTTAAAGAAGAACTAATTCCTATTCTCCTGAAACTGTTCCAGAAAATAGAAATGGAAGGAAAACTTCCAAACTCATTTTATGAGGCCAGCATCACCTTGATCCCAAAACCAGACAAGGATCCCACCAAAAAAGAGAGCTATAGACCAATATCCTTGATGAACACAGATGCGAAAATACTCAACAAAATACTAGCCAATAGGATTCAACAGTACATTAAAAAGATTATTCACCACGACCAAGTGGGATTTATTCCAGGGCTGCAAGGTTGCTTCAACATCCGCAAATCAGTCAATGTGATACAACACATCAATAAAAGAAAGAACAAGAACCATATGATACTCTCAATAGATGCTGAAAAAGCATTTGACAAAGTACAGCATCCCTTCCTGATCAAAACTCTTCAAAGTGTAGGGATAGAGGGCACATACCTCAATATCATCAAAGCCATCTATGAAAAACCCACCGCAAATATCATTCTCAATGGAGAAAAACTGAAAGCTTTTCCGCTAAGGTCAGGAACACGGCAGGGATGTCCATTATCACCACTGCTATTCAACATAGTACTAGAGGTCCTAGCCTCAGCAATCAGAAAACAAAAGGAAATTAAAGGCATACAAATCGGCAAAGAAGAAGTCAAATTATCACTCTTCGCAGATGATATGATACTATATGTGGAAAACCCAAAAGACTCCACTCCAAAACTGCTAGAACTTATACAGGAATTCAGTAAAGTGTCAGGATATAAAATCAATGCACAGAAATCATTTGCATTTCTCTACACCAACAGCAAGACAGAAGAAAGAGAAATTAAGGAGTCAATCCCATTTACAATTGCACCCAAAACCATAAGATACCTAGGAATAAATCTAACCAAAGAGACACAGAATCTATACTCAGAAAACTATAAAGTACTCATGAAAGAAATTGAGGAAGACACAAAGAAATGGAAAAATGTTCCATGCTCCTGGATTGGAAGAATAAATATTGTGAGAATGTCTATGCTACCTAAAGCAATCTACACATTTAATGCAATTCCTATCAAAGTACCATCCATCTTTTTCAAAGAAATGGAACAAATAATTCTAAAATTTATATGGAACCAGAAAAGACCTCGAATAGCCAAAGGGATATTGAAAAAGAAAGCCAACGTTGGTGGCATCACAATTCCGGACTTCAAGCTCTATTACAAAGCTGTCATCATCAAGACAGCATGGTACTGGCACAAAAACAGACACATAGATCAATGGAACAGAATAGAGAGCCCAGAAATAGACCCTCAACTCTACAGTCAACTAATCTTCGACAAAGCAGGAAAGAATGTCCAATGGAAAAAAGACAGCCTCTTCAATAAATGGTGCTGGGAAAATTGGACAGCCACATGCAGAAAAATGAAATTGGACCATTTCCTTACATCACACACAAAAATAGACTCAAAATGGATGAAGGACCTCAATGTGCGAAAGGAATCCATCAAAATCCTTGAGGAGAACACAGGCAGCAACCTCTTCGACCTCTGCCGCAGCAACATCTTCCTAGGAACAATGCCAAAGGCAAGGGAAGCAAGGGAAAAAATGAACTATTGGGATTTCATCAAGATCAAAAGCTTTTGCACAGCAAAGGAAACAGTTACCAAAATCAAAAGACAACTGACAGAATGGGAGAAGATATTTGCAAACGACATATCAGATAAAGGACTAGTGTCCAGAATCTATAAAGAACTTAGCAAACTCAACACCCAAAGAACAAATAATCCAATCAAGAAATGGGCAGAGGACATGAACAGACATTTCTGCAAAGAAGACATCCAGATGGCCAACAGACACATGAAAAAGTGCTCCATATCACTCGGCATCAGGGAAATACAAATCAAAACCACAATGAGATATCACCTCACACCAGTCAGAATGGCTAAAATCAACAAGTCAGGAAATGACAGATGCTGGCGAGGATGCGGAGAAAGGGGAACCCTCCTACACTGTTGGTGGGAATGCAAGCTGGTGCAGCCACTCTGGAAAACAGCATGGACATTTTCAAAATGTTGAAAATAGAACTGCCCTATGACCCAGCAATTGCACTATTGGGTATTTACCCTAAAGATACAAACGTAGTGATCCAAAGGGGCACGTGCACCCGAATGTTTATAGCAGCAATGTCCACAATAGCCAAACTATGGAAAGAACCTAGATGTCCATCAACAGATGAATGGATCAAGAAGATGTGGTATATATACACAATGGAATACTATGCAGCCATCAAAAGAAATGAAATCTTGCCATTTGCGACAACATGGATGGAACTAGAGCGTATCATGCTTAGTGAAATAAGTCAAGCAGAGAAAGACAACTATCATATGATCTCCCTGTTATGAGGAAGTGGTGATGCAACATGGGGGCTTAAGTGGGTAGGAGAAGAATCAATGAAACAAGATGGGATTGGGAGGGAGACAAACCATAAGTGACTCTTAATCTCACAAAACAAACTGAGGGTTGCTGGGGGGAGGGGGTTTGCGAGAAGGGGGTGGGATTATGGACATTGGGGAGGGTATGTGCTTTGGTGAGTGCTGTGAAGTGTGTAAACCTGGTGATTCACAGACCTGTACCCCTGGGGATAAAAATATATGTTTATAAAAAATAAAAAATTTAAAAAAAAAATGAAAATGGAATGGGGAAAAAAGAAAAAAAAAAAGAAAAAAAAAAAAGTAGAGATAATGATGATCCTTTTCATAAGACCACTGAAGGTATTATATGAGACAATGCCCGAAATAATAAGTCCTCAAAAAAGTGTTACTTATTATTACTAATAATAAATAGACAGGGATTCATCACCATTTTTGCATTCCTCTCCCACTTTTGTGGAGGGAAGAGGGAATTGGAGAAGTGTGCATCTGATGTCTCCTCTTTAATCTTTACCGTACTCATTAAAATCCATTAGTACTACACCTGTGCCACAGAGGCACTACAGCCCATTTATGCAGAAAAGGTACTTATTAAAGGCCATTAAGACGCTGACAGAGTCTCTGTGAGGACCCCAGGGTCAGAAACAATACTCCTGGTACAGTTAACATCACTGACCCAGGGCAACAGACATCAGAATCCCAACATCACAATCTTTCACCACCACTTCTGCCCTTGCCCCAAACAGGACTCTGCCCAGCACACGCCCTCTCCCATTTTCGCTTGCAAATCCAACTCTTGCTGAAGTTATCTGAATGATGGAGTCTGAGTCACATGATAACCACTTGCTACAGCTATAAGGAAGGTGAAGAAAACACATTTTTCTAGTGACTTGCCTAAGGACAGGACATTCATCAAGTAGGAAATTCCCTAAAGGTAGAACCTGTGTTCCAAAGTCATCTGGACAGTCAGAAAATACGACAAATGTCTAGTCTATATGTGTTTGTGGAATTGTCCCAAATCAAATAAAATATAACTCCAAATAAAAAAGAAAAAGAGGGGCACCTGGGTGGCTCAGCGGGTTAAACCTCTGCCTTTGGCTCAGGTCATGATCCCGGGGGCCTGGGATGGAGGCCTGCATCAGGCTCTCTGCTCAGCGGGGAGCCTGCTTCCCCCCACCTCTCTGCCTGCCTCTCTGCCTACTTCTGCTTTCTGTCTGTCAAATAAATAATAAAATTTAAACAAAAAAAAAAAAAGAAGAAGAAGAAAGAAAGAAAAGAAAAGAAAAATAAAGAGGAATTGGGGGAACAATTTACCTATTGAAGGAATTCTTGTAAAGTATATCTATCATGTGTCCAAAGCCTGTGATGCTCAGGCCTGGGGGTGAGCACTAGTCATTTTGTGAGTTGACCTGGGGTCACAGAAACACTTTGGGATACCTCAGGCGAAGTGGGCTAAATGCTTTGACACTGGGTCACCCCTTGCCAGCCCTTAGCCAATTGCTCAGAGTAGTTAAAACTCAGAGTAATCAAAATGAACAGAAACAAATTCCATTTCAGCTCAATGTGAGTTATCAACCATGAGTTAGAATGTTAGAAGAGAGTATTACCTGGTCAACCAATATCTGTAACATTAGATGATAGGGTTTTTATATTTATTAAAAAAAAGATGTATGAAATAATCCAAAAATTTGTATGGAATCAGAAGAGACCCCAAATTGCTAAGGAAATGTTGAAAAACAAAAATAAAACTGGGGACATCATGTTACCTGATTTCAAGCTTTACTACAAAGCTGTGATCACCAAGATAGCATAGTACTGGCATAAAAACAGACACATAGACCAATGGGACAGAGTAGAGAGCCCAGATATGGACCCTCAACTCTATGGTCAAATAATCTTAGACAAAACAGGAAAAAATATACAGTGGAAAAAAGACAGTTTCTTCAATAAATGGTGTTGGGAAAACTGGTCAGCTATGTGTAGAAGAATGAAACTCGACCATTCTCTTACACCGTACACAAAGATAAACTCGAAATGGATAAAAGACCTCAACGTGAGACAGGAATCCATCAGAACCCTAGAGGAGAACATAGGCAGTAACCTTTTTGCTATCAGCCACAGCAACTTCTTTCAAGATATGTCTCCAAAGGCAAAGGAAACAAAAGTGAAGATGAACCTTTGGGACTTCATCAAGATCAAAATCTTCTGCACAGCAAAGGAAACAGTCAACAAAACAAAGAGGCAACCCACGGAATGGGAGAAGATATTTGCAAATGACAGTACAAACAAAAGGTTGATATCCAAGATCTATAAAGAACTCCTCAAACTCAACAGGCACAAAACAGACAATCATATAAAAAAATGGGCAGAAGATATGAACAGACACTTCTCCAACAAAGACATACAAATGGCTATCAGACACATGAAAAAATGTTCATCATCACTAGCCATCAGGGAGATTCAAATTAAAACGACATTGAGATACCAACTTACACCTGTTAGAATGACCAAATTAGCAAGACAGGAAACAACATGTGTTGGAGAGGATGTGGAGAAAGGGGATCCCTCCTACACTGTTGGTGGAAATGCAAGTTGGTGCAGCCACTTTGGAGAACAGTGTGGAGATTCCTCAAGAAATTAAAAATAGAGATTCCCTATGACCCTGCAATTGCACTACTGGGTAGTAGTGCAAAAATACAGATGTAGTGAAAAGAAGGGCCATCTGTACCCCAATGTTTATAGCAGCAATGGCCACGGTCGCCAAACTGTGGAAAGAACCAAGATGCCCTTCAACAGACGAATGAATAAGGAAGATGTGGTCTATGGACCACATATATACACTATGGAGTATTATGCCTCCATCAGAAAGGATAAATACCCAACTTTTGTAGCAACATGGATGGGACTGGAAGAGATTATGCTGAGTGAAATAAGACAAGCAGAGAGAGTCAATTATCATATGGTTTCACTTATTTGTGGAGCATAGCAAATAGCATGGAGGACAAGGGGAGATGGAGAGAAGGGAGTTGAGGGAAATTGGAAGGGGAGGTGAACCATGAGAAACTATGGACTCTGAAAAAACAATCTGAGGGCTCTTAAGGGGTGGGGGGTGGGAGGTTGGGGAACCAGGTGGTGGGTTTTAGAGAGGGCACGGATTGCATGGAGCACTGGGTGTGGTGCAAAAACAATGAATACTGTTACGCTGAAAAAAATAAATTTAAAAAGAAAAAAAATATATGAGAAAATGGAAATGAAAATATTGAAACAAGAATACAGATCATGTCTATCAAGTATATCCATCCCTTGTACCATTAATTAATCTTATTATCAAATACAAAGTCTTAAAATTATGTTCTATTTTTCTCTCCACTATATATACATAAAATAAATCACCAAGAACTTTAAGTTTTTCCTTTGAAATTTATATACTATCTCTTCTTTTCTTTTTTTTAAAAGACTATTTTTTTAGAGCAGTTTTAAGTTCACAACAAAATTGAAAGGAAGGCATGGAGACTTCCCATGAACCCCATTCCCAAACACCCTCTTTCTCTTTTATTCCCATTAAGAGCAAGTCCAAATCAGCCCTCACCTGGATTATCACAAAGCCTTACTCCATTAGGTGCATTCATTCATTCATTCATTCACTGGACAAGTATTTACTGAGCACCTACTATATGCCAAGCCCTCTCTTTCAGAGTTTTGCTATAAAAGAAAAGAGGGAAGTGGGACAGTAGCTGAAGAGAAAGAGAAGTGTTTGTTTTTAAGATGGGAAAAATGACAGTATGCTAGCAAATTGGTAGGACTGAGTCAGTGGAAGCAGAGAAATTATTATAGCAGAATAGAGAGGGGAGCATTCTGGAGTGATAATCTGTAGGAAATGGAGACACAGCAGGAAGGCTGGCCTTTGCTAAGACCAAGGAAACAGAGTCACATGAGAGCAGGACCATTTTAGGGATACAGGGCCAGCTAGGTGGGAAGGCATGGAAACAGAGCTGGAAGAAGTTCTCTTCTGATGGCTCCTGCTTTCTCAGCAAAATAGGGATCAGGGGCACCAGTGCTTAAAGTGGAAAGTCCTCCCTCTTGTGCTTGGTTGGTATCTTAGTCAAACACCTCCTCACACCTTCCAACACACACTTCCCATTCCCCCAGTCTCCTGCAGCTCCTTCAGCTACCTGTGTCCTCCGAGCTTGTTCTGCTGCTCACCATTGATGTGGAAGCAGAGGGGTTCATGATAAACACTTGATTCCACCAAAACACAGGTTATTTGTCCTTAATTCTGTAATACAAAACTTGAAAATATAGATCACTAGGTAGGTGATACCCATAAGCAAGGAAACAATTTTATTCATATGAGCAGAGCAAAATCAGAAAATAATGAAAATCTTTTGTTAATTGTATATAAACAGATTAGGAGGAAAGGTCCTGTTAATCAGAGAAAGTGCCATAAACATGCCTACTTGCCAGTGACCAACCATTTGGGTTAAAAACTACACCATCGAAAAGCAGTCCGTTAAGACTGATGTGGTTTAAATTCTGACACTGATACATATAAAGGCCTAAGACTGATACAAACAAAGACTTAAGAACTTCTAGCTAGCTATTCTTATCTTAATGGCCATAAAAAACTCTGGTGAAAATGAAAATATCTTTTAGAAAATGAGAAAATAATACCAATGAATATCCCCAGTTATTGGATTTTCCACATATTGATAATTATTTTGCTGTAAAATTTTCTTTGCCTTCTTATTTCTAAATGATTTTCAGCCGATTATACATGCCCTATGCCATATGAATTAGGGAGAGGCTGGAAATAATTTTTAATGTCTTAAAAAAGGAGACTGGTTGCCTAATTTATGATTTACCCAGATACTAGAACACAATATGTATATAAAACTAAAGAGCATTCATTTATATCAGTGCATGTATGTATGTGCATGTGTATCTATATATTTGCACAGAGAAGGATTTGAAATTGAGACACGAAGTGGTTTTTTGAGGTTTGTCCCACCTCTGGGTTAGTAAGATTATGAGTGTTCTTAATAGGATTCTTTTCTCATTATTTTCTGCACTAAAAATATACTGCTTTTATAATAAGCAAACAATAGAAGAAATTTGAATCAACAAGTTTTGAATTTTGGGGGGACTCAGGGGTTTGTTGTTCTTTGTTTTATTTCTGATTGTCATCCTTTGGTTTTTAATTCACTTTCAGTTCAGGATGCCATATTTGGCAGAATTTTCAGATATTTCTGCTTTTATGATGGCAATATACATGTACTATTGGTAACCTATCTTTCCACTTAACAATATACTATGCATACGCTTTTAGGTCAACAAACACTTTACTATAATACCACTTACCATTATTTACCTAGCCAAGCTAACCAGTCCCCCATTTTATTGTACAATAGCCACAACAGTTGGAAATAATGTAGAAATAAAATATCAAATACACAGGGGGAAAAAAAAGAAAAAAGTTAAAAATAAGTAAAAATCTTTATGTATCTAAAAACAATTCTGAAAATTACAGTTAACAGATCACTGATTTTAAAAATCAGTGATGAGAAATATTCATTTATAGTAATTTCATTATTTGTTTACATTGGCACCATTACCAATTTGTTTTCAATCAAATTCTTTGCAAATTGCCTGAAGCCCAACTAATGTAGGAAAGCTCCGGAATTTATAGTGAAAGTAACTGTGGGTAAGGAGGAAGGGAAGAAAAAGCAGACTGGAAGATTTTCTAGGGACATTTACAATTTTAATTTGCTTCATCAGTAAACGAAGTCAGTAAATGAAACAAAGTAAAATCAGCCCTTATGTGGAACAAATGCATATAATTGAGTTAAAAATGCGGCACTAAAATTGCACTTTAAAAAAGGAACTTGGATTCCTCCTCATCAAATGAATTCATGTGGCCTAAGGCATTAAAAAAGGTTTAGTATGGGCAGTTTTTTTGTGGAATATCTAGAATCCCAAATTGCAGGTTTAGAACTATGAAGAAACAGGGAAGAAATTTAGAAGAAAAGACTTAGAATCTTTCACTATATGAAGAACTATTAAATGATGGGTAGTGATCTGCTCCTTTGCACAGTCACTGAAGTCCAAAAAGCATTTCAAGTCATAAGAAAAGGAATTCAACTAGACATAAGACCATTTTTAGGTTTTTGGCTTTCTGGCTATAGAAATTTCAAAGGCAAAGGCCCAAAACAATGAAAAGAACTTATAAATCACTTCCCTTGGAGACTTTCTCCCCCTTAACCTGTCATGAAGATGGGGAAAAGTGAACCAGATAAACACTTGTTAAGTTTTGCTTCAAGAAAGAATACAAATTAAATGTTCTTTTTCAGGTTTCTCTAATCCTACTGCTTTATGGTATCTATTAGAAGGACCATAATGAGAACCAATTAACTGTAAATACAGTGAGGAGTCTGGGCAATTAAACAAATGGATTACATTCACCCAACGATTACACTCCAGCCATCAAATTATCAAGCACTGCCTACTTCGAGTCACAAACAGAAATTAAATTCAGGTCTAACAGCCTTGAAATTTCTCATTGTACATTGACTGCCATTTGCTTGTCTCTAATGAAGTTTAAAAAAAAATAGCTAGCATATCGGTTGACATCACACATTTTGTATTTGTATTCAAGCCAAATATCACCAGCTTTTAAAATTCAAGTACATAACTAAATAAAGTAATTATGGTAATTTTGCAAAGAAGGATAATACAATCTCTCAATTCTAGTATATAATTATACAAATGCATTCCTCTAAATATAAGATCACATAAAAATGTATAGTCTTGCTCCTTAACAAAAGACTGATTTTTAAAAAGCAGTCAAACAACTTCCAAGTAAACTTCAGACAGCCTTTATACAAGCTAGTCGACACACTCACAGAGAGAAGATTTTGATCTGCTTCTGATTTTTAGTTATTACTTTCACAGCTATTTTCAAGTGATCATTACATCATCTACATCACATTACCATCTTCTTTACGAGTCCAGAACTATAGGGAGACAGAAAATCTCACAGGATGAGATTGTGGGGAAAAAAAAAAAAAATTCTCACCTCTATCTAATGAGGAAAATCTAAAACAAGTTATTGGGGACTTCTTTAATGACTTTCCCCTATCGACACAGAAGATTGTCCAGAAAAAGCTGGGAAGATTTTATGTTTGCTCAAAGAACAGAAGAGGACTGGACACCTTTCTGCCCGGCTTCCACAAAGACTTTGAGGCCACACTGCAAGTGATCTCTCATGCACCGGTCAGAGTCAAAGCAAGTTCTGTAGGTGTCTTCCCTACTTCCCTTCACGCTTACTTCTTCAGAGCATACTGGCCTGAGTTCCAACCATTTGCAAGTTTGTCTGAGGATTTTTCTTAACCCGTTGGATGTTCTTTGCCTATAGCACAACAGGAGTATCTGTTAACTTGTGTATCTCAACTTATGTAACCGACCTTAACCAATGGTGGGTATGACCTGGTGTAATCACCCCACTCTCTCCTTTTGGGTGGGATCATTGTGTTATACATTTAAACTGGCCCAAAAGGTTTGAGATTCAGTTGCCCATAGGGGTGAATTGCCCCCATGAAACTCTTTATTTGTTGTCTTCCCTTCCTTGTCTCTCTTCTCCATGCCTCTACCCTTGTTTCCTAGGATCCCCTTGCATATGAACTCTTGTCTCAGAGTGTGCACTGGGGGCAACCTGAACTAAAGGTCAAGCGAAGATATGCAGCAAGGTTAGGCAACCAGAGGAACTCACTGATAGGCTTTGTACATACAAGAAGAGCAAAGTTGCAGCTGGGTCTTAAGGAAAATGGAATCTAGGGTCTGGACCTTGCCAGAACTTTCCCTCTCTTCCTCTTGTTCTCTCCAAGTACTGGCCTCTTCTCAGATGGACCTCCACTATGGCTACAAACACGGCCACCACACATTCCTGGGCCTTTCACATTCCAGTTTCACCTCTTTACTGAGTCCCAGCTGAACACATTCTCAGGAAAGAATTCCAGTTGGATCAGCTTCAAAGAAGAGAACACTCCCACTCCTGCCATTTTCCCAACAGGGACAGGAATGCTAGGGCTAGCCTACCTTGGGAGAAACACCAAGTCTGGGCAGCCCAAACAAGCCACAGAGGCAAGATCTCCAATGCAATGGAACTCACTAAACCATCGGGAAGAGTACCTGAGTGGAGTGGGAGGAAGAAATATTTTCCTAAAGAATAAAGCTGTTGCTCCCATCTAATATTTATTGAACCTTGCTATACTCCAAATGCTAGTGCAATCTACTTACCTCTATTTTTCTAGCTACCTATATATCTATCGTCTATCTTTTTAGTCCTCACAACAACCTTATGCAGTAGGAACTATCACTATAACCACCAGCTTTGTCATTTCAGATAAGGAAATTGAGACCCAGAAATAGTAAGCTACTTGCCCAAATTCAGACAGGAAGGTGTAGAGCCAGGAGGAAACCCAGGCTGTCCAGCATAGAGTCTGCACTACATTACACTGGTTCCTATAGAAGGACGGCCCTGCAGGCAAACCCTAGGACACCTCATTACTACTCTCACTGCTGTGATTTGGAGCATGGTTTTATAAAGTTTATGGATGAAGCAGGTTTTGTTATAAAAATTGGGGATAAATTGAGGTAAATAAGATAAGGTTATCTGGGTAGATTAGGAGGAAAACGCTTTATGGGAAATAGATAAGGTTCTCTTGAAACCCTGGAATACTAAAGTGGGATTAGGTAATATATATATAAAATCTTTCAGAATTTACCCACCAACTGTGTGGATCCAGCAAGTTTCCCTTTCTGTGAAAATGAGGTTTTGAAATGGTTGAGTGTTACCAATATGTATTGAAGTTACATACAGTTCACATTTTCAAATCTTTATTTTGTCATTTTATTACAGACCATAATATTGTCCCAGATTGACAGTTTATTGTTTTGTTATGTGTATTTTCTGGAAAATTCCTTCCCTAAAGGGCAGCTTAAATTTCAAAATATTGGACTAGTAACTATCATCCTACTTTTGGGGGAGAAAAACAATATCTGCCATTTCCAAAGAAGTTTTCTTTTATTGGCATTGTGCTATAGCCTCTCCTAGGATTGTTAAGGGCATTCTGAAATGCCAAGATTAAAAATCAATAATTAATATTAAGTTTAAAATTTAATAATAGTGTAGAGTATTAATATTAGCTAAATAAGTTATGAAATAAATTGATGTAAAGGCATTTATGATTGATAATGTCATCGGGTAATACATTCATAAGAATAAGATGGTGATTGCAGCACTGACTGCGACATAACTAAAATGTTTCTTTAATTCTCTACCTCTGATATAATTTGATCTTCATATTTCCCCATTGTTCAAATCCTCTCCCTTCCCCCACAGTTTCCTTTCTCTGTTTACCCTCATCACTGTTCTCTTTTCTCTTCTTTCCTTCAGACCATTTGTTCAGTCAGCCAGACTCACTTCCAAGCAAGTCCTGCCATAGTGTCTTAATGGCAGGAAACTATAAGTCACTTTGTATAAATCCTGCATAGTGCACAGACCATGGTACAACCATTATACAGAATAGTAGAGTGCCCACTCCACCCCCGTGGGCCTGTCCCTCAAGTTCTGCAGCACTGGCAGTTCCCCCTTCTACCCAGAGCTTTGCGTACCATTCCTACGGACTTTCTCTGTGCACCTGCCAGAGGCTCACGTAAGCACTGTGTGGCTTACTAATCCTTGATCATTCTACTCATGTGTGTATATGTATATGTGTGTGTGTCTCCCCAAATTATATTGAATTCTCCCTATGGGAAAGAACTAAGTTATCTGATGCTGACAATTGCTGATGTACCTATATAAGAAACACGTGAAGTGATGAACAGTTTCATTCTGCAGGTCTTCTGAAAAAGAGTATTTCCATTAAGGTACTGCCAGGCTGAGAGATATCAGGCAGCTCTATAATGCCAAGAGGAAAATTCCAGTTCTCCCACTATTCCAACATAAATCCCAACCCAGCCAAACCACAGCTCCTGCTTTTCCCTAAATATGCTGAGTCTGTTAAGAATTGAACTGAAGGAGAATTTCATTTTCACACTGTGGAGATGTACCAATGCTTGAAGTATAGAGAAATAAATTACATTGTATTGTATGGAAATAAAGACACTGACCATGCCATGGCAGTAGTGTGAACCTATTCTACTAATGCCCCATCCTCAGGTGTGTTGGGCCAAACTTTGGACTTCATATCTTAGCTATCGATTTAATGCCTCCTAGCTCCTAATGCAGCCTTCAATAAACAATGGCATTCCTTTAAGTATTTTTCTATAAAGTGAGCACCATGTTCTCTCTGCGGATAGTGCTAGAAGGACACTGCCGGATGAGAGGGTTCCTACAGTTCCCAGCATGGGTCAGGGGTAGGCAGTACAAGCATGAGATGATCCAGGGGAACCCTCTTAGACTGCCACTCGAACACAGTCTCATAAAAGGCTACCTGGAACAGATTCGAGGGGCCCTCAACAAGAATCAGCACTCACTGTCAGATACGTGAGGCTATCTCGGACCTTCTGGACAAGACAATACTTCAGTTGTATGCATCCATGTAAGTGAACCCAATGAAACCGACACAGGAACTGCACAGCACACCCATACAAACTGTTGTTAAGTAATTAAATTTTGGGATGATTTGTTCTGTAACAGTAGATAACCAAAACATATATTTTTTTCATCATCAAGTAATTCATCTAATTTCTTAATTATTCAATAAATTGTGTTTAAGAATAGAAGGACATTTCCTTTGGTCAAACCTGTCACCAACAAAACATATTAAAGTAAAATATCTGACCATCCTGTAATCCCTTTTGCACTTACTTCTAATAGGAAATGTGGAATATTTGATATAATGCCTTGAATATCAAATGTTTAAAATGGCAAACTAGACAAATAACTCAGGTAAATGTGGAGAAAGACATCCACTGCTTACAGACCAATGTTTACTTGTAAAAAGGACTTTAAAAAGGTAAAGAAAAGGAGATGTAGAAACTGAAGATATGTGATTTGGAATTATCAATCAATAAAGAAGCAAGGACTTCCACTGACAAAATCAAGCACAAGAGAACTCCCTTTCTTGCTTTTTGTGCTGCTGGGTAGACATTATGGGGTAGAACACCATTAATAGATGCTCTCTAGTGGTTTCTATCTTGCAGCTTCCATTTAAATTTGTGGGACCATGTGACCTATTCTACTGAGTCTTAAGATGTATTCAGAGTTCAATTTGTGTAAATAAATTCTGAGTTTGTTCAAAATTCACTCCTACCTCATCTAAGAGTCTGTGTGTGTGTATGCGTGTGTGTGTGTGTCTATGTGTGTATTTATAGAGCCTTGAAGGGTCTGTGGGCAGAAAGGGGTGATATTATATATTATTCAGGTATATCTTATCCTGCTGGGCCACAGAGAAGCCATGAATAAATGCAAATATAGGTAAAAGCATCCCCACATCCCACCTGCTCAAGGCCCTAGTATGGAAAGTGCTGTTCCTCCAGGTTCCCTGTCTTTGCATGCTAAATACATACTCCTTCCCTTTCACACTCCTCAGCTGCTAGAAAAATCCTGGTCCTTCCTAGTAACCAAAACAGCCATTCAGGGATCAAACATAGAGATAGGGAAGGAGAATGAACTATAAATAAACACAGCACAAGTAATTCTTCTCTATTGTAATTATTAAGAAATGAATTTGAGGGGTGCCTGGGTGGCTCAGTGGATTAAAGCCTCTGCCTTCGGCTCAGGTCATGATCCCAGGCTCCTGGGATGGAGTCCCGCATCAGCTCTCTGTTCAGCACGGAGCCTGCTTCCCCCTCTCTCTCTCTGCCTGCCTCTCTGCCTGCCTCTCTGCCTACTTGTGATCTCTGTCTGTCAAATAGATAAATAAATAAATCTTTAAAAAAATACTGTTAAAAAAAGAAATGAATCTGATTCTTAGACACCATACAATCTATACAGTCAAATGAGTGCCATCCTTTCAAATTTTAGACTCCAGTTAGCAGATACCAATCACTGTGATCTAATGAGTGCTTACTATATGCCAATCTGGCATTGTTCCAAGCACACAACCTGTACTACCTCACTGAATCTGACAACAGTCCTAGAAGGTAAGCACTATTAATAATCTCAGATTATAGATGGGGAAACTGAGGCATAGGGAAATTCAATCATTTATAACTCTCAACAGTAGACCCAGGACTTAAACCCAAGCAGTCTGATTCCAGAGCCTATGCTCTCAATAATGACCCTACCAGTGTGCCTGCCAATTTCACATCCTTTTTCCAATTATGCTCTCATTCTTTAAAATTCTTCTTTAGCAATTTCCCTCAGGACCAATTTATCAGTCATAGAAGAACACTTGGCTCAATAACTTCTAATCATTCCACATTTTTTTTTAAATGATAATATCCTGCATGATCCCATTAGTCACTGTTCTGGTAACTATGAAAGATAAAAAGTAAATAAATAGAAAAAATACAGCAGACCCTAGCATCAAAGTACTTACTGTTTCAAACTAAAAATGTTCCCTTTAAGCTTCATGAAGGCAAAAGTCAGAAAAATTCAAAAATATATTAGTGCTTTAGACCCTGATAAAAATACACATGGATTTTTCATCATATTAAAATATAGAATATGGAGTATTTATACAATGCAATATTATTTACCCATTAAAAGGAAGGAAATCCTGCCATTTGCAACAACATAAATGAACCTATGGGATAATATGCTAAGTGGAAAAAAGCCAGACAAAGACAAAAAAAAAAAAAAAAGGTGATTTCATAAAAACGGAGAGTAGAGTGATGGTTGTTCAGGGCTGCGGGAAGGGAGAAATGGGGAGATGTAGATCAAAGGATACAAATTTTCAGTTATAAGAAGAAAGAGTTCCAAGTAGTTAAGGTACAGTATGTGTCTGTGATTAATAATATGGTATTGTTTGCTAAAAAGTTGCTGAGAGTAGAGCTTGAGCACTGTTACAAGAACACAACAGAAGAAAGTTAACTATGTGGATGGATGTGTTAATTATCCTGATCTTAATAGTCATCCTGTGATGTATATGTCAATCAAATCATTGTGTTGTATATTTTAAATATATACAATTATATGTGTCCATTTTCCCAATTACTTAATAAAGTTTAAAAAAAGGCATTTCAGACAAACATAAAAACCAGAATGACTCATTTTCACTTAAAACTTTTTTTCATTTTAATAATTCAAAATATTTATTAAGATTCTGTAAGTCTGTTCTTCAAGCCCCAGGGAAACAGCAGTGAACAAAGTCAACAATAGCCCCACCATCATGGAGTTTGTGTTTTAGTGGGAGAAACATAGGATAGATCAATTAAAATATGACACAATGTCAGATAGAGGCAGATGCTATGAAAATATAAAGTAAGAGTAAGGGACAGTCAGAAGGAGGCTGCTGTGTTGGGTAGGTGATCAGGAAAACCTCCCTACAGAAGTGACATTAAAGCAGATACCAGAAGGAAGTAAGGACATAAACTCTGTGGCTAGCCGGAGAAAAAGAAACCATGTAGGAACATTTTGAAGATCTGAAGGAACAGCACACAGGGAGAGAGAGAGGAGATTAAACTTTTGTTACAGTTGAAAGAAGCAATTTTCGGGTGCCTGGGTGGCTCAGTGGGTTAAAGCCTCTGCCTTCGGCTCAGGTCATGATCCCAGGGTCCTGGGATTGAGCCCCACGTCGGGCTCTCTGCTCTGCAGGGAGCCTGCTTCCTCCTCTCTCTCTGCCTGCCTGCCTCTCTGCCTACTTGTGATCTCTGTCTGTCAAATAAATAAATAAAATCTTAAAAAAAAAAAGAAAGAAAGAAAGAAAGAAGCAATTTTCTTCAAGTACTGTTCATAACCATGCAAGTATTAGATCATTCATATTATAAATACTTCTTGTGAGCCTATAAAATACCAGACTCTGGGGTGGGGATAGTGGTAAACAAAATCATCCAGGCATATCACAAAATAAGTGAAAAGTTCAACCATATGAAAGAAGAGTGCATGAAGTATGTAGACCAGGGAAAATACGTGTTGGCTAGGAGGTTTCTCCAGAGAAGACAACCCTCCAGCAGAGAGATGGAGGATGAAAAAGATTTAACTAGATGGCCAGTGGGGAGTATTCCAAGCAGCGGGAGTAGCATGTGCCAAGGCCCTGTGGTCAGTGGGAACACAGGTGCAGCAGCTAGAAATCAATAGAGTGAAGGCAGGGCTAAAGTAAAGATGATGACTTGGCAGGGACTAGAACATGCAGGGCTGTGGGCTTGTAGCCACACTGAAGACTTGGTCTTTAAATAATTAGCAACTGGAAGTTACTGAACTGATCCACGCCATTTAAGAGTTCTGAGTTTATTACCGCATTTTTAAGAATGCAAGAGGTACAGTCAATTGTTGGGTGTGCTTCACTTTGTCTCTGCTTGTCCAAGTTTCACTACAGGTTTATTATCATCCATCCAATGGAAACTTCCCCGCCTTTCATTTAAATTATCTAATGTCATAATGTGAATGGGATTACACTAAGCAATAAAGTCTCAAAGAATTCCCATTCCAGGATTAGTCAAAGTTTTCCATTCATTTTAGCTCATACTTGCTTATTATCCAGAAATCCCAAATGAGTGTTCCATGAAGAACATGCCTAAAATGTTTCTCAGAACTTCAAACTCTAAAATTTGCTCTGAAAATGCCATTGAAGATAGTGTGCAGTCTTGGACTCTGGAAGTGAAGTAAGACATACAGATAAAAACCAGAACCAAGGACCATATTTGGAGACTATTTTCCATGAGAAGGATAACAATGACCTGCTTCATAATGAATCAAATCAGAGGAAGAAAAGGAGCTTTTATTGACCTTCTGTTCTAGCACAATCAGTCCAGGGTCCACAAACCATTTATCTAGCAGCTGAGCTATAGAATAAAGAATGCTCTGAGGCACTTCCTACAAAAGTAGATAAAGAGAACTTTTTTCCATTAAATAAGGTAATATTTGAGGAAGCAAAGGCAAAAGAAAGAGCAAAGGACAGGGGAACATCAGACTCATCAAATGCTTGGGCCTCCAGAAGGCAGGAACAGGCATCCTATGACTACATCAATAGTCTCAAGAGAATTTCAGGATTATACAAAGATTATAGAATTTGGTGGGAAACAGTTTGGGGATGGCTAAAAAGACAATTAAAGAAAAAGGCATGGGGCGCCTGGGTGGCTCAGTGGATTGGGGCCTCTGCCTTCGGCTAGGGTCACGGTCCCAGGGTGCTGGGATCGGGCCCCGCTTCGGGCTCTCTGCTCCGTGAGGAGCCTGCTTCCTCCTTTCTCCTCTCTTGCGTCTGCCTCTCTGCCTACTTGTGATCTCTGTCAAATAAATAAATAAAATCTTTAAAAAAAGAAAAAAGAAAAAGGCAGGAGGTATGAGACTCAGAGCAGGGAGGGACCATGAAATATATCTGCTTTATTTTTGTCCAATTCACAAACTCGGAAAATGAAGATACAGAAAATTCAAAAGGAACTGGACATGTCACTCAGTTTATTAGGAAACGTCCTAAATTTGCAGTCATTACTTGAGAGAATAACTAGCCAACAGGGTCAGAATCGTGGTAGGAACCCCCTGACACTATTCTGAATATTCTTTTTTTTTTTTCTATTCTGAATATTCTTATAGGAAAGGCATTTTTAAAATGAGACTGTTACTTAGGGAGAATTTCCACCCTCCCTTGAGAAGATTTATTCAGAATCCTATCCCTGGGAATCAACTGCACAACAACAGAGTAGATTAAAAAAGAAGATGGAAGTGTCTAGATGGCTTGAACTGCTGAATAAGATTTGAGAATATTTCCCTGAATGTGTTATGTCTACTGATGACTCTATCTGCTTGCTAATTTGAAAAGATTCAGACAAATGATACGTGATCAGCAAAAGAAGATTCTCACTGCCTGATAATTAATGGATTGTAAAGGAACCCTCAAAGCATGCTAAATAAGTTACAAGTGTTTCAATTCATCAAAATATAAACACCCATTTACCCAAGAAGCGACCAACTTTATAAACATAGGTCTAAGTATATTGTCACCATTTATTCATTCACTCAATAAAATGTATTCAGCACCTATTATCTCCTGGGTGCCAGGATACGTATTAGTACACAAAAAGCCTTTCTCCTGCCCTTGAATGTTTACAGGAAGAGAGAGTAAAACAGTCCTTTTTTGAGCAGGTACAATAAAATATTCCAAGTGTCATGGTGAGTAGCGAGTCTGTTAGTTCCTTCACAGATTCTTCAACAACAATTGCACACCTACTATGTGCCAAGGAACGTTTCAATTTATAAGTAATAAAAGTAGTCTCCACGAGGGGCAGAGTTACCCTAAAGAGAATTTCTTGTTGTTATTTCCAACACACATAATGATGTATACTTGTGGACATGTGTATTATCTGGGTAATTGAGGAAAACATTAAATAAGCTCCTTTTCCTAAAATCGTCTTTGCTTTGCAAGCCAAGACATGAAACTAAAGACCCAAACAGTTAGGTGTGCTGTTTGAGAACCATAAAATAATTGTCCTTACCAGGAATACAGGATTGTTCCAACAACAGACGTGAGTTTACTGTTTTCTTGTTTTTGCTTTGCCAGCCCAAAGTCAGCTATAATTCACAAAAAAACGCAATGTTATTATTATCATGGTTCCTTAGCTTTTGACATTCTGCACAATAACTATTAAAGTTCACAACAGAAAGCTTTAACCTTCTGTCAAAACGTGCCATGTGCCAATCTTCCACACCACTCGCAGTCTTAATTAATCACATGCATACAATAGGCCACTGTGTTAGATATTTTGAAATAATGAGATTTATCACTAAAAAGCTAAAATAAGTTTTGCTGACTGAAAAGTAGGGCAAAGTACTTATCAAACTTGTGATTCCACTTTTTAGGTTACCTTTATAAGTTTCAAATAAATAAAATGAATCTGATATTTGGGCATATGCCAGGCATCACCTCATTTGGACAGAGAAAAAAAAAAAAAAGCTAAAATAAGGTAAGCCTGAATAACCACCATAGAGACCTGAAAATCTGATATTAAATGCCATCTAACTGTACTATCACAGTAAATAATGATATTGAGAATCATCTCAAAATATATATCAACAAATAATTTTGATTTTCAACTTAGAACACCAAATATTTATATTTAATATGAGCACTAGCTGTACTTTTTTTTTTAAGATTTTATTTTATTTATTTGACAGAGAAGAGAGAGATCACAGGTAGGCAGAGAGGCAGGCAGGCAGTGGGGGGTGTGTGGGGGGGCAAAGCAGGATCTCTGCTGAACCAAGAGCTCAATGCTCGATCCCAAGACCCTGAGACCATGACCTGAGCTGAGCCAAAGGGAGAGGCTTACACTGAGCCACCCGGGTGCCCAAGCACTAGCTATACTTTTCAAAGCACCTTTAAATACTTCTCTTTTTTAAACCACTCGACAACTTAGGTCAAAGTGACGGAAACAGATATTCTTTTTTTTTTTTTTAAAGATTTTATTTATTTATTTATTTGACAGACAGAGATCACAAGTAGGCAGAGAGGCAGGCAGAGAGAGAGGGGGGAGCAGGCTCCCTGCTGAGCAGAGAGCCCGATGCGGGACTCGATCCCAGGACCCCGGGATCATGACCTGAGCCGAAGGCAGAGGCTTAACCACTGAGCCACCCAGGCGCCCCGGAAACAGATATTCTTCATAGCCTCTAACACTTTGAGAGATTTAATTACCAGGACTACACAAAAAGTGCTGAACACTTTATTTATTTATGCCGAATAAAATTTGGTGATTACAATATCACTTTGTACAGGGCACCAAATGTTTATAATATTTCACTGTAGTGTCCTTTTTAAAAAAAGATTTTGTTTATTTATTTGTCAGAAGAGAGAGAGAGAGAGAGAGAGAGAGCAAAGCAGGGGGAGATGCAGAGAGAGAGAGAAGCAGGCTCTCCGCTGAACAGGGAGCCTGACATGGGGGCTCTCTATCCCAGGACCCTGGGATCATGACGTGAGCTGAAGACAGATACTTAACCAGCTTAGCCACCCAGGTTCCCCTGCAGTGAACTTTAAAAAAGGTATTTAATAATGTGTCTATACTAATATGTCTTTCAGGTTGAAAATATTCCATAGTAGTTAGACTTCAAACCAACAGTAATTCACATTATTAGTAACAATACCCATTTATTAAACAACTTTGAAATAACACAAATTGAGCTGCTTGCATGAATTGCCTAATTGAATACTGCTAGCAATCTTGAAAGACAGGTGTTATTATGGTTAGTGCAGTTTAGCGCTTAAAGCAAGAACTTAGGAACCAGCCTCAGTTCAAATCTTGTCTCCATCATGTGCTACCAGAGTAACTCTGAGTAAATTATTTAATCTCCCTTTGCAGTAGTTTTCTGACCTCTAAAATAAGTATTATAACAGCATAAATAGTAGTAAATAGTATGACATAATAACAAAATCTGAATAAGGTAACATATATAAACCCAGGGTAATACAGATTGAACAACTGATGCTTATTATTCAGTCTTCGCAGCCACCCATTTTATAAATGAGAAAACTGAGGCTCAGGTTACTTGGAGATTGAGTAACTTGCCCCAAGGTCTTACAAGGAGAAATGAACAGTAAGATGTGAATCTGGGGTTACTTAATTCTAAAGCCCCAAATCCTTATCAAAACACAGTACTACCAACAAAGAAAAAACAGGTCCAGATCATTTCAATAACAAATTCTACCAAACATTTAAGGAATAAATATCAATTTTGCACAAACTCTACCAGAAAATAGAAGAGAACACTTTCAAACTCATTGAACAAAGCCAAGATTACTCTGAGACCAAAGCCAAAGAAAATACAGAACAAAATCCCCCATGAAAATACACACACACACACACACACACACACACACACACACAGAATAAAAAAAAAATATAAGCAAGTAAAATCTAGACATAGATAAAAATGATAATACATAAGGGCCATTATGCCACAAATGCAAGGCTAATTCAACATTTAAAAGTCAATCAGTAGAGTTCACCAAATCAGCACATTAAAGAAGGAAAATCATATGATCATATGTATGAAAAGAATTTGACAAAATTCAACATCTGTTCTTTCCATTAAAGTATAAATAGGTATGTACTTCCTTAACCTGATAAAAGGCATCTATAAAAAGCTACAACTAATTCTCTACTTAATGTGAATATTTTTCTTTCAAGTTCAAAAATATGGGGTGCCTTGGTGGCTCAGTCATCAGGCCTCTGCCTTCGGCTCAGGTCATGATCTCAGGGTCCTGGGATCAAGTCCTACATCAGGGCTCCCTGCTCAGAACCACGTAGCGGCTTCCTTGCTTCTCTGTCTCCACCCTGCTCCTGCTCTATTTCTGTTGCTATCTCTGTCTCTCTCCCTCAAATAAGTATATAAAAATATTTAAAAACAAAACAAAACAAAGCTGGATGTCAACTAGATTTGTTGTAGTGATCATTTTACTATATATACAAATATCAAATTATTATGTTTTACACCTGAAAGTAATAACATGGTGTGTGTCAATTATATCTATTAAAAAAAGAAAACAAATAAAAGACATGGCAAGCTTGTTAATATATTGCTATACACTTGATGAGATTGCTATATAAACAAATTGTTTAATAAGCCTTTCATAAAATTCTTAATTCTGAATTCTTAAAATAAAGCAAAAACAATGTTTTTCCTTCTGAAGAAGATAAAGAAGAAGAAGATGGAGACAAAAAAGGAGGAGGAAAAGGGCGCCTGGGTGGCTCAGTGGGTTAAAGCCTCTGTCTTCGGCTAAGGTCATGATCCCAGGCTAAGGTCCTGGGATCGAGTCCCGCATCGGGCTCTCTGCTCAGCAGGGAGCCTGCTTCCTCCTCTCTCTCTCTCTGCCTGCCTGTCTGCCTACTTGTGATCTCTGTCTGACAAATAAATTTAAAAAAAAAAAAAAAAAGGAGGAGGAGAAGGGAACACACTACTACAATGGCAGAGAAACAAATATCCAGGAAGAATATGATAAAAGACATGAAAGATCAATGCAGGGAAAATTATACAATTTTGTTACAGTCATTAAAGACTATAATTAATGGAGAGAAACTCCAAGTTCATGGATTAGAATTCTCAATATTACATAGATGCCATTCTTTCTAAATTAACTTATGTAATTCCAATCAAATGCCTCCAAATATTTTGGGTAGAATTTCACAAACTAAGTATAAAATTAACATACTTAATAGAAATAGAAACAAAAGGGGCCATGGATTTTTATAAAAAGACAAGATTTCCTATAAGATATTAAAAATTATTACAAGGCAGTATTAACTGAAGGATACAAAAAGAAAAGAAAAAAACAAACAAGGCAAGAATGTTCCCTCTCACCATTCTTATTCAAGATTGTACTAGTGGTCCAAGTTGAAGTAAGTAAAGCTAGTTAGTATGATACTTGCATACAAATCTTTGCAAACATAATTTTTAATTTCTTTTTTAACAAATTTGTTGCAGTGAGATTACTGGATAATACATTAAGTGTATGATTAAGTTTTTTAAAAACTGTCAAACCAATATATTTTCCAGTCCTTTCTCACCAGAAATGTGTGAGTTCTAGTTGCTTCTAATGCCTACCAGCTTATGGTATTGTCAGATTTATTTATTTACTTACTTACCTATGTACATATTTATTTATTTATTTTGGATTTTTTTTTCCCCTCAAGTAAGCTCTAGGCTCAAGATAGCGCTTGAACTCATAACCATGAGAGCAAGAGTCACATGGTCTACCAACTGAGCCAGCCAGGTGTCCTTGTTGTCAGTTTTTGTTGCTTTTTTTTTTAATTAACCATTCTAGTAAGTATGTAGTGAAAGCTCAATATAGCTTTAATTTGCACTTCCCTAATGACTAATAGTTTTGAACATTTTTCATGTACTTATTTGTCATCTGTGCATCTTTAGTGACATACCTATTTAAAACGTGGCCCATTATTTGACTGGGTTGTTTTCTTATGGATTGAGTGTTGGGTACAAATTCTTTATCAGGTATATTGTTTGTAAATATTTTCTTCCAGTCTGAAGCTTGTCTTTTCATTCTCTTAATGTCTTCCATAGAACAGACGCTTTAAGCTTTGGTGAATTTCAATTAATTTTTTTTTCTTTTATATATTGCAGTTTTGATTTTATAGCTCAGAAATCCTTGCCTAAGTCATGTAAAATAGTTCAGGCTATTCTGCTGAAAGGCCAGACAGAGTAGAGAAGCCTGGAGGATGAGAGGCCCAGCTGCAGCCAAACTCCAGAGCCTCCCTGCCAGCCATGTGAGTGTCCACGCTTCACCTGAAGTCAAGGCTTCAGATGCAGCCCCAGCTGACAGCTTCACTGAATTCTCTTAAGACACCCTAAGCCAGAACCACTCAGCTAAGCTGCTCCTGGATTCCTGGCCCTCAGAAATAGTGTCTTCAGCTGCCAAATTTTGCAGCAACTTATTACATAGTAATAACTAATACAACTGTTACCACCTTAGTCCAAACCGCCATGCATGTTCACGTAGACTACTGAACAAGACTTCCTCAGCAGGACTTGTGCTGCTATCACTTCCTCCAAAACATAATTCTCTATACCAGAGCCAAAATGATCTTGGGAAAACCTAGAGCAGAGACTACCACTCACAGTTAAAGTTCAACAAAGACTTATAAATACTAAGAATAAAACCCAAACTACCAGGTATAGAAGATCATATATTTCTGGGTTTTCAGAGAAGTCTTTCTTGACCATACTATCATAAATATTTGTCCCTTTCTTTAATACTCTTCTTTTACATTTGGTCCATATCTTTCATTATCTAATTTTTTTTTACATTATACTGCCATTTAAAATCATTTAAAATCTTTAATCAAATTTCATCAGAGATTACCAGACATGTTACATGCCATGATTAGCTTTCTATAAACAACTTTGCTTTCTGTATACAAATCAACGTCAATGAAATAAAAAATAAAACCGTCTATGAGGAAAAGAACTTTATTAACCTTGTTTCCAACTTTACTCCCAGACTTTGTCAGCTTAATTAGCGGCAAAGAATAAATTGTGTTTAAGCAAACACTGAGAAGAGCTGCAGTGTCCAAGGGACTTGGCCTTAAAAATATTAGAGATCTAGATTTTATCCATGAACAAAATGTTGAAAAGAAGTCATAATATAAAATAGCAGCTCCCAGTAACTTCCTCAAGTTTTATCTTCTTCAAGAAAATGGCTGAGTTCATTGGTCTGCTTCATTCTTAGAAGGTTTATCAAAATTCTCCACAAGATCTGGAACTTCATCATCCTCCTTCTCTCTGGGAACAAGGGATGGTTTTCCATCCACACACTGTGTGGACAGAGCTTCAGCCAATCTTTGTAAACTAGTCAGACTGCCTGCACCAAGTTGGTTGAAGATACTGGGTAGCATTTCTGTTAGCTGCTCTGTCTCAGTATGGTCTGTAATGGAGACAGTGTTCACCACCAGGGCTTCCCGAACTTTCAGGTTGTGAAAGTGGATTTCTGTTCCTTGGTTTGTGAACACATTTACTTCTTCAATACCAGAGATACTGTTTGCCCCTAACTTCTTTAAGGAGAACCTGAGCTTTTAATCATCTGCTCTAGCGTTCTATGAACCATCTTTTGGGGAGCAGTTCCTTTCCCACCAATGCGTACTTGTGCTTGCAGTGTAGTTAGTTTCTCCTGATTTATGATAGTTTCTTTGATCTTGCTGGAGCAAAAATGGGACCATGAGGGTGACGAGGGGTCTGTTTTTGTTTAATATTCATTTATATATTTAGTGTTTATCATTCTTAACTAGTATGCAAGATCCATACTTTGTGCTATCACTGTATATTGACAGAGCTATATCTTTTGATAAATACATGGATACATAGCTGACCCTTGAACAATATGAGGGTTAAGGGTGCTAATGGCCAGCACGGTCAAAAATCTGTATATAACTTGGATTCTCCCAAAACTTAACTACTAACAATCACCCGTGGACAGGAAGCCTTGTAACATAAACAGCCAACAAACATACTTTGTACATTATGAGTATTATGTATTGTATTCTTACAATAAAGTAGACAAAAATGATATTAAGAAAATCATAAGGAAGAAAAGATACACTTACAACCCTGAACTGTATTTACTGGAAAAAAAAATCCATGTATAAATGGACCAGTGCAATTCAAACCCATGTTGTTCAAGGGTCAAATATAAATGTATATCTGTCTATCTATCTATCATCTATCTATCTATGTACCTAAATATCTAATTATCTAATTATATATCTCTCTGCCCTTTTAGTTTAGCAGCAGTAATGAGGAATAGTAGAAGGCTAAGTTTTACAAAGTATTTTTTAAGACTATTCACAAGTTAAGGGCACCTGGGTGGCTCAGTTGGTTAGCATTCAACTCTTGATTTTAGCTCAGGTAATGATCTCAAAGTCCTGGGACCGTGCCCCATATTGGGCTCCACAAACAGCAAGAAGTCTGCTTGAGATTCTCTCTCTCCCTTTGCCTTTACCCATTCTCCTCTGCTCAGGCTCTCTCTCTCAAATAAATAAAATATCAAATATTTTAAAAAGGACTATTCATGAATTAGACGGTTTGCTTTAATCTTCCCATTCCTCCTTTTGTGTATTGGAGAAAATTAGTAGAAATAGTATAGCATATCAGTATTTTGGGGAGCTCACTATAACTTTTGCACACACAGACTTCATGTACTTACGATCTAAAATAATGCTTTAACTTTTAGTCTTAGTGCTACATAGAAATTATCTTGTTTTTATAAAAATACCATTGATTTTGAAAGGCAAAAACTAAGCAGTGGTACTTACAAGCGTTCTACTCGCTCTACATAATGTAGATAATGGCAGAAACTCAGATGGATGTCTACAAAAACACAGGTAGTTGGCAAGTATTCATAAAAAGCTAATATTGTTTGGCCATTTGGAAGATTTTGGTAGTAGTGGTAATGTTTCTATTACTCTTTCTACATTCATGATCATATTTGGAGCAGAGGAAAAGGATTTATTTCAGAAACTGTGGTCATAAAAGCATTCATGTGTTATTATAGAAATTCAAAATGACAACAGATGACATTTTACATATAGCACATTATGCCTAAAAAAAAAAATCAGTAAAAAAAATCTCTCCTTGGATAGAATGAATGATATAGGAAATGCTAAAACTGTAGCCTGTTTGTGCTACAGCCTATAGCTGTCAACCTTCAGATGGAAAATGTGTATGGCCTCTGGTTGAGTGCCTAGATTCTTGCTCTGTCATTTACTATCTATGTGACACTGGATCCATAACTCAACTACTCTTGTTTTCTCAAAAAGAGCCTATGAAACTTATCTTTTGCAAGGAGTCATAAGGTTATTTCCATCCCTCTCCCTAGGGCACTTTCACCCACCACCTGTGTCAGTAGCTCCCAAATTCAAAGCCATGCCATTTCATTCCCAGCTATAGGCAGCACCTGGTCCTTCACACCCCAGACTGAGCTCATCATTCACAGTCACCCAGGATACCCCAAGCGGCAGATGGCATCTCATCTTCCCCATTTTCTGGGCTTGAAATCTCTGCCTCTTCCCTGTTGCTCCCATGTTCATTAACTCCTCACCTCTTGTATCTGACTCCTTCTTTTTATTCTGTGACCATAGTTTAAATATACCAGGAGCTCAGGCCCTCCCTTTTCCTGCAAGAACCTAGGTGCATCTCATTAGAAAACTTTTCTTTCTAATTCATTCCACAGGGTATTTAACAACGGAATTACCTAACAACCCCTGTCTTCATTACAGCAAGCCCGCATATAGATGCCAGAATGTCTCCTGACTGCTATGGTTTATAAAGTTTCCAGCTGCCCTAGGCCTTCAATACTGTCCCTTTACTCACTGATTCATCCATTTCTCCCATAACCAGATCAGAAGCTATCCATGTTGACATAGCCCATAGAGACCAATGGTAGAGATACACATTAAACAAAGTATTACACATATAAATTTATAAATGTGGTAAGATCACTAAAAATCAGGTAGATCTATAATACTATGAGAGAGTAACAGAAAATACAGCAGATCAAGAAAATCTGTGACAAAATGGTGATTGAGGAAATACATAACAGAGGACAAGAGTTAACTAGGTAAGAAAAAGAAGTGGAAAAGAGATATCCAGCAGAGGAACCTGCATGTGCAAAAGTCCTGTGATCAAGAAAACATGATCCATTAAGGAACAGAGGGAAAGTCCTGTGATCAAGGGAGCATGGTCAGTTGAAGAACTGAAAAAAAGGCCAGGTTGGTTGGGAAGGTAGACAATGAGGGGCATGGCCAGATGACGCAAGAACCTGCAGGCCATGTTCAGATGAAAGATCCCTGTCAATACTGCCCAACTTAAAATGTCCACCTCAACAAAACTATTGGATTCCTCCAATTCATTCAACACAGTTATTGATTATGAGGTCCCCATGCCCACAAGGATGTCTTCTTCTTTACCTGAATTTATCTTTCTGGGGGAATACTATAAAGAGAGTTGATGAAGAGATGAACACTAGAGCCAGATGTAGTTCATCCCTGGTCCTGTCAACCTATTAGCTGGGTGATTTAAGTGAGTTTTCTAACCTCTCTAACTCTTTTCATGATCTGTGAGAATGGGAATGTGCCTGAGATATTGGACGAGGTAGTGAACATAGAACTTTCATCCCATAGTAAATGCTTAAGAGATGTAGCTATGAGTGGTTCCTCCTTTCCTTCAAAGCACAGCTAAAATTTTCACCATGATAAAAAAGTCTTTTCTGAGTAAAATAAAAGCCATGAGTGACTGTGACGATTCCAGGAAAAGATCAGTTGAAATCTCTACAGTGCCAGGCAATGACGAGGCATCTACTTGATGCCTAATTCAGAAAGATATCCATCTTGTAACCTCTCCCATCTCTCTACCTCTCAGCTCTTTCCTTCTGCCTCAGTAAATGAAGGCCAACTTCCAACTTCCACAGTGACAAGATCATCAGTAACATCTTCTCCAGGCAGGGCTCTGTGGGGAAATAAGGGGTTCTTGGAAGGATGCTCAACAAACCCCTGCCTCTTCAGCACTTCCTCCTCCAAAAGCCACTCAAATTCCTAATGTGAGCTCTTCCACTGTGCCACCCACCCTTCCAAAGCTTCCTTTCCCAGTGCAGGCCTTTCCCTGGATGAGAGAGAGTAAAGTATTTCCTCTTCTCAACAGCATCATTATTTGATTGATTTCTTTTGACGGAAATATCAAAAAGAGTTGTAGGATGAAAAATTCAACTCCTGATATAAAAGTACTTTCTGAATTCTAGGTAACTCCATATCTTTGATACACAAACATCATTTCACTCTAGGACATCTACCAGTAGACTAGATTCTCAGGGGAAACCAGTGCCCTTACTAAATATGGGCTCTTCTAAAATCACTTTCAATGTGGGCTTTATTCTGGTTACTATGACTTGGAATAATGAATGAAACTTTTAAACACATGGTTCTAATATTAAATAGGAGTACTAAGAGTCAGATTCTTATAAAAAACAGTAAGTCAGGCTCTTGCTCTTTCTCATTCTCTCTCTCTCTCTCTCTCTCACACACACACACACACACACACACACACACACACACACACACTGTTTATGGCCTGATTATAGAGTTTAAAAGGCTCCAATGGCTTCAGTACACTTGAAAGGCTGGGCAGACTGATCAGATGTGTAGTAACATGCACTGTTGAATTAGTCTGTGTAAAAATAGGCACTCCCACCCACTCACCATGCTGTTTCAAAGAACACACTTTGGGAAAACTCACAAAATGAAAATAACATGTCCAGAACACATCAGATTCTACCCTTTACATTAAAAATTCCTTAGAGAACTGGGGCGCCTGGGTGGCTCAGTGGATTAAGCCTCTGCCTTCGGCCCGGGTCGTGGTCTCGGGTCCTGGGATTGAGCCCTGCATCGGGCTCTCTGCTCCGCAAGGGAGCCTGCTTCTCCCTCTCTCTCTGCCTGCCTCTCTGCCTACTTGTGATCTCTGCCTGACAAATAAATAAATAAAATCTTAAAAAAAAAATTCCTTAGAGAACTAAATCATAACCCAATATGTCCATATGAAAACACACACTAAAACAAATTGTATTATCCTGGTCCTTTGGTGCTTTTATAGGCCATATAAACCCAGCACTGGAAAGATTTTAGTCCCATTTTTTTCCTAAGATGGTAGACATCCAAGCCCCTTTATTCACTTATGCAGTCAATTAAGGTGAGTCCATCCCACCAGGAGAGCATAACTATCATCTGGTCAATATCATCACTTTCAGGATGTCCTGCTTGGACTTTCTTGGGACTACCATTCTCATCTTTTCCTGGAAGCCAACTGCTATTCAAATCTCAGAACTGCAGAATGACCCACTGGCAATGTGAGAATTTTAGAAAATTTTTTAGAAATTAGATTTGACTATTTCCCTATTTCACATGACCTAATAGCAATATAAGGAAACCGGTGGGCTTGACAGAAAATATTCTTGCTTTCCTAGTGACATGAAGGTAATTTGTTGACTGAGAGAAATTCTAGAAATAGTGTGGCTACCCTTACTACACAGATGTTACACGACGGTATGCAACATGAGTGACTCAATAGTCTGTAGTCTTTTAAGAACACTCAAAGCTCTGTGTTGGCTTAGACTCAAAAAGATACTATATCTGGTTTATGAGAAATAAACCACACAACATGTTCAAAGAAAGATCAAGAGACCTATAAAAGCTACAGACTCATTATGTGCCTAGTTAGCCAGGAGATTTTGGAGGGGTATGAGATAATATGCATAGAAGGACTTTGACTTCCCTATCAGAAGTGTAACACTAATTCGTTTTTCCTGTAATGACGTAGATTTCTCAACCACGGCTGAACCAACGAATGACACTAACCATGTCATTGGTAATCCTCTAGAAAACAATTAAAATGCCAAGACTTTAGCAATACAAGTGAGGTCTAATTTGATTTCTTAGACTTTGTTGGCACTCAATAGAGTAAATTCTTTCATACTTTGGGTTACATTATTTGCTGCGATGTCAATGGGAATTGCTTGTAACTTACCCCATTTATGCACCTGATTTCACTTTAATCCTCATTTCCTCTTATATTAAACACTCTTCCCACAAAATCTTAACTGTCAAGGTCAAGATCTCAAACCCAACTATCTTCCCTAATCATCATTTTTCATTTGCAACTGGTTTCTAAATATTTCTACCTGGGTATGTTTTAGTTTATTTGTTCATACATTCATTCATCTATCCATGTAGTCAACAAATATTATAAAGTGCTTTCTGAGAAATAAAAGTCAAGAAAACCAGTTTCCTTTACCTCAAGGAGGGAATGGCAATAAATCATTGCCCTATGTGCTGAGAAAGGCAAGCCTGCTATCCTTAAGGAGCCCAGAAATAGCAGCTGTCAGATGTGGCCATCAAAGATGCCACCTGGAGGAATGGCATTTGAACGAGTAGCAGAGGGCATTCCAGGGAGAGAGAACACGATGTTGGAAGTCACAGAGGTATAGGACCACAGCATGGTCTGTTCAGGAGGGAGCAATTTGTCCCATGAGGCTAGAGTAAAGAGCAAAGGTGAGATCATGAAGAAAGGAGTTTGGGCACCCTAAAGAATGTCATAGGGAGCTACCTAAAGGACTTTAACCAGGAAAGGATATGATCAGATTTCTAAAGCAGTATGTCCAAACCCTTACAACCTTAAATCCCCTCACCCAATTCTCTGATGTCACAATCTTCACAAACTCAGACTCTTTCTCACTGTTCTCAGACCTCATTGACTAAGCACAAAATTTTTTAAATTCTGGGTCTCAAATAATTGATAAATCTAATCCTTCTGCGATATCCTCTTCTGCTGCTGCCATAGGTGAAGCCCACATTACATCTTCCCTGGACAACTGCAAGGGCCTTTGGCAGCAAATACTGAGGACTAGCTCTCAAAAAGCCATTAGGGGTGCCTGGGTGGCTCAGTCGTTAGGCATCTGCCTTTGGCTCTGGTCGTGGTCTCCGGGGTCCTGGGATCGAGTCCTATATCGGGCTTAATTTTTCCTCTGGCTGCTTGTGTTCGCTCTCTCAGAATGTCTCTGTCTAATAAATAAATAAAATCTTAAAAAAAAAAAAAAGCCATCAGCCACCCCTTTATCCCTTTCTTAGCCCCAACTATAGAGGCTGAAAGCTAACTAGACAGTCTCCCTTATATCAGGGGGTGGTAACGTGACTTGGCTTTGGCCAACAAAAGTAAGACATATAATGGGACTGAAAGATTTTTTTTAATGATAAAAGGAAATAGTCATTTGAAGAACAGAATTGTTTTTGTTTGCTTTTTTTTTTTTAACCTAGCAGCCATCCTACTTCCTGTCTGAATCTGGTAATGATGCCTGGAGCTCTGGCCAATCTGCTGAGGATAATGGGGGGAAAGATAGAAATGCCTAGATCATGGTTGACCTCCTTGAATTGTTAAACCAGCACTAGAACTGCCCACCTCCAGACCCCTTGTTATGAGATCATTACACATCCTTACAGAATAAGTCATTGTTATTCTGGCTTTTTGCATCCAAACATATCTTAACTGATACATCTCCTGAACTGGGGATCTGTCTCCAGTCTTTCCCTATGGTGACCCTACCCTGTCATTACATCCCATATCTGATCACATTATTTCCAATCTAGAAACTTCTAAAGATAAGTCTCTGACTAAATAAACATCAATGCCCAAGCTCCTCACCCACCAAAGTCCCTATTGTCTTGACTCATTGAACATCACACTAGTGCCTAGGCACACTGTACCACTTTGGTTCTCTAACCTTTTGTATTGCTGTAGCCCATGCCTGGAATTCTTTCCTGCTCACCTCCTCACCTCAAGGCCCCACAGACATAGTCAATCACATTTTCCCCTGCACCTGAAAGTTGTGATAGACTACATTCTCTGGGGAGGAGGAACACATCTTCACCCCTTTAAACTTGACTTGCTTTGACCCATGAAGACAGGGCAGAAGTTTTAAGAGTGGAGGTATGGTTGCCATGCTTTTGCTTTCCTGCCTCTGCAGTGTTGAAGCAGGTGTAAAGGAGCTTCATGCAGCCTGGGTCTCTGAGCACAGCTCCCTTAGTGACTGACATCGCATACAGAGTATGAGCTAAGATAGAAACCTTGCTGTTTTAAGCCAGGGTGGGCAAATGTTGTCTTTTTTTCCTTTCCTTCTTCTTTTTCTTTTTTTTTAAATTTGGGATCAGGGGAGAAAATGAGAGCATGAGAGGCTTATATTAAAATGTGGGTATTTGAAAAGGTCAAGAAATGTGAAATGGTGGGTCTGCAAGCAAGTTCATTTCCAACAGATCCCCTCCTTCAGAGCCATTCTATAATGGGATAGTACAGTGTAGGTCTTACTTGACCTGCTGAAGCACTTAGAAGTGACCTTGACTAAACTTTGCTTAGTGTGCTACTGAGTCAGGTCTGTTCCCTTGGAACATCCCTTTGGATGATCTTTTTCATCATAAAATCATTTTATACTCATTGTGTGGCATCCAAGGTTGCAAATAAGTGCAGAGGCAAGACCTGGACATGTTTCATAGAACAAGTCATTAAAATATACAGTCTTTTAAATGGAAATATATTTAGACATTAAAATTAAACACCATTTGTAAAACCACACAAACCTAAATATTAGTATTTAATATAAAGTTAGTACTTTCTACTCTGCTGCCTCATGAAGGCAAATTCCCAGCTAGTGTGCTTACTATAAATAATTGCACACCAACCTCAATTTTAAAACATCTAATTCATCTACATTAAGAAAAAGAGAAGAAGAGGGAAATTTTGATTTTTCTAAAGCTTTTTTGTCTGGTTACATTTTCAGTACATCTTGTCTCATGGATCTTAAACATCATTTGTCAATTCTGCGTATCTTTCCTGGGAGTAAATAAATAAGCCTTCTAGCACAAGAGAAGAGAAAAATAAAATATGACAAGGCTGCCCCTTTGTGGTGACATGATTTCATTCACACCCCAGCCTCTTTTTATAGGCTCTATGAATGGCTTTATTTCAACCTCCCCAAATATAGGCATCTTCCATATTTGGTTTCAAATTAATGCTAGGTTTTAATTTAACCACACCCGTCATAAAAATAAAAGTCTCTAAAGTCAACATTTATACCAATAGTGATAGACAGTGAAAATATTTTCATCACTATTACATTTAAACTATCTTTAAGTCTTTAAGTGATATTAAGTCCCTTTGGATGATCTTTTTCATCATAAAATCATTTTATACTCATTGAAAAGGACAATAGCACATCAACACCTGTCCGTGTAACTGTTTTAATGGAAAGAAACTAGATTAAGGTAAGATTCTGTTCTGAGGTATATCACTAATTCTTTATTTGAAACTAGAAAAATATTGCCTCATTTAATGCTAAAAAGTTTTAAAAGCTGAAAATAATTTTTAAGTTAGTAACACTCAAGTATAAGTCTAATAAATATTAACAATAAAAAGGCTGGGCAGAATGGTGATGAGGGGCAGGACAGAGAAAAATAAAATAAAAGTTTATTTATCCTTGTAAACAAAGTAACTTTTTTTCTGGGAGTCCTTCACAATTTGAGTACAAGCAAAAATACTTATTTTTTTAAAGATAGAGAGTATAATGAAAGTGGGGTATTTTGTTACATCTAATGTATAGACTTAATAATGTAACTGGCCTGCCCATTTGGGTTTAAAAGGTAGACTGACTGGGACTCATGGGTGGCTCAGTCAGTTAAATGTCTGCCTTTGGGTTCAGGTCATGATCTCAGGGTCCTGGAACTGAGTCCCACAATGTTCTTCTGGCTCAGCAGGGAGCCTACTTATCCCTTTGTTCACTGTGCCCCTGCTTGTGTGCTCTCTCTCTCTGACAAATAAATAAAACCTTTAAAAAAAAAAAAGTAGATTAATCATATGTGTGTATGTCTTCTAGCTCTCAAAATCTTGCTAAAATGAAGGGAAATAAATTTTCCTTAAGAAATTACTAACTCATAACGACAATGAAAATGGGCTTGGTAACAACAGAGATAAGGATTTCAATGAATTTTTGTAAGATGGAGAATAGATGGAGAATATACCAAGCCGAAGTCCCAAACCATGTGTCTTAGAATAAGAGGGCCAAAAGGGAGCCCATTCGCTCTGTAGAGCCCAGTGTACCACACAAGGAGAAGTGAAGTTAAGAAAGGCTCAAAAGACAGAGTTCAGATCAAGTCCATGGGTCCCTCCTTACATTCACACATGACACTACTCAGTAACTGAGTTCCCTCTGCCACTAGCAGAAAAAGGGAGATTTTCCAAAGACACTGACAGACCAGAAAGAAACAAAGCAGAGTATGGAAGAACCCATGAGCATTCAAGGAAAATCTATCAACTGAACATACTTCCCTGAGGCCCCTCTGTCCACACCATTCCCTAAATGACAGCAACAGATAGACATTGCCTCAATCAAGATACCGGTGCTGCATTCTCTGGAAAAAGTTTGAATAATAACTTTGGGGGTTTCCAAAGGAAAAATGTCTTTGTGCTCTAATGAAGTCCACAGATGGTAGCCTTAGCTGGAACTCACGAAGCTTCCAAAGGTTTATTTAGTGTCTTTGACAGTCCAGGATCAAAGACATTTGAGAAAAGTCTCCATTAGGAAAGAGAGATTGAGGGTGGGGTGGAGATGGAACCAGAAGATACAGAAACAATGCAGGGTGCTGAAGAGAAAAGTTTATATTACCCTGAGAGAGAATAAAATCAAGATTCCATGAAAATGAAATAAAGAACAAGATAAAAGGGGAAATTAAAATATGTGAAAATCAAAATTAAATATTCAATAGAAGTACTAGAAAATTAAGTTGAAGAAATAACTGAAGTAGAACAAAGAGACAGAGCTGAAAACTAAGAGAATAATTATTTTTAAATTAGGAGATTATTTAGCATATAGATCCAAGACTAATAGGAATTCTAAAAAGTAAAGGAGAAGGGAGAAAAATAATGAAGAAATAAGCAGGAAAATTTCACAAGACTGAAGTTTTAAGCCTCCAATATTGAAGTACACACCTAGTTCCAAATACACTGAATGAAGAGAGACCCACCCAAAGTTGCGGATGAAGGGAACAACCTAAAATTTTCTAGATAATTAAAGAGCTCATATATAAGTAATGGGAATCAAAATAGCATTGGCTTTCCAAACAGCAAAACTGGATACTAGAAGACTGAAGTAATGCCTTCAAATTTGAAAGGATAATGACTTTCATCTGAGAATACTACACCCACTCAACAGAGTACAAAGGTCCCCTAAAAATATTTTGTGACACGCAAGCAACCAAAAATTTTAAGAACATTCCAGAACATTCTTTTTAAGGAAAGTACTGGAAGATACACTTCAGCACAAAAGGAGAGTTAAAAAAGGAGAGTGTGCAAGTGATGAATCACTAAATTCTACACCTGAAACTAATATTACACTGTATGTTAACTAACTGGAATTTAAATGAAAACTAGAAGGGAGGAAGGAAGGAAGGGGACAGAGAGAAAGAAGGAAGGGAGAAAGAAGAAAGGAAGGAAGAAAAAAGGAAAAAAAGAAAGAAGGAAGGAAGGGGAAATCATAGGACATAAGAGAGATTCCAATTAGAAAAGAAGCAAATGTGAGCTCCAGGACAACGGCCACACACAGCAGACCTAAATTCAAATCCCACTGCAGCAAGCCGCTACCAGAATGGAGTATCCAGGAAAACAAAACTGAGAGCAAATGCCATGTTTGGCCACATGGAAATAGTACAGAGAGGGCTTTTATAATCTTTTTGGAAGACTTGGGAAGAAGAAATAATACCTACATAGAAAATTAAGAAAACAAACAAAAGAGAAGGCAATTATTAACTCCAAGAAAAACAAAAAGGTCTATGAGAAAGGAAAGGTGATCAACATTAAACAGTAATTTATATAGTAATAATAATGTAAACATTAAATATTGATTCAACCCCAAATTGTGCAATAACTTTATTGGCAGGATGGTAAATGGGGAAGAAGAAATACGAAAACTAAATCCTCAACTATCACAATGGAAAATCAAATACCAGAAGAAGCTAAAGAGAATGAAATTTTTCAGAAAACAGAGAATTGGGGATTGCAAAGAGGTAAATGTTTCTTCGTAAGATTTTTAGCACTACTTTATTTTGTAAACTATTTTGATGTGCAGTACTGATTACAGAATATAAATATAAAATTTAATAAGCTTAGATAGAAAGAAATCAAGCTACTACAATTAAAGCTTAAGCTCAATGTATTAAATGTAACCAAGGAAATGATTGTAGCTGATCTTAGTAAGAAAATAAAATGCAGGGTTGGCTATTACCCAGAAACGTGGCCTGAAAAGACATTAAAGGTATTATATATCAACACAAAACAAAATTAAATCAATCCTATTTAATAATATATAGGTATAATAAATTTGATTTCTATTAATTCTCATTAACTTATAAATCAAAATATCTATAGGTATATAAATGGGAACAATTCTTAAAGAAACACAAGTCTAATTTATTAAAAAAAAAAAACTGAAAGTTTATGGCAAACAAAATTGTAATTAATTTCAAATGATTAAGCAAATTTGTGTCCAAGGTGAAGATTCACAATTACTTTGTCTCATTTTATATTTCTGCCCTGGCCTGGAAATATTTCCAAGTAACTTTGCATTGGAAGTTAGCCAGAGTTCTTGTTTGGGGTTGCTTTTTATATTTTAAACTAATATAGGATGCCCTTAGAAAAATCTGGACAGTAAATATAATTGTTGCTATTGAAGACATGTGGTGATGGTTAAGGTGCACATTTGGAATTGCCTTCATGAAGAACTAGATTCTATTAAAACTAAGAGAATCAGCTTTAAAATGTTACCATGTGTCTCTCACATCAATAACATTTAGGGAAGTGGTCCCCAAAGCTAAATGCCTAGGGCAATCCATGGAGGGCAGGAAAAAATATTGAAACCGTTATTTTGATTCTTTAGTGCACCCCTTTATATTTTATTTGAGGACTTTATACACTTTTATTAAATAACTGTATAGTGATGCAGATATAGAATTTATAAGTAAGCATATATACATTGGTAGTATATTATAAAAAAAAAGTTTTACTGATGGAATGTCATGAGCAAAAAATATTTAGAGACCACTGATTTAGATATGTATATCCCTACTTATAGTTGGTGAACGATTAATAGTCCACGAGAGTAACACACGTGTTCATGAGTGGAGAAGAATAAGAGAATACAAATTATCAATCTAGGCTAAAAAGTTAATTTTAAGTTATGATTGAGAATTATACAATTGTCGGGGGGAAAAAATAACCTTCTCACTTGTAAAATTTTAGCCAACATTAGGCCTACCTGTATCAGTGGATTTGATAAAAACTGATGCTGAAATAAACAAATACCTAGATTTGTCATAGCTCCTGATATGTACACTTGTCACGCATATGATACAGACTATATTAAAGTAGTTCAAAACAATGTGCTCACATGGTGGTCATAAAGGCTTTTGCTGATGAAGTGGTGTTCTATAGAGAGAAAAAAACCTAGCCACCATTGAATTGGGAATTCAATATTTAAACATTGAACAGTACTTTATTCTCTAACATGGGCAAAATATAACTCAATCAAGAACTACACTAGGGATGGCCCAATATAGTAGCCACCAGTCACATAGGGATGTTCACTTAATTAAAATTTGATAGAATTTAAGATTCACATCCTTAGTCACACAAGCCACAGTTCAAATGCCCAATAGCCATATACTGGACAATGCAGATATAGAATATCCCCTTAAGTACAGAAACTTCTATTGAACAACTCTCTCTTGAATAATATTCAGTAATTATTAAATTAAAAATTTTAAGATTCTGATACTTACTAACTGTTACTTTGTCTTTGTCCCCCAACATAATGTTGTTTGGTGTCAGATCTCTATGCACAATCCTCTTCTCCTTGTGTAAGTACCGAAGAGCTAAGCACAGCTTGAAAGAGCAAATAAAAAACAAATTTTATTCTCCCCAATATACATATCACTACTGATGACTACTATACACATGCCTAAGAAATCAGCTCAGAAATTTACTGTTTGTTAGAACAAAATTAATGAAAACAAAAATGTACCTGTATAAATATTTTCCATAGTCTTTCTTCAACAAAATGATGTTGTTTTTCCTTCAAAGAACTGAAATGCTCTCCAAGAGGGACCCCTTCTATAAGCTCCATAACTATATACAACCTATCATCTATAGGAAAACAAGGAAGACATAATAGAAATTTAAATTTAATATATTTGGAAAAAAACTTTTGAATTAGAATCTGTGTGTGCAGGGCACAGAGCTGAAGAGTTAGAGACGTGCTAAGATATGAATCCAGTCAGTCCTGGAGGCAGTGGAGGTGAGGGGCTCTTGGGGCTCCAGAGCCCAGCAACAGTCTCTTTTGGCTATGGACTACCTTGTCACTTAAGTTTACTCTGGCAAATATCACCATTTTCTATGTACACCAAGATGTGGAACAGTTGGGAGGTGCCAAAGAGAACAAGGTAAATGATGCCAAGTCATGAGCCATTTCCTAAAGAACATGTAAACCTACCTTTCCTCTCAGTAGTTTAAAATTTACCCTTAAATCATGTCAGAAATTCAGAAAATTGCATTTTAAACTATTGTTTGATAGTCTCATGGATGTACCTCACAGAATTTTACAAGCGAATCATGCCAAGGTCTTGCAGTGACACAGGTGAAAACATAACCCACCACAGAAATGTGTCATGCCCCTCTAGAACAGAGGAAGCTGGACTTCTACTGGGTTTATCTTATGGATTGAGGGAATCCCATAACTGATTGCATCCATCTCTTTGCTTTGGATGTCAAGAAACAAAGTAAATGCTACTTTCTCCTCTCAAACCAATATGAAACTATTAACAATGGCATGTGACATGTATCCTTTGTGATATTATGGATGTATATAAAATACATACATACACAATATTCACAAAAGTGGAATATTTACTATACATGTTCCGCCACTCATCCTTTTTCATTCAGCAGCCTAGCCTAATAATACACACAGATCCATGCCATTCTTTCTCCTGGCTGCATAGTATTCTACAACACAGATGGATCATTCTTTAGTCTCCTAAAGACAGACAGACATATCGTTTTCAATTGTTCATTATTCCAAGAAATACTCAGTGTATACACTAATCTTACTCCTAGCTTAATTTTTTCCTTTCATATATTAATTGATTTTTTACTGAAGTATGATTAACATACTGTATTATATGAGCTTCAGGTGTTCAATATAGTGATTTAAGAGTTCTATACCATACTCAGTGCTCATCACAGTAAGGGTACTCTTAATCCCATAATTCCCTAATTCAATTTCATATATTTTCATATAATTCCCTAATCTATTTTATCATATTTCATGTATTTTTAGGCCATTTTCAATTCTTTTTGTAAAAGTTTTATTTTGTTTTTAAATTAGTCTAAGTCGGGACGCCTGGGTGGCTCAGTTGGTTAAGCGTCTGCCTTCTGCTCAGGTCATGATCCCAGCATCCTGGGATCGAGTCCCACATCGGGCTCCTTGCTCAGCGGGGAGCCTGCTTCTCCCTCTGCCTCTGCTGCCACTCAGCCTGCCTGTGCTCGCTCTCTCTCTCTCTCTCTCTCTCTCGCTGGCAAATAAATAAATAAATAAATAATCTTTAAAAAAAAAATTAGTCTAAGTTGTGTCACTTCAGTAGTGCAAGTCTGAAGCCAATCCTGATCTCTAATGGGATATGCACTAAATTATAAGAAATTATTCTAATATTAAGAATTCTAATATGAAGGGAGCAGGATTTACAGGACAGTTTCAGCCCTGGGTTCCTCTGAGTCACCTAGGGGAAGGGAGATGGGTAAAATCTTAAAATGCCACACTACTGCAATAGGTCTGCATAATAATAATAGCACTTACAAAGTGGCAATGAGGAAGTCCCAACTGTTGCCTTGTACTTCCTTAAATCTTCCTCCACATGATTTACTTTGAAACTTCATATGTGATGCACATCATTAAGGTTTCTCAATACTTTTATTGTTTTGGTCAAAGGTTTTCAACATGTTATTGAGTTTGGCTTTATCTCAACCTTTTTTTTTTTTTTTTAAAGATTTTATTTATTTATTTGACAGACAAGAGATCACAAGTAGGCAGAGAGGCAGGCAGAAAGGAGGAAGCAGGCTCCCCGCTGAGCAGAGAACTCTATGCGGGGCTCCATCCCAGAACCCTGGGGTCATGACCTGATTAAAAAGCAGAGACTTTAACCACTGAGCCACCCAGGAGCCCCTTATCTCACCCTTTTGATCCTTGCACCTAAGAGGGCCTGTCTGCGGAATCAGTCAGGGCTCCATCGCCACCTTGTGGTAATTACCTGAACTTCACGTAAAATAAATCTCAAGACGTAGCACTCCCAGTTTAGGGGGATGAAAAATATCAGAGTTAACGAAAACAATTTTTCATTTTGTCTTATACAAGCTATCAACTTTTAGTTTGCTGCTTTCCCGATCCTACTATGGTTTTGTGTGTGTGTAAGAAAAGAGCTATAATAACTATTTTGCTTTGTTCGTGCAGTGCCTTTCATATAGGAGTCTAAGTACTTTTTAACTATCTGTAGGTCATTGATCATGAAAACTCATACTTACTTTCCAGAAATGTTTTGTAATAGCGTACAACATTGGGATGATAGAGCTATAAGAAAATAAATAACAAACATCACATTACTTGAAAATATAATTGGACTATAACGGAAAATAATTGAAAACAACACGGAAATTATTGTATTCATTTTTATCTATAAAATTAAGCATTTCAAGATGTCATCTAATTGAGATTTGAGATTTTTATCATGATTATTATTTGCTACCTACAAAACTAATCTGAAAATAGCAATCTCCCATATAGCCTTCTCAATTAGAACTAAAAACGGATTGTACTTTATCACCTAATTTAACCAAAACAGAGAACTGTAGAAGTCAAAGTAACCTGAAGAATTCATGTAGTGCTCCCTATCCCAATACTACACACACATTGCAAAGAGAAGAAAACTGTAATGAAGCAATTTATGTTGAATATGCACACCATTGCTTTCCCCCTCCCTATTACTTAAATATTCCTATGTACTGTTTATGTCTATTCACACTTTGTGTCTTTCTATGTTCTCCAAAATGGTTAGTATGAAACTGAAGTAATCTAAGAGTTTACATTATAATAATAGTTGGAAAGGACTCCCTTCTTGGCCAAACTTTAGTCAGGCTTCTCTGAGCTCTCTTCTTGACTAGACTTCATTCTTGGACTGCCTAGGTTTACCAAGAATCCTGCCAAACCAGATTAGCAAATCTCCCCACTCTTGATATCCCAATCAAGTTCCTCATCATCCCATCTTTGATAGCTAATGAAGTCCTTCCAAGTAATTTTCCATCCGGGCACCCTTTCACCCAGCCTCCTGGTTGTAAATTGCTAGCTGTTGCTATTGTCTTTGAGTTGAATTCAATCTCTCTCCCCTGTAGTAATAGTTTCACTCCTATTGCAATAGTCTTGAGTGAAGTCTTCCTCACCATGTTTAAGAAGTGTTCCGTTCTTTAACCTAAGTATACCTCAGGATATGATGTGGAAATTCTACTTTTTCAAAACTTTACTTTTCTATAAGAATACTAAAATTTTTATAGTTGCTTATTTATATTTTAAGTTTCTAGGCAAATTGAAATTTATTCTATCTCCGAATAGTTGACATTACGTTTATAAATGGTTTGCATTTCTTTCTGGTCTCTTTTCTTACCTTTTTGAAGGGAAGTCTGGTAACTGTCCTCCACAAACCTCCTCTCCTATTCCTCCATCATTTGAGTATGGGTGGAACATGGCTTCCCAGTCAGAGATTACATCTCTCAGCCTCCCTTGCAGCCGTGAGAACTGCCACTAAGTTCTCACCAAGGGAATGTAAGGGGAAAAACACATGTGCTCCTGTGTCTGAGACCTAAATACTGGGGAACCCCTCCCCCAACCACACTCTGTTCTTTCACCTTGGATGTGAACATGCCTGTGCCAGTTGCAACCATGCAGATGAAGACAATGGCCTAGGAGGTAGCAGAGCAGTAAGGGAGAAAGAACCTACATCCCCAAATGATTGCTCGGAACAGAGAATACCACTTGGTCCACTCACGCTAGGATTGTTACAGGAAGAGAAACAGCTCACTGCATTGCGAGGCCTCTTATTTAAGCCAATGTATCTGGACCCTCTTTCTGACTGCAGGTTAGTCTTATTCTTAACAAACACATTCTCCTTTTCTAGTTCCATTTCTGCCATTTCTGTCTGCCATCACCTCTCAATGTTATAATCCTTTCCATTGGTTCAGTTCTCTCTTAAGAGTGCAACTGTACAATTTTGAGTTATCTCAAAGCCCAAACACAAGCCACTTATCTGTCCTTACCTGATACTTTCTTTTCTTAGGAAGTGTGCTAAAACAAGGTCTACCTCATCAACTATCAAGTGGCCGGCAGATTTGAAACAATACGGGACCAGGTATGCAACAGAATCATATTCTAAGCCGAGCTCACTGGTCAGGACCACATCGAGATCAGGGTTCAAATGAAAATACTTGATCAGCTTGAAGCAAAGGCCATGCTCTAGCCTTGTGCTACAGTGAAACAGCACACTGTTGAAGATCAGAGTATCCCATGCAGGAGCACACACTAACTTCTTCAGGTCCACTCTTTTAGTATATATGAAAGTCAACTATAAAACAAGCTATTAGTGATAGTATGTACTGCAATTTATGAATTGGGCTAGAACTATGTATTTCGATGAATAAAGATTGTCATATTTATTTGGTAATCTTTATGTCCCAGCACAGACGCAAATTTAACTGGTGGAAAACAGAGCGGGGAAGCTGGTCGCTCTCCACAGGAGTTACAAATGAACAGTATCCATAATGAATGTATAAATAAGGAAAGCTGAAAAAGAAATCCATGTATTCTTGGATCACAAAATCCGATCTCACTTCTCTTCTGACATGTTTATTCTTTCTCCCCAAACAAACCTTCATAATGATAGTTAATTGAGTTGTTACATTATGTCTGAATATTCCGCTCGTGCCAATAAATAATAACCCATCTTGAAAATCTACTTTTAGATTTAATAAGCTGTATTTGGGGAATGTTAACAGCTTGGTTTCACTTGACAAAAGTCAGGGGACTCTTAGTCATATGCTTATGCATGTAACTAAGTAACCAAATATTCTACAATATAATGAGAAGGAAATGGAGATGCTCGCAATGAGAAAAGAGGATGCTTCATATATGTGACACCCTGCTGTAAACCCAATCATTCCGCAACCCAAGCATGGAGACCAACTCCAGAAAGTCTTTCTATGGTTCAATGTCAAGGCTGCAGAAAAATAACTAAAATATTACCACCTCAATATCAATTATTGTAAACAGAACCAGTTCTTAAACAGCATGGACGAGAATAGCACAAGAACTCTACTTTCTTTCAGTGACACTCAGTTAAGGAACATATCCTCATAAACAAGAAAAACATTTACCTGCTCTTTAATTATTGTTAATTCAGAAACAATATTTTTTACACTGCTGTCTCGGTCTTTTTTATCCTTTCCAAATGCTGGGTTATGTAAATTGACCTCTTTCATTGCTAAAAGATTTTGGCCACTCCGCTTTCTAACCTAAAATAAGACCAAAAAATAAAATAAAAAGAATAAATAATAATAATGGGGTGGGGGTAGAAAGAAGGAAAAAAAGAGATTGATTAATAAGTCACACGATTAAAACAAATAATAAATAATCTACATAAGTAACAACTTTTAAAATTCTGTCTATACACTAAGCTCAGCTCAAAAAACTGGTATCTCCTGGATCAATCTGCACTATTGATAGGTTTTCCTGGGTAAATATTGAAAACTCTGGTATGAATTTAGAGGAAGTCTCACGCACTGGGACAAGCCATTTTGACTATTTTTTGTGAGACATTAGCAAGGACTTTTGTCTTCAAAGATCAGTGACCAATTTCTAGAGCTGAGAGCTGAGATAAGATAATATTAGTACAGCTATTTGATGGGCAAAAACACCCCTTCTAATTTTTATCTGTTTTTCATTAACGAAGGTTCTAATCCAGTTGCATGGGTGTGTGTAAGTGGGATGTCTGGCTTGCTTCGGAATGTCGGAAATATTGTTCCCCAAGGGCAAAGTCACCTTGTAGACACAGCCAAAAGCTCCACTTCCAAGATGATCCAAAATCGCATAGTTGCCTATATATTTCGAAGGAGCTTTATTCTGATTAATGCTTTCAAGATTTTCAGCAATTTGCTTCAGTTCATCCTCCTAAAAGAAAAAATAAAAAGGAAATGGGCACTATGATAATTTTCATTCCTGACTACATACCAGCCTGACCAAATATTTAAAACTCAGGACTTACCACTAACAAATTCAACTTTGATACCAATTCTTCATAAGCACTGATATCACGAACATAATGTCCTATATCGATGAAGATCTCAAACAAGTCAGTGGGGAAAAGTCTACAGGGAAAACATACACACAGACATTTCACGTAGGGCTTGGTAACTGTTGCTCATTCCTTCCCTTTGGGACCTAGCTTACTCACAGATTAATTACATTAAACAAACTTAACTTCCTTAGGTTGTCAACAAAGTGGGGGCAAATAGCATTCACCAGCTTATCTCACAAAAATGAACTAGAACTATTATTCTTAAGGGATAATGAAAAGCAACCAGAGAGGAAAATTTCTAAAGATGTGGGGTACAACATTGTGCTTACAGTTAATAATACTGTGCCCTACACTTAGAAATTTGGTAAGAGGGCAGATTTCATGTTATGATACAAATTCTACAAAAAACTTGTTTGTAAGATATTTGGAGGTACAGGCCTTAAACATTTTGGAAAGGAATGTTTATGGGGTGTTTATGGAGTGCTGAACACTTTCATAAATGCCATTTGATTCAGTCTTCATATTAACCCTAGGAGGTAAATACTAACCCCATTCTTAAATGTTTTATGAAAATAAAAGAAAAATACAGGTAAATGAAAAAAAATGGAAAGATTTATGAATCATTTACAGGGTACTGGTTGTAAGGGCTTAGTAAAATCACTAAGTCCATAAAAATGGTTGGTTTAGGGCCTTGAAGTAAAAGATTATAGTAACTTTACTTCTTTTTCTTCCCTCAAATTCAAGCATCATTTGTAAATAAGGTAGCAACATAAAATGCACCAGTGCTTCTGAACAAAACACATTATGCTAACTCAAGTTCTTATTTCCATCCACATTATCAATAGATTTCTAGTAAGAACTTGGGCCTATGATTTTGGCCACCCTGGCCAAGCCAGGGACATGTAGACCACACATGTAGGTAACTACTATTTGCTTCCCAAGGGGCTGATTTCCCTGTCATGCTCACTAGCACAGCCTCCTGACCCAAGAACACCTAGCCTCCTCCCCTTCAAATGAGCTCCTGCCCTATGAAGGATACCCTGACATATGCTTCTTTTCCGTTGGTTCACAGGAAACGCATATACCAAGGTTAGAATTTCTAAATGCGTAAGAACAAGCACATATTTTGACGCCATTCATTTAAAATGTTAACGTCCAAGAAAAAAATAAAAAAAGGAAAACTAAAAACCATGACAGTCACAGTAAGTAAGAATTATACTGATAGAGACATTTATTTCCTTTCTTCAACATTTAGTTCACTTTCAGGGTTAAGATATCACTAAGGTAAGTCAGTGTTACTACGTGCAGATTCTAAGAAATCTGAAAACACATGCTTTGCTTACTGCTTCATTCTTCTCTTACTGTTTACATCTAAATCAGGTATGTGAAAACCAGGCACGCTCATGATCACTAGTCACTTAAATTTCTCTAAGCTCATACCTTTTAAAGAGTGGTCTGTTTCTTTCCATACTGAAGAGAAACCTCAAGGCTCTGAATGCATAACACTGGAAAATAAAAGGGTGTGTGATTCTCTACTGGTAGCTCAGCAAACTAAAACATCCCCAGTATAAAATTATCAAGAACTAAACATTAAAGTGACTTTATTGTGAGTGGCTGGGCTCCGTGGGAGTCAAAGCTTAGAACTAAAACCAAAAACCATCAATACCTGGGGTAGGTCTCATATTTTTAAAAAGTGTTTATATTGTAGAATGATCAGATGTTAGCCTTGTTCCACTCAGTACTTGTCATTAATTCCTTTCTAGAAAGAACAAGATGAACACAAAGACCAAAAATAAAATTCTTACTCTGAGAAAACCAAACGTCCAGAGATTTTCAGGAGCTCAAGGTTTATTTTCTTTCTAGCCTGCTATGTATGCCTCAATATTTATATGGCTTCTATGAGAAAATAAACACTTGAAATGATGACATATAAAAATAGCCACAGGCACATTGGACTCAAACTTGACAAATTGGTCTCTTGAGTAAAGAGTCTTAAGCGTTCCCCAAATAGAACAATCTACAGTAACTCCCGAGAACACTCAGAAAGAGGCCTGTGAGACTTGACCAAAGAAAAATAAACGTCTAAACGTCTGACGGTTTGCAGTGCCAAGAAAAAAAACCAGAGAGCCCCCGGCCTGTAGTTGGGCCTGGACACAGGCCACCACGGGGGTGATCAGGGTCTGCTGAACTTGGATCTGGAATCATTCCATAAAATTAGTGGTCTGAATACAGAAGGTCCCAAATAAAATTGCCCAGAGAAGCAGGCAGCTGACACAATGCCATGACTGAGCCTGGGGGAGGGTGGAGGAGACAGTGAGAAAGTACAGGACACAAATGCTCCTGTACCATTTCTTTCTTCCTTTCTTTCTTCCTTTCTTTCTTTCTTTATTTATTTCTTTTTAAGGATTTTGTTTATTTATTTATTTGACAGAGAGATAGAGAGAGAGAGTACAAGTAAGCAGAGCAGCAGGCAGAGGGAGAGAGAGAGAAGCAGGCTCTCAGCTGAGCAGGGAGCCTGACGCAGGGCTCGATCCCAGGACCCTGGAATCATGACCTGAGCTGAAGGCCGTCACTTATCCGACTGAGCCACACAGGAGCCCCCTCAAAAACCATTTCAATGTGAATTTTTAGGAAGCAGCAACAGGCTTGACAAAATGCATCTGCAGGGTGGAGTTGCCTGACTCTGTGGTCCAGCATCACATCACGCATCTGTGGCACACCAAAGAAATGAAGTCCCACACCCATATGTTCTCATGAGTAACTCTTGAAAACCTCTGCCTGCAGTCCACAGATACCACAAGAACCTCTCTGCTCATTTTCATTCTCGCTCTGGGTGATAGCCCTTCAATCAGGTTGGAGGTAAACATGGATTCTTACTTCCTCTTCCTAATGACCTGGGGGGGAACATGAGTGGCAAGTACTGCAAAGGCTTACTTTTAATCTAATTTTATCTTTTCAGTATCTTCGGGGACACTGGCCCCCTGATGCACACTCTTCAAAACAGCACACAGGTGCAGTAACAGGCACCCCTCTTACCTGTGAGGCCTTACTTCTCTCCCCTGACCACAACCCCAGCCCCACTGGGCAGCCTAAGCACACTCTAAGCTCCCTGGCTCTCCCACCTTGTACACTGTGTTCTCCCTGTGCGGAATGCCCTTCCATCCTTTTAGCAGATGCCACGGCTGCCCCAGGCATACCCCTTCATCGACTTGGCAAGTCTCTTCTCATCTACCCAGATCCATTTTACAGGCTTTCCTTGTAAAGATGAAATGTTACCAACTGTGGTCAGTGCTTAAAGATGGAATATAATTTTCCTCTTGCAGTTTTCCGATACATAAGCATTGTTTTGCAAAAAATAACAGAACTTACTGACCAGCAAAGAAATACATAAATAAAATCATCTGATCACCCCACCCAGAGAAACCACTGTTAAGCCCTTTGTGTTGTTTGAACAGCATTTGTTTTCAAGCCAGCCTCTTGCACCCTATATTTTCCCCTCCCAGTCACTACAGAGACTGGGAGGGAATTTATACTATCCCAGTTTCCCCAGATTTCAGTAACTCAATACTGAAGAACAATGGACATGCTTATTACCTGTAATAGATTCGTTTTCGCTGCATTCTTTTGTTTGTTTGGTAAAATTAGCTTTGCTATTGTATATACACCATTTTCCTGGAAGAATAAAGAACCCGTGTTATCTATGACCAGCGGCAATGCCATAGAGACACAGAAACACAAAGAGGCAACTACACAACCTCAAAAATTAATGTTAGAGGAGAAATATTCATAGAATTTTAGTACTTTGTATAAGTTTACAAGAGAACAGTAAATATATCAGTGTAATACTTTTTTTTTTTAATCTTTTTTTTTTTTTTAAGATTTTATTTATTTTATTTGACAGAGAGAGATCACAAGTAGGCAGAGAGGCAGGCAGAGACAGAGAGGGAAGCAGGCTCCCCGCTGAGCAGAGAGCCCGATGCGGGGCTCGATCCCAGGACCCTGAGATCATGACCTGAGCCGAAGGCAGCGGCTCAATCCACTGAGCCACCCAGGTGCCCCATCAGTGTAATACTTTTAAGCACCAAAAACTACAACCACAATCTAAAATTTCAACCGTCTTTAAAGAGGATAAATCATAAAGCATATCAGTTTAAAGTCATTTAAATACTTGAAAAACAAAGAGTAAGGGATACAAAGGGACTGAGTAAAGGGATCCAAATATCTTTATACTTCGCATTTTAATTGTCTAACTATGAAATATAATTTCTCCCTTTACAGTTTGGTAATAACTATGTACATAAATAAATTATTATAGAAAAGAACATAGAATAAATACATAAGAGTAATAGATTTTAAAAAATGAAAGTGATCCATGAAAAGTACAGAAAGTTATCCTTCTAGACTTACTCTAATATATACACAGAATGAACAAAAAGTGCTAACTTATTGCTACTTTTCTATAATCTATTAAATACTTGATTTGCTGAACTCTATTATACATGGGCTTTTATATTAAAATCGTGCAGAGATTTACCTGCCTTTCTGCATTTCATCTTTATAGGTATTCTGTGAGTCAGTCTATAATTTTCCTGCTTTATCTATGACAAAACCAAATCTTAGAGAGACTAAGTCATTTTTATAAAGGCTGAACCACCAAGAAATGACAGTAGGAACTGAACTTCAACATGGCCAAGTCCAAACGCCCTGCTCCACCACTAACCCCTGATGTGCTGAGATTGCCCTCAAGCCTCTAATCATCAGTGATCTGATCTCTTATGATTTTATGTATTTGTGTATTTGTGTATTATGTATTTGTGTATTTTGAAGTTGAAGTTGGAAATACTGTACGCTACTTCCATATACTGCTGTATATGTGGTGGACTGATTAACGAACTATGCTTTGTGAAACTGGTTTCTTGGCAATAAATATGTTGTTGGTGTGGCGTTTCAGTCACCTCTAGCTGAATAACCTGATATGCTCTTAATTCAAATGACTTGTATCTTTAACTCATGGTATCCTATATGTCCAGAATTAGAGCAATTCAAAATTGTTTTAAAAAGAGATAAAATGAAAAAAACTGCACATAATATAGGGAAGAAACACCAGAGATTAACCACAGGGCAGGTCTCTCTAAGCCAAGTGAGGTAAAGGAAGGACAAGACTATAAAATAGAATTCTAGGAACACCTGGCTGGCTCAGTCAGTACAGCATGTGACTCCCAATCTTGGGGATTTGAGTTTGAGCCCCATGTTGGGTGTAGAGATTGCTTAAAAATAAAATGTTAGAAGGAAGTTTAAAAAGTTAGGGATGCCTGGATGGCTAAGTAGGCTAAGCATCTGCCTTTGGCTCAGGTCATGATCCCAGAGTCCTGGGATCAAGTCCCGCATCAGGCTCCTTGCCTGGTGGGGGAGCCTGCTTCTCCCCCATCTGCTCTGCCTGCAGTTCCCCCTGCTTGTGCATTCTCTCTCTGACCAAAAAAAAATAAAATCTTAATTTAAAAAAGTTTAAAAATTAAAAAATAAAAGAGAATATAAAACGGAATTCTAGAACTTAAATAAGACCTATTAAAACATTTTAAAACCATAGCATGGGATCCCACAAGCTGCATTCTGGGATAGAGAGTTTGCCCGAGGCGGAGTCTGTGAGCACAGACGTGAACTGCAGCCAGAGCCCGGAGAGCCGCGTTCTCACCTGGACCACCTGGTGGGCGTTGGTGTCGTTGAGCACCAGCTCGGTGAGGGCGGCACAGCAGGCTGGAAGGAAAACCACCAAGTGATCGTGTCTGTCATCACCAACTGCACTGTACACGGTTCTGTCAATACTCTAGCTCCTCAGGGAATCCTGTGAGCAGAGTCACTCCTCCAAACACAGTACCCTTCCCTGTGACATAGCTCTGGGGGGAGGGAAACTGACTTGCATAGTGTCTGCCTCTGCTGGTCATGTAGTTCGTGCGCATCTACACCCATCAGTAGCATTTTATTGAGCACTTACTGTGTACAGGGAGGCAGCATCATCATAAATAATCCCCAGTGGCCAGCAGGTGCCTGGCACTCAGCAGGTCCTCAGTAAATACATCTACAATGGTTGGATACATGAGTACTTCAAATACATGATCCAAATTATCCCTTGTAATCAGAGGATGTACCGTGACTATCAGTAGTACTGACGAGAAGTCTGAGGTTCACAGAGACTGACAGACAAGGCCACAGAACTTACTAAGGGAAAAAGGCCAGAAGTCTAATTGCATCTGCCCGATGTTAAATCCCACCCCTAGAGCACCACCCTCCCTGCCTGCTCATGGCCACAGCAGCAGCCTCCCATGACATTCTGTACCAAGCTGCTTCTTGTCCAGCCAGAAATGTGTTGGATCTTACGGCACAGAGCACCTGTAAAGGGTGCTACCATTTTATTGGGCCCTTGTGCTGGCCCTGCACTGTGCCTTGGGTATTACATATATCCTCATATACTTCTACCAGCCTGCCCTCCTGCTGCTCCACACCCCCCACCAGTGCCTCTCTGACTCCTCGACTGGCTGCTGCAGGGTGCCCAGCATGGTCAGCAGCACTTGTCCCAAAGCCCCATTTGTCCCAAAGGCCAGGTGCCCTTGTGTGAACCTTGTTCGGGGTTGTGCCAAACTGCCAAAAGTGTGGGCATACATCCCTGCTCCTGCTTTTGTGTGGCAAGAGAGGCTCTGACCTCCCTTTAGGTGCTCACGTGGAGTAATGAAGGCACTCCCTTGTTTCCAGGGGAATGGGTGTGTGGATTATAGAATCTCCCTGAAGGAAGGTGCCCTGAGATCTAGAAAACATAGGAACCATGATTCTGGCCACAAAGCAAGCTGAATTCTCCAATCCAGCTTTACCAATAATAAGGCTATTGTTCTTCTCTTTATGTCTGACCTCCATGCTGATTTCTCAATGTATTCAGAATGTGAAAGGGAGAGAAAAGTCTGTGGTATGACTAATCTGCAGGCCCAACATGAGTTCTGGAGGTTTTAGTCATCTACATGGATTTAACTTCACAGTTTTCAAACTTACAAATTGTGCCTACTTCCTACTACCATACATAACGGAGAATAATAAATTATTATCACCATCACAGAGCATAATAAAACAATATGCTAAACAGTATCAGATAGTAAAACACAGTAATATGATATAAATACCTGCTTGAAGAGAAAAAGTATTTTCTTGTATTTCCCGAGGGCTTAAATCTTCTGACAAATGAAGCTGCTGGATTCTGCCCGCTGCATTTGCACTAGACAGGCTGCCAATGGAAGAACGATCGGAAACAAAATTTCTGTCTCTGAAAAAGAAAAGTGAATGTATAGCTTATCAATTTTCCCTCATGCTCAGTGCTTTCTGGGTCCTGTTTAAGAAATGTTTGCCTCCCCCAGGCGGTGAAGTTTTCTCCTATGTTATCTTTATTGTTTCACCTTCCAATCCACCTAGAATGGATTTCTGTGTGCGGTGTGAGGCAGGGGTCCCTTCTTTCCTTACTTTTCTTCTTCCTCCCTCCTTTTCTTCCTTCCTTCCCTCCTGCTTTCTTTTATGGTTACTGAACTAACTCTAGCACTCTGTCATTTCTTCACAGCTTCACATGCCCACCTTTTTGTTTGTTTGTTTTATGATTTCATTTTTAAGTAATATCTACCCCCAGCGTGGGGGGCTAGAACTGACAAGAGCAAGAGTTGCATGCTCTACTGACTGAGCCAGCTAGAAGAGCTCCCTGCTCCTCCCCCACCTCTGTTTTTGAACCCTATTCTCCTGTTATCAATTCACCTAACTAAATGTCAGTCTTCTTCATTCTGAGTTTTCTTTTTCCAAGCAATTCCAGTCTTTCCTTATTTTGGTAAAGATCTCTTCTTTTATATTTTTGAATTTTTTTAAAAAAGATTTTATTGATTTGAGAGAAAGCATGCACATGCATGCACATAGGTCAGGGGACAAGGAGCAGAGGGAGAAGGAGAAACAGACTCTCCACTGAGTGCAGAGCCAGATTTAGGGCTCCATGCAGTGCTCGATCCCAGGACCCTGAGGTCATGACCTGAGCTGAAGAGCAAATGAGCCACCCAGGAGTCCCATCTTTGAATTTTTAATCCTTTTGCTTTATTCTCTTACCTAGGATATCAGTTATCCACAGGTTGAAAACTCATCTTCTACAAGCCATATCCTTCATTTTCTAATAGTTCTCATTTGTCTTTTTTCTCCCCATTATGTGCAATTTTTTCAAGTGTGCCCTTCCTTGTACTAATTCCAGTTTCTATCTGGTACTCTGATGAATGTCTCAGTTCCATGGATTATTCACTCTTTGCCTTTTTTCCTAGCTCTGCAATATCTCTCCTCCCCTTTTTATTATCCTAGCATCTCATCTTTAATCTCCAGTCATAAATGTCATGTTCTGTTTAATAGCTTTGATAAAATAAAGCATATTTTTCTGTTTACTCAAGGTAACACCTTGAGTATCTATTATCTTTTCTTTTTGTCTTTTATCTATTTTGTTCCTTTCTGTTTAATGTGGCTACTATCTATTTTGTTCCTTTTTGTCTTTTATCTATTTTGTTCCTTTTTGTTTAATGTGGCTACTATATTTTTTCATTTATTTCTTTTTTATGGCAGCAGCTCTATCTTGATTTCTTTATGCCTAAGTATTGCATAGATGGATTCATCATGGCTTCATTCCCATGTTATCTGGGCCTACTAGCGCCCTCCCTTCAGGTAGCATAAGGAAAATAATGGAGATGGGTCTAGGGATAGTCACAGCTGGTGATCTCATCTGTCAACCAAATTAAGTTAAACTCAAATTTCAGAGAACACTCCCCCTCCTTGAGTCTATCGCCCCTCAGGAACTGTTCTGGAGTTTAAAATTGTAGGTGAATGGGCATGAACAGGTTTCCTGGAAACTGCCTTGACACAATCCCCGTTCCTACTCATGCCAGCAGACAGCCTGGCAGTCTCCACCCCTTGTACCAGCTCCAGGCAGTGGAGGGGCAGGCGCAAGCTCTGAATGGATATTGCTTACCTAGCTGGGGTAATAAATTCTCCCAAAGCACTGAGACATATTTAACATACAGTAAGTGTTGACATATATCATTTTCCCAGGAAAGAGTTTTCTTTGCAGCATATTGCAGCATAGAAATGGATTTGCCAACTGACTCTTTAGATATGAAAGAACTCATTTCTCCCAAGGATGGTTACATTTTGAGGAAAAGAGGAAAACTGGTGCCTTCTTGTATTAAACTTAATCTACATGGTAAAACAGTTTTATCTCTGAAGTACTGCTTAATAGAATTTGATTTTATCATCAAGAAAATAACTGCTCTCCAAATGGGCAATCCATAGCTTTTGGAATAGTTGTATCAACCACCCATAATACCCACCACTACCATCAGCATCACCATCAGCATTCTACAGAAGCAAGCAAAAAATATATAAAAACAAAAACAAAAACAAAACAAAAAACTTAGTTAAGTGTTCAAGGAGCTAGCTTATTATGCCATAGTACTAATGAAAGATTTATAATTTATACTATAAAGTATTTAACATTTCTACGTGATACTCATAAAAGCAAGTAGGGGCACCTGGGTGGCTTAGTCACATAAGCGTGTCTGCCTTTGGATCAGGTCATGGGCTCAGGGTCCTGGGATCAAGTCCCGCATTGGACTCCTTGCTCACTGGGGAGTCTGCTTCTCCCTCTCTCTGCTCGTGCTCTCTCTCTCAAATAAATAAAAAGTAAAAATAAAAATATTTTTTAAAAAAAGCAAATAGATTGTCAATAGCTTATATTTTTCCTTTGTTTTGATAATGATAGGAATAATTAATAAAGCTATTGTCCATATCTCTATAGTCAGTTCTTGTGCTTTGAAACATTCCCTCACAGAAAATGAAGTTGATAACACACAGTTCCATAATATCCATAGAGGTACAACAAGCACAATGTCTGAATAACACTGATGTGATAATATCTGGTCATACTGAGAAAGATAAGTCACTCTGCTTTTATTAGAGAGCTTTATTTATGTACGCGTGTTACAAGGGTGATTCCTTTCAGGGAGACATATTCTTTTTCAACTTTGATTCAGTACCTGTAGGGTTGAATTATGCTTTATAATAATTTTAGGTACTAGAACTTTCCCACTTATGGTACCAAAAGATATCATTATCCATGGCTTCAATATATCTAATACATACTTATTGAAACATACTTCAAGAAAGTTTCAATTTGAAACTATTTTAATAACCATTCCTTCTCCATACTCAAGGTTTTGAATGTTGTTAGAATTCTACTTTTAAAAGAGAGATGATAAGGTGTTAACTCACCTTAAGAGCAGCTGGACCAGGGTCCGTAGCATGGCAATCGTTTGATCAATAATATTTTCTCCCATTTTAACTATGGATTATGCATCTGTTCTTTAATTACAGGTTTTGCTTTCTCTTTGTAGATGAATGTCATACAAAATGTCATGCAAATGTAGACATTTTAGTAAAAAAGTAAATTTAAAGTAAAATTGCATGTAAAATTATTATACTTGTTGGGATTACAATATGCATTGAGTGCATCAAGAAAAAGGTGGTAAGCTAAATGTTTTCTTGTGGTTGTTGGGTCTTGTTCAATCTACATTTGCAGACTGATGGCCTTCTCTATTCCCAGCACTGTCATGGAGGCTGGTGATGCAAAGATAAATATTTCAGGGCTCCCAAGAAAATGCCCCTGATACTGATTTCAAGTATGTTTGTGACAAGCATAAGTGATTGTCCATAACATGAAAAACCAAAGAGGAGGAGGAAGCAAGCTGATCTGCCGTTGTATGGCAAGTCCCCAACCTTCAGTGATGAAGGCAAAGTCGGCCATAGCCCCCCTGACTCACCCTCGTAAAATATGAAGAAGCTGCTTGATGCCTCCCCAAATGCGAATTTCCACACTGGTCTCAGGGTCCTCACAAACCTGAACCAGAATCCAGACAACACTCCAGAGCAGCTTCAGGTGGTCAGAGTGGAGCAGACTGAGGAGGACAGGTATCCCCTCATAGAGCTTCACCTGCTCTTTCACTTGGGGTTCAGCACAAAGTAGGCGCAGTAACTCCGCAGTTAGTCTGGAAGGGGATGGGGGGAGGGAAGGATGAGAATCACAGCACAGTGGTTACTGACTTTGCATTTGGACTAGAGTTATCATCACAGTGGTGCTCTAATATTTTCTAAGTCATGGATCAACATATGTTTTCATAAAGGATTGGATCACAGCAGAGTGTTTCAGGCTTTTCTAGCCATACAGCTTTGGTCACAGCTACCCAACCCGGCCAGCACATGCAAAGGCAGCCATAAACAACACATAAAAACAAATGGGCATGGCTATGTTCCAATAAATCTTTATTTACAAAAACAGGCAGGGAGTCCAATTTAGCCTATGGGACATAGTTTCCTGACCACTGTTCTAAGTTATAGCCTTCCTGTAAGCCCTCTGGTCTGGCTAAAAACTGACTAACCAGCAAACAGCTATCAAGTACATACAATGGGACCTGCGTTGTGCTCAAGACAAAAGAAATAAAGTTTTATCATAGTCTTCAGAAACTTATAATGTGGTTACAAAAACAGAACATTAAAACAAAATGTCAAAACCACTATAATGCAAGGAGATTAATGTAACGTGCCCATTGAGTATCTGGAGAATAAAATAAAGATAATGATAGCACAGGACACATAATGTTCAGCAGAGTTCTGAAACATTATGATGACAGACGTTCCCTAGAGCCATCCTTAACCCTCCAGTCTCACACTCTAAACACTCTCCCTGGACAATGCCATCCATTCCCATGACTTCAAACACCTCCTCTATCCCAGTACTGTGAGCTCAGCCCAGGCAGCGCCAGCCTCCAGAAGTTCTAGCCACACGGTAGTCCCAGGTACTCATCCTACTGGGTCTCAACTCAAAGTCATTATTCTCCTCCCCAAACTAGCTCTTCCTCTAACATCCCTGGTGTTGATTCATGACATCAGTCTTTTCAGTTTTCCAAGCCAGAAGAAGGAACCATCCAAGACACTTCCTTCTCCTTTCCCAATCCACCACTTCCAATCAAGAGTGCCCCCTTTTCCCTAGGCAACTGCTGAGATTAATTCTCTTGCAAGTCATACAGCTGTCTAACCCCACTGCTCCTCCCATTCTTGTGATCCTTAACTGTGCTCAGACAGAAGCCTCACTGTCACCTGCCTCTCAACTCTTCTCATGCCCACACTGCTCTACAGTTCCTTTCCCCTGAGCCAATTTTCTATAGCTCCAATCCCTCCCAAACTTATGTGCTCTGACATTCAGAACGTATATTCTTTGGCAAATAGTGTTCTTTATCTCCTTGATCTTTCCACACCAAACATCCCCTCCCTTGTTCTAAAGGGAGCTCCTTGTGTGGCTATATTCCCCATGCCACATACCCCACACACTGCTATCAGAGTAATCTTCCTGCAAAATAAATCTGATCATGCTTAAAATCTTTCTGTAAGTCCCCATAATGTGCATGGATAAAAAGCACACTCTTATTTGGCACAAAGAGCCCATTGTGACCTGGCTAAAAGCATCTTGTTGCTCTCTCTAAAATATGGAAATTGATGGGGTATTGTGCAGATCAAGTGAACACACAGAAGTGCTTACAGTGGGGCCTGCCATATATAGAAAGCTAGACCAAAATTTGCTATATTTTTAACTTATCATTAACTGTCTCATCTAGTTTTCTGGCACTTTCCCTCCTGCACTCTGTTCCAGCTGTGCCCAACCATGCAGTTCCTCTAACACAGACCACTTCATGCCTCCAAACAGCACATTCTGTTTCCACTTGTTCTCTCCCTTTGCCTAGATAACTCCCTACTCCTTCAGGAAACTTGGCATGGCCCCAGGCTCTGACTGGGAGCTTCTGCTCTATGTTCCCAGACTGTCCTTGACATCCATCAACCTCACGCTCACTGCTCACGGTGCTCTGGTGCAACTACTGATCTGCATGCCCGTCCCCTCTCCAACACTACTCACTCTATCTCATCCATCTCTGGTACTCTAACACCTGTGCAGAGGTTGTTTTCCTAGAAATGAGTTCACATGAGAAGGTCTATAAGCATAGTTTGTGAAAGAGGATAAAGCTAACTTTGAAGAAAGACTCATGGGGATTTAGTATGGTTAAGTGTCTGGGTTTCATTACTTGATATTTCTGTTATCGGTTTTACCTCTTCAGAAAATCATGACTTACTTAACTAGATATAAAATGATGTAGGTTGCAACTCTACTTAAAAACAACCTAATGACTAGCTGGATCTAGTAATTCTTTAGAGCAATATATAGTTCAATCAAAAATGAATACACTTTCAATTCTCTTTAGAGTTATAACAGGTGGTCATGAAACAAGGCAGTAGCTATCCTCACTTATTTTACTTGCCGTAAGTGAAGTAGATTTTAACAATCTAATAATTTATTCAATATAAATCTCAAATTACTAAAAATAGAGCCACTTCAGAGTTTCTTTCCTTAAAAAGACAGGATGTAAAAAAATTCAATAAACAAAAATATTAAAGATGTGATGATAACACTTATATAATTTGATCCTGTGCCCAGATCAAAAGAGATGCAAGACCAAAGATAAATCAATACACATCTTTGTTCTAGTTTCTTTATAAAAACTTAAACAGAAAACAAACATAAAGGTGACTCATGATATTCAGTTAGTAAGATAAATAGCATGACATAATGACAATAACAATTATCATTTTCATCAAATATGACATTGTCTTGTTAGCAATCCTACCTTTTGGAAAGCAAGTCATATTCATGCAAAATCATCAGCAGATTTTCTACAATATTGAGTTCACTTATCTTCTCCCTACATTCTGGACTACAAATTAAAAACTATTAGTAACTACTAAAAACATACTTTATCATATCCCTTCATTTAATACTCTTGTTCTCGTATTATCTTGGAAGGAGAAACAAAAAGCAATATAGCTCCATGGGGTCAGGCCACATCAAATTCTAACATTCAACAAATGTTACATGTCCTCAATTTAAATTTGTTTAATAACAGTATGATAACAACATGATTCCCTTTCTCCAGAAAGAATGATAGGCTTTTCATTAAAGAAGTAATAACAGCATTATTCACAACAGCAAAGATATAAAATGACCTATATGGGCCTACATAAATACAATTGAATATTATTATTCATCCATAAAGAAGAAAGACTCTGCAATTTGTGACAACATGGAGGAAACTGAAAGGAACTGTGCTAAGGTAAATACTGTATGATATCAGTTATATGTGGAATCTGGAGATGAGCATGGTGAGTGACTGTGAGGGGCTAGGCAGGAGGGAAATACAGATTAACGGGCACAAACTTTCAGTTATAAGAATGAGTATTGAGGATCTCATGTACAGCATGGAGACTACAGTTAGTGTGTATTTTACACTTGAAAGTTGATGAGAGCACATCTGAAGTGTGCTTATTGCACACACACACAAAGAGTTAAGTATGTGATATGTTGAATATATTAATTCTCTTGAGCTTGATAATCATTCTATACATATGATGTCATATCATCATGTTGTACACTTTAAACACATGTAGTTATATGTGCCAGTTATTCCAAATAAAGTTAAAAAATTAAAAACAAGAAAAAAGCACTGATTCACTTATTGGCATAAAAATATATTTAAAGCACTTTTATTTAAAATAATCATGATGTCTATAAGGGAACATGTTATGCAGAATTATTTTAAGGGTTAAAGTATTTGAAAATGTTTTATATGTTAGAACGAATGTACAGGAGAGAACTTATTTTTAAGGTGAGAGAGATAAAGTTGTCAAAGATACAGTTGTCAAATACTGCTTTATTTTGAAGATTTTATTTATTTATTTGACAGGCAGAGATCACAAGTAGGCAAAGAGGCAGGCAGAGAAAGAGGAGAAAGCAGGCTCCCTGCTGAGCAGAGATGTGGGGCTCAATCCCAGGACCCTGGGATCATGACCTGAGCCAAAGGCAGAGGCTTTAACCCATTGAGCTACCCAGGCACCCCTACTATTGTTATTTTGAAAGTGCAAAGTATCTGAGCATTGGATGAAAGACTAGGTAAGTATTTCTGGTCAAGAAAAAGAGAAGAAACTGTCATTTTCCTTCCCAACTTAAGTTTAAAAATGATGCTTCTTCATTCAGGATCATCTTCAATATATTAATGCTCCTTCATGCTTATTTTTCATAAATTATAACTATGTAGATAAGTAACTAGAGAAACTGATCTATTTTTTTGTCTCTCCCACCTAAACTTCTATGGCAGTAGAACTAGAAAGATATTAAAATACACTTACCTTTCAGCTAAACTAGCCAGAGCCAGAAGGGCACCCAACAAAACATTAGTATCTCGGGCACCAAGTAAATTTACTAATGTCTGAAAAATGAAGTAAAAGAAAGTTTCATTGTGTAAGTACCATAAGATTCTTGAGTGGTATAATGCTTATAATGCTTCTTTCAGAGATCATTGAGCCTTAACCTCAAAAGGAGTTTTTTTTTATTAAACATTCACCACACTCAGCTCTTTGAGAGGGTACAACCTCTTCCGGGTTTGAAACTCAAGGCCAGTTCCTTGTGGCCATTCCCTACCCAGAGCAGAAGCAAAAGGGACCAAGGTACATGGCCAAAGTTCTCACTCTTCCCTCTATTTTTATATGCCCAGGAGGGCCCCTCTGCCTCTTCTGCCTCTCCCCAAGGACAAGTAGGGAGACTAATGATAGTAACTACGATACTGGGAGCAAGCAGCCATTGTTTTTGAGTTCATGCTTTGAACTCATTGTGAACCAGGCATTGTGGTAGGCCCTTTCCCAATTGTGGAACTACTTTTCACCAGAGTGTTGAAAACTGTCTTTTTACCCCCAAACTAAGCAAGATATGCCAACCTTACCAAGCACTTCATTTGCCTCCCAGATTTCTAATTGATGTTTAAAGAGCATGAATCGATGCTTCCAGATACATGCTAAGTAATATGACTTAACTGGAAGTCTGTACCTCATCAGTTGCCTTTTCTGAACTCCCATTAACGCATATTCATCCCTCTACTCTCTAGACTTTTAGAACTTAGAGTCCTTCCAAAAGTGCACACCCAGATACATTCAGGCCAGAGCTGCAAGCCGTGTTACAACTGCTTGGCTGATTTTTGGTTTCTGTTATATCAATTTTCCCCTTTATGATTTCATTCTTTTTTTATAAAGCTATCATCATCTTTATTTCTCCAATCCCCTCTTCTTATTCTTCTCTTACTTTTATCTCTGATCTCCTAATACATTCCCCAAACTTGAGTCACTGACATAACATTCCCACAATTTTCACCATATCCACTTAACTCCTTAATGCTACTCAAAAATGTTCCTCAAATTCTAAGTGGTAATATCAGTGAAATAGATATAGCTATTGAAAATAAAAGTGTTGATTTGTATATGACCTAGAATCATCTCTTATATAATGAACAGCACGTGGGAACACATTTTAAGCAACCCTGCTCTAACATATGCTCAAAAGGGGCCTCTTGGAATATGAGAAATCAATAGATTATTAAAACTTGGCTGTAGGCAGCTACCATCTAAATAGTTTTGCTATAGATATAAATTTAGTCTGTTTTAACTAAATGTGCATCCATTCATCTTGAAATGCATGTTTGATCCATATGCTTGTAATATTATACCATCTGATTATAGGGTTGAACCATATGAAATTGCCCAATAGACATGACAATTTCATATGGTTCAAACACATACAACTCCATGTGCCATATGGAATGTATTGATACGTATACACACACTTTGTTCATTTGTAAAAACACACAGTGAGGGGCAGTTTTTATATAGCAGGGCTTTTCAAGCAACATTTAAATAAAGCAACAAACTTGGTTGTTAATAAGTGGCATAGGAAAAAAGAAAAATAAAAAAGTTTCAGAAAACTGCTTGTTATTCTGTGTTTACTCTTTAGGCTGATGAAGAATATTAAAGGCTTGGCAGAGATTTACAATTCTGGGCTAGGTTAGCAGGTTTGTGAACTATAATTATTAGAAACCTGATCACAAGGCTCTGAACCCAGCATGTGAACCACTGCCATAGGAGATGAAGTGTTCCCTCCCTCTGGGGCCACTCACCTTGTGGGCTCCACTTGTGGTGACCCATTCTCTTTGGTCTTTGACAGCAGCAAGTTTCTGAAAAATATCTATAAAGGAAGGAAATAGCTCAAAGAGGGATTCAGCACGTAAGGGCAGCAGTATTCATAGAACCGCAGGTCTAATGAACGGATGGGCAAGCAGGGAAAGGGCACATGGGAAGACAGACAACACCAAAGGAAAAATGGAGGGAGGAGGAATAGGGTCATTTTTTTTTTTTTTTTACTCTGAGAGTTACCTCTGAAGTTCAAGTAATAATTATTATATATTATTATTATAATAATACAATATGGAGACAACAAAAAAGGCAAACATCTCCTTCTGCTTAAAGTTGAATGAGTTCCTCAACATGATTACAACTTCAAAGTGAGACCTACTCTTCAAAGATCCATCCTATAAAGATTTCAGATATAAAGAGGAGAGGAAGGCCACTGAAGGTGATGGACGCAGCAAGGCTCCTCAGCTGAGGGGAACAGATATTCTCAAAGAAACTTCCTGGTGCCCAGGGATCACCATGTACTCTCCTTTCCCTGTAACTGTAATCAGTGTGCTGTCCTGGAAACAAATACGGGAAACCAAACCCTACAGCTCATCAAACCTGAAGGGGCTGCAAGGTGAGGCTGGAAAGAGCCTCCAGAGAGAAAAGATTTGAGTTCCACACACACAGACCAATGTTTCCACATCCTTGTCACCACATCAGGATCTTTTTTTTTCTTTTTAATGCCTACAACTTTTAAACTTTATGAGGCAGGTATTATTATTAACCCAACTTTATAGATGAAAAGTGAACAGCCTCTGGCATTTTAATAGAAATCAAAGGAAGCAAAAAACATTTTTACCAAAATCTGCCATTATGGAAGTCCCTCTTGCATTAAGATAAACTTGTGCTCAGTGACAATCTGCAACATGAAAGTGGTCTTTTCAAGGTAAGATTGTGATTTGAAGTTTTTCTTCTCGGCATATTTTGCCACTGAATATAACAATTGGCAGGGACTCCCAATACCATAACTGTGTGGATGGGTATACTCATAAATATTCAAAAGATCTTTTTTCCTACTGAAAAAGCCATCCCGCTCATTTGGCAAGTGGGAGAAGTTGCCGTGTCCCCGCAACAACACTTACATGTCATGTTGACCAGTTTGTCCACACTGTGCGGCTCCTCTCCGTAGCCGAGGTACTCATTGGCCACGATCTCCATGTACTGCAGGAGGGACCAAGCCAACAAGAGTCATAAGGATTAGTAAAAACCACATGAGCAGATAAGGGACAAGACATGTACTTCTGAAAATGACCGGTAGATGGCACAGCGGATTCACCAAATAACACTCGGGACTTCACTCAAGTGAAGGTTCACTCAAGTGCAGGGCCAGGTTCACTCAAGTGCAATAGGTAGCTTGAGTTTCTAGATTCTTTGCCTTCTCTTGCATGCCCTGAGGTTGAGGGAGGGGCCATGGAAAGAGTGTATAAACTCTCAAAAAATGACATGTGACTAAATAAGTTTGTGGTGTAATTTGGCTCCAAATACAAAAAAAAAAAAAATTATATCTAACCAGCATACACACCAATAACAGTAATCAGAATAAAATGGGCACGGGGTAGTCTGATAATCACTTACTGTAGATAACTGATTATAATAAGAAATAGGGTCAGAGAAACACACATAAAATTCTAATAGAACAAGGGAAGTTAAGGTAGAAAAAAGGATCCTTTATAATATAATTTTGTGAAAGATAAGCCATTTCATTAAATGAGGTAAACCTTCAGCCAATTAAAAAAAAAATCTTAAAAACAGAAACTAGATATGTTTCATCAATTTCCCAAGAATGAAAATATAATAAAATATAATAGATTTAGCATTAACTGGCCATTAAACTTACTCTTCCATTAATAATACAGAATGAGTTTGCCGGTCCAAAGGTTCATTATGAAAATCATTCTTTCTCTACGTGGTAGGAGAGTGGGCTGTCCCAACCCAATGCCATGCCTAGAAATTTTGCCTTATCATACTAATAAACCCAAACATTTTACTGGCTTAACCTGCTTATCTTCCCTCCGTAGTTACAAAAGCAGACAAATAAATGGAGTTAAGATCGTTCCTCACATCATCATGTATTTGGAAATATTTTAGTGAGCATAATTTTTTTTGTGCGTGCAACAATTGTGAACATCTTTATAACCAGTATTTTCCCATCATTTGGTTTGTGCAATGTCGAGGATCTGGGCCTACCAGCCAACACCTATTTCTTCTCATTACTAACTAAAGACATGTGACCTTTTATAGAACTTTTCTTGTTTCGGCAGGCTGGGTAAAATTAGCTGGAACAAAATGTCATGGGTCCCTTCCTGCTCTGTGAGTATCCTGCCTCACACACACTTATCCACCCTGCCTGCTCCTCCGTTTGGCAGGCAGCCTAAGGGTAAGAAAGCCATCTGCCTTCACACACCTATGTAATCCTTGCCCAGAGCCATGGCACCAAATGAAAAGGCAAAACCAGCCACCGCGAAGGAATCTTACCTGAGCTAGGTTTTCAATTCCACCCAAGCTGTGGAGAATTTCCTAATAAAACAAAAACAACAGAACATACACAAAAGTTGAGGGTGGAGGGGGAAGTATATTTTACATGTAAGTTCTTGATTAAATCATGAGATTGATAATTATTTTTGAAATCCAGGTCCCACATAAATATGCAGCTCTTTGATGTTTGCTGTACAAACCATCTTAAAGATAAACTCTTTTTTTGTGTGTGTACACATTTAGTTTTATTGTAACAAAGCAACTTGTACACTTTTAACGTTTAAAACTGAGCATCATCTTTCCTTTCCAATGAAACAAAAAGAAAATTTTAAAAATAAACAGGAACAAAATTATAATAGAGAATGTCAATTCCAAATAGGATCCTACAAGTTCTGCTGATTCTCCCATCGAGTGTCAGGGCTCAAGTCATCATTAGGAGAGAGTTTTATTTTAAAAGTGTCATCTTAAACTGCAAGGATGTCCATTAAACATCACAATGAAACATGCCAAAGGAGAAGAAGCCATGTTGTCAAAATGCCCACTTAACCCACCCAAACATCTCAAACCCACCCTTTGCTGACCTTCTATAACCCCATTTTTTAAAGTTTTTTTTTCTTTTTTTTAAACAAGAGAAAGTAGACAGGTACATGTTGGTAAATGCTAACTGTCCATATTCACATAGAGACACAGTGTAATCTCTGAGCCCAATATACAGAGAAAGGAGGGAAAAAGCTAGAATTCTATGCACTACTACACAGGGGCCTAGCACCCTCCAGCTTCCAGCAGAGCTAAGGGAGCAGAAGGTTTTTCTTTTTTCCCACAGAGCACGGTGGTGTTGATTCCATAAAGTTTTTGTTTTTGTTGAGATAGGAAGGGACAAAAATGAATTTGGAGCAAAAAGAGGTAGAGAATCTTTTCCCACTGTATTCTGCTCAAGGTATTTCCCCCCAAAATAAGCGGAGAACCATGGTATAAAGGGAGAGAAAAAGGAGACTTCAAAAAACAGGACAAATGAGCACGAGAGGAGAAAAGAAAAAGAAAAAGGAAAAAAAAAAAAAAAGACGGCAACTTGCTCCCAGGGACTGAAGAAAGTTAAAAAAGGAAGGTTGGAATCCATCAGTGTTCCATTAGTCATCTTCTCCTTCATCCTGCTCTCCTTCCGCCCCCCATCATCATCTTCATCTTCTTCACCTTCATCCTCATCTCCTTCTTCATCAATGTCTTCCAATCCTTCTTCTTCTTCATCGTCATCATCATCCTCTTCTCCTTCCCCTTCTTCGTCACCCATATCAGGAACCAAGTAGTACTGTAATGGATTTGGCCAAACACCATCTTTGATGACTTCTCCTAACTCATCTGCACCTGCATCAGAACGGTCAGTCAACCAGGTGAAGAAGCTCTCTGGTTCCTCATGCTGTCTCTTCCTGCTGGCTTTATTCTGTGTTTGACTTGAACGTTTCGTCAAATCCTTTCCAGATTTCCATTTGATTTCAGTGGACTTTGAAGATGGATCACCACTCTCATTCAGATGAAATTCTTTGGAGAGAACTTTATTTTTGAAGTAAGGGTTTTCATCAAAATAAAAATCTATTCTGTAACCTGATTTAATATCTTCAAATTCTGTCACTTCAACTCTTGTCAAATAATGCAGCGCCTCTTCATCCTCCTCCCCAAGCAGTGCAGACACTTGTGGATGGTTGACAAATGTTGTTACCCAAATATTGGGGATTTTGGCGATCAATTCCGACCTCTTCTGAAAAAATGGTTGGCGGAGTTTGTTACATTTCTGTTCTACTTTCAAAATCTCCTCATTGGCTTGTTCATTAAGTCTGTCTATTTCATTTTGTACTTCATCAATATGTTCAATTGCTTCTTGCTGTTCTTTTTCTCCTTTATGCAAGTGCTGAGATGTTGACGTCTGCCCTGGCTTGAGGGCAGGAGGCTGTCTCGGTTTCTTCGTTTGAGGCAGGAGCGAAGACTGGCGTTTGGGGGCCATGCTTCGCGGAAACTCCAGGAAACCGGGAGAGAGGCACGTCTGGAAGCTCTGATTCTTAAAGATAAACTCTTAATAAATATGAAAGTTGGGTTGAAATTAAAAGAATGAAAATATACTCAGACCTGCAGCCTGACTCCTCATTTTTTCTACTTCCCCTCATGTCATCATAAAATGTTACAGCTGGAAAGAGCTGTTAAGATATCACTCCCTTGGGGCATCTGGGTGGCTCAGTGGGTTAAATCCTCTGCCTTCGGCTCAGGTCATGATCTCAGGGTCCTGGGATCGAGCTCTGCATCGGGCTTTCTGTTCAGTGGGGAGCCTGCTTCCTCCTCTCTCTGCCTGCCTCTCTGCCTACTTGTGATCTCTGTCTGTCAAATAAATAAAATCTTAAAAAAAAAAAAAAAAAAGATATCACTCCTTTACACTGCAGATTAGGATAACTAAGACCCAGGATGGTAAGCCGCTTTGCCTAAGTGACCAGCCTGGAGAGGAATGGAATCCAGCATCACCAACTCCGACGACCTTCCTGTAGGGCCCTGCCTCGTGTGGTACACAGAGAACAGCATCAGCCTCATGGAGAAGCTCGTTAGAAATGCAGCACATCCACCGTGCCCCAAACCTGCTGAGTCACATTCTGAATTTCCACAAAATTCCCAGGTAAATCATAGACACTAAAGGTTGACTAGGATTGCTCTAGACAATAGGGCTCCTCCTTGAAATGAAGAGGCTAATGTTCTTATTAAACCCATACTTTAAATGAAGGTAAGAATCATCATCACAAAATGTCTCCTGATACAGGCTTTTAAATCCAATGCCCAATAAGAAGGCATTTCACAGAACTTCTGAAATTACTCTAAAAGCAGTAATTAGGGAAGACGGGGTGGGAGGTTGCAGTCATGAGAGGGACCAACTTGGAACTCTATTAATAGCAAGTGCTCTCAGATTATCCACATTGACATTTATCTTCAGGCAAATGTGTTTCAAGTGACCCTAACCTGTTTAATTAAAGCTGTACTCTTCTTAACATGCACACGAGGAAGTCATTTAAAAAATAAATATTAGCCATCATTACAATTCTGGGAAATGCATGGTGATGGGTACACAAATGTGAGGGAGAAGAATCTAGTTGCACCGTGAAATCCACTGAGTGGGTAGGCTGAAAAAAAGGCTCAAGATTCTTGAGGCCTCCTGGTCAAGGTTTCCTTATTGTATGTGTAGTAAATTTGGAAACACTAAACATACCCATGTTTAAATTAAGTATGAAGCGACACTTACAACTCAATTAAAAATAGTTCTGTGGCTACCCACTAATCTGAATTTTCACCATTGCTATTCACTCTAGAAGAGTTATAATTAAAGAACAGAAGAATATTATATACATTATTCTTAGTTATGGCAGAATATTTTATACATATAAAAATAACATTTCAAGGCTACTAATGTTTATTCAACAGGTTTTTTTTTTTCATTCTTATTATGTAAAAACCCAGCATCAGGCTCTGAAGAGGACACAAATATGCAGATGACTGCGGCCGACCTCATTGAGCTTTGGGCAAGCATAAGGTAGATATACAAACAACTAGCATTTAAGAAAGAATTTGGTAAGTGCTATAAGGAAGTTATACATGAAGTGCTATCCCAGGAAGGACACATAATATCCTGCTGAGAGGACTACAGAAAATGTCATAAGGGTGGTGCCCATGGAAAAGGTTTAGAAGGATGGACAGATCTGCTGAGAAGAAATAGGTGAAAATCAGGGAGATTACAAGCAAAGAGAACAGTAGGTCCAAAGATGCACAGAAGTTGTGCAAAATGAACATCAAGGTGTTCCAGAACTCCAAGAAGCACTTCTGTAACTCCATGAATGGCATATCTGGGAATAATGTCAGAAAAGCACGGTGGGACCAAACTGTGTGAAGGCTTAGCTGTGAGCCTGAATCTGAACTTCATCATGTAGACCATGAGATCAGATGACAACATTGTGTGAACAAGGGGTGATTAGAATCAGCTCTGAGGACCACCCTCTGGTTTTGCAATGAACTGGAGAGGGAAAGAAAGCCACCCGGAAGCCCCGTTGGTTGACAGTGGCAGTGGGCAGAACAGAGAGGCAGAGACAGTCTATGAAATAGTGTGATCCACCAAACATGAAGACATGCTGGAAGAAAAGCAACGAAGTAGAAGACATCACCATATTTGAGCCGGGGGACTGAGGGGTAGCAAGATACTTTAACAGACCCAAGGAAGGAGAGAGGAAGAGTCTAGGTTAGAGAAGACTCCACTTGGGACATACTGAGTTGCTGATGGGATGTTCACTTGAGAAAAGTAGAAGAGACCTTGAAAGACGAGGAGAGGGCAAAACATTGAAATCTGAGAGTCGATGACTTGAAGAGAATTGAAATTTGAAGCTTGGGAGTGAGAAGACACCAAGAGAGAGAATAATATTTAAATGACTGGACATGGGGCGCTGGGGTGGTTCAGTTGGTTAAATGTCTGACTTCGGCTCAGGTCATGATCTCAGTGTCCAGGGATCCAGCCCAGTGTCAGGATCCCAACTCAGCAAGGAGTCTGCTCATCCCCTTACCCTTTCCCCCATTTGTGCTCTCTCTCTCGAATAAAATAAAATAAAATAAAGTAAAATAAAATAAAATAAAATAAAATAAAATAAAATAAAATAAAATAAAAATAAGGAACGCTTGGGTGGCTCAGTCAGTTAAGTGTCTGCCTTTAGCTTGGGTCATGAACCCCGGGTCCTGGCATGGAGTCCCACACAGGGCTCCCTGCTCAGTGGGGAGTCTGCTGCTTCCTCTGCCTGACACTCCCCCTGCTTGTGTGTGTTCACTCTCTCACTCTCGCTCTCTGACAAATAAATAAAATAAAAACTTTTAAAAAATAAATAAATAAAACATGATTGGCATGGTCATTTTTAAATTTTTACCTTAACGAGTAACATATCTATCCAGTAATCACTACTAAGAATTGGGAACTAGGGCGCCTGGGTGGCTCAGTCAGTTAAGAATTGGGAACTAAATCCTATTTCCCAAACTCCATTCTGGCAATAATGCATTTATTCTGTGGAGTGGTTGGTATTAGACATTCTGTTTTAAAAATAATAATTTCATGACCAAATTCAAATCAGCTTGGGAAATGATAATGTTAAACAGAGTTTGACAAATACTTTTATCTAAGGACCCCTTGGGGCCTTTAACATTCTGCTGGGCATTCTAAGCCTCCAGTGGGAGGACAGAGGTGCAGCTTTTGCCAAACAAAGATCATTCACTGAAGGACGCTTCTTTTCACAGAAGGAACACAGGAGTAAGTATAGGAAAGGGAGAAGGCTTTGTCACTCTCTGAGAATGTCGTTTCATACTCAAGAAATTACCCTCCGTATATGAAATAAACACTGCCCCCCACCCCATGCTTCTATGTAAACTGGGGCAAGTCCACAGACTCCTGGTCTTCTTTATGTTTCCTTTGGTCATGCCCATGTGACCCTTTCACCTGAGAGTGTCAGCTGGAGAAAACCAAGACCACAAGGTCTGTACATACCTGGGCTTAACAGTTCTGGGTCCTAATCTGAAAAGCAAATATGACTGCATGCTTGAATTACAGCAACACTTCCTGGGTGCCCCGTCAGATCTCAGCATTTTCTCCCTGGTCACAAGCCCGATGGTCACAAGACTGGGTTCAGTACCTCTGAGCCCAGTGACCTGAACAAAGTCCCCAGGGCAATCTGCCCTTTAGTTCAGTGTGCAATATGTAACGAATACCCTTGCTCTGACTAGTCCCTGAGGTTTTCCTTCCAAAAAAAAAAAAAAAAATACAATAATGTAATACAGATAATGAGTATGTTCTCAAAAAAATGGGAGCACAATGCAGCACCCAAATGGGTGTTGGTAGTGCACAACTATTTCTGCCCCAGCTGAAAATGTCAGTGCCATTAGACACTCTCATCCTAGATCTAGTCAGCAACCACATCAATGCCAGGCACACTGCAGAGAGCCCTTAATAGTGATTCGCAAATGTGATCACTTTACTTCACCATTCAAAACTCAAGAGTGGTTCCATGCCGCTCATGCTGGGGTCATGATTTTAAGGCCCCTCTGTGTGCTGGTATCTTATCTTTCTAGATGGAAGAGTAATACTCTTCTAAAAACTTGCTAATGCTCTATTTGTAGGGGGTGAGTCAAAGGAAAATATAAGAGATGGTTCAAAGTTTCCTACCTTGGAGTCTGGAGGCAAGGTGGTGTCACTAAAAGGATGAGAAGTTGATCTGAAGGTTTAAGGTGAGAGGGAGAAGCAAAGGGCTCCATTTTTAAAGTTGCTGAGTGGAATGCACTCTCACAGTGCTTCTCAAACTCTTTGGTCTGTACTCCTTTACAATTTAAAAATTACTGAGAACCTCAGAGAGTTTTGTTTATGTGGGTTATATCTATTTACCATCTTAGAAGTTAAAGGTGAGACATTTTTAAAGCACAGGAATACACAAGCACCTGTTCCTCAGCCCTCAGAGACATGGCTTGACACACATCCTGTCATCGCTGGAGAACTCCACTGCACACATATAAGGCAGCGAGTGTAGAAGGCAAACAACATCGTGGCATTATTTTTAAGATATTTTTGGCCTGGTGGAAGCCCTGAAAGCTTTCAGAGACCTGTAAGCACTCCCTGGGTCACACTTAGAGAACGATGGTGCTACTGTGTCATACACATGGCCATCCAAAATATCCCTGGAAATTTGGGACTTACACAGAGAGACAAGTATGAGACTGGAGATAAGTACTTGTGAGCAAAAAAACACTGTCGACCACAACAGGTGAAGCCAAGAGTGTGGAAGCTAGGGGAGAAGATGATTAAAGAAAAGAACTTTGGGAAGATTAACATTTAGGAAGGCAGGATTAAGAAAAAGAGCAAGTAAAGAATAGAGCAAGGCGCAAAGTGCTGAGGAAGGGCCAGAGCCCCATGGGGTGGGTGAAGGCAAACAGAAAATGTGGGGAAGCCTCTGCACTGCAACAGGAGTTGAGGAACGTAGGTGCTGGGAAAAGGTCACTCAGCCTATCTTTCGATTGTGGTTTCTAATACAATTGTAGGTAGGAGCTTTTAAGATCTTTACTGTATCCTCAATAACCAACATGCTCTGGCCTCACAAGAATGAGCGCAGGTGGGCATTTATGTTTCTCCTATGTGGGCCTCCTACTATACTTGAACTCTCAGAACATAGGTCTTTCTTAATTATGACAAACTCTACACATGTATACCTTCATAATGGCTACTCTTTCATTCCTTCCAGCTTCTTCTCCATTAAGCAACATACTGAAGTCTCTGGCAGGCAAGAGCCAATCTACAAGCCACCAGTTTGCAACCTCTGGATCAAGGAATGCTGACTAAAGCATGGCTTCCTGGGAGAACCTTGTACACGGAATTCAGTGTGCAAGATATGCAGCCAATCGGTTCTGACAAAAAGGAAGTAGGTTCAAGAGACATAGACTGACTTTTCAAGAAATGGAGGAATGAAGGTAAGGTGAAGATTTGAAGGAACACCTGGGTCAAGGAGAGGACATTTTTATGACAATGGAAAATAGAAAGGGAGCCACTGACATAGTAAGAAAGAGAATAGGTAGAGGGGAAAGCCTTGGCAAGGAGGAGGGATATTTCTTCTGAAACAAGAACAACATAAAGTTTCAAGGTAAGCCAAATATTTCAAGCAACAAAAAAGAGATAATAAGAGAGCTCCCACTGGGATGGTTTGGGTTTTCTCCATAAAACAGATGATGCTGTGATTTGGTGAGAATGACGGGCGTAGTGTTTGAGGAGTTGGGGTTGGGGTTTGAGAAGTGGACCTGGTTTGGACCAGTCTCTGTGGATCCTGCAGCACTGACTTAACAAGAAGGGATAGAAATGCCTAGCAAAAGTGAAGACTTGCTGAGATTCAATGGCATAAATTATAGTAAATCCCAGCAAAGCTCTGTGACTTCAGCCAACAGTTCTTGGCAACTCAAGAAGTTAAACAACTGCCTGACCACATGCTCTTCTTTGTGGAAAGAGAGTGTGGGGGAGAGATTCAGAGAGAATCCCCTTCTATGGAAAGGCTAGAAATCAGGGAAAGACTTCCTTTAATATGTGTTTAGTCACAAAATGCCATAAACTGAATTCTTTCCTGCAGAGAGCAGGGCAATCAACCCAGTCCCAATCCATCAAGAACAAGACTAAGAAACGCAGTACTTCAGAGTGGAGATCTGCAGAGTGTGAGACAGCTGTCATCAATTCTCTAAACAGAGAGAACAGCTCAGAGTACATCTATTTTGCTAACTTCTGTAAGTAAAAAAACTAGATTTCCTGCTAACAATCCATCTTCATGAGAGTCAAAGAGGGCATTATTAATAATTAAGTGGGAACAATGAGCACATTCTGGGACTGATCTGGGAAAAGTGGAACACGTGGTCCACCCTTATGAGATATGCCCCACACAGAATTGCAAGCGGCAGCTCAGAAATACATGGAACACACAGTTCTGTAAAGTTGGTCATGGGGGAAAGGATGCTATTTTCCCAGGAAACGTTGAGCAACCAGGACAGAAGGCCATTTGGAGTATGCTCTGAGGCCCAGGAACAAAGTTAAATGATAATAGCACAAAACCCACTCAGAATACCAATGAGGAAGTAGTGATTCTTCTAAAAGGAAAGTAGTGGAACCACCATGAATCCCAGAAGTCTCAAATCAGAGCAGGCTCTATAGCTGACTAGTACCAAAATACTTTTTTTTAAGTGCCAAGTTTGGAAAAGGTGGTCACTGGGGTAATGAAAAGAGATAAATTCTGACCCAAAACAATTCGTCAATAAAATTAAATCCAAAATAAGAGATCTACCTACTGGTCTGAGCTTCCCAGTAGCTTATCAGGACAGGATGTAAAAGGAGATGCTTCTTAGGGGGGAAAAACAATCTGTGAAAATTACTGAAGCATGTAATGAACACTAATAACACTCTAGATATTTAACACTGCAAGCAGAAGCAACAATAACTGATAAGCAGTCTTGAGGCTTCAGAGCAGTGGTTCTTAAATTGTGGTCTTCTGACAAGCAGCATCAGCATTACCTGGGAACTTACTGGAAAGCTCTTCAGGCCCTCCCCGAACCTATGGATTCAGAAACTGTGGTGATGGGCCCTCGCCATCATGAAGTCCTCCATGTGCTTCTGATGGACACAAAAGTGTGAGAGTTGCTGCTTGATGGAAGCGGCTATCTACCAGCCAGTACTGGAAGAATGAACTTTCAAGGTTCAGGTGAAATATTAGGTAAGCTTCTCTTTAGAGCCTCACTGCGAAAGCACCAAGTCCTGGCTACGCAATGTGTGGGCCATGGACCAGTATCATGGGCATCCTCTGGAAGCTTGTCAGAGATACAGAGCCTTGGGCCTCACTCTATACGGGCTGAATCACCATCTGCAATTTACAAGATTCCCAGGGGCTTCTTAGGTGCATTCAAGTTAACAAAGCACTAAATGAGGGGCAGGACACTCCAGTAACTAGGGAGGGGAGGGAAAGGTTCTTGACCTCGCAGCCCTCATTTGAGACAGACGGGAGGGTCCCTTGCTCACCTCTAACTCAGGGTCTGAGGCTGGATGTGGGGAAGGGCACAGCCTCTGGAGCAGCAGCCAAAAATGCAGGCCCTGCCTTTCCCTCTGGAGGCCTCTGGAAACCCCTGGGAAGCCCCCCGCTGGTCACTGCTGATGTTGACCCAGTGAGTTGCTGAGTCTTGCTATGGCCAAGTGTACACCTCTCTGATTGCCAGTGGGTTAAGACATACACCAAAAGTTCCATCCACTTGATCCCATAGTTCATATAGCAGCAACTTACAGATTGTTTTGTCTCTATTAAAGCGTGTCTATCATATCTTTTTAGATAGCATGTGAGATGCCTCCTAAATTTGAAGGCTACTGAGTTGTGAGAGAGGAAAAAAGTTAACATGGTCCCAGTTTTTTTTCAATCTCATCTTCATGAAAAGTAAGAATTATTTTTATTTTTTCCACCAACCTGGTAACACGGATCCCTCATTAGTAGTCTCAGACAGATTAACACTCTCAGAAAATGAATAGATGGGGCTCGATGAACCCACTCTCTGAAAGAAGAAAAGAGAAAGCACGTTTGTCCATGTTTAAAAGGCCAGTGTGACAGAGCAACACAAGATGATGAAGGGGAATAGGGAACATACAAAGGAACAGAATTAGTTTATTTCAAACTTAATCTGCAGTAAGGAATGTTAGTTGGTACCCGAACACTCAGACCATTGCAGTGCAAAGTACATAAAGGCTGTCATTATCCTCATGAAGCAGAGGCCTCAAAATTATTTGGCTCCCAGTGCCCTTATTGGCTGAGGGCGGTGCCAGACCAAAAGACATCTCTAAACTTTCCAGTAATTAGGTTTGACTCAATAAGAATTTATGCCCAGATAACTTAGTATCCATTTGAAAAAATAATACACATAATTATAAGAAATGAGCTTTTATTTTATTCTTGACCACATTTACTTATGAATGGGGTATGTGCACCTTAGGCTCTAAACAAATTCTCAAGCCTTGTAACCAGATTGCATACTACCATCTTCATCTTCTCTTCCAGCTGAATTTCACATCTTACTTGCTTTTATCATGACAACCACAGAAAACCCAGCTTCAGAAAAATATGCCGTCATCTAAAGGAAGGCAGAGCAACCTTCATATGGAAACCATAAAGTATCTGGGTCTGACAGATATGGTGTAGCTCTGTTTTCCTTGCAAATTTAAAAGACCCTATGACACCCCTGGGGGTTCTCTGTAGCCTCCAGTTTGGGAAAATACTATGATAAAGTACTTTCTTAGGTCAGTTTCCCCGGAAACAGAACCTGAGACAAAGGACAAAGGTTGGTGTTCAGGTGAATGATTAAGGAAGGACATGTCCTCGGGGAGACCACTGAGGGTGGGGAGCGCCAAAGAGAAGGGGAAAAGCAAGCAAGGGCACCATCTCAAGCAACACTTGTCTCCCACTGCCCTCAAAGTTAGTCCAACAGTGGCACTTGGTATAAATGTTAACAAAACCCTACAACAACAAGTGCCTTTTACTCCATAGTTAGCCAAGAAAAACCAAGGAAGATGACAAAAGCTATTCCAGACTAGAATCCACATAATTTCTCCCAACCTCTCGCACCTGTGCCACAGCTGAGCTAGTTATGCATCCAGAAAGGTTAAGAGACTTTAAAGATCTGCCCTTCCATCACCTGGTACCTTTGCTTAAGCTGAGGTCCCAAGCTGACCCTTGCCTGGCCTGCCTCCTATTAATCCTTAGTCTTTGGTGGTAGAATTCAGCTTCATCTCCTCCACGGTCCTAAGAAATTCAGCTCTGGCCCCAAATCTGCACATCTTGAAACTGAGAGCACAAGACCCACCCTCCTTAAAGGCAGAATATCTATGGTCACAGCCCCTGGAGGTGTCACCTTCCCCCATTCTATTCTATCCCAAATCCCATCCACTAAGACTTAGCTCATGTGAAGGAGCTTGGGAAATATGTTTTTCTCATAGTCTTATATTCCTAAGGATGCTTGAGTCCTCCTGATAGATTAGAAGCTCCGTCAGAGGCCTTGCTCTGGAGAGAGAGGCTAAGCAAAATGTCCCAAAAGCATCAGTGGCTGAGAATTGCTCCTGGCAGCAGCTGCCCACCATAGCTACTATCAACCACAGCCCTCTTCCACCCCAGCCACCATGACAGTACACCTTTGCTATGGAGACAAAGCTCAGTTTCTTCTGAGAAGAAAGGCAGGGCTCAACCCATCCCAGGGCTGCCAGCCCAGGCAGAATTAGCCAAGGCCACAGTGGGAAGCTGGACTGTTGTAGTTCATACAGACTTCCTTGCATGGGGAAAAATAATACAAATTCAAAAAACACTTTGAATTTACAACCATTACCTATGGGAACACTTGTAAGGATGTGGTTATTCTGAGGCTCCTATTACAGAGAGAATACCTTTAATCTTTATAAATAGGGAGATGGCACATGACTGCTTTCCCTTTCAGGTGCTGGGGTTAGCTAAAGATAGCACATAGCCTGAACTGTGGTGCAAAGATACAACATCCCAAAGATCAAACAGAAATAATGATCAAGTTGCAACAGCTGCTAAAAACCTAATGAGGTTTAATGCTGATTGCTTTTCATTATTTAAGAGGAAAAGCTACGGGACATATTAAGAGGTGATTCATGCTACAAATATGTGTGCACTCTTCATGAGGAAAGTTCATGACCTTTGCAATGTTTTTCATATTAAAATAAATATGAAAAGTTTTCTTCTATTTCCTACCCCCTCTAAAAAAGAAAAGGAAAAAAAAATCCAGAATAGGCTTCTTAAAATTATTATTATTAAAGGAGTATAAATAAATGAATTCCAGAAAAGTCTCAGAGTTAAAAGTTCTGTTCCAAGCAAATGGCATTTTTTGTTTTGCAATTTTGGGACTGAAGCCCAAAGCTATTAATATTTCTACATGATTCTGGCCTCTGCTGTTGTAAATGTAAATAGAATTCCTGGTGTCTGAGTCCTTTGGCTTCTCCTCTCTGAGCACTGACCTCTGAAGGAGCAGTTGTTCCTTCCTTGGCTCCCAGCCCTGAACCCCCCACAAGGACGCAGCACATGGGATGGATCTCCGGTATTCAAGTGGAATGGAGTGCTCTGTAAGACGATATAGATCTCTGTTTGCCAAGAGTTGGGGGAGTAGGAAACACAAAACTTAGTGCAACCAGAGAATTATAGAGAATAATAGCAACCGATCATAAAGACAGGGGCCCTGGTTCTACTGAGGCAGCAGAGTCTCAAGGAGCAGAGCGGCTGGCTCAAGGCTGCACATGAGAGTAGAACTGGGGGCTGACTCCTGGGCCAGTGCTCCTGCCGTCCCTTCCATCCCCCTCCCCCAGATCCCCCAGGTGGGGGTGACTAGGGAGACAGTGACTCTCCAAAACGCATCTACTGTGGGAGCAGGAATGTTGGGCACAGCAGCCGGGGGTCCTCTGAGGCAGCTCTGAAGAAGCTGTCTGTCTGCAAAGATAGTGTTTCCCTGGAGGGTATGTCCCAATATAGCCGCCGCACAGCAGCGGATTCATGAGCAGGCAAATATTTATCCCCTCTTGTGACTGAACTTTTGCCACTTCTTTCACAGGACTATTAATACATGGCAGCGTGATCAGCTCCCACGGCCTTTGTCCATGACCACCTGCCACGTTGCTTTTAGCATCACACGCCACTTTCTGCTATCGACACAAAAAAGGGAAGGAAAAGTGGCACTGGCCGCATAGTCGTTGAGAGGAGGGTAGTCAGGGTTTCACTTTCTTGCATGGTGAAAGAGACAAATAAATATATGATGTGAGAGCTCCATGTAAAAGCCAGCCACGAGTCAGTGGTGTTGGATCATAAAACTGCAAGTACCAAGGTCAACAAGACAGCCAAAGGGCTCTGAGGTTAGCTGATTCCAGGGGCAGACGTACAAGCCAGAGGTTCACCCCTGACCTCATATGTATCATGCTTTGCTCTGGTTCTTGCTCAAAATAAGCAGCACCTTCAAGGTGGGGTGTTATTTCAATTTCCCTTCTCATTAACACACAAAACAACACCAAGAAAACTTCTACCTTCAACTCAAAATTTAGGAGTGGAGAAGTTCAAGCCTGTTTCAAAATAAATATTATCCCAAATTCATGAAACAAAGCCCTGTGGGGGGGGTTGTGTATGGGGGGAGATCCTAGAAGAATAAAATTCACATCAAAATAGATATGGTAAAACTTAGATGAAAAAAGAATATGTGTGAAGAAATTAATTCAAGGAACCTTTACTGACTTGTTCCATTAATTTTAATGGGTCTTTATTTTTCCTCTAGCCCCAAATAGGCTCCCAAACAAAAGTCTATCTAATGGGGCTTTGCTGGTTCCTATAGTCAGTCATTGATCCGAAAAGACTGTCTACATGCATTTCTTCTACATAGTTGATGGCAGTTTCAGAAGTAGAATGCTTTCACATATTACTCATCACCTTCTCGTAGCCAGGCACTGTTACCCACCCAGAGGTACAGCAAAGGACAAAACCATGCACTTGGGGCACCTGGGTGGCTCAGTGGGTTAAAGCCTCTGCCTTCGGCTCAAGTCATGATCTCAGGGTCCTGGATCGAGCCCCACACTGGGCTCTCTGCTCAGCAGGGAGCCTGCTTCCTCCTCTCTCTCTCTCTCCACCTGCCTCTCTGCCTACTTGTGATCTCTGTCTGTCAAATAAATGAATAAAATCTTTAAAAAACAAAACATGCACTTGTGTTCATGGAGCTTACCTTCTAAAGGGAGAAGATCAATGATAAACACAAACTAATAAAAATTCATATGAGGCATACAATGCAGGACAACAAAGGTTAAAGTTTAGGAGTCCAGGGGATACTTATTTTCAGGCAGTCAGAGAAAGGTTCTCTGATAAAATTAGCATCCAAATGAATTGAGGAAGGAGTCTAGGTCAGAAGATCGAAAGAGTTAAGTATATAGTCCCCGAGCAGAAGTGTAGTTGATTATGCAAGGAACAGCAAGGAAGCCCATGGGGCTGGAGCCAAGAGAACATAGACAAGTAATAGGAGTTGAAGTCAGAGAGATGGCAAGAGCCAGATCTGCAGGACTTGGTAGAATAAGAACAGGAGCTTTGGACTTATTTTTCTGGAAAGCCACTAGAAGGCTCTAAGCAAATAACTAACACAATCCAACAGAGATTTTTAAAGGATCCTTTTGGAAATAGTGTTGAGAACAGTATAGGGAGCCAGAGATCACAACAGGGAGCCCAGTTAGTCTACTGAAATTGTCTAAGCGAAACATGATGGCAGCTTGGACCTGGTTGACATATGGAGAAGAGTAAAGCTCGGAGTGCACAAGTTAAGCAGGAAAAATCAAAAGTCTTGTTTTCAGTATGTCAACCTCGAGATCTCCAAAGAAGAAAAAGTCCACTAAGGCATATGTAAAACAAAAGATGAATCAACAGCAGTCACAGCTTACAAGGTACAGTCTGCTGGAGCGACACTGATAAAGGGATGGGTAGACTTACATAAGTCCAAGTGTCTGGGGGTTGACTGACTTTAGACATGGAAATGTGCTTCCTAGAATGTGTCTGGAACTCAGTGCCTGGCTCTCAGAATCTCATGAACTGATGGGAAGCTGTCATTTATTGATTTGGCCATTGATTGGTTCTGGCAGTTATATGCGTGCGGCCCAAGAAAAAGCACTGCTTTCCTGGGAAGGTGGGGACATTTTAATTTCAAGCCTGTTAGACATCCAAGTGGACAATTTTTGCAAGAAGCAACAGTAGAGAGCAGAACAGAGAGAACATGATTACTGAAGTGGTACTTTTCTGATGCAAAACTACTTTGATTAATAAAGAACCCAGGAATGAGGCAGAGGAGAAAAGAGCATCAGCTAATTCTTGTCTGAGGACCCTGGGCTTGGCCTTAACCTCTTGGCGACTGCATGTATCAATGAGGCTGGACTGGACTTTTCCTTCAGGGTCTACTCCAGCTCTGTAATTGGATGATGTCTTTTGTATGTGTGTGTGTGAATATATATGTATATATTTGAGGAGAATAACATTTCAGGAGAAATAAAAATGTAAGAGTTAAATATTTTCTCTAAGATATGTGATGGGAAGATGCTTGTTTTTGTTTGAGAATTACATGAGGTCTTAGGTTCTTGAAGGTTATTTTCTTCTTTTGCACATTTAAGATTCTGAAACTTAGAGCAAAGGAGAGACAAAAAGGCAAGATCCTAAAGGAGTCTCAGCCAATGAATGAGACAGCTCTTTTAAAAACATTACCCTGGATAACATATGGTTTTTGTATGTACATAATAATTTCTCAAATAAATGAAGAAAAAAGCATAGAATTTTTAAAACATTAGAAGGAAAGATAGCAAGAATTAATGGAAGTACTTCTAAGAGTGGTATAAAGGGTAATTTTTCATTTTTTTATCATTTTCTGTATCCTTACATTTTTTATGGTGCTCAAAATAATTTAATATGGAGAAATTTCACTACAGGAAGACTCTCTCAGAACCCATGCTCTTCAATAAAACCAATGACAATGGCTTCAGCTGGAGATAAAAGCCCTGTCCACTGGGAGTTCAGTGTATGGGAGAGAGGAACAGGGGCCCAGGGCCATGAAACGGAAGGACAGCTGAGGGGCCAGAACAGTGAGGAAGACAAAGATGTGGGAGCAGCAGACTTACGGTGAGCATTAGCATGGACGGAGGCTCAGAGGTGAGAGAAAATCACTCTCCAGGGAATAATCAGGGGCTTGCTGTGACCTTGGTGAGCCCCATGGATGCATGAGGCAGGAGCAAAAGATGAGGCCAAGAGGGAACAAGATCTCAAAGGGCTTTGTGAACCACTAGGGAATTGGAGTTTTACCCCAGTCCTTAGAGGATGGCCAGACTTTACCAAAGTGAACATGCTGACCTTTTCCCAGGCGAGGAGGAAATCTTTAAAGGCCCCTATTGACCTGTCTGCTACCTGATGCAAGAAAATCACAGAAAAAGCATCTCTCTATCAACTTTGTATATTTCAAGAACTAACTCAAGAGATCACTTCCAGTCCTTTCCTCTCACCTCCCCAGATAGGATCTGGAGAGCCAGTGCTGAAGTTCAAGTAAAGCTCAAAGAAGAGTCAATTGCATCGTGACCTAGGCCTAGCTTGGACATGGACAGCAAAGGTCTGTCTGGTAAACAAATAACTGCATAGGTCCTGTTGGTCGGAAGCTCCTGTGAAGGCCCCAGGACGCTCTGAATAGCATTTCTAAATTGTGAAGTCTCTGCCAGATGCTTTCCCTGTCTCAAGAGGTTCTTTTTTTTTTTTTTTTTTTTTTTTTATATTTATTTATTATTTTGGGGAGGAGGGACAGAGAGAGAGGGAGAGAGAAACCCAAGCAGATTCTATGCTGAGCCTGATGCGGGGCTCTATCTCACAACTGTGATATCAGACCTGAGCTGAAATCAAGAGTCTGATGCCTAACTGTGCCACCCAGGCACCCCCAACTCAAGAAGTTCTTAAGCTCTTGTGTGGAGTATAAATAAATATCTTCCCAATCTAGACTTCTAATAGACGCACTTCCAAAATATGCCAGTTTATAGTAGATATTTCTGAAAAAGGGATGTAAAATAGTAAGGACACCAACTTGTTCTTATTAGAAAAGTGACTGCATTTTTAGACCAAAAAGGTCATGCTAAATGGGTCAGGTGGCACTCTTTTAACTGAAATTTGAAAACCTTGTATATACTTATGTCTACAAAAGTTACAGGAAAGGAAGGAGAAGATATCCTGGCAATTATGGGATAATCGTACCAGGAAGAGACCAGTTAAGTGAACTCAATTTAAGTAACACCAAATTTCATATTAAATAGGAGGTGACATGACTTAATGAAAACATGATCTTAAAATTTAAACTATGAAACTGAGATCTATTTTATTTTACATTTAGCAAAATTTCAGTTATAATTGTAACTCTGCCCTAATAACTAGAACAAAGCAAGAATGGATGCTGCTGACATCTGGGGGCATACTTTTTCTGACCAATCATGTAACATGATCCAATTCTCTTCTTCAATTGTCTCATGCTGCCAGTGCCTCATTTGTTGGGTTCCAACACTTCACCACCATCACTATTAGTATCTTCAGGAAATTCTATATATACTCTCTATATAGAATATATATATTCTAGATATCTGGAATATATTTTAGATATCTAGAATATATATATATTCTAGATATTCAGATTTTCAAGTTCATTTCACAAATAGATTGTTATATTTGTACTGTGTTACAGGATCTGCACATTGTCTGGCAGTCAGCAAGGAATGGACCGACAAAGAGGAAGCTCAGAAGAACAGATACACAGAAGAGATATCTGAGTAGAGGTCAATTTTATAAGGAGTTAATTAGAGGATATGTCAATTTTGTGACAAGTTTTACTTCCCTATACACCCTCGTAACAACCTAGTCTTGGATACCAAGCTCTCTTTGTACTTCTCTGGACAGGCAGATGAAATAGAAGGGGGGTGGATTTATTTTCTAACAGTAGACTCTCCACACAAATAACCTTATGGCAGAAAGGAAAGTTGGAAGAATACAAAATTTTCTTCCATATTCTGCCACACATCAAGATTCACGACCATGAGTAACCAGAAGCAACCTCAGCTCCAGACACGATATTTTCACTTGCCCTTTGAGATTGACCATGAGGTGTTTGCAGCTTACAGTGTTACCTTATCTGACCCTGGATTAACAAGTCCTGTCTCATTTCAGATGCCACCTGGCGATTTCATTTCTGAGAACGAGGGAGTAATCACAGGTCAATCTTAGGAAATGCACCCAGAAAGGAGGTATCCAGAAGTGTGGTTTAGGGGAAGATTACAGTTGGGGAGAATGAAATAGATCAAGAATGAAAACAGCATCACTCAGCCATACTGACTGATGACCTGAAAGGGCTCACATTCTACACATGAGACAAAATTCCCAATCAGCTGTATCTTCAGGGTAAGACTGAATGGCATAGCATCCTGAATATGCCCAATCTTGTCTACAGCCTGAACCAGACCAAAGACCAAAGTCCGCAGTCCTTCAACCTCCCCAGTATTTAGTTGTCATAATATAAATAGTTTATATCCACCATATTTTCCCTTGTATTGGGATGCTGGGTAACTGTTTTGCTGACCAGTGTAGATGCTGAGTCCCTAGAAGAAAGGGGATCATGTGTCCTATTCATCTTTGTATTTTCACCCTCTTTTCCTTTCCCATTGTTTATTCCCTCCCTTCTCTATGCACAGTAGATATTCAAAAATTAAATTACTGAATTGAATCCAAGCTTTCCAGCCAATACTAAATCTGATATTTGCAAAGAAAAGGATAGGAAGCTATACCAGAAAAGGCCCCGAGATATAGTTCTTCTGTAACTCTAAATATAGGTGGAAAAGGAAGAGAAAAGGTAATTCTGGCTATCTTAGCAAGGTCATACAGGGTGAGAAACAATAGAAGACCTTTACACTTAAGCCATCTTTGACCTAACCCTGCTTTTAGAATAGAACTGAACGTAACAATCTGTCAGCAGTCAGAGGATGACGTAAAAGGATGCCCTTGATGTTCAACATTCCTAAATTCCTTCTCCTACTATGAAAGCAAAGAGATCTATAATCATCTCTCCCTAGTTTGAAGATTTCCAGGGACTACTCATGTTGCAAGCCAGTAATTCCATCCAATCTAAGAAGCCTCATTAATCACTAAGAATTTGAAAAGGTTCTGACAAGAGATCTCTTAACTTCAGAATTGTTAAGATCTTTTCAACTGTTGGATGGCAACCCTTGCCCGATTAGTTTCCCTAACAATTTCTGCCTCTAGTGTCCTCAGGCTGGGGACACAGTGACATCTCTCACATCTTTAATATAGGAAATGCTCTGCCTTCCTCAAAGCACTGACCTGATAAACGGTCTATTGGACATCCCCTGAAGAGCTGATGGTAGTTTTCTTCAAAACAAATTAAAGAACATCATTGCCTAATACCATTTTGGGCATAATTATTCTGCTACTAACCATTGTCCTACTCTGTTCAAGCTCAAGAAGAAAACAGTCAGGGACAACTTCATGTCCTTTGTAGCAGTGTTCATTAATCTTTCAACAATCTTTGAGTATATTGTCAAGAACTAAGCAGGGACCCAATTCCATAACCATGACAAAGATTTTAGGCTTTTCGTATTCTGAGTCAGTCTAATAATCCTCTGCCTAAATCAAGTACAAAGGCATAACAGATGCAGGCCCAATCCTTCATTGCTTTAAACTAAACCAATGTATTTGGCAGCCACTGTCCAATACTTACATACATAATACTAAATAACCCCCTTCAAAAGGTCAAATCACAAGACTACCACTCAGGCATATTTAGTGCTGATTCATCATAGAGGATCCACCGAGATACTGCTCTACTTAAAGTCAGCTGTTGCACTGAACCGAGTCACATGGTCAGGCATTAAATTATTTAAATTTCTCCTATCTTCCAGAATAGGAGTAATTTTTTCCCATCTCACTGGGGAAGAATTCAGATATCTCAATCAAGTTCCAAAGCAACGGGGAAGATTCAAGGTTCTTTATAGGCATGTTTTCAGCTGATGCTTGAGGAGAGAGCCTGGGCTCAAGGGAAGAGTAGAAGGCCAGGTCCCACCATGACATAATGCTAGGGGCCACCTTCATATCAGGCAGCATTGTAACCAGCTCTCACTTCAAGAAGCCCAAACGGATAGAAAATTCAGTCCTGACTGCAATCCAGCACTAGTCAATGGTTCATTGAAAGACCTGTTTGTGAGACAGAGTCTAGAGGTCTTGTAAATCCTCCTCTAAAGTCCCAACACTGCTCTTGTGTTAAGACAAAGAAGAGCAATGGAGAGAACATTTGACTTGGTCCTGAGAGGAAACATTGTCATTGGGCCATGACTGGAGGTTACACTTTCATCCTTTTCCCAGGGTCAAGGCAGGGGCAGCCCATTTAATCAGTCCTTGTATGAACCACAAAAGTGTACCAAGAGGATGCTGGCCATGGGGTTACCCAATGTCTGTTTCATAAGAACCCTGGCAATAAACTCCTTCTAAGTATCCAAATTCAAAGTAAGAATAATAAGAAAAACAGTATAATGTGGGTCATACCATTTTACCTTAATGCCATAAAATCTGGCTAAATGCAACACTTAACCAGAGTAATTTTAATGAACTCACCTGCAATGCCTATTCATTTGCCCATTTTGTCATTTATTTATGATTTATCATTTATTTATGCCTATTTATGATATTTCCTCTTTTTTATCTTTTAAGTATGATGCGCTCAATATCACAAACTGCTTCAAAACATATACTAGAAATAAGATGTATAAGATATGCCATTCTTGGGTAAATTGTTGGTCTTTTCTGGGAGAATCTTACCTGCAGATGAGTCTATTTTTCACCAAGGCTGTAAAGATCTCCTGAAATAGTTTATGCTGGGGATGTTTGCTGAAGTTTCTCTCATTCTTGTAGTTTATACTGATAAGGAACAAACAGAAAAGCATTTTGTAATAGAAATCTTTTAGCCCACCTCAAAGTTCCCAGTGCAAAGTTCCCAAGCACAGACCATCTGTATTCATGTAGATATTGAAAAATTCTTGGGGTTTAACATATTGCTAAAGGCACATATCAACTGTTAAAAAAGGAACTAGAGGGGTGTCTAGTGGCTCAGTGGGTCAAGCCTCTGCCTTCCACTCAGGTCATGATCTCAGGGTGCGGGGATCGAGCTCTGCATCGGGCTCTCAGCTTAGCGGGGAGCCTGCTTCCTTCTCTCTCTCTGCCTCCCTCTCTGCCTACTTGTGATCTCTGTCTGTCAAAGAAATAATTAAAGAAAAAAGGAACCAGAAAGTCAATTATAATTATAATGAAGATTATAACTGAGCATATATACTTAATTTCATCATTTAACTAAATTATAAATACTCATAAATACTTCATAGCTAAACTTGTTTGGAGGGAGGTAATAGTGGATACAAAGAGAAAGAATGATGAGGACATATTATCTAGACATTGTGCATGAGGCAGTAAACAATTCTTCCCTGCATTTTTGCACCCACAACCCCATTGGCTACTATAGCTATTAACACCAGTGCTTACCATACATATCTCCTTGTGGGTAATATGGATTTATCAAACACAGCCTAAACCCTTTCAACCGTGAAAGTTCCTATTATTGTGGTTGCTGATTGGTTGCTGTGTATGTGTATGTGTATGTTCTGTGTATGTGTATATGTGTGCTTAACCAAGTCTGGAGGTATCCTATCTTCAGCTTCTTTCTTCTGATATAGCCAATTAAAGAGGTTACAAATACTGCCAAACAGTCCACTTTAAAACTGGGAGAGGATAGAAATAATGCACAAAATGGTGACATCGTTATAAAATATATGATTATACTATTTTTATGGATATTAAAATAGATCTGGTTTAAGATCCAGACCAAATAGGCTGGAATTACATGAGTGTATCACCTCAAAGGCAAGTTCTATGGTCTCACCATTTGAACTGTTCTGCCTTTGCAGTCTTTCAGATGTCATTGGACAGTGTGTCCCTACCTTAGCCAGGTGAGGGCTGTAATGCATTCTTAGTACCCGGATACAAGTAGACTGACTGTGTAAGAATTTTTGAAGAATTTAGTGCTCCTCACTAAATCGAAACTGTATAACGTCATGTGATTTTGTGGAATATTAAATTCATTGTCATAAAATGACAGGGAGACAAAGTCTAGACCAAATAACTAAATGATCATTCTAGAATATCCATCTTGATATTTCATGCCATTCATTATTTACATGACACTTATTGCCAAATGAAGTCAGCACATTGCAAAACTGAGAGAACCAGCTCCTGGAAGGGGAGTGGCCCACAGAACATGCAACTTCTAGGAGATCTAAATGGTGACAGGAGAGAGGAACATGGATTGATGGTTTCCATGTTAAAGGTGAGGTGCTATCCCTTTAACTGAAAACCTCGGCTGCTTTGACAATCCCAGTCCTTTGCCACCACATCTGTTCATAGCAATGGCTTCTTTTATGCCTCCTCACTGCTGGCAGCGTATGAACAGGCCAAAGGCTGAGGACAAAGCCTGGAATTAGCCAGGCCAGGTTCACAACCTGGAACTTCTTTCTCGTGGAACAAGTGCCAAAGGTATGGCAGCAAGGTGTCCTGAAACACCCAGGTCGGCTCCGGCTGCAGTCATTAAGCTGTATTTACACACTATTCTGGAAATGATTTAAGCATAATGAAAATTATTAAGAATCCTCATGATAAATTTTGAGACAGCTTAAAAGTTTAGCTCCTGTAACAAAGTTTTGAGATAATTAGAATAGACTGCTGAAAACAAGGGAGATACTGCATTCTTACCTAAAATTTTCAAGTTCAACAGCTTCCGTGGACTCGTGCCACTGACCTCGGGCTCTGTGTCCACCCACCTTGATGGCGTGCTCGGTCTTCGTCATGCTATTTTGGGCACTATCGAAGTTAATGGCTGGAAGCTATGGAAACAGAAGCACAGAACCCATGAGGGTAACAATAAAGAAGGTAACAAATTGTGGGAAAGGGGTAGATGGAGGCCGAATAAAGGGAATGAGTTTTTTTCCCAAACAAATAATTACCATGGTAGCCAAGCTAATGTAGTTTCCCAAGATTTAAACATCTTTGACTTAAAACATTTATTCTTGCTACCTGAGGCTGCTTTATTTCTCTTCATAGCTTGTAACACTGCCTGTCATACCTTTCAGTTACCTACATATTTTTAGTCTGCCTTGATTATAGTGGTAGCTCAACATGATGAGAACTTTGAACACAGTCAGGCCCGGGCCTTAGGAGTTTTCGAAGCGTCTTGGGTGATTCAACTGTGCCACCAGAACAGAGTTTCCAGATCCAGCTAGAACTCTCCGGTAGAGCGTGAAACCCTAAACTGAGAATAAGTCATCATTCATTCTTCAACACTTGCTAGCCATACACAGTGCTTGCCAGGTGTCAGGGACATAAAGGTAAAGAGGATTCTATCTCTTTTAATGAGTCCGAACATCCTGATTAGTCAATCATATTTATAAAAGTCATGAATTCACCAAAAGAAAAGTAAAATTTTGTTTAAAAAAAAGAAAAAATTTGCTTAAATTAACTATAGCAACTATATGTCCCCGTTTACAATATGAACTTTAATTATTTATATAATAAATTCTAAGTTATCAATACTAAAATAGTTTCACTTCCCAATACGTACCAATAATTAGGATAATCGTGAGGATTGTTTTTTATACCGTGATAAAGCTGAGCATAGTGCAAATACTTTATTCTTTCCAAAGTACAAATGAAGGATATTCTATAGCTAGTGAAATTAATACAGAGGAGGTAAGTAGAGCATAATATAAAAAATAAAAGATCTACTTTTTATTCTATGTATTATAATTATCAAATAAAGCAACTATATGTTGTACTTATCCACCCAAATATTTGACACAATTCCGCAAAAAGATATTATCTCCCTATCCAAAAAGAGTATGTCTGACTTTCCATTAGGCAGTCAGCTTATAGAAAGATGCATTATAATAAGGACATTGTTGGGCACCTGGGTGGCTCACTTGGTTAAGCGACTGACTGCCTTCTGCTCAGGTCATGATCCCAGAGTCCTGGGACTGAGTCTCACATCTGGCTCCCATCTCTGCGGAAAGTCTGGTTTTCCCTCTGGCCTTTTCCCCTCTCTTCCCCTCTCTCATTCTCTCTGTCTCTCAAAAAATAAATAAAAACTCTAAACAAAATAAAAATTAAAAAATACATTGTTCAATGGCTAGCAAAAAAAAAAAAAATCTTTCTTCATCATGTGCCAGCACAGTTGCATTTTCAAAACATTAATAATAAATCTTTCATCCTGTTAAACTACCTTTCTATCTCAGTATAGCAGGCCAAACAGTCCACAAACACCACAAAATAACAGGCCACGGGCACCCAAAAGAGTAAGGCTTATTGGCTAAGAGAACAAACCCTTGGCCAGATGCCCTGGGTTTAAAACTACCAGTAGGTAGCTGCATGATCTTGGAAATGTTACTAATCTCCCTGTGTATTAGTTTCCACATCATCGAAATGGAAATAATAATAATAATAATAATATATTATATATATCACACACATATATAATAAAAATAATAATAACATAATACTTATGTGCTGAGTTATTATGAAAACTAAGTGAGTTAGTATTTATAAAGCATTCGTTACGTGCGTGGCATAGTTTCCAAGTGCTTTATAAATACTCTAATAATCCTCATGATTATTCTCATCATGCAGATAAACTTGCTAACCAAATAAAATATGTCCTTACAAATTAGATGACCCCTGGGTGTGATAACCTAAATGCTACTGGCCATGAAGTCACAGCAATGAGCAAATGTTCCGGGGTTACACAGGAAACATCACTACGTAGCAAACAGGAAGTGGATTTTCCAGGTCCAAGGTTTTTCAAACCATCTGCCATTCCCACAACTCCCAGAATACTGATCACAAGAGGGAAGGTAGCCAGCAGAGAGAAAAATAACCCAGTCCACTCAGGGAAGAGGGGTGGGAAGATGCCGCAGCTTGCAGCCGTCCTCTTTGCCAGCAGAATAGGCAGCCGGGAATGTTGATTCCCAATGCCGGCAGAATAGGCATTGGGAATCAACTCATGGAGACTCAGTTGATAAGACGGACTTGGCAGTTATAGTTGCAAAGACCATGAACTTATTAGAAGGAAATTTGAAGCAACCAGCCCTCTTCAGATGAAAACAATGTGAGTTCAGAGTCCAATCCACAGCCTTCTCCCTTGCCTCCCCAATTGGTCTCCACATTCATCACCATCTACTGCAGGAGGTCCAGTGAAATCTGTATGATACCATTCACCAACCTGGTATAATCACAATCAGGGTATCCACGTGAGCTCCCCCTTACATATTTCTTCATGTTAAGCCTTTAGCTCTTTTAAAGCATACTACATTTGACAGATTATTTTGGGCAACCCAACATCTGAAACTTCGGACATAATAAATATATCATAACACAAATTGACATAGATCATTTTAAAGTGTGTCCTGTCCTTTCCCACAAGTGATGGACTTCCAAGCACTTGGATTTGAAGCCTATTCAAAAGGCACAGGACTCAATCATTCGTCCTCATGACCACCATCAGCATGGACAATACTTACACGGAGTTCACTGCACACGAGGCACCGTTCTAAGTGCTTTGCAAGTATTAAATATAATTAATGCTCCTAACAACCCTATGAGATGAATACCATTTTATAGATGAGAAAAATTAAGGCAAAGAGGGGCTAAGTGACTTGCCTAAGGCTCACAGGGCTAGCAAGGGACAGAGCTTGTATTCAAATCCAAGCAACCTGCCTCCCTCTCCAATATGCTCAGACCTCCACCATCTGTGTATGTATCTCTAGTGATGAGAAACACTGTCCTGAGTCAGTCCTTGCTTTTCACGTTCCACCTTGCCCAGTAAGAAAAATCTCTCGCTGTGTTCTGTTCCTGTATTTCAGTCCAGTGTCATCTCTTTGCACAATATTTGAAAAGACTAAATTGTTTCTTTACATGTGTAGAGGGATTTATGGGGGAATCCCCAGACTCTATGCTGTGAGGACAAACAACCCTGTGGAGAGGCCTCTCACCCACAAACAGCGCCTACTTACTTGCCAGCCCCGGTAACCCCATCGGCAACCCTATCGGAACCTGAACCAAAACTATCCAGGTAAACTGCCCTCAATTCATGACCCACAAAATGGGTGAGAGAGTAAATGATCATTGTTGTTTTAAACCACTAAGTTTTAGAATGATTCTCTATCCAGTACTTGATAATAAATCTACCATGGACTAAAATAAGAATCCACAAGTTCATATAACATAAATACATACATGAGTAAGCCAAACAGGTCAGTCAAATATAAAACTGTGCCCCAAGTTCTGGCATCGAATCGGTCATTTGTCCCAGAAACCACGTTAGTGTTTGACCACTCCATGCCTGGGCATGTGTTGCAGACTGATCACATTTCAGGACTCAGCTCTAACAGCCTCCTGGTGAGGACCTGCCCCTTCCTGGCAGAGCGGTTCACTCCCTCCCTGGCAGCATTTCTCCACTAACCTCTCTCATAGCACTTACCACACCTGGTACAACTCCAAGTTTACAGATCAGCCTCTTCCCTTTGAATATGGCCACCCTGAGGGCAGCATCCTATCTGTCTGTCTTTGTGTCCTTAGCACCTCTCAGAACCTGACACACAGTATATACTCAAAGGTGAAACTGTTGAATGAATGCTTACTCTATCCCCTGTCTCTTTGCTAAACGGATTTATTGTTCGTCACTTTCCAGATGCATCCATCCATTCCACACTTCTGTTCCAGACATATCATTTGTCAGCAGTGTGATGAGGCACTGGGCATACAGGAAGCAGGACAGCCATGGCCTCTGTTTTCAAGGCGTTCAGAGTCTCATGGGGTTAGGGAGGGGAAAACCAGCATGAGAACAGGCTGCAGGATGAGTGAACAAGGATTTGTTGTGGTAGAAGGAAGTACAGGGTGGGCCACGAACCAGGATGCCAAAAGTATTTCAGAGTATTCCAGACAGACTTTTATGGGTGGGAAGACATAGGACATGGACAGCTATGTGTGTTCTAGAAAATGAGAGGTACCTGAGCAGCCTGAATAGTAAAAGTGGAAAGAGACTACAGATTGAAGCAAAGGACTTTCCTAAAAATGTGTTTGTGTCATTTCTCATTGCAAATGTCAACACTCCCTATGGCTTACAGAATCGAACAAAAATGTGTAGATGGGCCTTCAGACACTGCACAATGTCATCTAGCTCTAGGTATGACTACTTCCAATAGAAACATTTAGGCACCATTTTTCTTAAATGCTTGTGATTTTTTCCTTTCATCAGATATCTGATTATTTTACTCCCTTCACTGATATTGCCTTTCCACCAATTCCACTGATGGAAAACTGGCCTATTTTTCAAGGACCATCTTCTTCCTGTGATTTGAGTTAAAAAGTGGAGTCCTTATACCTGTCAAAATCAATACGTCCACTGTCCATACCATTCCTTCAGGACTGTCTTGCCTTATCATATGCTAAAGTGCCTAGACCTTTCCTAGACCTCCATCCTTCAGAACACAGGAACTGTGCCTTATGCCTTTTCTTTCCTAAGTATTTATCAAAGCCTCTTTTATTTTAAGGTAATTGGTCTATAATGAATTCATTTGTTCTTTCTTCTACCCTTGGTCTATAATGAATTCATTTGTTCTTTCTTCTACCCTTTTTACTTATTGCAAACCAATTTCTCCGCTTCCTGTGGCTTTGGATATAGGGGAAAAAATCCAAATTCCAGCTCTTGGTAGATTACTTCAAGATTTGTGGAAACCTCTGGTGAAATCTCCAACCCTGCCCCCTCAGTGTTCTGTCCCACTGTTGAAACTGTCCCACAGAATGGCAAGCTCTAATGTGATTAAACAACGCACTCAGAGATAGAGCAGTCAAGACAAAGAATGAAAGTAGAACACGGAACACAAGGAAACAATAGAGAAGTGGCTTGGCTCATTAGAGATTCAGATAAAGGACATTCAGTTCTTTGCAGTTCTCTGCCTAAACCATAAAGTAAATTTCCTCTGCGACCAATTAAATGGCCATTTGGGTCCATTTGCAAATAACAGGCCAGATCTTGTTAGATCAGAAATTCAGGTGAGTGAGCCTTACTCCCAAATTTCCCTTTTCAAACTGACTGCTAAATAATCTCAGAGCCAAATGTGTGACCCACTTGCATATTTCGATGACTATCTCTGTGTGTCTCACTCTACTTTGTCCCCAAACCTTACCCTTGTTCTTCTTTCTTTTTTGGCCCTGGTTTTAATTTATGATAAACTGTCGTACTTTGTGTATCTTTGTAAAAACCTCCTTACATTCTTTCTGGATGTAAAAGGAGAATAGGATGTTCAGAATAACATTTTTACTAAAGGAGAATAGGATGTTCAGAATAACATTTATTATTCCAAAATTAAAAATGAATTAAGGTTTAACAAATAGAATTAGGAATGAATTTTGTGAGCCTTAGGATCTTCATATTATTGAGGACATTTTCATTTTTTCTTAGAACCACCTATTTTCTGAATAATTCAAGCATTACAAATATGCATTTTTATACATAAGACTTTACAAAAAGCTTTGCCATGCGAACTTGTCAGACAACAAACTGCAAATTCTAAAATTGGTTAAAGAAGGAAGAACAATTAAATTCACTTTCGTTAACTCCACCAGGTGTTAACAAGAAAGTGGTGTTGAAAGGAGACACAATAGATCTAGCAGCATGAGCTTCAAAGTTGGAAAATTTGAGGCAAAAACCACCATTAGAGGGGCACCTGGGTGGCTCAGTCAGTTGAGCTTCTGACTCTTGATTTCAGCCTAGGTCGTGATCTCAGGTCATGGGATGGAGCCCCACATCAGATTCGGCTTGGGATCTCTCCCTCTCCCTCTGCCCCCACCCCACTCACACATGCTCTCTCTCTCTCTCTCTCTCTCTCTCAAGTAAATAAATAAATAAATCTTTAAAACAACAACAAGATCATTGGTGTTTCTGTTACTCTGGTCATGAAGTTAGACATGCTCATGACAGAACCCACTCCTTTTACTTTTTTTTTTAAGATTTATTTATTTATTTATTTATTTATTTGAGAGAGAGAGAGAGAGAGAGAGAGCGTGCGCACGAGCGTACAAGCAGGGGGAGTGGGAGAAGGAGAAGCAGGCTCCTCGCTGAGCAGAGAGTCTGATGCGGGGCTCTATCCCAGGACTCTGGGATCATGACGTGAGCTGAAGGCAGAGGCTTAACCCACTGAGCCACCCAGGCGCTCCAGAACTCAATTCTTAAACCGTAATTCCAATGTGACAAAAAGTGACCTAGAACTAACTAAACTGAGGATACAGTAAAGCAGAGGCAAAGTCAAAGTTGCTGGCATTGAGAAATATGTAATCTCTTCTAGAAATAAGACATGTAGATAAATGTTTCCAAAACAAGAAAGAACATAGTGCTACAACCGTGAAAGAAAGTGCTTTGGGAACAGCAGGATTGTTTCCAGAATGCAAAATAAAGAAAAGGCCTTTTTTCCGGAAGTGGTGTCACTCGATTTGGGTCTTAGAAATAGATGAGATTTTATAGGGAAGAAATTTGGGAGAAGGGAATAGTAAAAGCAAAAAGTAGAAGTCTTTGACATCATGGTTACATCTTAGGAAGTACAGTGAAAAAGAATGGGAACTACAACCAAAACCATATGTGAGTTACCTTGCTTACCTTCTAAGAAAGAATGGATGTGATTTGGGGGTAATTGTTCATGAAGGCTTGTGAGCAGCAAGCCAGGGAGTTTTTTTTAGCAGCGTAGAGACAGACAAAGAACAAGGTGATTGCTGACACAGCTGGATGGAAAGAAATTGTTCCTGAGGGCCATAGTATGAATAACAGAGAAGAAGGATTGACCAGGTGAAAAGATATTTTATGCCCCTGTTTACTCTGAATCAAGGATTATCCAACTATTTTTTTAACTGGAATTTAATTTCCCAAATCATTTAAAAGGGATCTTAGGGGCTAGAGGCATATACTGCAAAGAGGCAGTATTTGGGTTCAAATCTGTATTCCAACCATTAGCTATGATCTTGAGAAAGTCTCTTAATTCCCTGTGCCTCATTTTCCTAATCTATAAAAGTGGGAGATGTGATTACTAAACAGTGTGATACACCAGACACATAGTAAATGTTCCCAAAATAAAACTACATTATTTGGCCTTTATGTGCCATCAAATCATTAGGAAACCATCCTTGACTATAAATAAATAGACAAAAATGTACTTCTCAGTTAGTTTGATGGATATAACCAAATCTATAAGGATTCCCACAATTTGAGCTCTTAAACAAATTTACTTAAACACGGGGCACCTGGGTGGCTCAGTGGGTTAAAGCCTCTGCCTTCGGCTCAGGTCATGATCCCAGGGTCCTGGGATCGAGCCCCGCATCGGGCTCTCTGCTCAGCGGGGACCCTGCTTCCCCCTTTCTGCCTGCGCCTCTGCTGCTTGTGATCTCTGTCTGTCAAATAAATAAATAAAATCTTTAAAAAAAATTTACTTAAACAAGTATAGCATAGTAGACTTTGGTGCCAGGTCACTGCAGTTCAAGAAGCATCCCTATCATTACCAGTTAACGGTGCTGACTGTATACTGTTAACATTAGAATTAGCACTTGCTGTGCTGTTCCCCAAATCCTCATGGATGGCCTCAAATCTCGGGATCCTCCCAAGTCTTACAGAAGTAAAACCAAAAAGAAAAGTATAAAGATAATTTCAAGCTGGGGTGCAATTCTTTTATCCATGTAATAAAAATATAAAAATGCTATCATAAAAATAGCCAAATTCATCCATTTCTGGTCTTTTCATGAGATAAAATGTGCAGCAAGCATCAAGAGCAGTACTGTAGGAACAGGGCAGCATGAAGAGGAATGGAGGGGAGAAGAAAGGAAACTCAGTAATCAGTGTTTGGGAAAAAAATCAAATTCCCTAAAGTTCCAACGAGTCAAACACTGGGCATTCAATAGAATCGTACACTGTTTCTAGACTGAAGGGCTTTGGTAATTAGGACACATGGCAATAAGCAGAAAATAGAGCAGGGCCCAGCCATGAGAAGAGAATAAAAAGGCTATAGACCCTGAGTCTTGGCAGAACCTAAACCAGGTATGAGAGAAACAGCCACACGAAGAGAAACAAGACATACTTAAGAACTAAGAAACACAGGTATATTATTGTTCATAAAAATGTTAAATCAATTCCTTTAGAAACATGTGAGTTCTCTTTTATTAATGCATGCACAATCTTTGAAAACATTACCTGTTGTTTGCTTGACTGGACGTTCAAAAGGCAACGAAGTCTTTTAAGATCTGAATAGTCCCTAGAAGAAAGAACACAATGTCAACCGACTGAAGATTCCCGGAGAACTAGTCAACCCCCTGATGGCATTGCCCCTTCGAGGCCTGTTTCATAGATGGAAACCTACACACACTAAGCATTTCCTTTAGAACTCTAGAAATAATCAAACATTCCAGTAAACACCATAACCCAGAGTAACCATTGTCAAGGGTCTACTCTATTTCTCAAAAAGCCATTAAATCTTGTTGCTGGCCACTGTCTGAGATACTAATTATCAGGAAGGGGTTACCTGGTGGTGATTCCTTGCTGTTTTTTATCAGTTGATTTTTCTGTGGTCTTCACCTTTTTATCTTGATCAGGCATTGTAAAACATCAATGCCCCAGAATTAACATTGCATGCCTTCCAAAATAAACCAGAGGGAAAAACTTTAGTTGGGTTGTGTGTTCCAAAATATTCTTAGGACAAAAGTCATTTTATAGTAATTATTTAAATATACAAAAGCTAACATTCATTTATAATACAACAATAAAAATGTTAACATGAGATTGGATGAACAAATATTGTGAAAGTGTCTATGCTACCTAAAGCAATCTACACATTTAATGCAATCCCTATCAAAACCCCATCCCTTTTTTTCAAAGAAATGGAACAAATAATCCTAAAATTTATATGGGGCCAGAAAAGACCTCGAATAGCCAGAGGAATATTGAAAAAGAAAGCCAAAGTTGGTAGCATCACAATTCCAAACTTCAAGCTCTATTACAAAGCTGTCATCATCAAGACAGTATGGTACTGGAAGAAAAACAGACACATAGATCAATGGAACAGAATAGAGAGCCCAGAAATAGACCCTCAACTCTATGGTCAACTAATCTTCAACAAGGGAGGAAAGAATGTCCAATGGAAAAAAGACAGCTTCTTCAATAAATGGTGTTGGGAAAACTGGACAGCCACATGCAGAAAAATGAAATTGGACCATTTCCTTACACCACACACAAAAATAGACTCAAAATGGATGAAGGACCTCAATGTGAGAAAGGAATCCATCAAAATCCTGAGAAGAACACAGGCAGCAACCTCTTTGACCTCAGCCACAGCAACATCTTCCTAGGAACTTCGCCAAAGGCAAGGGAAGCAAGGGCAAAAATGAACTACTGGGACATCATCAAGATCAAAAGCTTTTGCACAGCAAAGGAAATAGTTAACAAAACCGAAAGACAACTGACAGAATGGGAGAAGAGATTTGCAAACGACATATTAGATAAAGGGCTAGTATCCAAAACCTATAAAGAATTTATCAAACTGAACACCCAAAGAACAAATAATCCAATCAAGAAACGGGCAGAGGACATGAACAGACATTTCTGCAAAGAAGACATCCAGATGGCCAACAGACACATGAAAAGGTGTTCCACATCACTCGGTGTCAGGGAAATACAAATCAAAACCACAATGAGATACCACCTCACACCAGTCAGAATGGCTAAAATTAACAAGTCAGGAAATGACAGATGATGGCGAAGATGCGGAGAAAGGGGAACCCTCCTACGCTGTTGGTGGGAATGCAAGCTGGTGCAACCATTCTGGAAAACAGCAAGGAGGTTCCTCAAAAAGTTGAAAATAGAGCTACCCTATGACCCAGCAATTGCACTACTGAGTTTTACCCTAAAGAAACAAATGTAGTGATCCGAAGGGGCACGTGCACCCGAATGTTTATAGCAGCAATGTCCACAATAGCCAAACTATGGAAAGAACCTAGATGTCCATCAACAGAAAAATGGATAAAGAAGAGGTGGTATATATATACACAATGAAATACTATGTAGCCATCAAAAGAAATGAAATCTTGCCATTTGCGATGACATGGATGGAACTAGAGGGGGTATTATGCTTAGCGAAATAAGTCAATCGGAGAAAGACAACTGTCATATGATCTCCCTGATATGAGGAAGTCGAGAAGCAACATGGGGGGTTTGGGGGATAGGAAAAGAATAAATGAAACAAGATGGGATCAGGAGGAAGACAAACCATAAGAGACTCTTAATCTCACAAAACAAACTGAGGGTTGCTGGGGGGAGGCGGGGAGGGAGAGGGTGGTTGGGTTAGGGACATTGGGGAGGGTATGTGCTTTGGTGAGTGCTGTGAAGTGTGTAAACCTGGCGATTCACAGACCTGTACCCCTGGGGCTAATAATATATGTTAATTTAAAAAATGGAAAAAAAAATGTTAACATGAGTAGCATTTCGGGGCATCTGGGTGGTTTAGTTGAATGTCCGACTAGGTTTCAGCTCAGGTCTTGGGATCGAGCCCTGCATTGGGCTCTGTGCTCAGTGGGGAGTCTGCTTGAGATTGTCTCTCCCCTTTTTCTTTCTGCCCCTTTCTTTCTGCTCCTTCTCCCTTTTCCAAAATAAATAAGAAAATCTTTAAAAAAAAAACACATGAATAGCATTTATGATTTATCATTCAAAGTCCTTCAGATACATTTAGGACACAGTTTAAAGGTATAGTAGCCCCAGAGTTTCTGTTCTCTGAGTCACCCTTGTTTTCAAATATTCTGACCAACTGTTCAACAAACAATTGGTTTGTTGAACAATATAACATACTATTATATGTAATATAATATTATTATATCATATAATAATATTATATTATAATATAACAAACATATTATATGTTTGTTATAAATATGTTTGTTATATAATAACAAACATATTATTCTCCTTGTCAGGAAAAGTGCCCCCATGGGGCTTTCCAAAATATATATCTATAAGCAAATACCTGGAGCCCAACTAATGCTTTTATGCCCTCTTACTTGTCTTCTCGACAAGTATCCTTAACTATATGCTTCTAATTCCAGGGCTTCCTCCCTCATCATGGGTCATCTGCCTAAGAGCCCAGAGAAAGCCCCACCCACCTGTCAATAGCATTACAGTGTCAAAGGTACACACAAAACTTCAATGGATCTCCAGAATTCCTAAAGCTTCCAAACTGCCACCTGATCCCCAGGTGGGTCAATGGCAGTCACAAGTTCTTCAGCAAAAATTGGGCCAGTCTTGCATAGCCCCTACACTCACTCAACTCCCTGTCAAAAACAAGCCAACAGGCCCAAAATGGAGTCACTTAGGCTAATCCCCAGGTAACCAAATCTAAATACATTTTCAGCCCTCCCAGATATGAACACTTAAGCCAAGCAGGAATGATCAGATCAGCATTAGTTAAATAATCTGCCTGATAAACCCATGTTACCCTTTAGGGAAAAGTAATCTTGCAATAGTCTACTTTTTAACTAGCATTACTTCCTTGTTCCTGCTCCTTTCTGCCTATGAAGCTCCTCAGAGTTCCTTCCTATCTGCTAGAATGGATGTTGTCTAATTCATGAATCACTGAATAAAGTCAATAAGATCTTTAAAATTTACTCAACTGAAGTTTGTTTTCAAACAATCTGGACAGTCAGTCTGGCCAGTCTGGGAATACAACCCAATAGCATTTCAATCTTCTAGATAAGCTTTGTAGTCATCATGGCCACCCTTCCTAGGGTAAATTTTAATACTATTTCCCACTCCCACTCAAAAGCTAAGTAAGAGATAAGGCAGATTACTTAACCATTGAACAGAAAACTATTTATTTGTTTGTCCTTTTATCCTTAATCAATTTCTGATTCAATTGTTTTAATTTCCAGACTAAAAATAAACAAATAAAAAGCTGAAGACAGTCTTACTTTCACTTACATAGCAAATACAAAATTAAATATACGATTGATTTAATTTGATTGGATGTAAAATTTTCCAACTGTGCTATAATGTCACAGCTTGACTTCAGAGTTATTTTCAGCATGAGAAAGCATGTGTTATTGTCTTATAATTGCATGCCTCAATGTATTGTGAAATCGAAGGTCAATTCCAAGTGTTTCAGAGATATTTAAAGGTAAAAGGAATGTGCCAGTGGGTGTTTCACTGCAACAGAATGGAGTGAAACTTTATTTTGTGAAATGAACAAAGTTTATGTAAGGATTAAAAAATTATTTTTCCAGTAGAGTAGTCATATTTATGACAAAGAGTTGAGCTGGAATTATCAGTTGGAGACCAAGGCTCTCTTCACAGAAGAACATCAAGAAAAGCACTAAAATAGTATTTTAGGACTGTGCTTAGGACATAACACCAGGGATTCATACAACCAAGAAATATTTACTGAACATTTACTATATCCAATCTCAGACTGAAAACTGTTAAAGGTAAAGCAGGCTATCAGAGGCATATGATTTTCCCACAAGCAAGTAAAAATCCACTTAATGACTTCAAACTATGTTTTGTGATGTCCTCAAAGATTGATTTCACTTCCACTTTTCTATAAAAGAAAGAAAGATGAAGGAAGGGAAGGAGGGAGGAGGAGAGGGTGGAAGAAGGGATGACACAGGCGACCTGCAAATAATTTTTAAAAGCAAAAGATCCAAGTGCTTCTTATATATGGATATTAAAATGCCCCCAAAGTTCTAAAATAAATGGAAATCCAGTCAAAATTAATAGAATCTGATTTTACTTTTCCCTCAAGGACAGAGGGAAAATTCCGCATAGACACATTGGCTTGCTGGCCTCCAATTCCTGCGTAAACCATAGCTACAGACTGTGTTAGAAGTAGGAAATGAAAGCCACAAGGATTAGGATATGAAAATGTGTAGAAAAGCTTCTGCCAGAAGGAGAGCATATCTAGCCAGATCATACCCTGCTAAACACCCCATCTTATTCCCCTGTTTAATCTGCATAATCTGATTGACCCAGTGTGTGAACAGGAAATAATCATCTAATAGTTTTATCAGTTTAAGATTAATGTCTACTCTGTGAGCTGGAAGAGTGAGAATAGATAACTCTCTGGGAATGTTTCACTTAATTAAACAGTAAACAAATCCAACAGAATCAGTAGAAACAGACAATTGCTTTCAGATAAAAAACAAAATCCTTTCCACTTGATGGCTGTTAAAATGGAAACTATTTGGAAGAAAACTTCGAGAAGTTGGGAATGCTCTGAAATATTTCATCTAATCCCATTTTAAATCAACAAAAACAATCACGTTATACCAATGGTTATAATCCAAAACTGGAAATGGGGGGAAAGCAGCTCACATCTTAAATTGCCCAGAGGCAGAGTACTTAACTGAGGAGGTGTTCTCCAGAGAAGTCAAGCTAGCATGCTACCTAGATCAAAAGCTCTCCAGAGGGCAGCCTCGGTGTGATTCCAAGGGGAGCTCCAGAGTGCAGATTATGTCTCAGGACTGTCTAAACTTGAGGGAAGGGAGCAGACTTTCATGTTCCTATTTAGCCTTTAGTCATTGGTTAGACGTCCTCAAGGGAGGTCAAAACCCCCCAAACACTCTTGTCTGGGGGTAAAGGGACTCTACAAGCTTGAGGGGAGTCCTCCATAAAAGAGACACAGGAACTGGTTGTAAGAAGCAAAGGAATATTGAAGCCAACACCTAGCATACAAATAGTCCTAAGGGATGGGAGAGTCTCTCAGTAGGACACCCATGTCATTCACTGTGATCACCAACCCCAGTGGGAGAGCTGTGGACGATAAGGATGCAAGAATCTTGCTGGGGATACACATTGAGCACAGCCTCGACTTTCCCTTCTTTGCTTGACCCTTCCAGGACGTTCACTTCTCTGATCCCTCTACCCTTTCCCTCTTGCTCACCTTCACTTCAGCCCTACTGGCCTTCTCCCTGGCTCATGAACATGGCAACCCCATTCCTGCCCATAAGCTTTGGCCCTTGGCACTTGCCACTTGCTCTTCCTTTCTCATTCCCAGGCTGGCTCTTTTATCTCCTTCTGAAGCTCGTCAACATCAGAAATATTCTTGTCCATTTATTAGTTTTCTTGAAGAAGATCCTAAGGCCCACATGAACAGAAACTGTATGTGCTTTACACACAACTACATCCCCCACACGCCGAATAGCACATGGCACAGTACAGACACAGTATAAAAGCTCAAAAAATATATGTGTCATAATCTACAAGGAGTAGCAAAGGCATCTTTACCAATGTTCATGAAGTATTTGCTTTTTAACAACTATTTTAGGATTTTAGGATGAGAACCTCCTCTAACCCCCCAAACCTGATGTTTCTCCTCAGTGCCCCCAGGGCAGCTTGTACTCCCCACTTTGCAAACATGTGCACAAAATATTGCAATTGCATGATTACCTCATTAGACCAGGAATTGGACCTCCCTGGTTCACTTTTTTGGGGGGGGGGGATGGCTGGTGGCGCTATAGCTTAAAGCTTAGTTGGCTTGTTTGGGATTTTTTTCTCTATTTTAATTTAATTAATTAACAAATAATGTGTTATGCTTTCAAAGGTACAGGTCTGTGATTCGTCAGTCTTATATAAAACCAGTGCTCCTTACATCACATGCCCTCCTTAACGTTCATCACCCAGTTACCCCTTCCGCCCACCTCTCTCCCTTCTAGCAACCCTCAGTTTGTTTTCTCTGTTTAAAAGTCTCTTATGGTTTGCCTCCCTCTCTGGTTTCATCTTGTTTTATTTTTTCCTCTCTTCCCCTCTGATCTGTTTTGTTTCTTAAATTCCACATACCAGTGAGATAATACGATAATTGTCTTTTTCTGATTGACTCATTTCGCTTAGCATAATACCCTCTAGTTCCAAGGAAGGCAAACAACAAATATTTACTGTATAAAAAAAAGAATGGACCAATGGATAAAAGAACTATTTAAAAAAACAAACCCGTGTCATCACTCTTTCAATTCAAAAACCTTTCATAGAGCTTCCTCATAAATCAAATCAACAGATGGATATTTGTCATGTTATAATAATCTTGAACACACTTGGGAATTATCAGTCTTGAGGAGATAAATTAGAGTTCTATATAATATAATAAGCATGAACAGTGCTTCTCAGGTGACCTATGAAGTTTCTTTTTCTTTTTAATTTGCAATCTATTATGGGCCAATACTTTTGGTCCATATCCCATTCGACAAAGTAAGTCAGCTCGGATCACGTGGTTGGATGTCACAGCAATGTTGAATTGCTGTCAACATTTCGAAACACTCTCCATTTTGTACTATCTCCTTGTGGACCAATAACATATTAGTCTGAAGACCACCCGAATGGCCTAGAAAATTGAAGTCTCTCCTTTCAAATAGCAATATTGTTTTCATAGCAACCCTAGATGATTCTCTGAGAACCTCTGCCCAAGTTCAGAGCCTGCAAGGACTGAGTAGTTGTGAGTTCCAGGACAACCAGGAGAGGGTGAGAGGGAGCCCAGAAGAGGAGAACCATGGCTGAGAAGTTAGGGCTGAACCTGGGCTCCCCACTTAAGCCAGAGCAGTCCCACTTCACTGGGGTTCTGTGTACAGTTTCATCTGAGAAACAAAATGCTAAAAACAACAAAAAAAAAAGATAGCTACTGATTTTTCTAACATTTATTTTACAGATGAGATGAGGCCAAAGAAATTACAATACTAGGCACATAAATAATTATGTTCAGGTGGATTTTCCCTTGAAATTCTAAGTGGGAAAGCTGAAATTCAGTAATTTTTTTCTTTTAAAAAGGGAGGGGGCACAGAAGTGAAAGATTATATACAAAAATCCTTGTGCATATTACTTAAAGAAACTTCCAGTATCTTTCATTTGCACATTTCAGCCATGGGACCCAAATACTATCACAGAAGGGTGAGAAAGGATCTTTTCACGCCTCATGGGATAGCGAAACGGGTTTGGTGTTTACAGCCGTGGTCAAGTACAGACAAAATCACAGTACTGACTCACTGTTGAATTTTTTTAATCCATTTTAAAGAGACTCTGAAAGTAATTCTTATCTTCTATTATCGTTTGAAATGTGGGTTAATGCTAAAAGAAGTCCCCAGAGACACACACCTCATTTGCTCATGATCTCTTGGTAATTGCAAGGTAAACACCTATGACAGAGAAAGAAATCCATGCTATGGTAAAATTACCTAATTGTCTGTAATTAATCTAAATTGTACAATATAAACCCACTAACTAGATAACAAGGTATTTGTAATACGGTTTTCAGATTCTCTACCCAGAAATTTGTTTTTATTCCACAGTTGCCTTAACTGTTCAGAAGACCCTTAAATGGCCTCATCTTTACTGAAGATGAAACAGAAAGCCATTTGATTCGTGATAGGAAATAGCTCCAAATCCCAGTAATACTTTTTTTTTCTTATTAATCACTTCGGTGATTAATTATTTACTTTATTTACTACATATACCAATGGTTGAGGAAAAAACAGCACTTAGAAAGTAAAAACAGTAAGTGTGTTTAACATGACTCCAGTTAATCACCACTTTGGCTACATCAGGTTTATTATTTTGAAAAAGCACTAAAATAAACTGTTATGAAGCTTACCACAAAAGGAAGTTCTAACTTCCTTGTACCGACAAAAGGGAGTCCTTATTTCCTTTGATGAATGACAGTTAACCTCCATTTCAGATTACAAGTTACAGATCTGTCTGTGCTCAAGTACACATTAAAGAAACTGAGAGAATTTTCAGCCCCATAACTATCTGGCAATGCAAAACAAAAAACATTTCTCTAAGTACTTTACTGTAGATTTTTTTCTCAATATTCCCTTAATAGCGGTCCTTTGAAAACAAAGTGTGTCAAAATGCATTAGTTAGGTGTTAATTTCTTAATCTTGATAATTGTGCCATGGTCATGCAAGATGCTAACACTGAGTGAAGGGTAGTGAGTGCAAGATGCTAACACTGAGTGAAGGGGGAGCTGAGTGAAGGGTAGATGTGAACTCACTATACTACTTTTGCACCTTTTATGTAAGTCCAAAATTACTTCAGGATAAACAAAATACATTGGCCACTTGAGCAGTTTATTTAATTAAAGTGCCATGAGAATAGAGAAAGTGTCTCCTTTTTACAAAGAATAATTACACTTAAACTCACAGAGATATAGTGCTTGGTCTTTTCAGATTGCTTGTGTTTTAGATAACAATATACCCTGCACAGAAAGTGTCAAGTTAGATGGGTCAAATAACTGGAAAATAAAACATGCACAACACACACACACACACACACACACACACACACCTTGAAAGTAAAGTGATCTAAAATCAAGGAACACCTGTAAGAAACATGACTTGCTTATACCTGTACCTGTTACAGCTCAAAAAGGGAGTCGGCTTCTCTAAACTGTGGACTTGATTTTATCCCTAACGTTACATTGTAATTGTTCTTCAGTGGGAAATAGGTGTGGAGCCAGCTGAACAGAAACAGTTGTTCTATGTAAAAACCATAGAGAATATCTGATGTGAGGGTGTCTAACACCTTCCAGGCCCAGGAACATAATGTAAATGCATGACAGGCATAGAGTAGATCCAGTCAGAGCTTCAGTCAAACCTGAGGAGGCATACCTTCTCTAAAGGGATTTAAACTCACATTAAAAATGAAGCAAATCAAAACTCCTGCATGGGACAAATAAAATAGATCTATAGGCCATGGGTTGAAGATCATGATTCCGTATCCTTCATTTAGCCGAAGAGGAGACTGAGGCCCAGAGAGATAAAAGGTATCCATGGCCACAAAGCACCTTTAAAAGAAGAACGGAGTGGGGGGCACCTGGGTGGCTCAGTGGGTTAAGCTTCTGATCTCAGGGTCCTCGGATCGAGCCCTGCATCGGGCTCTCTGCTCAGCGGGGAGCCTGCTTCCTCCTCTCTCTCTACCTCTCTGCCTACTTGTAATCTCTGTCTGTCAAATAAATAAATAAAATCTGAAGAAGAAGAAGAAGAAGAAGAAGAAGAAGAAGAAGAAGAAGAAGAAGAAGAAGAAGAAGAAGAAGAAGAAGAAGAAGGAGAAGAAGAAGAAGGAGAAGAAGAAGAAGAAGAAGAAGAAGAAGAAGAAGAAGAAGAAGAAGAAGAAGAAGAAGAAGAAGAAGAAGAAGAAGAAGAAGAAGAAGGAGAAGAAGGAGGAGGAGAAGAAGAAGAAGAAGGAGAAGAAGGAGAAGAAGGAGAAGAAGGAGAAGGAGAAGAAGAAGAAGAAGAAGAAGGAGAAGAAGAACGGAGCCCACCCAGTACACCTCTGTGGTCTAAATCCTAATGGCAAGCTCTGGTTAGATGGGAAAGGGAGGACTTGTTGACATTGGCCCTTAGCCGAGGGCAAAGGGTGATCTAATAGCAACTGATGCTTGCATAACTTCACTTCCTGGACCCTGGGGTGCTCGCAAACATTCATTCATTCATCCTGTCTCACTCATGTGAAACAGGTAGGCGGTGTATTTTCATATCACCATGCAGAGGAAAACAAAGACACAGTTGCTACAGAACCTCCACTGGCAGGACTACATCCCCAGCTAAAGGGCAAGTATTATCATGGCCTTGCTCCTGAGTCAGTAGAGTTGACACCTTCCTTGTGCAAATCGTTTATACTTTAAACAATTTTCTGTCTTATATTCAAACAAGCAATTGAAGATATAAAGAATAAAAAATTCCAATTGTATTCTGTCTCCCACTCATTCCCACAAGTATTTATTGACATCTACTGTATGTTAGACACTTCTTTAAGACTTTGCCTTCAGGGTGCCTGGGTGGTTCAGTTAGTTAAGCGACTCGGGTCATGATCCTAAAGTCCCAGGATCAAGTCCCACACCAGGGAGTCTGCTTCTTCTAACCCTCCCCCATCTCATGCACTCTCTCATTCTCTTTCAGATGAATAAATAAAATCTTAGGGAAAAAAAAAAAGATTTTGCCTTCATTTTCCTGTGGCCAGTACTAACCCAAGTTGGACTGCATGTGCTGCTCCAAAATCACTAAAGTTTGTGGCAAGAGACACCATTATCGTTTTCTTCTTTTGAAGCTTTATACCTGCTCAAACATACTTTCTCGGAAAAGGAAATAGCTGCAGATATGAATATGGTTTCTATGATCCGTCCACTGCCTCTATATAATGATGTTTGTGATATGCCTTGGGTGGCTGCCGAACCAAACCTACTCAGGACATAGTTTGTCATATATCTGTGTTAAAACAAGTGAAACCAGAGACCCATATATTAAGCAGTGATATTGAAAAGATATATATTAACCAGTGATATTGAAAAGAAAAGGAAAAAAAGGTCCAGATGCTATGAGGGGGAAATTTATATTAACCAATCAATGAAAGTAACTTAAGTAGCACACCAAGTTTCTCTTTTCTCATTGACCCCAAACACAGCAAGATTACATTCTGTTCTCTGTTTTTGTGTGTAAGAGAAAGGTGACAATTATATTCATAAGTAATTATTATCCTTCAAAAAGTAATTATTGATCCCCTCATATATGCCAAGCACTGAGGATACCGCACTGAATAAGACATGGTCAAAATGTATTCCCCCAAAGTTAACCATCATGGTAATAAATCACGATAACAAGTGAGTCCTGGTGATAATAAATAAGTGTGGACTGAGCCCAACACCCTAGACCTTCTAAGGGTGAAGAGAACAAGTAAACACATTGATGTTCATAACAACTGGAGGCACTATAAGAAACTAGAAGTACTTTTAAGTCATAAAATTCAATTACATTTCATCTAGTAACACTTTGTTTTAAGTGCATTTTATTATTTACTATAGTCTGAAGGTGGACAAGACACTTCTGGGCGTTGCAAAAAAGAATCTATGCACATCTCAGTATGCGTGAGAAGTCCTAAGTACATAAGTCAAACAATACGAAACTACTGCTATTGGACCTTAAAGGTGGGGGGCTGAATTTCTTGTGGTATAGGCTACTACAAGGGACTAAATAGGAATACTAGGAATGTCAAAAAGCAGAGGAAGTTAACTTCTAAAGGAGATTATAAATCAAATGAATTTGGGGGAAAGGAAGATCACTGTGGGCTGAGAAGTCATGGAAAGGCTTGTGAACTGGGGACGTGAAGAAGGTCCAGAAAAATGGGTAGGGCTTGTGAAGAACTTTTCAGAAGAGTGAATGAATAAAGGGATGGAGGCAAAATCCTGGGAGTGGTCTGGGGAGACAGCAAGTAGATTAGTTGAACTGGAGCTGAGGAACGCGGAGAGAGGTGGATGATGGTACATGGATGAGTGGCAGCCTCTAAGTCTACAGCCAACTTATGGAACAAAATAGTCACAGATAATCTCAAAATACAGCACTTTGGCATGAACATCAGAAAAAAATGGCACCTTTCTCTTCCTCACCCCCTTAGTTGTTTGGCCATTAAATCCTATTCTTCTACCGTTTCTAATATGGTCTCTATCTGTTCACTTCTTTCCACTCTCATAGCCAACACCCTCATCTCCCTCATCACTCACCTAAACTACAGCAATCCATTCCTAAGCAGTCCCTCAACTTCCATTTACTCTCTCTGCCCAACAACATGGAATGCATGCCCCAGAAAGCTACAAAAGCAACCCTTTTTATGGATAACTCTGACCAGTTAAGCCTTTGTGGGCTTTCCATTTCTCTTGAGGTAACAACAAAAATTAACAAGGCCTATGAGGTGTTCCATGGGATGATGTCTCTGCCTTGCCAGTTCCACACCTGACCCCTGAATCCCTGCTCTAGAGTGGGTTCTGCTGGAAACCCCAGGATCTCTATTCCTGGACTCAAGGAACAGATTGGTACAGGAAGACCTGAAAGACTCATCTCTTGTGTCTCAACTTAAACGTCCGTTCTTTAAGGTAATTTCCAGTGGCATCCTCAGTGGGGCCACAGCTTCACCAGGCACTGCCTTGCAGTTCTTAATAAAGGGGAGGATTGTGGCAATAATCCAATAAATACACGTGTCTGTCTCCTCTAGTTACTACAAACTAGTCAGGGATAGGGATGGCAGCCCGCTCACTCATCCCCAGCATCTAGCACAGCATTGTTAGTTTATAACAAAGGTATTCGACAAATGGTTGCTGAATGAATGAATGAATGAATGAATGAAAAAGTCCCCAGTGAAACTGGATTGGGAAGCTCCATGTATAACTGGAATATCACTAAGTATGGGGAATAAAGATAATGGGGACAAAACTATCAGCAAATAATATGTTTGCCACTGTTGACCAGGATCCAGATGTTACAGAATGTTGATTTGAAAAAGATCTCATAAACACAAGGAAGGCACATAGTAAATGTTATTCATGTTAGATATGGACTACCTCGAGTATACAGGAACAGGACAAAACCTTCTCCTAAAGATGAGTATTCACATGTATGTCAAGTGTAGCACATACGTGGACATTCTAAGAATGTCACATGTTCTCAAATACTTCACAGATTTGAGCATGTGAATTCTTCTGGTTACACCACTGAGAGGTAGTCCGAAGGAGCAATGGTGGTGGACGAGACCTGGTTTCCCTGTGTGCCTGCCATGTGACCTCAGATAGTCCCAGGATCTCTCTGATTAGTAGTTTCTTCATTCACCACAAAATAGAAATAACAGTATACCCTATCATAAAGTGGTGTTTGGGATTAAATAAAGCAAAACCCCTTCAGCACTGTCAATAGTTATAGAAATGTAAGTAATTGTTATTATGATAGCTGTTTGTAAATATTGTCATGGGTAATATTACTTATTACTTCAATCTGAAGAACCTGTCAGGCTCATTTTTAATCATTTGTCTACATATGCTGACTTTGATTCATTGATAACAAATGGACAAAATGAGAAAAAAGTTTTATTTTCAAAATCAAAAATAGTCTTGATTTTAATTTTTTTAATATAATATTATTCAAGGTTTACTATAATAAGCATTTTGGTATATTCATTTAATCCTCAAAACGATCCTATGTGGTGGGTAGTGTTAGATCTCCAACTTACAGAAGAAGGAACTGAGGCACTGAGAAGCTAAGTAACTTGGCCAAGATCTCCTATCTAGTAATAAAACAGCAGTAATAAGAGCAAATGTTTACCTGGTGCTTAGCCCATGCCAGTGCCATGCTCAGTGCTTTCCATAACTCGTACAAGTCTCCTAACAAATCTGGAAGGCAGCTACCATTATTGTCCCCTTTCACAGATGAGTGAACTGAGGTCCACAGAGGTTAAGCAATGTGTCCCAGGTCATACAGCTGGTAAGTAGCAGAACAGGAATTTAAAGTCAAGAAGAGCCTTCCCTCTTAATCTAATGCTTTAATAACTCTCATTTATTGGTGGAATTTTTCCAGCTCTCTGCTAGCCTAAGTGAATTTTCTAGACAAATATTTACCATTTTAATAATCAAATATTACTTCCTATACACTTTTCTGAAACTTTCAGGAACAATACACTAAACACTGTGTAACTTTTTCCTGATGGCCCAGGGTCAATATTATGGCTGCTGTGCTTTCTCCATTCTGCCTCCAGTTTTTATTTTAGCTTTCATTAGGAGGGTTTTTTAGTTTCTTTTCCAGATGCGAGCCAGTCAATTGTCATTTTGTCACTGTGACTTTGCTAAGGGCTGTGACGCTAGAACCCAGGTCAATTATAATTATCCCCAGTGGAAGATTTAATAAACCCCAAGTTGGACTTAGGTGTATGACCTTTTATTATGACTACTGAAATTTCAGCTGAAATGAGGGTAAGACTGACCTCTAGGTAAGCATGAATAACGATAAGAAATCATCTATTTTAGGCAATGTTCAGTTTCATGGGTTTTTTAAATCATCGCACATGTCACCCAGATACAAGTATGTTTAATGTTCACTTTCCTATGGAAATACACCAAGTCTTTCAAAAATATAAGACTCATTTCCAAATCCAAGCCACACAACCTGTCCCTAGGGAAACACTTTCTATCCCCTTACCCTGCTTTATTTTTACCTGTTTACTTCTCTCCCCCCACCCCCAAGAAATACAAATAGCTACATTTACATGGTACTTCCCATGTACCCATCAGAGTTCTAAGAAATTTGTTGATATGGATTCATGTAATAAACAACTCCATTTTATGGGAAACTGAGATGCAAAAAATGAAATAACTTGCCAGAGGTCCCGCATCGGGCAGTGGGGCAGCTGGCATTTGAACCCAGATAATCTGGCATGAGATTCTGTGTCCTCTGGACCCTGATCTACTCTCCCTGAGAATATAAATTCTAAAGAAATAGTGACATTGTTTTGTTCACTGCCAAACATCCAGATGCTCAATAAATATTTATTAACTGTGTGAATGACCTTCTAGGTCCTCTCTGCCTATCTAAGTGTTTAAACTCAGTTCACTCTAACTTTGGCCTCAAAGATGAGCTGGCTCTGACTAGCAGAGCAACATTTCTGGCCCTTTCTTTCACCTATTTTATGGGTTATAGTTTCTTTTGACCCACCTTACCTGACATGGTGCCCTGAACCAATCAGATGGTCAACAAATACTCATTGAGTGAATAACTGTCTTACCTTTTGGGGAGCTGTTGACAATACACCAAAGCTTGTGATCAAGTAAGATAGTGTGAACAAGTAGGAGGAGGAGGTCCTAGAAATTGCACTTGAATGAATTAGAAGATGGATTTGTACCTTCTGTGGGCTGACCATGGAAGTTTCACAATTCTCACACTCAGTGTTCCATTTTCTTTTTTGTTAAGACCTTTTTTAGGGCAGCTCTGGTTTACAACAAATCTGAGAGGAAGGTACAGAGGTTTCTCATCTACCTCCCGCTCTCACACCTGCATAATCTCCCCTATTAACAGTATCACTCACTAGAATGGTACTTTTTATACCGAGAATGAACTACATTGGTACATCATGATCACCCAAAGTCCACGGTTTACCTTAGGGTTGACTCTTGGTGTTGTACATTCTATGCGTTTGGACAAATGCATAATGAGATGTATCTATCACTATAATATCATCCGGTATTTCCAATGCCCTAAAAATCCTCTGTTCTCTGTCTATCCATTTCTCCCCAACTCCCAACCCCTGGCAACCACTGATCTTTTTACTGTCTCCAAAATTTTGCCCTTTCCAGAATGTCATATTGTTGAATTCACACAATGTGCAGAATTCAGATTCTTTTCAGATTGGCCTCTTTCACTTAGTGATATGCATTTAAGGTTCTTCCATGTCTTTCTGTGGCTTGATAGATCATTTCTTCTTAGCACTGTATAATGTTCCATTATCTGGCTGTATCACAGTTTATCCATTCACCCACTAAAAGATATCTTGGTTGTTCGCAAATATTGGCAATTGTGAATAAAACTGCTATAAACAACCATGTGAATATCTCAATTTTTTTAAACATGTAAAAATTTACTAAGTATAAGGCACTGTGCACTTGATATGAATTGTCCACATTTAGTCTTTAAGACAATCATGTGAGATGGGTACTATCACCAGTGCACTGTACAGATGAAGAAGCTTATTGGAGGCTAAGTCATTTGCCATGGGCCACTGAACTAAAATGCTGAATCCGGGATGCAAATCCACGTATCTCTGACTCCAAAGCCTTTCTCTTGCAACCTATGCTGTACTCTCTATTTCCCACTTGAAACCTATGCCATTTAATAACAACCACCATTATACTAATTATGAAAGATAGACTCTGAGGTGAAGTAGTTTGCAATTACCAAGGATCTTGAAATCTAAATAAAACTTATAAATTCAATATTCATATTTTACAAATAAAAGCTTCACTGTCAGAGATTATTTCAGACTTTTCTGGAACCAAAAAAGGGTGTCATGAAAAGTAATGGCTTCTCATTTTAGAGATTCATTCGCTTAACCAGTATTTGTTGAGCTCCTGGTATGGGCATGATACTGTGAGAGATACAGCAAACGCTGAGTAAGACAAATGTAGCCTCTGCCTTCACAAATAATGTCTAGAGAAGGGAAGAGAAAAGTAATGGGGCAACACAAAGAGCAAGACTGGAGAATGAGAATAGGGCTGGGGAGGGTGCAAAAAGTGGAGTCCATTGTGGGCAGTGTGAACAACAGATGAAATTACCACACGGGACAGAGACTGGCATGTTCTGGGAATGAGCAAGATGGAAATGCTGATGGGAATATATATATATATTTGTTTGTTTGTTTGTTTGTTTGTTTTAAGAGATCAGCCTAACTATCCTGGGGGAAATAGTTCCAGACCAGAATCAGGGAAGCTGGATGGGTGCTGAATTTAACCAAGGAACTCGCGGAAATTTTAATATAGTGAGAATGGAGACAGTGATGTGGAAATTGGTTTGATGTCTATTAAGAAGCTACAGGCTTGATAATTGATGGAAATGCAGAAGAGGTGGTGTCAAAGACACTGCCCAGAATGTGATTTTGGTAACTGGATAGGTCTGCCCAAGATAGGGAACCCAAAGGTGTGGCAGTCTGGTGGGAGTGGAGGAGATAGCTTCTAGGGTCACACAGCTGGGGAGTTAACTGGCAGGTGGATTTGGGGGTCTGGCGCTTCGTGAAGCAGCCTAGGCTGGAGGTGGACGCTTTCCAGTCATCGGCAGACCGGTGATGTGTGAAGGCGTGGAAGTGGACAGCCTCACCCACGTGGTGCAGAAAAGCAAAGAGGGCAGTCAAAGGAGCATCACAGAAAGGGAAGGCAGAAAAGTGACGCCTGTAAAGACTTTCATAAATGAGGCTGCAGAGGTATCGGAGAAGACTGGAAGAGACACATTCACGCTCCATGTAACCAAAATAATTCCTTTATCGAACTGAAAGGGCCGTCAAACATCGTTGATGGCACCTGCCCACCATCCAGTCGCACACCAACCCTTCCGCTAAGAGACAGGCTCAGGGCGACTCGCCTATCCGCGACAGCCTGCACTCCCTGCCCCTGCCCCAGGGCGAGTGAAGCTGACTCCCGGAGGCTTCGGGCTGCTCCACCAGGACCTGTGGGCATCTCCTTGGAGACCCTGCCTCAAACCGCGCGCCGGCGCAAAGGAACGCCCGCTCCTGCCCCACTCACCGCGCCAGAGGGGGAGATCCCTCCTTCAGGCCAATTTCTCAATCTTCCTCCTCATCGTTTCTGCTGCTGCCCCGCGGCTCCGGATCGGGGGACCCGTCCCGCCCACCCCCCAACCCACTCCCTGTCCCCTCCACCTCGGGGACACCACTGCCTGCCGCACCGTTGGTACAATCAAATCCTGCTTTAGGCCACCAACCGGCGCTGGCTGAACCAATGCCAACACCTCTTCTTCCGCTTCGCCGGGGCACCTCGGCCAATCAGAAACAGCCGTGCTGCGGCGCACCGAGCGCCATAGCGACGGGTGACACCCGCCTCGGGGTTGCCGAAGCAACCACAGAACGCGCAGGTTCTAGCCCCAAGGCTGCAGGCAGAAGAGGAAAGTGGTCCTTCGGGCTGTGCCGGGTCCAGTTCATCCTGACCTAGAGCTACAAGCCTACGGGCAGGTTTCTTAAACCCTGCGCATTTTTCTTTGGTTTGACTTGGTGTGTGCAACTTTTAGCATATGAAACAAAACGGGTGGGATGGAGCTGCTGCTTCATAGGCTGCTTAGTTTCAAGAACTGCTATGGACTAAAAAATCAATTCTCTTCCAAAGCAAACAGTTTGAAAGGATCAACGCTACATGCTACATAGCTTTCATATAGTGCGAACACATTTCCAGTTACTCAAGGGCACTCCATACCTCAGGCAATGACAAGAGTGTTGTACAAATAAAAGGGACTGGGCATTCAAGACTTCTGTATCTGTGTGGTTCACCTAGCATAGGCAAGTCTCTTCACCTTTTGTGAAATTCTGAAACTTCTTGAGAAGAAATTTGAATTGTATTAAAGTAAAAAAGATGAGTCACATTATGAAGCTTTAAAAAATGAAAAATATTTATGCTCATTTTATGCCAGGCACTATTCCATGACATCAACTGATAGTAATTATTTTTCATCCTAGTTCAGAATTGAAAATGGAGGTAGAAGAAGTTTCCTAAGTCGACCAGCTAGTTACTGGTGCACCTCATAAGTGCTAGAGTCAGGGAAGAATGTACACAGTTCTGTGTAGGTAGTACCTACAGTTTGAAACAAGAGCCCAGTCTTAACCACATTGATGCTCCAGATTTCTTCAAGTATAGGGCTTATTCGATCCCATCTTAATATTGCTCAAATGGACAACCTTGTGTCACTTAGTACAGTGGCTCCAGCTCCCAAAACTTGACTTAAAACATATACAATGAACCTTTCCCCGATAATAACGAAAAGCAGACCTAATGGGATAACAATTAAAAATATGTATTCTAACCTACAAGAACAAGGTCCCATTTTGGAAATGTAGAAAGGGGAAATGGAAGCAACTCAAGGAAATACAACAGAACTAATTTAACTTCAGAAAACAGAAAACCAGCAAGGTTAATGTTACCAATTGGAAAACAAAAGTTGAGTGATGCAGAGTTGAAAAATGTTCTCTTAAAGACATTTTAAATATTTAGCTATGAGACAAAATGATTCCAATTACTTCTACCCTTCATCAGAATACTGAATGTGATTTCTATCCTTCTCTTTCTCAACAAAATGGTAAGCTAATATTTTGGCCCTTTCTGAATAGAAGTGAAAGTTACATAGAAGATTCAGATGAAGGGCACTTGCCCCTCAAGAAGGAGTGACGAAGATCCATGCCCTGGGTGATGTTTGCTGAAGTCATGGCTTACGTTGTAGGGCTCAAACTTGGAAGACCTAACATCCATCCCTTTTTTGTTTTCCGATACCCCTTCTACTATGCTGAAATGATTTCACAGACAATGTAAATTACATAGTTCAAAAGCAAAACAAAATGTCTTAACTATAACATAGAAAAAATTGAGTAAAATAAAAATAAAAGTAATGTAAACAGGCACCAAAATAGGTGTAAATTTTCAGGATTAACAAGAGGACAAAATCACTTGCCCAAATTTCTAAGATACTCAGGACTAAAAAAGGGTATCTAAACACGCATGTACACACACTTTCACTAGAGGAATGAGAAAGATCCTGTAGACTGGCTGAAGGTGAGTACAATTTAAAGGAAAAGCAGAACTGAAAGGGAGTCCAAAAAGAGCAGCACAGAAACCGAAAGAAGGGTTTTCCAATCAGGAATGCTCTCATTCAAAGCCTAACAGAAGAAATGTAAATGTTAGCCATAGAAAGAATTAACTGATACTCAGTTATGCTTTAATGAGCAAGATAAAACAAAATGAGTAAGATTTCCTTTCCTCTCCACTTTTTTTTTTTTTAAGATTTTATTTATTTATTTGACAGAGAGAGATCACAAGTAGGCAGAGAGGCAGGCAGAGAGGCAGGCAGAGAGAGAGGAAGGGAAGCAGGACCCCTGCTGAGCAGAGAGCCCGATGCGGGACTCAATCCCAGGACCCTGAGATCATGACCTGAGCCAAAGGCAGCAGCTTAACCCACTGAGCCACCCAGGCACCCTCCTCTCAACTTCTTAAAAAATAATAATAATAATAAACAATAAACTCAAAGTTCTATACATGGGAATAATAATTTGACAAAAAGCTTTTTCTTAAAATACAGGTCAGAAAACTTTCAGATGAAATTTCTAAACTTCTAAGCACCTTTCTCACTCCCAAAGGTTATCAAGTTCATGTTGGGATATCAGAAGCTCTTTCTTATTAAAGGGAAAATAATGGACCATCCTACTCTTAAAGGGCTTTAATTTCGATACTTCTTAACTATTAAAAAGTCATTGTGAAACACACAATACTTTGCTTCATCTCCTTTTCTGTTTCCTCCCTGAAGCATATGAATATTAGGAAGCAGGAAACAGGAATCACTTAATTTCCTTCATCCTCCATTCCTCTGCATAAGAAAGATATGCAGCAATTCTAATAATTAAAGTACAAAATAAAGACAATATCCAACAACTAATTCAGTAGACTTTTATTGCTCTCTCAACTTCAATAACATCTCTAAAAAATAGTTTTCTTCTAACAATTATGAAACAAATTTGAAAGGCAGAATTGTTCACATTATAGACTTGGTAGAGACCTGTACTTCATATAAATGAAAAATACCAGTTCTACATTTTAAATGTTTAATTTACCTTAAATTTTATTACAAAAGAAAATATTATCATTGTAATTATAAAAGTCATAAAAATTAGAACTGTACTGTGAAATTATACCAAGCTATCAAATACTATATAAATGAACAATAAAATTCAATTTCTATTTATTCAAACATAGTAAACATTGAAAGATAACCCCCTATAAAACAAACAAAAATCCCCCCAGATTTTTAATATTAAAGCAACAAAAGAAAAGCCACAACACAAAAATCAATCAATGCACAAAATCTGATTTAAAAACCACTGGGGTTTAACAATTACTATAAGTCAACTGTAGAAGTCAGTATGTGCTAATTAAATTAAAGTTTTAAAATAATCTTTAGATGATTCCATTTCCAACTATATGTTTTCCTATTATTGATACTTATATTACTTTCTGATAATATTAGAAAAGAACCAACTTTACATTAAAATTGCCAAATTTTGAATTTTGAACACTATTTTAATTTTCAATGTCCTTAATATCTTTAAGCTTACTTTCTAAAAAATAAATAATTGTTGGACTAAACCAAAAAACATTTCACACATTTGTATTATATATGATTAACAATGATGTAATCTACATAAATAAATTTAAAACATTAAGTTATTTAATTTAAACATTTTTGAATTACAATGTTATATCAATGGCTTACACATCCAAAATCTGAGCACTTTAAAACAGGATTCACATGTTGAGCACATTTAAAGAACTGATGCACATGATATGATCCTTGAAAAACAGCAAGCTCTGGTGTAATACCTCAGTTTCAGAAACCATTTTATGTTTTACAGAATTCTGAACCTGTGTTTGTGAAAGGAAAAACTTAGAAAGCTATTATATACATACATAAACTTGAAGCATGAGGAAGAAACAAATACTTTTTGGGTGGAGAAAACAAAAATTAGTAATTTTGAGTGATAAAGAAACCTGCTTTATAAATAACATGCATTAGCACATCATGTTTTACAAAGACTTGGCAAATATGAACATTGATATGCCACAGCTTTTTTCAACAACTGAAGAGACTTAAGATTTTAAACATCATTTTTTCTCTCTCTCTTACACCACACACACACACAGACACACACACACGAAAGACTGTGTGCTTCACTTCAGCATATCTAATATAAGAGAATATAAAGAATCATCCTTTTATCATAAGGAAGTTCATTCATTGTTTTCTCAAAAGCTGCTATTTTAGAGTGAAATAGCATTCAAAAGAAAGTAAATTTCAGATGGTCAACATCAGGATTTATTATAGTCTCTGTAAACAGGCCTCTATAAATAAATAAAATAGGGTGGAGAGAAGAATATCCTGAGGTGGCTCTGTAGCCAGGGTATTCAGTAGCACTAAGCTCCATCCTGGAAACCAAGGCATCTAAGAAAGTGCAGGGCTGTTTATATTAATTTATTTTGAAAAATGGAATATGTACAGGTTTAATTATTTTGCACCTTGAGGTAAATCAGTACACTGCAATTACTACTGCTCATTTATACCTATTTAAGGCAACATTTAAAAATTAATATATGTAGTAAATTATATTTTTTACTGTCTTGCAATGAACACTAGCCATGATCGTTATTTTTTTTTAAAATAGTGGAAAAATACTATAACCATGTAGAACAAGCAGTTAATTACTTAATAAACACGAATTACCTTTGCTCTTCAATGGAGTAGTCGTATCAGATCATTTTTTAAGTCAAGTAGTCAAAAGAAAGCAGAAACCATTAACAATTAGAAATAGTGAAAACATTTTGAGTGCAAAGTATTTTGCAAGTCATGGTTTTTCTGGCACTGGACAATTACTATACATAATTAAATAAAATCACAGAAACACTATGATCCCAGGTAGTTCTCAGTTTAAATTTTAAAATCCCTTCCTGTAAAATAAGCACATCTGTTAACCCTATGATGTCTAGACACAAAGAAATGATGTGAGGAAATCCCCTTGTTCCGGTACACCAGGGGAGTTTGCAAAATATAGCAGCAAATCTGGGGTCTTTCGAAATGATTATGCTGCTACGTATAATAGGAATCATTTCAGTGGAAGCTCATAAAAAATAAGCACCGTGGGTAATACTCAATTATCAATTGCCAATAGAGTCTAACTCTTTTTCAGGCAGTACCAAATGATGCCAGCTCTATTTTCTAAAGAAAAGTAGCTACATTTCCAACTTCTCATTTGAGGCAGAAGTTGAATTCTTTAACTAGAATCTGACAATATGGTCTCAGATGGGGAAATTATATCAGCTACCGAGCAGTTTACAATGGATTCAAAACACTTCAGAATTGCTAAAATACCAGCTTTTGGCATTCCTCATGATCCTCTATAAGATCAACTGTTCATACTTTTGAACTTTAATTACAAATGATTAAAGGGCGCATTGGAATTTCATTAAAATTTTCATCCTAATATCCATGTAACAATGTCGGTATTCCTGTGGCTTCTCAATACTCATTTGGTTTTCGTAAATTATCCTCTTGCCAAATCACTTTCACAACCCCATTCATCCAGTCCTACAGGCTTAACAAGAATAACATTTATTTATTTCATGTAGAGCTAAGAGTTTATAAAAGATGACTAAAAAGATTTGCTAGAAGTTAAAGATAGCTCAGAAAAGCAGAAACTAAATAACAAATACTAACACAAACTAGAAAGAATGCCATCAATCTGAGCTATACATAAAATGTTTAAATTCCTTTTAAAGTACAAATATGACAGTGCTTTATATCAAAGATGTAAAATCTGTCAACTGCTTTCGAAGATAATAAACCATAAATGCAAGTGAGCACCAACTATTTACATGAACAATTTAAATTATTCTGTATTTGTTACCTTTTCAAATGTTTATATATCTAAGTATCATATCAATGAAAATAAATAAAATAGTTTATAATAGATCACAGATAACAATCTATTAAATATTATCTATATCATAGAAAGAATAACAACGTAAACAAGAAAATGAAAGGTAATTCTTTAGAATAAAGTAATACTGATCATAAACCCATTAAGAGAATTGTGATTCCTGATTATTTAGTCGTATTACTTGTAATAGAAAAATAATCAAGAACTTAAACCTGATATAAACTTAACCATATTTTAAGTAAAAGACAGCAAAGGCAGAGAACAGAGGAAGCATTCTGGCTCTTATAAAGCATTAGGATTAAAAAAAAAATTCTACAAAGGCAACAAAATTTAACTATTATCAACTGGCATTTTACAGCTTCTAAAATCCATAAAGTTATGACTGGTATGGGGTTAAATTATAAAATCACCTGCAATTTTACTTGCCTATTTGAATAGAAACCTGGATGTGGATGTTTTTTAAGATTTAAAATAAATTTTAAAGACACAAAGGTCAAGACTATAGTTCTTATCTAGACAGTTTCTATTGTTCTACCATTAGAGCCAAAAACTCTCCACTGCTTGTGAAACATGATGGACATCTGCATAAATGAAACATACATACAGAGAAGCCATGACATGTTACCATTTGTCCACAACAATGGCATAAAGACTCCCTGTTCTTCCCACAAAGAACTAACAAAAGTGAAATAATATGTAAAAATTTTTAGTAGCTCAAGTAAAAATTATAAATATATGGACAAAGTACATCACATAAGGTTGGTATGAATTACCACTGATGAACAAATAGACTTAAAGGAAAAGTAGATTGAATGCATTTCCCCACATCTTTCTACTGCAGAACAGAAATTTTTTTTTCAACAGAATAAATATTTGAACAGAAAGAACCATGTACCTCATTTCTAAGAGACCATTTCATTATATACACAGTCTCCATGGTGTTCCTAACAAACTTTAGACACTACTTCAAAAACCCAGGAGTCACGCATAAACAGCATGACTTACAATATTGTTATATATAATGACATGAAATACACACATTATATATATGTATAAATAAAATATATATCTGTATAGCTATATATATAATTCCTCTTGGTTCAATTCTATAACGAAGTTTCAGCATCCATGTATTTCTTTGTTGGTTCGTCTTCAAGATTTATTTTCACACTCACAGGTTTTTCAGGGCTATTTAAAACAAGGAATGAGAATCAATGATTCTTATTACTTTCAAAAAATGGCCAATGCTTAGTATCCACAATAAGTCTTTTGAAATTACTATTAATACTATAAACATATGATTCACTATTATTATTTTACTGTTTTCTTTTCCTACCAATAAATTTGATTGGAAAGACAAATATTAAAAATTCTTAGTATTTTTAATGGATATGCTTGCCACTGAAATTCATGTTTTTTTTTTTTTTACAACTGAAGAGGAGTTTCTTAGTCATTATATGACTAAGTCTGATTTATTAGTTTTATTTTATAAATAAATAATTGTAGCATGTAACATTTCACTGACTAATCCATTAAAAAAGCAACCTTTGTTAATATAGATAAGCATCAAATAATTTTCTGCAAAATGTAACAAATTTATAAACTTTCTCTCATCAAATTTGGTTTACGAATAAAAAAATCAAAACACATATATTCTGTATTTTCAAATTTATATCAAATACAATAATTTCATGTCCATGGATTTAAGTGACTAATTTAATTGTAACACATGAATATGTGTTTTGAAAAAACTTTTCAAATGTATAACAACACACTGGTTTGCGGCCTTGTCCAGACAAGACTGAAGGAAGGACCTCCAAACATTTTTTCTGTTAAATGACATAACCTATACACTGTTTTTCTTCCCCTGTAATTTGGAATTGAGAGGCAACCTCAATGAAAGGCAGAAGCATAAAAGATACTTTTATATTATTGTATAACATATAATAATATTATTATAAGGTCTTTACATTTGCAACTGTACTAATAATCTGGGCCACAAGTGCTGACAACGTGTGAAAAATTATTAAGAGTAAAAAGAGCATTAAGCTAAATTCTAGCCGCATGGAATAATCAAAATGACAAAGAGTTCATTTTTAAAAATCTTTTAAGATCAAAGACAGAAAAGGGGAAATAGTCCAGCTTAAAAAAATCAGAAGGCAAGAAATTATTTGAAAAAAAAAAAAAAAAAAAAAGTCGGGGGGGATAATAGAGATTAAGTAGGAGCAAAGCTCTAAGAAGAGGCGAGGAAGGAATGAATAAAACCTAACTAATTACTATCAAAAGACAGTGGCCTGAAAGACAGTAACTAATCAATTAGAAGCAGCCAGTGACCATTTGCCCTGAAAAAAGTTTTGATCTGATGCACAAGCAGAGTATACGGACACCCAACAGTGTCTGACACAAAGTGCACACAGAGTATTTGTGCAATATGAATGACTGCGTGCGCTACAGGATAATACCTCATTTCTCCACAGACCCAAGGGATTAAAGTAGTAACGGTTATCTAACTAGAATCCCTTAGATTCAGGCCTTGAAGTGAGCATAAAAGACAGACAAAATGGATTCCTAACAAGAAATCTAAGAGAGGAGTTATAAAAATTGTTATGGAATATGTGGTCCATTATAAAACCAAATGGTGTTTATATCCATGGATTAAAAATTTCTTCCAACTATCTTCTAGGAAAATGTTTATCTCATCTGAAGAAATGCCAGGCTAAAGCAAAACAAGGAAATCAGTCATGTCTATCTTTTTTCTCGGACCATCAGAAAGCATGACTGAGGCAGTGTTCACTTAAGAGTATTTATGTAACCTCTAGTAATTATCTTTCTTTATATGGTTTTGATATTTTATATACTTATTCCATACTGCCACATGTATATATTCATTTTTATTATAAAATGGCTCAAATTCTTTTTGGAAATAGGCAATTATGAATTTAAAAGGTAACCAATTAGCACTTATATCTGATTTCCAATATTCGGCAAAATGATGGATAGACAGATAAAAGGAAGAGGGGAAGAAAAGAAGAAGGCTGGCTTTGTTAAGAGAATATAACTTATACAAATTGAGTTACATTTAATGGTTTTATGAAATAGCTATCTACCCATAAGTCGATTAAAAATTGGCTACAGTTAGAAAATGCGTAAAGAGTTACAGCTACCTCGTGCTAGATCTGGTTACTTTGGCATTCTCAGTATTCATGGAAAGTGCCTTCCACTGTGCAGTTTTGGCCATTTCATCTGATATGTTAACAACTGAGGGATCAACACTGAAGAATAAATACACTTTTTGGTTAGTATTCAGTACTTGCAAAAGCATTAATATTATCACTCTTTATTAATATTTGTCTTCATCAATTTTAAAATTGAGAAAACTCTTTGTCATGCATTTAAACCAAGGTCTAGCAAAACATCAGAATTTCAGAGTTCTGTTATAAAGGTTTCATGGGGAATTACATCCTTCTATATAAACAAAACTAGGAGTTAAGATTAATTAAATTGGCAATGAAGCCCAAAGATGATCATCTTGGCTATACACGTATTATTGAAATAACAAAAGAACATATTACATATAAAAAATACAGCCTTAAGTTAATTAGAAAACTTTTATAACTAGGATAAATTTCAACCTCATCAACTAGAGATCCAAAGTACATAAGGAAAACTTAAGATCATGATTTAAAAAAAAAACCCAAAAACTAGTTTTTTAATAGTTCAAAAAAATCATTAAAATGAATGATGGAAAAGGCGACACTTTAAAAATAAAAACAGTTCTGAAAATATTTGAACAGATAACACAAAAACAGGCTTATAATATATCACTTTTAGCTGACATTCGCATTTTAGTTTCAAAGTGTTAGCCAAACAAATTTATCTAAATCAGAATCAAAAGAACAAAATACTGTCCTTTCATTGTAAGGGATAAATGTAATCATTCCCTGTCTCTATAAAATAGTGCAAAATTCCTTTGAGACCGCAAATTCAAAAATGATGGTATCTGTAAGTAATTTTGGACTCAAGGTTGTCAGTTATTAACTGTGAAGTTAATAGAAATATATTTGCAAGTCCTTTTTCCTCACCAGAAGAGTAATATTTCATTCATACAAGTGACAAGTACAAATGTCAAATTAGGCCTTAAGTTCACAATGCAATGGCAGCTACATGATAAATAACTAAATGGCAGTAATTTTAGAGTGTTAGCTTTGTTCACATCTTAAATCCAAATGTCGTTTAAAATATAAGAAATGTGACATGTCCCTGCAGAATCTCTAGAAAAGGTGGTTTACCAGGTCAATTTTTTTAAAGTGTACAAAATTTGAATGCTCAGATTCACAAGGGCAGAGTCCACCAACTGGAAACTATCTACTCTGAGTAAATGTTTCTGTGGCTGGTTGCCAACTTCAAATAACTGAAGAGAGACATTCCTGAAGCACTTTCTAGCTTCAAATGTCCCCCTTTAAGAACTTTCCCATTAGGAGAAATCAAGACCTTTTTTTAAAAAAATAGTACATTTTGATTTTTTCCCCAAAATAAAACGAGATGGGGAAAAAAAAATCTGTCTATATTAAATCAACTACTTTCATATTTTATGGAGTTTTACAGTTTCCCAATGTTTTTCTTTATTATCTCCTTTGATTTTCATGGTAAGTAACCCAAAGCTACTTAAGATTTTAAATTAGAACAGATAAACAGATCAGCCAATTGCTGGCATTCTTTAATGTCCAAATTTTAAGCAAAGCACCCTTTATCTTGGCCTATGTCATCACTTAAAAAGACAAAAGTAAATAGAGATAATCATTCTTTTTGTTAAACATCAGATTGCGTAAGTATACTTTCCACTTAAATTTGTCAAGGCCTGTGTATAATCACACTGAGAAAGGGATAATGCAGGACCTACAGAAATTAAGTGGAAAATAATCTCAACAAATTGATAAGTCACTAATAACCATCACAGCAGTTCCTATACTCTTTTTTTAAGTACAACAAATATATTAACTCATTTAATGAACATTTATAGAATCCAGCAAAACCGAGCATTATAGCTGTGTATATTAAGATATCTGTACTTGGCATTTAGTTTAAAGTATATTGTATAAGAAAGATTTGAAAGGTGACACAGAGTAATACCAATGATGAAAATTAATAGTAAAAAGTATAAAGGACTATTACTTGATGAATTCATTTATCAAAACTAATCAACATGTACAAGTCTAAGTAAGACCTCTGTAAAAACTATAAAGATTCATTAAAAATGAAAACAAACCCAAAGTTAGTTAATAAATACCAACAAACCTTTTCCATTAACTGGTTAGGGAAGGAACCTATATACATTCTAAAACTGACTTTTCTACTATCAATAGCTAATTAGAAATAGAAAAAATGTGGAAATAAGAATCAGACATATACGTTTTTAATCTTTTAAAACTACAAAAAGATAAACAGAAGAATTTGCCACTGTCTTTAGTTCTTAAATTTACATGTAAATCAACAAACTCATACATAATAAGCTATACATGGAACTCAACTTTTTCATAATAGGAGCACACTCACTGCCAATGGTCAAGTCACAATTTGGAAAGTTATCAGAAAATGGGTTACAAAGATTAATTTTCCAGCACACACTGATGCAGGCCTAATAAAGGACAGAGAGGGAAAGCTATACTAATTTTAAACTTCATTCAAACAGGAGTGATGCAAGACAAGTACTCTTGTCTGCTTGGCATGAAAGTTGGTTTAAGGCTCTGGTTCAAGTCAAGCTTTTTCTTCCCTCCTGCCTACAAACCTGCAAGGGGAAGGACCATGAGATTTTCCTTTCAAATTCCCAAAGACCCCCTTTAGTTGTTGACATTAGGCCAGGTATCAGTTTTGTCATCTTTTTAAAAATAGAGATCACTACTTTAACAAAGCATTAACATGGCTTATTCATGTACTTGATATGTACACAAAACACATTTTACAAGTTTTATCTCACCTATATTTTAGGGCCTTAACCGGAATCTGTAAGAGACTTCCCCCTTCAAATGGAAGGTGCACGGTGTCATCATCAGCTTGAAGCATTCGTTCAGCTTCCTTCAGAGCACATACATGAAAAAATTACTTTTCCCAGAATATGTTCGCAAGGACCAATTAATATATAACATCTTCAAGAATTACAAACTCAAACTGACAATATATTTAAACATATCTGTCATGACTGAAAAATTCCTTTTACAACTATAAACACATACTGGCAGCACGAAAGAAAACAACCACTTGTAAAGGTTAACTTTTAAATGGTTATAACTTTCATTTCTTTCAGTTATATGAATACTATGTTAAAATTAATTCAACTACATAAATTTTATTATCAATTATTAGTATATAGTAAGATAAAATTTTGTAAAATCTGATGGCTTTCATTACAATACAATATAAGCAAAACCTCATTTGGATGAGGCAGGGTTTCTCAATCTCAGCAATACTGACATTTAGGGCCAAACAATTCTTCGTAGTAAGGGAAAATCTTGCATATATAGGATATTCGGTAGCAGCTTGGACCTCTACCCACTAGATGCCCATCCAACTCTGACAATCAAAAGTTTCTCAAACACAGAAATATGAACCCTGAGGAGAAATGTCGCCCCAGGTGGAGAAAAACATATACTGGAGACATGACCTAAAATCATGATATCGTATTTACTGGGGAAACATCAGGATGGACTGGGAGAACATCTACACTCTTCTTTCTTACCACTAGAAATCCCACTACTTGTAGGTGACAATATGTCCAGCTTTTAAAAAATAATCATTAAAAAAAAAAATAATAAAGCCAGAGCTAAATTTCCCAGCATTTGTAGTAACTCCACGTGACCATGAGATTCAAGTGGAACTTACTGAATGACATTTCTGGAGACTTCTTAAAAAACAAGGATAGCAGGGGAGAGCCCATTTCGCTTTCTCATCCCATCCTTTCTGCCATCTCTAATGCTAACATGAGAGCTCAGGCTCTGCATTCATTTTGACCTATGAGGCTATTCTGAGACTGGAAACTGTATGCCTAGGCTAGGGGGAAAGAGGCACAGGCTCTCCAGACAACTCTGGGGAGCCATTACACCAGATCATTCACTCTTCTCAAGACTTCTATAGGAGAGCATAAACGCTTGTGTTGAGGCCTCCTTTACTTTTGTCTTCTGCTATATAAACTGAAACTTATTCTAACTTAATGCAAAAAATAATAAACAGGTAATTTTAACCTAAGTATTTTATAAATGAATTGCATCCTCTTTGAAAATTCACCAAAAGCTCATAAACATTTACAAATATTTGTTAGTATCCTAAATAAAGTCATAATTTCTGTTAAATAAAAACCAGTAATTGTGCCATAAATTAGCACTGAATAATCAATCCAAACTATGTAAAGAAAAAAAAAATACCAAGGCCTAAACCCAGTTGTCTTGTTAAGTTTTAACAAATCCATTTCCATAAATACTATGCAATATAATAAGGTATAAATTATGTTGCCTTCTCTCAAAAATTAGAGGGAAAAGTAATGTTGAGATCACTATTTTAACAGGACCACAATATTTAAAATATGCATCTTTCTTCTTATCTTTGAATTTCAAGCAATATTCTCATTCTAATGGGAAAATGGAGTCAGGTACTAAAATCAATACAATCACCTATGCTACATGTGAACTTGCTACATGTCTACTTTTCTTTCTTACTAAGCAACAGCATTGAGCTGGTTATTTAAAAAATCAAATTCAGAATTAAATATTCATGTAAATCTCTGTATACAAAATAAAAATAACAGTACATAATACTGAAAATTAAGACTACAGTTTAACACTACTTTCTGTAAAAAGATTAAGTTTAAAATCCTTTTTGTCATTATGTATATGTCAGAATATAAAAATGTTAAAATTAAAATGTACAGAAAAATGTGCTTATGTATTTAATGTGCTTGTGTTACCTATGCATTACCTATGTTTTAAAGACTGCTAAATTCTCTCACTTTTAAAATTAAGTACACACGTGAACTGTAATTTTTGAAAGTTTTTTTGGGGGGGGTCAAGGCTTTGGAGGGGCAACTTAAGTTGGTAAAATGGATTAAGAGCTAATGTTTAAAGCAAGTTCCCTACTAACCTATGCCTCAATTTCCTTATTTGTAAACTGGGAATAATAGAAGTACCTACGCTTCATAATAATAAGGTTCTTAGGAGGATCAAAGAAGCGGACTCCTGTAAAGTGACCACAAGAGGGCCAGTTACACGATACAAAATATTAAACAAGTGAATAGCATAAATTTGAAATTCTGGTCTTTTTACCTCTTTCTCTTTTTTCTTTTTGTCATCTTCTTTCTTTTTCTTACTTTCTGGCATGAGATCATCAAGCCAACTAAGTTCTCTCTTTGTGAAACACAGATCCATGAGTTTGCGTACAAAGACTAATGCAAGAACCTTTAAAAAGTAGGGGAGAAACTATTAAGTAACATTTAAAAATATACAAATTATGTCATTTAAAGAGAGAAAAAGTATCAAATCACAAATAACAAAAAAGTACTTCTTGTATTTTATTTAAAAATAACTTCAGGGGCCCCTGCATGGTGCAGCTGATTAAGCATCAGGACTCTTGGTTTTGGCTCAGGTCATGAGATCAAACCCCAACTGGGGTTCCACCCAGCAAGCAGTCTGTTAAAGTCTCTCTCTGTCCCTCCCTGCTTCCTCCCCTCTCTCTCAAGTAAATTTTTAAAAAATCACTTTATATACCATCTTATTTCAAAGGAACTGAGTCACCTATTTATCTTTCAAGCTTCCAGCTCAAAGAAAACATATAAAAGAAATGGCATTTTTAACCTCTTCCTATATAAATCCCATACATTCTGCATAAAATTATAAAGCAGATTAAGCATGGGATCTTCACTTTAATTAACTTCAATTAATTTTTATAATGACCTTAAACTATATACATTATATAAGCAGATATGTGTGTGTGTAAAAATAAATAAATATATATGTGTGTGTGTGTGTGTGTGTGTGTGTGTATGTGTGTGTGTATATATTTATTTATTTATTTATGGGGGGGGTGTTGTGGGGGGAAGGGGGACAGACAGAGAATCTTAAGCAGGCTCCATTCCTGCCCAGCAGGAAGCTCAATATAGGGCTCGATCTCATGACCTGAGCCAAAATCAAGAGTAGGACACTTAACCGACTAAGACACCCAGTCGCCCCCAAATTGAAATAAATTTAAAAATCTCTTGAGCAATTCATTAGAGAACCCATTTGCCAATACTGGCTTCAGACTTCCAATTACATATGTGAAAAAGATACACCATTACTTTAATTTGTTTTCCTTTAACTGCTACTAAGGTTCAAGATATTTTCAAATGTCCACTGGTTTCTTTTTTTCTTACCATTTTCCTTATTACTATCTTTTGCCTGGTTTTCAATTGCCTTTTATGACTTTTATTCATGAGTTCATAAGAGCTCTGTGCAGTTCAGATAGAAGCAATTTATCTGCCCTGTATGTTACAAACACTTTCTCCTAGTTCACAATCTGATTTTACTATGTCCATATAAAACATTTAATTATCATGTGGTCAAATAGATCTTTCCTTTACAGCTGGGATTCCCTATCCTCTTGAAAGGTTACCCTCCATCACTAGACTACATAAATATTTTTCAAAAATTTCTACTACATTTTAACATTTAAATCTTCAATTCATTTATGGTTTCTTTCTGAATATGGTATCAGTTACAGAAGCAACCTTAGCTTCCATACACAGTCAAATCTTCTAAGACTATATATATATATATATATATATATATATATATACTCAATGTGTGTGTGTGTGTGTGTGTGTGTATAAAACTCATAAAATTCAAACATGGAAGTGACATTTTTACAATACTAAGTATGCACAAAGAATATGATATATCTTCCTCTTTGTTCAGATCTAAATTTTATGTACTTTGCAACATTATTATGGATTGAATTGTGTCCCCCATGAAAGATACATTGAAATCCTAACCCCTGGTACCTCAGAATATGATTTTATTTGGAAATAGGGTTGTTGGAGATATAATTAAGATGAGGTCATACTGGAGTAGGGTGGTTTCCTAATACAGTATGCCCAGGGTCTTAATAAAATGGTCATATAAAGACACAGTGATATACAGACCACATCACAAGGTGCCAGTTTGGAGTTACACAGTTGCAACACAATGCCAAACTTTCAGCAAACCACTAGAAGCTAGGAAGAGGCAAAAGAGTTCCCTTACAGATTACAACGGGAGCATGGCCCCATCCATACCTTGCTTGCAAACCTACAGCATCCAAAGCTATCATATAATAAATTTCTTTTGGTACGTCAACCAGGTTTCTTGTAACCACCCACTCTAACAAAATTCTTACTAATTCTACTAGGGCTTTTAGTCTGTTTTCATTTGATTTATTTGAGTTAACAGGCAAACAATCATATTATCTACAAATGATGTTACCTCTCCCTTATAACAAATATTATATTATTCTTTTATCACAGTTAGAACCTTCAGTTCATATCAAATAACAACAGTAATAGTGTGCTTCCCTATACTGGAATTTATTTACAAATTTTTATGCACAATGACTACAATTTTATAGGACTTTCTATCTTTAATTATGTTGGTATTTTTTGTTTGCTGCTGAAGTATCACACTCTATTTAATCATATTTTACTTATAGAAACACAAAAATTTATTTGTAAATACCTTAAGAGTTTTTGGACTTATATTAGTTAAGTGAGAAGTCACCATCACTCTTTTTACAACTTTACTAGGCTTTGGTATTAAGACCTTGCTAGTATTTCATGAGAAAAAAATGCAGACTTTTCCATCTCTTCCTTTCCTTTCCTAGAATAATTCCAGAAGTACTGGAATTAACTGTTCTTTAAAATCAGCTGGGCCTGTGATCCAAGGGCAGATCTTTGGCCATTTTTCCAGTCTCTTGTATGCAACTAAGTTATACAGATCCATAAATTTTCTATTTCTCTTTGGGCTAATTCTTGGAAATGTATGTATAGAATGGAAATAACCCATCTCCTCTAGACCAGTGGTAAACAAACCACAGCCCCTAGGTTAAATCTTGCCCTACCTGTTTTGTATGGCCTGTGACCTAGAATAAGCTTTCAAAGATGCACATTTGGAATTGACTTGATGGTAGGGAACATTAACTTTGAACCGCAGCCCCATGAAATATCTCAAATGAAAAAGAATTATATTCTTCTCATTAGTAGTCTTTCATTTTAAAAAACTATACAATTACTTTTTAGGATTTACCAATAAGAAATTGTGGAAATTTCTCTCCTGTTATGGAAGTGCCTATATATCTTGTGATCTACGAAGCTGAAAATATTTGATACTTTACAGAAATAAAGTTTGTCAACCTCCACACTAGATGTACAAAACTTACTCCTATAGATTCATGTAGTACTTTCTGAAAGCCCCTCAAATCTCTTCCACTACTGTGATTACATTTCTTTTCTCTTTCTTAATCTTGTATATTTTGCTCTGTCTTTTTCTTCTTTACTCAAATTGAAAGGAGCTTATTCATTATTGAGTTTTACAAATAAAAAATTTGGTTGCATTTTTAAAAAAGTCTTCTTGAATAATATATGTGGTGAAGGGTATACATTTTCCTTATGAACCTTAGATGTATCTCACTGACTTTGTTCAAAATTCTCTGCTGCAATACCTACAATGTTTTTTTAACTCAGTTTTCAACCCAGGGATTATTTCAGCATTTAATGTCTAAATACTTCACATGTTTTTAGTGCTTTTCATTATTCATTTGTAATTTATTTGTGATCAGGAAATGTTATTAACCTGCATAATTTTTATAGCTTCTTAATTTTTAAAGACTTTCTCTGTGGCCAAGTACATAACCAGTGTTTACTGGAATTTACAGAAGGATGAATATTCTCTGTTTGCAAAATTCAATATTCTGTGATAATTTAGTGAACAATGTTGTCTTCTTAATACTACCTAAAATTTTTATTATTTTTTAACTTCTAGATCTGTTAATTTCTGAGAAAGATGTATTGAAACATTTTGTTAAGAACTATGCTGTTCTAGCTGCTTTGCTTTTTTATATCTCATTATCATCTTTGTTCCATAAACGTCCTAAACTTTAAAGTTGTTCAAAAATACAAAACAACATTCTGTAGCCCAGGGACTAAAAAACAAACAAAAATATGGAAAATAACAGGCGAATTCAGTTTCTAAAGTGGCTGGTTTAATAGCTACGAAAGGGCCAGTTCATATTTTGAAATACCTAAGGTACTTAAGGTGGGCTATTCCCTTTCTCAAATACAAACATTACTAATATGTTATTATATTACTAAGAGAAGAGAAAAGTAAAATACTGTTGAAACATAGAGTGTTATTAATTAGTGACAAAGTCTGAAAAAAAAATTAAAAAAAAAAAAAAAAAAAAAAAAAAGCCTTACCATCATGGGGAAAACTACCGCCGCAGCTGAAGCTTTTATCACCCACAAAAGAACCAGACAAGTGAGCTGAATGACTGTGAAAATATGGACTTTCCAGAGAGGCACGTAACGAAGATATATCAGATCGGGCTGATGCTTAGCAGGCATTCCAAATAATTTTATACGGTCAAAAAACTACGTAATGAATGGAAAACAATACAAAGCAAGAAAAAGTTTTTAACAAAACCATCATTTCTGCTACTCAGGCAATTATATACAACCTTCGAGTTTTGTAATTTAAACTGTAACTTCCTTAATACATTCTCATAGTACAGGAGAATACTGCAATACAGAACATCTGGACCCAAGGAGGGGGCAAAAATCAAGGCAATCATTCTAAATTCATGCAATTAATTTAATCAGAAGACTCAACTCAAAATGTCTTAAGTTGGGGGATTAAAATATTTAGATATGCTTATTTGCTATAATCAACTGCATACGCCATTTACTTTCTTTGACCTTGTTTTCTAATATGTACAGTAAAAGAACAACAATTTCCAAGGTTCTTTCCAACTCTAACATTATCAATGCTATAAAATAGCCTTAAGTCACAATTATTAAACTTCCACCCAACGCAAAGGAAACTATGAGCAAATTCCTTGGTCTTTCTAAACCTCAGTTTCTTCATTTATAAACCAGAAGTAAGATCTCACAAAATTATAAAAGAAAGTTGTAAAAGAAAAAATAAAAAAATAAAAAAATAAAGTGAGTTAATGAGATCATTTCTTGACCAGTGGAGGGGAAATCCAAGACTACCGGGGGGGAAAAAAAAAGATGCAATCTCTGTGAAGCCTTGCCAGCCTTAGCTGGCAACATCAAACAATATGCTTTCCATGATAGGTGGTAGCCATGTGGTGCTAACAGTGCTTATGGAGCCAAGTGTTTTACATAGAGAACTAAATAAATTTTATCCAGTTGTTTTCCAGGAATTATTATAAACAAGACAGAGGAGGGAAATCACTGGGTTCTAACCTTGGCTCCATTGCTTACTTGATTAAGAACAGTCCATAAGTCCCTCTTGTTTCTTAGTTGACAAAATTAGTATTTCTTCCTTTCCTGCCTAACAATGTTGTTTTGCGAATCACAGAAAATATTTGTGTACTAGGTTTATAACTGTAATGCACTAAACAAATGGCAAGTATTAACAATTCCAGTCCTCAACATCCCCCCTCTTACTATACCAGTCTTTATCAATAGTTATAAGGCCTTTCTCTGGCTTCTATTAAAAAGAGATCATGATCAACTAAGGGTTGCGGGGAGGGCAGGGAGAGAGTGGTTAGGTTGTGGACACTGGGGAGGGTATGCGCTATGGTGAGTGCTGTATGCGCTATGGTGAGTGCTGTGTGCGCTATGGTGAGTGCTGTGAAGTATGTAAACCTGGCGATTCACAGACCTGTACTCCTGGGGCTAATAATACATTATATGTTTAAAAAAAAAAAAGTCACACTCTCATTCTTGAGGGGAAAAATGTGTAGTAAGCAATAATCACTTGGAAAATGTGGATTTGAAGTTATCAGCTACCTGCCTCCCAGAATATCATCACTACCATTATAAATACATCACTACCATTATAAAAACAATCTTGGCAAATGTAAAATATGTTTTAAGTTTCTCTACAAAATCATTAACTACTTAAGACTTGCCTGGATTCCTTTTAATGAGGAAACTCCCATATAAAGGAAAACACCATACAGGACAGGCATTGGTATAAACTGTAAGTAAAACAACCACAGTTAGAACCCATGCTACTAAAACAATTTCATAGCAATAAAATACACAAAACACAGTGAGTACCTATGGAGGTAGAATTAAAAGATCTTTCAGTGATGAGACCTAACTTATATTCTCTATTTAAGAAAAATGGTAGCAAACAATAGCCTCCTTGAAAAACTATCTTCTACATGTTTTCTTCATGAAACAGGAGAATGTCCAGTGGTTAAGAATGTGAGCACTATAATCAAGACTGCTTGGTTTAAAAAGCCAGTTAACCTCTTCTTAAGCCTTAACCTCTCTATGCCGTAATTTCTATAACAGACTGCATGAAGATTAAAGGATTTCAAATACTAAAATACTCAGAAAAGCACATGGTGCGTATCAATCATTCATAAAGCTTTAACCAGTAATTAAAATAAAAGCTTAATTAAAAAAAATTTTAAGGGCATTAGCCATTAATTTTGATATCACTACCATACAGTAACTATTATACAGTAGTACCATTTACTGATATAATAATTGAACTCCACTCCAAAAGAAAGTCCTTACTACTTTGGCAGTTAGAGGGATCCCAACTGCCTATCTACCATGCCTAGGCATCCTACCATAAAGCCATTAACAGGATCCATCCACCTACTCAAAAAACAAGAAACAACACCTAAGAGCTACAGAGGAAAACCACATTCATTCTCTATGAACAAATGAGCACGTCTTTCCTAAGAAACCCAGGAGGAAAAGGTACTACAGGAAGAGAAGAAAACAAGTTAAAAATCTAATAAATATCCTCAGGAAATTTTAAGAGAATATTTTACCCATAAAGCAACTTTAGAATGCTAGGGAAAATAATAAGAAAGAAAAAGCCTTCTAGATTTAAACATATAATTATCAAATTAATTAATTCTGTCATAATGATTTTGAGGAGACCAAAGAGCTCTTTAAAAAAAAAAAAAAGCCAGGAAATTTTCATTAACAGTGAAGACATGGGATAGAAATATGAGAACATATTCAAAGGTCTAATATCTGTAATAGGTAACAGGTGCTAAGAAAACTGACTGGGTCCTAAGGCTTGGGCAGTTACTCTTCAAGCAGCAACAGGAGCTTAGTGAAATAGGGTATATTTCTGCCTCCGTGCAGGCAGATCAGACTGCTTAGTCCTCAGTGAACACATACGTATCATCATAATACTAATTATGTGTTCCCAGAGGGCTTACATTTTTATAATTTAACTTACAGAAAAAGCATGGACAGTTTAATTATAATTACAGCATAGAATGCAAATGTTGGTAACCATTACAGTAAAACTAAAAACACAGTCAACCAAAGGCAGCTGATGGAGGAAGACTGGCTGGTGGACACATAAGTGTGTTAAATCCTCATAAAACATCCGACCTTACGTGACAGGCTCCCAAGCTTTTTGGTCTCAGGACCCTTCTAGGTTCTTCAGAGATAAACTGAGGACATGCTCCCCAAATACTTTTGCTTCTGTGGACTCCCAGAGGTCATCCTTAGACTAAACTTTGAGAATCACTGTCTTGGGTAAAGAGACTCAGTGTAATAATAATAAAGCAAAAAATAAAATTACAAAAGCATGTAATGGTTGTAACTACCAATATAACTTTTAAAAATAAAGATGTTAAAAAGAAACTATCTCTGGAGAGTTTGTTCTGGAAAGCCAACGGAAAATAGGAAGACTAACTTCTCATTTTAGGGCTTTCCTGATGTTCTATTTGAATTTCCTGCCTATATACAGTCAATACTTAAAAAATTTTAAAGGCAACCTTCCTTAGTAGGGGACAATATCCCCAAAAGAGTGCACTAAATCTTTCTCCTCTTTTGCCAAGTACTTCCAACAATACACTCACCACAATGCAGTAAATGCCCCTTTACCTATCTGCTTCACCAACTAGACTGCCAAGTTCTGAAAAGCAAACAATAATATATCCTATTTATTATTATTTCCCCAGTCTTAATAGCAGCAGAGTAAGTACTCAACAATTATCTGGTGAATTAGTCTGTTGCTAGAAAGTACATGAGATGAAGGCCAAAGAAGTCTAGCATACAACTTTAATTGTTTTAGTTAATATAGTAACATATATACACACTCCAAGTTTCTTCCCTAATATATAAATGTACATAGCTCTTTGCTTAATGGTTTTTTTTGCAATAACTAGAACACCAAAGGAAAAAAATAGAGTAGAGCTCTTCCCACGATGAACTGAAAATCTCAGATTATATACTTAGCTACATTTGCTATTGTTATATTTTTTAATCACTAGATCCATTAGGATATGTATAGTAAATACCAAATGTTAACTAAAAGATATTTAACACAAAGTTAAAGGTCTTGCATTAAACGTAGTTCTTGCATTCTTCATTTATAGTAGCTGTACGTATTTTCTAATGAGCGCTACTACCTTTACTTCATTTAGCTGATCAGAAATAATACATTTATTTAATTAATAGCAATTATTTTCACATTTTGGTCAAATAATTATATCAACCATATTTCTACTATTACTTCTTCTAAGACGCCCATAAAATCCTCTCGGTATATTCTTCTTTTAGATCATAACAAAGCCATGGATTAACTCCTTCCAAAACTCTATAGTCTTTAATACTATCCTTTTATAATATTTCTAAAAAGGACACATCTAATACTGAAATGCCTCCTATATTAAACACCATTTATCAGAATATTATCTTCCAAGTAAATTCCAGGAAATGAAAACTAATTTTAGATATTTTCATGTTTCATTTTCATACAAGCAAGTATAATTTTATGACAAAAAAGATTTTAAAATATTGCAGTAAAGAGATTTTACCTTTAGTACTGAAGTCATGAACACAGACAGGCCCATCAGAATAAAAATCATGAGCCCTGTAACTCGCTGTTCACGAATTCCCAAAAACTTGGGTTGCTCCCCAGGAGCAGAACATTCAGATTCAACTTTCAAGCTGTTGACATGACTTATTGACAACACTGTTGCAGCCACAAACCATGGAAGTCCCATGATAGAGCAAACTCCCAACATAACACCAACCATGAGCAAATCAAGGTGATAGCCAGCTCCCTTCTGAAAAGTGAAATGAACATGAATATTTATTAGTTAAAACTGTTCTTTTAGGTTAAAATACTATATTATTTTATACACAGGGAAGAAATTATTTTTCATCTCACACATTTTAATGTTCTAGTCATTATGAAAATATCCCAAACTCTTGAAGAAATTATAGACCTGAGGCAAAGTTTAGAATTACCTTCAATTTGTGCTCCTTTCTGTTTATGATTACAGCTGTAATTTGCTGGTCCATAAAGATGAGAATGGTACAAAGCAGAGCTGGGATGGCAGCTATTAGTAAAGTCCACCAAGGGTTCTCTCCCAACGGGCTTATGATCCAGCCCCTACTTGGATCAGTGGGCTGTTAAAAAATTAAAGATAAAAAGATGTTTCTTCCTACTGCACAGAATTTCTACAACATGGGTTGTGTCTATTCCAAGAAATTCCAAGGGGTTAAAAAGAACTAGATTAAATCATGGAATGTGTAGTGAATTATCTGCAAAGATAGCCACAAGAATGCTTCCCATCCCTCGATGCAGGTCACTTGGCCATGTAGTCAATCTTTCCATCTACAGGAGGAATCCATTTCCTCCCCTTGGACCTAGGATGTCCTTATGGTTTACTTCAGCCAACAGAATAAAGCCAAAGAGCCACTGTGTGACTTCTGAGTCTTGATCTCAAGGGACCCTGCAGTTTCTCTAACCCTCTTGGAACCCTGAGATTAAGCTGTTGAATAAGCCTGGATAAGTCTTCTTGAGGATAAGATACAAAATGGTGAGAGAGAGAAAGGAGCCAATTATCCCAGCTGCTTCAGCCATCTGATCTGAGCTCCCAGACATGGGAATGAAGACATACTGCCACCATCAAAGCAATGGATGACTGCAGCCACACAGAAAGATCCCAAGCAACGAGACCAGACCAGTACCAGGCTAAGCTTAGTACCAACTGCCACCGATTTACGACAAATAAGGTGTTGCTGTTTTACAGGCTTTAGATTTGGGAGGTTTGTTATAGACAAATAGGTAAATGAAGCAGAGTGTCATTTCAACATGCTCCTAACCTACTTCGAATAAAGTGAGGTCAATCTACCTACTAGATCAACTCCTAAACTAAACTGCTTTGAAGATCCTCCAGACTAGTGATCTTGGCAGGGTCAGTACTAAAGGGTCAGAGGCAGGGTCAGAACTGGGCCTCAGGACATACTTTTCTAAAGATGTGGCAATTTATCAGACTCAAATACATTCCAATGCAGTATCGTAAAATGTGTTTTGTAACAAAACATTTTAAAAGATCCAACAAGGTTAGTATTATTGGACAGCACGGAATATATTGAAATCTAAACATATTTCCATTACCTAAACTTCATTTTAAGCCCGTTTTTTCATCACAAAAACATGTTAATACAAAAGGAACATTAAGTATTATCAAATGCAGGTATTCCAATTTTCCCACACTGATACACATTAAGCTGTTTGGTATTAAAAATTGTACATGAATAAAAATATTTTATGTATACAATTCAAAGTTCTTAAGTGTTCCTTGATTTATTTCCTCAAATATATCTTATGCCTCTTGAAATCAGTTTGCTACTTGAAAGCTAGATCAATAAACAATTAATAAAAATATATTTAGGGATGAAAATAAGGAACAGGGCCCAGGATTAAAAGAAATTACATCAATATTTTGAACCAGTATTAATTTATAGTTTTATTTGGTAAAAGACTTGGTTTAAAAAAAAAAAAAAAAAGACTTTCATATAGTCATCTTTTAATGGCCAAAAATCTTTAGAGGCTCAGTATCTGTGCTTTCAAACAAAGGTATCCAAATTTTATTATATACTTCCAGCAATAAAACAATACAATTTTTTAAAATATAATTGAGTATACCCAATGGCTCTATACACATTTATATTAGGTTACAAATGGTTTTCCATATAGTAAAATTCATATAGTAAGTATTACAAAGCTAAATTTTTCTTATTTTTAAATAAAAATCTAAGTAGACATTCTTTATAATTTTGGTGGATCATTTTTCAGCCATGCACTCTACTTTGGAGACTACCGGTTTTAAAAATAATTTCTCCCCAGTGAGAAATAAAACATACTAAAATTATATTCATTTTATTCCTTATTTCTAATCCCCTTTAGACCTTCGGTTTTTAAAATAAAGATATATATAAACATAAACATAAAGATAAACATAAAAATAAAGATAATCAGTGACACAAATACTCAACTATAAGAAATTCCAGAAACTACTCAAAAGCTATTAACTCCTACTTAAAAGGGAAAACAATTTTTGAATCTATATTATGCATATGCTATATTATGCACAACATAGCTACAGGCTACTGATGAATGCAAAGGGTTCATGGATGGTCACATAGGTATCATTCTTCTTGTGGAAGAATACACTTAATTCTCTCCTGACTCTGCTAGAAAATGAGACATGGAGTCTTCCATTTATTGTCAGATAACATTACCCTACTAATAATTAGGATCTCCTTGTTACAGTTCTAAATTCAAGTTTGAGTCACTTCCTTATGAAGGAATAAAAAATGTTTCTTTCGCCTGGAAAATACATCATGAACTCCAGCTACAACAGCAGGGTTAAATTTTTTAAATGATTCCCAAATATCATTGGTATTTTCATTCACTCTCCCTGATAGGACTAACTTCGATACCTTCTTGCTTACTTCCTAAATAGGTTCACTTATCTCTTCACATCTTGTCACCTTTTATGTATGTGAGAAATATATATTTCTAGGAAGTGTCTAATTTTAAAATAGTTTGGTATCCTAAGTAACAAATAACCAAATATTTTAATTCTTACCTCGAATTTTTCAGGAACATGAAGTTTAGGAGATGGAACTCCTACAAGGTAGTCAATTGCAACCATTATTACTATTGTGAGAAATACAGCAAAGTCACTGATTGTCGATCGCACCTATATTAAAGGGATTATGTTAAACGCAGAGAAACTATGTCTTTTCTAAATAATTCTCACCTTTCAAATTAAAATATGCCACTAGAAAGTGTGAATAAGGTTTTTAATTAGTGACATGCCCATGAAATACATTTATATCTAATATCTTTTCAAAGAGACAAAACACATTTCACAACATACTACCACCATCCCATTCCTCATGGTACCATTATCTTCCTACTGTTATTCAGAAATGTGATATACATTTTTCACTATAAGTAAGTTCTTTACCACTATTTGATATCAAGTATTTACCCCAAATAATGTATTACTGTTCTGAAAAAAAACAAGGAGACAAAAACTAAAAACATGAATACTATCAGGACTCCAAAACCACACCCCCATTACCTTAGTAGGAAAATACCGCTTGGTCTTAAATTGCTTGAGGAATGAAGACAGAAAAAATGTTGTGAAAAATAAGATGACACACCAAAAGAGCACATCTGGAATATAAGGGCCATGAAGACTACAAGCTGATCCTACAAATACACCATGAAAGGTTCTACATTCCTGGGGAAAAAGGAGGAAAAAAAATAGAAAAAGGAGAAAATGAAGAAGATTCTCAGGTATCTAATAAATTATCAGTGAACTCCACTGACTCAAAGATTCTAGTGACTGAAGACATGCCATTATTTTATATTTCACTTAGAAAGAAAAAATACTGCCACGTCAACTTTAACACATCATCAACCATAAGATATACTCTGAGTTCAGAGATGTTACAGTTTGAAAAACATGTGTATCTTAAGTCACTGGACTGAAATACAGTGCTTTGCCAAGTTATACCCCACGGTCCTTTCAATTCCATATTCCCTTTAGTGAATGTCTCGGAGTGAATATTAATTTCCACAGATTTTGTATGCATTCTTGCTGATCCGCAATTTTACTATCTTTTCTTTATTTCCAAACAAGTTGCTTAAAACAAAAGGAACCAACAAAAAATTGCTACTGCATCTACTTACAATGCTGAGTAAGAAATGGCTACAGTGCTAAATTCAAATCAGGAATAAAAACCGGGTGGCTTTTCTGACTTAACTGAAAACCATGGGTTTGAAGTATGGGACTAATTGCAGCAGAGCAATCATTCGAATAGTAATTCTATTTTTTTAAAAATCTTCATCAATTATATGGCATAATATAATGTAATTTTCTATTGACCTAATTTTCCTTTTGGGGAAAAAGTACTGAAAGGCAACCAGAGATTAACAATGATACATATCACTAATGTTACTTATATTCTAAGGAAACTCATTTTAACAAACACAACTCAGATTTACCAAGAGAGAAATAGTCCATTATTCTCAATTTCTAATTGCTGAGATTAGTACAGCTACAGATTTTCATCGTGGATCACAAAAATAAAAGCTATAAGTATAAAAAACCAACAAATACAAAAACAAAACTGTGGGCCTTTTGAATATCAAGAAAACAAATGCAGAAGACCATTATCTGTAGTATCAAGACCTCCTATTCACCACGGTATGAGGTCTTTTTTAACAGATCACTTTCATTTGAGCACCTCTATTAACTCTTTGGTAGCAAAACTGACTTTTTAATAAAACAGTGAAGCATTAATCTAGGTTGATTACTGATCTATAAATGTGTTTTAAATCAGCACTGTCCTACAGAACTTTCTGTGCTGACGGAAATGTTCTATATCTCCACTGTCCAATGTAGCAGCCATACGAACAGACTGAGGTCTTGAAACATGGCTAGTGCAACTGAGAACTGAACTTCTAATTAATTGTATTTAATTTAAATTTAAATTAATTAATTGGTTTAAATTTAAATTAGACATATTTGGCCAATGGCTACTATAGTGGACCATACAGACTTAAATTATTAGTGAGAGAAAATTGCAGACGGCACCCTTCCAATTACATATCGATACCCTTCCAGTAATATAACTATATCTTTAGTGAAAAAACAATGACCTATAATCACTTATATGATATAAAAAGCACCAGAGAAGCTCAAGAGCTCTTGATTTTAATTGATATTGCCAGAATCACTTTATACCTTAATACCAAAGCCCAGTCTGGGAAGTGCCCTGAACAGATAGACACTCTATGGCCAGAACAACATTATAAGAACATGTGGTAGTACTCCGTACACAGTAGGTGCTCATTACCTGTTTTTGTCCTGTTTCCCTTTTTAGGTGTTTCAGTTACACTAGTTTTTACAGACTAGACTACAGAGTAGACCACTATGCCAGTTAAACCAAGTTCAGTTTGATATCGAGGACATTAGGAAAGGATTCATGATCTTCTAAATAAGCTGTTCATGGAGGAGATAAACTGATATACAGAGAACAGAACAATGGATATGGACTGTTCTGTCAACCCCAGTATATTCAACCATAGTCCTAGTAAACACTTTCTTTGAATTTATCAATCTACAATCTACATGGAATTAGATACCGGAAGTATATTCACACTTTTTAATTAATTAAATCTTGGAAGTCACATTTAGTTCATTTTTATCCTCCTTACCAGGTTCATTCTTTCCAGCCTACACTTTTCACCGCATGATACATAAACATGTGGTAACTCCTGTCTGCTCAGCACAACACTACACTCTGAGAACACACGATACCTACTGATCAAGAGGAAAATGTAGGTCTACTCATAAAAAGCTAAAGAACTAGGTTAATGTTTGCAAAATCCTTTATGTTATAATGTACTCACAGAAACAGTGAGATTCCCCCAGAAAATATCATCTGCTGTTAAATTCTTTTCCTTCCATATTTTTAGAGTTTCATTGCTAGGGTTAGGAGGTTCAACACATACACATCTGAGAAATGAGAACAGGATAAAATATTAAGGGTCCTGCATTTCATGTTTACATTTTATTAAATCAATCACACAATGTGGTAGCTTTTTTTTTTTAAATTTATTTATTTGACAGATAGAGATCACAAGCAGGCAGAGAGGCAGGCAGAGAAAGAGAGAGAGGCTTTAACCCACTGAGCTACCCAGGCGCCCCAATGTGGTAGCTTTTTGTTGCTGTTGTTAGATCTTATTTATTTGAGAGAGAGCACACGTGCGTGTGTTATGGGGAGGGGCAATCGGAGAGGGAGGAGCAGACTCCCCACTGAGCAGGGAACCCAGTCATGGGGTTAGATCCAAGACCCTGAGATCAGGACCTGAGCTGAAGGCAGACACTTAAAACACTGAGCCATCCAGGCGCCCCTGTGGTAGCTTTTAATTAATCTTTTTTCCCATGCTGCAATGCACGGAGATTAAAAAGTGAAAACGCATCAGAAACAATGGAAGGGAACAAGATTTGGCCTATGTAAATAAAAACATAATTAATATACAAATATCAATACAATGATATTTTAGAGTACCTTAATGAAACCTGTCACATATATCCCTTGGGGAGGGATACTATTTTCTTTAAAAATATGACAAGATACCACCATGTTTAGCAAGGTCACTCTCTACTAAATATTACCTACTTAACCCTCAAGGGAGCTATTCTGCCTCTCGACACACACATACACAAAACACACAGATTCCCAATAAAGCGATACTCCTATTAATGCTTTGTACTCTGACAAGCCCTGTCTACTCATGCTCATCCTTCACTGATCTTAACATTCATTCTTACAGAAATAAAGTAACATGATTTTTCACCAGGACAGGACTAGGAAGGTCATAAGGAGATCACAGAGTTCAGTTTATATCCAGAACTATCTCATCTAAAGACAAGCTAGAAGCACACACAAAGAAATCTCTAAATGTGAATTTTAAAAAGAAAAAGAAAAAAACAATAAAAAATAAAAAGAAGCAGCACACAGGAATATTCCCAGTTAGATTATGAGCTGTTCTGAACATAGGCAAGAGGCTGGACTTTGGATTCATTCCATGCTCTATCATTTACTAGCTGACTCGAGGCAGGTTTTAACCTCCATGAGGCTCAGTTTCTTCATATACAAAAGGGGCTATGATACAAATAATCAAGTCACATGTGATATGAATTATGCAACACTGCTAACACAGTACCTGCAAATGCTCACAGGATGTCAGCTGACTGAATCACGATCACATGTAATTACTCAGTTAACCAGAAGCAAATACTATTCTGATTGGCTGGCACTAGCTATAAAAGCCATGCTTCATAAAGATGAAAGGAACAGGAAAGAGGAAAAAACCAAGAATAACACTTGAAAAATTAACTAGTTTAAGAGCAAAGATGATAGCACAAAACAGAGTTGGCATCAGAATGTCTCTCCTCTCCTCAAATAGGTCAATATCTCATAGAAATTTCCATATCCCTCCCTACTCTGTCCATCAAAGTTGAGTATGCAAGAAAGGGATGGAGGGAAAGGGGAGAGCACAGGGATTTGAGACTTGGGTAGGCAGAAGGAGGGAACTGTATCCTTGTTTGTTGGTGACCACTTTCTCCATGTAAGTCAACCAAATCCAGGATCACATTTACACCAAGCATGACTGCTCAAAACAGCAAATATAGGTCTCTATCTACCTAGATACATTTAATTTTAACAACCTATTTGACTTTACTGAATATATTTGTAACTATTATAATTACTTTTCAAATCTTATTTTATTCTAGAGTCTTTAAATATTTTCAATTCATGATTTTCTTACCACAAGTACTGCACGAAATATTACACATGAGAGTATACTGAAATTATACTTTAAAAATAAATACTATCAGACTTCAAATACAAATTATTAGACTTCAAAAAATGTTAATAAGATAAAATTTTATCAAACTTTAAAGTAAATATTATCAGACTTCAAATAAAAATTATCAGACTTCAAAATGTTAATGCAAATGCAATATACGAAAAATGTAAGAAACAGAGGAGTACCCAGGTGACTCAGTTGGTTAAGCGTCTGCCTTCGGCTCAGGTCATGCTCCCAGAATCCTGGGATGGAGCCCCGCCTCGGGTTCCCTGCTCAGCGAGGAACCTGTTTCTCCCTCTGCTTCCCATTTGTGCTCTCTCCATCTCTCTCTCTCTCTCCCAAAAAAATAAATAAAATCTTAATATATATAAAAAAGAAAAAAATAAAAGAAATATTACATCCTACATTCAGGATTGGCTAAAGAATATAAGATCTAATATAACTGCCTGATTCAAATAGATCGCAGTTACCAATTAAATTTAAATTGACTGATTCAATTCAAACAGAAGACCAAAAATACACATACTTGAATAAGTTGTTTCAGGGAATAAAAATGATTGAATTTGTTCAACTGTATTTATGTTCATGGAGTGCTCTGGTAAAATCTCATCTGTAATAAACAAGTCAACCTCCATATAGCTAGTTGGGTAGTTACAGCTAGATATACAATGAGCATCACAATGCAAATAAATTCTTTTTTTTTGGCTCAAACATCTCTGCAAAAATACATTTTAATACCGGGGAAAATGGAATACACTTACGAGTAGTGGGTCAGTTCATCTAAATTGTTGTGCATATTAAATGCATATATTTCTCCTAAATGAAAGAGCTTCTCCAAAGCCTCATAGATGAATATGATGCAAATTAAAGCCGCAAAAGCCTCCTCTGTGAATCGAGTAATATAACACACAAGGCTGCTCGCATCTGTTGCAACCAAAACAATGCACAAGAAAGCAGTCCACAGACCAATACTGGTTCTTAATGACAGATAGGAAAGCTGATAATCTCTGTTTAGGAAAAAAACATGGACATGATAAACATACACACATGGCAAAGTATATCTTTAATTAAAATTTCATAACAAGCAATAAAAAGAGTATGGAAACATAAGATCCCGAAAAAAAGAGCAAATTACCAGATAAAAATAACAACTAAAGAAAGCTGTCTGTACGTTTCTGCTGTAACTGAAGAATACAGAATTATAATGGTTATATTTTACCTATACAAAAGATTTACAGTGAAAGTCTACCAGGTAATTAACATTCCAAAACCAAAGACCTCACTTTGAAATCAGTTCTAAGGAGTAAATGACAGATGTACATTCTATAGAACAACTAGACGTGACTCTCTAAAGACCCAGAAACTCTGTCAACATAATAACCACATCCCTGTCCCCTTCACTACCACCACCAATACCATCCCGCCTGCCACCAGTGTCACCGCAGGAAGTGACTTCATTTTTTAAACTCAGTGTCAAGTAAGAAATTACTTTAAGACCACAGGGTCCAGAACACTTCAGGACACTGCATTCCCTCTCAGTCCATGTACTTAGTATGCCAGATTGGAATCAGAATCAGCTTGTTCAGTGAAGAAAGAATCAGAACAAGATGAGTTAGATGAATCAAATATTTAATAATTTAAGTTGTTTCAGGCTAAAATATTCAACTACACTTGTCTCACAAAAGGAACGGTACTGGCCATGTCAAATTCCAAGTCTACCAGCTATAGTACCATGCACTGATTCCCACTGTGAATGACCCAGCCAGTGGAGACCACAACACAACAGATAGCTATGGCTGTCTGATTGATATGGCCTGATAGATAAAGTCAGCTTCAGCCTCCAAGATCCACCTCTTTTTAAAATTCCTTTGTATGACCAACATACCAACTAATCAACAATGAGTTTAACACCTTCTTAGTGGGTTTAAATTTGCTAGAACATAAGATTCTTATTGCCCGAGTGATTTGTTGACCAGGACTCAAATCCACTGATTTTATACTCAAGGTGACCGGGGTAGGAATGATAGTAGGGACCAGAGTACGGTCAACTACATGGCAGCCCCAAAATTCTGAAAATATATAATATATCAGGTCCTCTTTTTCAGCTACTAAATACATAAAGTACCTTTAACTAAAGTTAATAAACAATGTAATTATACACATATGATAAGTAAATAACAATTACGTACCTGCAGAATTTAAATAAAATTTTTTCAAACACTAAAACTGGACCTGTGCTCCCCAATATTGTTAGAGGTTGCCCAGCAAACAACGAATAGGCAATCCCAGTTAATGATGCTCCAAAAAGAGACTCTATTGCACTCTGTTTAAGGAAAAAAGAAATGAATAGAAGTAATACATCATAAACCTATCTCTAACCTACCAAAATACATATAAGACATCTGGAAAATAAAAATACTAATCAAGCAGTTAAAAATATAAAGCAGACACAACTTTTAAGTCAAATTTAAATTTTAAATATGGAAAATTACAAATACATTTTAAATACATAGGGAAAACTGCTTTGTTTTCATATTAAAAGTGAACTTTTACAATCAACCTTTATTCAAAACATTATTGTGGGAGGCCAGGAGGGAGAAGTAAGTGCAAGAGAGATATAAAGATTTTAACTCTATCTATAGGTATTTCATTTTTTAAGTTTGTGGGGAGTACAAAGACATTTGTTATTTTTGATGTTTTTGTTATGTCTGAAATAGTTCACTTAAAAAAAAACAGAAAACATTAAATATTCCATATGGTGTGCACAAAAACACTTTCAAGTAAATAAATCAGAAATTAACAACTGATGCCATCATTCTCAAAATGACTTCTAAAAAGCAATTTTCTACACATTTTAAAGAAATTCATTTTATATGATGGGCTTAACTAACAGATATCAAAAATAAAATGTTTTTACCCTAAAACAGATGGAAAATCTCTTTAAAAAACTCACAGCAACCATTAAATAAAGAGGTGGTTAAAAAAGATAAAATAAGAAAATGAAAGCCTCAGGAGAGTTTTACTTAAAGCGAGCATTTCGTTTCTGTACCACTACCAACATTACCTTTTAACTTATTAGACAATAAGGGGTACAGCCTATGCCACTAGACAAAGGGGAGGGATCAGAGAGAGAAGAGCAGTTTACCATTTACAAACATCAAGGTCAACGGAAGGCACTCTCAAGAGAGGAAAAGCCCATCGTTGGTAAGGCAAGGAAAAGCAGCTTATGAGAAACGCCCCTCCTGGACCTGGCAGGCAGCAGAGCAGCAGGCAAGAGCGGGCTTCAGAACCAGACTGGAGCAGGAGACCCATTTCTACTAGACTTTAAGCCATAGCCGTATCTCAAATGTTTCAAGCCCAACCTTTCTCTTTTAAATAGGAGTGACCAAAGCCAAGAGAACTTAAGGAAGCCATGTTTGTGCAAACACCTAGCAAGCCTACAGGCTGCCATACCAATGCACTCAATAAATGGCAGTAAATCTCATCATCAGTAATAACAATGTCTTCCAAAATCAAAATCACAAAAATAATAGTATGCAGTAAAAGCATTACTCAACTATTACTATAAAAATAGAATCAAACTCACATATTTTTGGCAAGACGAAGTGTCCATATTAACTGCTAAGCCATTATAAAATCCTTAGTTCAATTAGACTGTATAATTTAGGAATGAATTTAAGTAGAGCTCAAGTCAAAGAAAAAAATGTCTAAATAATGTCTACAGAGATAGAAAGCAAAAAATTCAGAAGAGAACCAAGGAGATGGCAAAGAAATGCTAAGGGGGGGAGGGTGAGAGGGATAGGCACAAAATTACAGTTTTCCTTCCAAAGATCATGTTGAAAAGGCAGAACCTGCCAGATGAAGACCTTCCCTTCACCACCCCCCCACTGCTCTCCCAACCTCTTATTGTCACATTCACTAGCTCCTTTACCCAGATCTATTCTTTTTCTAATGTTGTTATGTTTATTCCCAAACTGAAAGGTCTCTCTCCCTAAAGAAATCACTGCCCCACCACCCCGCCTTCCCCTCGTGACATTCCCAAGTTTCCACTGTAGCCATCAGAAGCCCTACCGTTATCCTCCCCATACACCTCGCCACTGCATGGCACTGACCACTCCACATTCCTCTTCACTCTTTTTCTCAAAGCCTCTATTTTGGTTTTTGCAAAATCACATCATGGTGATTCCTCTTTTGAAGTTCTGACAGTGCCCATGTCTAATTTGCCATTTTTCTCCTCATTTTCATTCTTCCTCTAGTCCACAAATGTAACTTCCCACTTTTTCTCCTCTCCAGTCACTGTAAAATCTCTCCCTTGTTAACCTCATCTATTCCCAACCTTTGTTCTTCCTCCTTGCCGCTCTACAAACTCTGGAACTGTACCTTCTACTTGAGGTTCCAATAAAGCACCTGAAAGCAAATGCATAATCTCCCACCACTCTTCTGTGCAATACTCCTGATTTCTCTGTTCCTGGTACTTCAGCTGCTACAGCTCTTCCTTGATCTCACTCACATGTGGCACAGCACACCATGACCTGTTACCTACATATACACTATCTTCTTCTCTTCGGTTAGGGTCCATTTCACAGCTGTCTACATTCCCCCAGTGCCTCAAGCACTCCCACAGGTACGTGGTACTAAACAGCAGGATGAGAAGGGCAGGCAGTGCTGGACAGTCAAAAAGCAAGCAGCATTTCCATGATGGTAACAGACAGGACACATCTCCAGGGGACCAGCAGAGTTACATGTACAGTTTGAGACAGCATATAAAAGCAACTTACTAAAAATAGATTCCCTTGATACAATTACTGCAGAATAAGGTAAAAGAATCTAAATAATCAAAACCAGTATAGTTTCAAAGGAAATTTCAGTTGTCAAGTTTGTCTCAGGTTCAGCTCACGAAGTATTTTAATTGAATAATTATCATTACTTATTTAAATCTTTTATCTGTAAAAAATGAATTTCCTCCCAAGAGTAAATACAATTAAATAAAATACACTCAAGAATTACAAATAATCTCATTTACATGCCATTAAAATGTATATAAACAAAAAAATTAGTCTTTCAACAGTTTACAAAGCACTGGATACTCTGTTATCATGCCTCCCACAGCCCCTTATACAGCATTACCAAGAACAAAAAAATCATAAAAACTTTCACTTTAGTCATATCAAAATATGGGTGCAGTTTTCAGTTATACTTTCTAATTAAAATGTTATCTACCTTCACAAAAATTTAATAACAGCAAAATAACACTAAAAATCCACCATTTGTCTACAACTTCTGAAGACTAGTTGTGGAGTCAGGGCCTACCCACCAGGGCTGATGAGTTAATAATTGCATGGCTCTAACTAATCCTATGATGCCTTACAGAATATCAAGTAGCCCTGCTGGTAAATTCCCCCACCCATGACCCACCCGGCATCAGTTCAATTTGTCTCCCACAGGCAACCCTTCCCCACTCCCCACAACAAAGACAGTACAAGCCTTTTACTCAATTTATAAAACCATTCATCCAGCAAGCCAGGTTAAACTTTTTTCTTTTTTTTTCTCTTTTTTCTTTTTTTATTTTATTTATTTTTTACCTCAACTGTGCATCTTCTCCTGCTCAAATGGCTTCCCCATGTTTTCCATAGCAATTACCTTTGGGGGAAGTCTGCTTTGGGACAGGTTAATCATGCTGTGGGTAGACTCTTCAAATGAAAGTATGAATAGTGAGACAAATGCATACACACACTTGCCTCTGAAGAGCTAAGAGCCTGGCCACTACCAATCTTTGTACTCACTATTCTGCCTTCTGTAGCTTCTCCAAGCAGCCCTCCAAAAGTGATTACAGGAGACATACAGGCACAGTATAGGAAAAGAATCGAGGCCAGGCACTGTAGACTTAATGCATCCTTGAAGTCACTCAAGAAAAAAGGTGTTTTCCTTTTGATGTCAAGTATCAAACCACCAAAAAGCCTAAATAGGTGAGATGAAACTCGTCAAACTGTACACTAGAGGATTCTAGCTAGTTCAAACTAAAACTATGGGCTACATAAAACTGCTGGTGCCTAGTGTTTCGTCAACAAAAATTAATATCCTATTTAAATCATGATATAAATTATAGAAGATACACTCATTTAGTCTAATCCACGGATAGAGGAAAGGCAGATCTCATTAAGTTAAAAGACACATAAACATCTGTATTTTATGGACTATATATTAAGAAGACTGCAGGTAAATGATTTTATATGAGTAAATGTAATTTCAGACACAAATGCACAAGAAAATATACAATAAAATAAGTAAGACCTAACACTCCATTCATGAAAATGAGCATAAGCAATTCTATCAATTATTATCTACATTATAAATCTTAAAGGCAAATATCAGAAATATCAGGAAGGCAATTATAATATAAATCCTAAGTCCCCCAAATACGCTTTAACATGAATATAGTATGTTGTGCTTAGACTCAGTCAGTAGTGAATTAAATAATTCTAATGACTTTTAATATTAGTACCTCAATAACATAAGTATTTCTTGTCCAGGAGAAAAGCCTAAAAACCACTTCAGAGCATTTAATTTACTGAATATATACTCAAGTTCATGTACACATTAGTAAAACTAAGAGGTTTTAATTAGGAAATTTAAAATCTGTATTTGCACATTAAAGCCTTATCATTTTAATGTGTTTTTTTTTTTAATCAGACTCTTATATACATCTTATACAAGCTCTGTGAGGGATAGGGGCCTTTTCTTTTTCACTGCCTTTATCACCAGTGTCTAGAACACTGTCTAGGACATAGTAGGTACTCAGTAAATACTAGAGACAACTCAGTAATTCAAAAAGGTTTTGTGACTCATAAAACATACAATCACTCTGTAGAAAATACACCAAAAAATTAATCTTATGCTTTAAAATGCTTTGGATGTTTCAAGGTTTATCATTCTACCTTTATTTAAAGTTAATACTGAAATAAATACTAAACACACATTGACAAGTATAAGTTACTCTATAAAAAATGTGACAGCAAGGGAAATCAACTTGCAGTAAAAAAGGTGCTAATCTAGAAAATAAAACTGTATATTCAAATCAACAACTGTTTTATATTTTATGGGAGGCTCTTGTGTGACCATGAAATCAATGGGAGTCCTACTTGGTATTTCTCAATCACTAACCCTATCTCAGTCAGAGATCTAAAGAAATAACACTAACAGGTAGTATTAGACCACCACTTTCCACACCAGGGCAATCTTATTCTCTATGATAGAGACTATCTCATATATATTCTACAGAGACTATTTTCTATTGTAGAGATTATAATACATTAAGCAATGAATAAACTGTAAGTTTTAAGTTTCTCTAAATTTTATATTCAGTATGCCATTTGTTATGTTTCTTCTATATAGTATTCTTTAGGCAGGTCATCAATGCCATCTAATAATGTTTCTGTATAAAATAGTTTGATTTGCTAAACAAGTATTTAAGATTCAAAATCTCTTCTGTTCACTCCACCACCAATACATAACTATATCAATATCCACATGATTTGCTATGGTATGGAAATACTGTAACATTTCTCTACTTCTACAAAATATTTTAAGACAATGTTTGCACCCAGCAATATTTCTGTATTTATTGCAAAAATTAACGTCTTCAATAGTTTTTCTAGCTAGGTTTCTAAAGCTTATTACCATGGTTTAATTATGCTTCACTCTCTAATTTTATATTATCTCCTGGTATAATGCTCATTTAAGAGTTATAAGTCTAGGCACACACACAGAAAATCTCAGTTACAATTTCTCTCTATTCCTGTAATTCTCTACCTTCATATGGAGAATTTTAATAGCACTCCACACCTTCTTCAAGAACCTTCTGTATGGGTAATGTAAATCATCCTATATACTATGTAACTGCTTAATATTCTTACTGTATGATCCATAATATTTTCACTTTAAATTAAAACCTCATACTCAAAGTCCAAGTATATATTAGTAAATTTATTTTAAAATGAATAATTTTCCTTAACATCATACATTTACAAAATACTTTTTTTAAATATGAAAAAAACACTGTATAAGACTAACTTCCATATATTTAAAAAGAAAAAAAGAATTTTTATGCCTTCTTCATCAAATCAACCCTTAGCCCCCCAGAAGACTCCCACACTGAATCAGTATTTGTACCCACCGTCCAGTCCTCTGTAGCTCAGGCCCAGCATGGTGGTCGGCCTCTTTAGGAGTATCACCCGAGCTGGGGGCAGATCCATTGGGAAATACAGGAATCTTTCTCTTTTCCTGCATTTCACAAAAAACACATTTTCAGAATTCTGCTTTAAAAAAGCTAAGACGGTACCCTTGAATTAGAGGGAATAGGAGATCTTATGTTGATTACATATCTCATCAGTACTTCTAGAAAAAATGATTCTTAATATAAACTCCACTTTAAATAAACTGCACTTTAAAATGGCGTCTAATATTTGTCTCTATTAGTATTTATGCTTATGATTGGCTTTTTATATTTTGTATTTTAGTATCAAATATATGATGTATATTTATACTATTATATACTGATATACAATATCCAATATACTATATATATTTAATATCAAATATACTATGAAACACATTCATACACACTATTTCAAATCAGCCATAGGAAAATAAGTATCCAATAAAGCATCTCTCCAACCAGAATATTTAAAATATTGTTCATGCTAACTAATGAAAAGTATTATTACATTAATAAAAAAGTAAATGCCATATTTATTTTACCAAACTACTTCCCTGAAGACATTAATACAAGAGTTATCTGTTAAAATACATTTTAATAAAAATAAATTTCCCATTAAATCTTATTACTAATTCAAGATTCTTATGATAAAGGATGTCCCTGCCCCCCTCACCTGAAGATAAAAAAGCTAACTTCTAATTTGTTACTTATAGGGGTGAAAGGTTGTATGTGACACAGGGAGCAAGAGGGAAGGAGACAAAAAGAAAAACAGAAGAAAGAGAGAAAGGTGGGGGAGGAGTGTTCATCCTTGGATATGCTCTGAGTAAATTACAAACTTAAACTACGTGGTTTATATGTTCAGTAGTAAAACTTATCTATAATTGTATATTTACCATTTGAAAATAAATTAAAACTAACATATCCTAGCTCAAAGAGGAAAGAGAGAACAAAATTACAGAATTCCTAAAAAACAAAAATAATGAAAAATATTATGTAATACAATCTATGGGATATAGCATAAAATTTTATTACATAAAATATTATGTAATACAATCTATGGGATATAGCAAAAGCATCATTCAAGAAAATTAAGCACTTATATTAAGAAAAACAAAAGGATAAAAATAAATGAATTAAGGGGGCGCCTGGGTGGCTCAATGGGTTAGGCCGCTGCCTTCGGCTCAGGTCATGATCTCAGGGTCCTGAGATCGAGTCACGCATCGGGCTCTCTGCTCAGCAGGGAGCCTGCTTCCTCCTCTCTCTCTGCCTGCCTCTCTGCCTACTTGTGATCTCTCTCTGTCAAATAAATAAATAAAATCTTAAAAAAAAAAAGAAAATTAAGCACTTATATTAAGAAAATTTTACAAAAGGATAAAAATAAATGAATTAAATATCTAACTCAGGAAATGTGAAAACAAAATTCTTTCATGAAGTGAATGGAATGAAATAAAATAGCTAAAAGCAGAAACTGAGCCACAAAATGCTTTTTTAAAAAGGAAAAATGAAATAAGTTGTAAAAGCTGCTCTATTTGAAAAAATATAAACCATTAGCTAATACTCAGCAAAAGATATGACAAGGAGGCAACTTCAAACTGAGGGAAATTTTCTAAACACACACACACACACACAAACACAGACCATACTGTATAATGTTATGCAAATAAATTAAAAAACCTTGATGAAATGAGTAATAGACAAATAATACATAATTTCCCAAAACTGATACCAGAAAAACAGGAAATAGGTAATGTTCTAGGAAAACTTAAGATTGACCCCAGAAAAAAACAGAAAGCTTACACAAGCGAGTCACCACAGAAGAAATAAGCATATTGCTGAAGCCTACCACACAACCAAAGACTCAGAATCAGAACATTTTACAAAGGGATTCTTCCAAACTTTTAGAACCAAATCATTCCAGCCATTTAAAGTTTTGACACCACAAGGAGAGGAAAATTTACAAATTTACCTTTATGAAACAAATGTAAAGCGTGAATGGAGATAGCACAAAATACTGCAAACTAATCTACTTACAATGATGCAAACAACTCAAACAAAATATTAGAGACAACCAGCACTTTGAAGCTGAGTCTGGGCTTATTCTATCAACACAAGAGTGTTTTCGTATCATATACTCCTTTACTATGGTTCACCAAAATAATCGGTAAATAAAATTCATACAATCATCTCTAGAGATGCTAACAGGCTATTTGAAAAAATTTAACACCCACTTATATTAAAAATTTCAATGAAATAAAAATTAGGATACTTTCTTAGCATGATAAAAATGTGTATTTTGGCCTCCAATGTCAGTGACTTAATGAGAGAAACATTAAAAACATGGACTACAGTTCAGGGGCGCCTGGGTGGCTCAGTGGGTTAAAGCCTCTGCCTTCGGCTCAGGTCATGATCTCAGGGTCCTGGGATCGAGTCCCACATTGCTCAGCGGGGAGCTTGGGCTTCTCCATCTCTCTCTCTCTCTGCCTCTCTGCCTACTTGTGATCTCTATCAAATAAATAAAAATAAAATCTTAAAAAAAAAAAAATCATGGACTACAGTTCGGAACAAATTCAGAAATGCCCATTTAGGGGCACCTGGATGGCTCAGTGAGTTAAGCTCTGAGTTTCAGCTCAAGTCCCAGTTTCAGTGCCATGAGATGAAGCAGAGTCTGCTAGAGATTCTCTCCCTCTCCTTCTATCCCACCCACTCTACTCACATCTACACAGGAGTATTCTCTCTTTCTCTCTACAATAAATAAATCAATTTAAAAAAAAAAAGAAAAGAAATGCCTGTGTAAAGTCAACTACCACTTAATACTACTAGAGTTTCAGTAAGTACAATTAGACAATAGAAAATGTATTAGAGCTGGAAGAATGAGAAAAGGAGGGATAAAAAATTATCTGACTGCAGATGATATGACTGTAAAACTTACATACAATGAAAGAACTAGGAAGGGAGGAAGATCAGAAAGAAACATACAGCAACAAATAGCCTTCATAAATAGCCTTAATATTTACTTAAAATAGCGTTCATATTTACTTCATAAAAGTAAAAACTGGTGATATAATGAACAAAACCCTCATTTACAACAGAGACAATAAAGACAAAATGCTAATGAATACACTCACCAAGAAGTGTGTAAAGCGTAGATAAGGAGAACTTTATTGCATTCCTTAAGGACATAAGAACTGACTTGAAATAGGAAAACAAGTGGGGGAAAACATACCATATTCTTGAATGATTCAATGTTACAAAGATGTTAATTCTCCCTCAGTGCATTTACAAATTTCACAATTTTTGAAAAATCAGGTTTTATTTCTGGAAATTAAAGCTGATTTCAAAGCTTACATAGAAAAATAGACATGCAGAAACAGCAAAGAAAATTCAGAAAAGAAAAAATAATAGGTCAAGAGGGAATCTAGACCTACTAGATATTCATATATGCTAAAAAGCCTCAGAAATTAAAGTGTAGAACTGGTCCATAAATAGACAGGCTATGGAAAAGAAATTCTAGAAACAGACTTGAATGAAAATGGAAATTTAGAAAATGTAAGGCAGCAGCACTTAACACTTAACTTTTTAATAAACTAGAACAAAAAGGCAGCTAAAAATTTAGATGAAAAACAAACTTGGATGCATACTCCACATAATACACCATAATAAATTCCAAAGGATCAACAAGTGAGTTCAATACTAAGAAAAGGTGTTTTTTTTGAGGGGGGTTGGAGTGATGAACTACAGATTACCAAGAATATTCAACTTCACTAATTACATAAGTGTACATTAAAACCACTTTAAAGTTCTTGACATAGTAGGATAAAGATAGCTATCAGACTGACAAATACTTAAAGTCTGACAACACAGTTAGTGAGGCTGTAGGGAAAGGCCATTCATCAGCGTGGGAGTCCAGAACAGTGCAACCCAGTAAGAAGGGATTCTGGTAGTATCAACTAAAATTATAAGTAAGTTCCCATGTGAGCCAGCAATCCTATTTCTGGGAATCTACCCTATAAATACACCTACCTAAGACTAAATTGGCATATCAATACTGTTCTATGCTTTGTAAAAGCAAAAGCCTAAGCCCAGGAAAAGCACAAACTACAGGATATCCATAAATGACCCATAACAAAGCTATGAGAAAATGAGAAATATTTCTAGGATATATTATGATCGAATCTCCAGGATATATTGTCATATGAAAAAAGCAAAGTGCAGAACAGTCCATGTGGTATGTTAACTTTTGGTAAGAAAGAGAAGGAAATAGGACTATATTCATATTTCCTTGTACTGAATGAAAATTAGAAGGATAAACAAAAAACTAATAATAAATGGTCCTCTCACAGGAGGTGGGTATAGGGTTTTATAAGAAGGTAAATGGAATATGGTAGGAGTTTACATTTTTATATATAGTTTTGATTTCTGAATCATAAAAATATTCAATTCAAAAATATTTTAACTAAGAAAAAGTAATTCACTGAATTGTGTAGATTCTTACCTGAGAAGGAACACTTTTTGGTGGCTCTATGCGTATTGAAGGATCCCACTCTCCTGGAGGTAGGACAGTTACTTGATCTAAAAATTCATCAATTCCAGATAAGAGGTCATTTCTGTCTTTTGCCTTATAGGCTACATCATGAAAAATCTACCAAAAAAAAATGGGTAAAAGGATTTTAAAGCTGAAAGAAAATTCTACACATAGTAAATCCACTTTAGATATGATAAATAAGTCTAACACTTAATTACAAAATCTCTACCCCAAACAGAGACAGCAGACCTGGTTAATATAAGTCATGTTCAGTGAAAAGGTTCAAAAACGGAAGAGAGAAATTATGGAGAAAAAAAAGCAAGAAGGGGTAAAAGACGAAATCCTGAGCAAAACCCAAAGAAATGATATCCTAAAATGCAGGATGGACAAAATTTCAAGAAAGTGGCCAATAACTCCAAATACGGGGGGATGGGGAGGAAGAGAAAAAGACCAAAAAGCATCCACTGATCTTGACAGAAAGGTCTCAAAGACCTTACCAAAGGCAAACAGTTGAAGTGGTAATAAGATAAAATAGTACAGACAGCAAGGACAATTTTGTAAGCTTCACTATGAAGAAAAAGAAAACTAGAGTATGTTTCACAATCACTGCCCGCTTGAAAAGGATCTGAAATTCCACTTCTAAGAAATTTTATAATATGATATTCATAATGAGTATCTACCCCTTGGGACATTTTAATTACCTCATCTGTCATGAGAGTGGCTATTGATCTTCCAATTTCATGGTACTGTGGTGCCTTGCCTGCGGGACCCAGTAACAGAAACAAAAATCTAAAGAAACATTAAAATACACAGACTTTAATAAAAACAACATATACAAAAAGACCGAGGCAATCATAAAGAAATAATTCAAATATAAACACAGAAACAACGTTCAGATCTCTTTCCCACCTCCCACACTAATCAGTGAGAAAAAGATGACACTCTACTCACAGTAAAGAAGACCACAAAACTAATAAGCAAGGCATTCATAATTAACTTTCTACCAAGTTACTGCTCCCCATCTTCTTTAGGGTAAAAAAATAATTAGAGAATTGAGAGATTTATGATAAAAGTTCCCCTTTTCTTTACCCTTTTGAATCTGAATAAGCAATTTTATCTAATCTGTACTGATGAAAAAGTAAATTAGCGAATAATGGAAATACCAATCCCACTAAATACTTAGAAGTAAGGTTTACCTAATAAAATAGTACAGAGTATACACAAAAAATTCATAATCCCTCAAATTATGGTCTGGATAAAGACTCTACTGCGGTAAGTAAGGGACTATGCAGGGGCGCCTCGGTGGCTCAGTCTGGTTTTTCTTTTTTTTTTAAAAAAAGATTTTATTTATTTATTTGTCAGAGAGAGAGAGAGAGAGAGAGATCGAGATCACAAGTAGGCAGAGAGACAGGCAGAGGCAGAGGGAGAAGCAGGTTCCCCGCCGAGCAAGGAGCCCGATGTGGGACTCGATCCCAGGATGCTGGGATCATGACCTGATCTGAAGGCAGCTGCTTAACCAACTGAGCCACCCAGGTGTCCCAGTGGCTCAGTCTATTAAGCATCTGCGGCTCAGGTCATGATCCCAAGCCAAGGTCCTGGGATGGAGCCCCACCCCTCCTCAGCAGAAAGCCTGTCTCTACTTCATCTCTCTGTCAAGTAAATAATTAAAAATCTTTTTTAAAAAAATGGAACTCTGCAAGGAAAAAGAATTTTTATTCACAACTCCACAAATTTAACATCAAATTTCATATTATTTTATTTTTTAAATTTATTCATAAATGACTAAATAAAAAGTATTTAACTTCGTACTTAGGTATATCCTCATTAACACTACAGTAAGATATTAATATTCACACCCAAATTGGAAGTGCTCATCTTCTTGTTTCGTGAGAATTTAAATGTGAAGCTACAGAATTCTTTTTCTCACTTATCTTAATACAATACCATTAATGTAACCCAGGAAAACATACCAGAAATAGGCATATATACTCTAATTAAGTTACAATTAATTCTTCATCTTTACTATTACAAAAAATGGTTTTTGAGTATTCTTAAAATTCTTATTTACAATTAAATTTATATAGTCAGTAGCTAATAAACTGATTATCCTATAACACAACTTGCTAATTCTTAGGTATACTGAACAGAAATTTTTGGTCAGGTCAACAAAGCATTTTACTTAATTCAGAGGCATTTTATTACATTTAATCAACCCTATGAAGTAATCACATCTTCATTTTATAAATGAAGCTTAGGAAATTTAAGTCAGGCTTGACCTTCCCAGAAAAAGTGACCCAGCGAAGATTCAATTCCATTCTGACTCCACAGAAGATAATAGGTCTAAAATGATGAGCTGCCTTTTAAACCAAAGCTCCTAAAACACCAAACCTTTTATAAAGGTATAAATGCTAATTATTTTCTAAAAGGATGTTTTCTTTTTGTTTTTAATTCCAGAAAGGAAGATAACTCTTTTATGCTCTACTAGTCAAAGCATTCGGTGCAATGACAATATTAACAATTAAAATAAGCTTTTAAAAGCAAAAATGCTCCTTTTAACCAATAGATAAAATTTTTTAAATTTGAGCCATGCTGAGAGTGTTAATCGGAACTAACCCTACCTCGTAGGAACAGGGACTTCAGTCAACCCTGAGAGGAGAACAGCAGGAGCCAGTCTCACAAATGCAATGATAGGTCTTTCCAAAAAGTCTACTTCTCCCACCAGAACATTGGACGCCTCGGCTCCCGAAGGAATTTTTCTCATGAAATTCATATCAACCTATTGACAAATAAATAATAATTAAAATCAAATTTGTATGGTATTTTTAAGTCTATTTAGAGGTAAACAGGAAAGAAAAACTCCTTTTAAGGCTACTATTTGCTAAAAAAAACCAGTGATCTAATAGATGTAAAAACACCAAAATTCTCACACATATAAAGAATGGAGTAGACAAATACAAAAAAAGCAAGCAGAACACATCTATCAAACAATGCTCCCAACTGTTTTTTCTTTACTATTTCAGAGATCTAAATTTTCAAACATACAAACTAGAGAAAATTTTCAGTGATTATAGCACTATTCATTAAAAACTATTAAGGACAAAAATATATTCACAAACTAACAATGGCTCATGAAATTATACACAGTGCTAAAAATTATTCATTTCATGATTATTTTTGTTTAATCTTAGAAATGAATTAGCCCTTTTATATTTTACTTATTTTGTTTTAAGTCCTTTTTATTTTAAAAAAGCTCTGTGTATTCCTATTTTCATTAGGTGGCAAAAAACTTTTTATTTTTATTTAAAACTAAAGTAAATAGCCATCGCTGGTATAGATTTAGAGATAGTGCTATAAAATCAAATTTAGTAGTCTGTGTATAATTACAAAGAAAAGGTTATCAACATAATATCAAAGTATGGGAACTTCATTTCTATGCAGTTTCACACAAGTCACTAAACGACCACTTACAGGGCTATCTATGAGAAATGAAACCAGCACTTACAGCGGGCCTCTTGAGTCCCACACCCAGTGTGCCACAACTACAGTGCCAGGAGGCAGACTCCTGCCCAACAGGAGACAAGGAGGGGTACACAAGGATAGGCCAAGTAAAAATAAGTAAAACTGTGACAGAGGAACAGAAATAAACGGCATCTGCCATGTCTAGAGGAGATGTCTAATGAAAATTACATTTATCCACTTAACCAGAATAAGCTGCAGTATGGTTACTAAACACTTTCCACTCATCTGAAATAACAGAGGTACCAGTAAAAATATGGTCAAGTTAGAATAGAAGAATTAAAAATACTTTTATAATTTTAGAGCAAGAAGCTCAAGCAAAACTATACTGCAAATCATTTATTTATATTCCTTTTCTGCAAAATGTGATTTATAGATTTTATACCATAAGAGGCTTAAGAAAATGCATCTTACTTGAAATAGTCACATTTAATTTAAAGTCTTAAATTGGATACAACGATGTTAAAATAGAGTGTCTTACAGCAAACTAATCAGAAATTATAACAGCTACACAGAATCAACTATTCAGAAGGAATACTCATAAAGTATGCTTTAAATTCAACTGCAATTTGAACTTAAGGGTTTTTTGCACAGTTCTTTTGAAATTTTGAGTTTTCTATTTTTATTTTACCTAAACACTCAACTACCAAAATAAAAAATCACAGCTGAGATAGGTAAGTTGTGTTTAAATCCATGCCTTTACCTACCCATGAGGATACACCAATATGTTTCCCAGGGACATTCCAGAAAATACTGACACTGTAAGACAGTAATTCTGGGATCTTATTACAGCCAAGAAAAGGCTGAATCACCAGTGCTGTAACATAATTCCCAGAATTATTCTTTCTGCTGGAAAGTAGCTCCAAAACAAATGACAAATTCAAAAGGTACTAAAGTTTCATGATATCTATGGATAGGTAAGATGGAAATACCATATTATTCACATATTCTTTTGTCAAAATTCCTGAAACTAGTAATATAGAAAGATATTCAAATGCTCTTAAGACTGTTAACTTTCTCGTAATTTTTGACCTTAAGTATCACAAGTATCACATGTAGGCTTGTAATCACCAATCTATTAAAAAATTATTATAATCAGTGTTAATAAAGTCACATTGCTAGTGATCTTCTCAGTGATTATAAAAATCTCAGTGATTAAGAAAATTTACCAGGAATGACAGAATTACCTTGCTGAAGTCAACAGTACTATTTTCTCTGCTTCCTCCACCTCCATTACCTTTAATTTCTCCACTTTTACTATTGTCCAGGTTTCCAGGTGCAGACTGTGGAGAGGCCAAAATACCTGTTTTTAAGAACCAAGATATTCCAAATCAGTAAGGAGGAAATTCACTTTGTAAACTGACTCTGCTCATATCCTGAAAGTGATAATTTATTAAAAGCAAATGTGCAAGGTTTAAAAAAAAAAAAAGTGCCAAGTGTTAGTATCATACCAGCAAGACTAGAATAACATTTTAAGCAATAATGAAGCTGTATATTTTAACATTTAAAAATAATTGGAATTTACAAAAACGGTGGCCATTTGCAAAGAGAAGGAAAAAGTGAGTAGGTGAGGAACACAGAAAATGGAAGACCTGAGTCTGACTACACCACTACAAATAGTCAAGGAATGCACTTGCAATGTACATAAACACACATGCCAACTGCAGAGCTTAATGATGCCAAATTACACTTGGCATACTTACATCAGTGACAATATTTATTTTCTGATAAACCTTAAATGCAACTCAGAAAATCCAAGAGCTCCATCAACTAGATGTAGGTTAAATTTATCATAATCTTCCACCATAATGATTTCCTCAATAATTTCATTTCTCTTGAGTAGTATTTACATGCTGCCTACTGCCATTACTCCTAAGAAGTATAACTTGAAAATACAATAGCAATGTTTTTACAGTATAAATACAAAAGTGTTTTATAATCAAACACATCTGTGTTGAAATAAGCACCCTTTGCCACTTTGTAGCCGTATGACTTTAACTCACTCAACCTAAAAGCTCAGACAAATCTGTAAAATAAGCTTGTTTAGATTACAAATAATAGATATACATTCTATCATTAGTATGCTCATTTCAAGTGATAATCCAGCAGCAATATTTCACAACAATAAAATAATCAAAAAAACCCTCTAGCCTATGACCAATTGTTATCCCTGTGAAGTCTGCAAAAAGCTCAAGTCTCAATGTTTATAAAGTACATAACACAGATTTCTACCACTAAATGTATCTCACTTTTTCAAAACACCCAGGATATTCTAGTTCAAGAATATAGCTTATTATTGTCCAAAACACTGAGCACAAGAAAAAATGTGGTAGGCTGACCTACAACAGACCTGACTTTTAGTTTTAACTCTGCCACTCACACAACATCTAGCTACCCACAGAAATTCAATTAAGCAGTTTGTGCCTAAATCCTATAAACTTCAAAGTTAATATTGGTAAATTTCCTGAATTTTAAGCACATCGGATATATCTGATCCATGAGAGGGAATTTTCATTTTTCTAGAACACAGTGTGACTAATAATTGAATCTACGTCATTTGGGTTTACTACTCCAACGCAGTGACCAAAGACATTTGTGATATCCCCTTCCCTTGTTAAATACCTAAAACAGGATGTTATCATGACCCAAAAACCTAAAAATAAAAAGCATATATAACTGTTGGGGTGGCTGACTGGCTTGGTCAGTGGAGTGTGCAACTCCTGATCTTGGGAGTTGTGGGTTTGAGCTCCACACTAGGTGTCAGATTACTTAAAAATAAAATCTTAAAAAAAAAAAAAAGCATATACAAACAATTTAGCTACATGCTCTGGAAGTGTTAAACAATTCTCAAATAAAAACTATATGCTAAAACTTATCTAATTTCTACCACCTTAGCTGAGCAGAATAGTTACTATGATTCCTCTTCTTTGACCTTTGCCTCTGAAATTCCAGAAGAGAGTCCATTCCTTTATTAAAATACATGCCCAGTTTGGCTGGGGAAGTTGGGGGGGGGGGATGAAAAAAGGTTAACCAGTATTTTTCAGTGGCATATATTCAGTCCACACATGTATAATCAAAAGAATATATATGCAATTTCCCAGAACAGTGTCAGCCACCAGATTTTAGAGAGAAGAGTAGAACGGAGACTATGGGGAGAATGTAAGGATATAGTGGGAGCGGGAAGAAGAAATGATGTGGAAATGCGAAACTGATAAAGTTAGAATAGGATCTGAAGTCATCCAGCTAACCTGGTCATTCTAAACCTATTAGAACTGGCATAAGAAGTATACGTTAAAAGTTTTTCACCAGTATCTTCTCTATGTAGTCCTTCCCAATCTCAGCTAAGTTAAAGCTGTTTCTCAACCAGTAAAGGAAGTCTCCCTGCTTGTACAATAAATTCCAGTGCTCAGAATTAAATGAGTAAATTCCCCCAAATTAAAACTATCACTAGCACAGATAACTCAGAAAGACTGTACTTCTTGGCTTTAAGAAAAAACAATGTCTGTATATATATAAAATCAATACTCGGATTTAAAAGTCATACTTTAGTTAGTAAATCTATTCTTTTGTCTTTACAGTTTTTCTCACAATAACATATCTACCTAGAGAAAGATAAATCCAAGGTATCAGAGTCTTCTGCCACTAAAAGATTGAAAATAGAAGCAGCTGGAGCAGTGATGCACAAAGAGAAGATTCTGTCCCCCAAGAGACATCTGGCAATAGGGAGAGACATTTTTCATCACCACAACTAGGGAGTAATACTGGCAGCTAGTGCAGAGGCCAGAGATGCAGTAGAACATCCTACAATGCACATGATAGCCCCTCATGACAAAGACGAGTCCAGTGTCAACAGTGCCAAATTTGAAAAACAGGGAGTCAGAAGATAGTTACAAATACTAGAACTAAGCTTAACTCTTTTACATGTAATTATTCTCCAAAGCATAATAGGAAACACCACTTTCTTTCTTACTATGGGTATGCACAAATCATGATCCCATGATACAAGATCTAGGACATCAGTCTCTTCAAAATGACGCTAAGGCCACTTTCCTCCTGTAACATAACAGCAGACTTCAAGGAAACTCAACCAGGGTTTCTAGGTGTTTTAAGCACCATAGGCAATCATACCAGGGAACAACATATAGCTGTTCCTATAGTTTTAATTATATACTTTCTATACATGTCTTTTTAAACAGTAATTATGGGCTTTTTCTTGTCTTTAGAAATTCCTCTCTTTTCTCTCCCTTCTAATTTCTTTTCTTTAAATCTCATGGCATACTTACGGCAGAGGAGAAAAAAAAAAAAGCTGAATTTCTTCAATTTTCAGTTAATTGCTATCTTTATCTTCTTAACAACATGGCCTAACAAGCTACTGTAAAACCGTGTATCATCTCCTAGTTCCCTTATAAAATTTATAATCCCTCATAGAAGCTGGTAAAACAAGAAATGTTCAGTACTACTGCTAGATAGAAGTAAAAACAAATGTGAAGGATTAACTTTAAAATCACTTTTCTTGGGGCACCTGGGTGGCTCAGTGGGTTAAAGCCTCTGCTTTTGGCTCAGGTCATGATCTCAGGGTCCTGGGATAGAGCCCCACATTGGTCTCTGCTCAGTGCGTAGCCTGCTTCTCCCTCTCTCTCTGCCTGCCTCTCTACCTACTTGCAATCTCTGTCAACTAAATAAATAAAAAATCTTTTAAAAAAATAATGACCTTTCTTCAAAGAAAAATAGTAAGTCTTGCTGGTTCTTTCTAATTAAGACTATTGATTACTTCTGAGTAAATAATTATAGGTATTTCTTTTTGTTCAGTTACCTTATTACTATACTATATATTTTCTACAAGGTATTAAAATCTACAATGATATATTATACTGTAGATTTTGCTGTGGATAGATCTGAGTTCAATTCCTGGTCATTTATGGCATGATCTTAATAAGTCTTTGTTTTCTTGATTTATAAAATAGGGAATAACAAGAACCTCATCAAACTGTTAGGACAATTATAAATATATTTGAAAAGTAATACCACTGCATGTAGAACAAACTAGAAAACAATGGAAGCTATAGCTATGGTCATAATTAATGTACAATGATTTAGCCACCATATGTCCATTTTTTACTTCTAGAAGTATGGGGATTTTTTGGCAACTACAATAAGCCTTGATTAAACATACTTGGTATGTCTGGAGAAATTCAATACAGAGAAAGAGAAGTTTGTCATATATGATAGGATCTCAAGGATTTTGTCAGAGGACTTAGGCTATCACTTACTAGTTCTATGATCCAGGGAGAAGTTCTCTAGCTTTTCTGAGTTTCTGAGTTTTAGAATCTGAGTTTCTGAAAAATCGGTGCATCCAACTAAATGACACAAATTTTAATACAAACTGAATAGCTAATACAATAAACATAAGTTATCAGTGAAGCATTAAATGTTATTGGTATTATGAAGAAATGAAAAAATACTTCTATGATTAAAACCACTAGCTAGCATTTGATTTACATGTCACACTGACACTTAGCTGTCAGTAAAAAAAGTCAATAAAGAATACTTCTTTATATGAATTGAGTGGAAAGATATACATGTTTAAATGTACATATAACATATATTATGAAAACAAAATTACCATAATGTATAACACTTGGATGAATTATTAAACCTTCTATCCACTAAGAAATAATTTTTCTAATTCACAGACAAAAATATATCCTAGCCACTACTCTAGGATCTCTGGTCTTAAGAATTTCAAGGTCAATTTGGAGTAAAGGTAGCTATGACATTAAACAGAGGACAAACTAAAGTCTATCCCAAAATATAATACTAGTCTTAAAATAATGATGATTCCAGATAGCCATCAGAGAACTTTGATCTTCTCAGAGACAAAAGGAGGAAAAGAACATTCGATCCTATTTGTGTTAGGAAGGTTAAAATATACTGCAGTCTTTGGAAAAAAGCAACAAATAGTAACTGAAAGGCACATCACCTCATTGTAATTTATGTCCAAGATGTGTTCATTCATACTATGAAGGAAATGCACAAGAAGTCACCATTTTTTTTATAAGTAAAATTGTTGTAAGTAATTTTTTAATTTTCTAAGATTTAACAATTTGTTTTTCTGAACCATTCAAATGTCCTGACCTGTAAAATCTCAGTAAAAATTTTTGAAAGGGCTTTAAGTTATGCATAGTTCTTTGCAGTCTTTTTGTAATCTAAAAATGTTTAATGCTTCTGTTCTTTTCTACAATATACTATAAGGGAAAAAAAAAACATGCAGAAGTCAAAATAAATTATAAGCATTATCTACATATGCTGCTAAAGCTCTGTGCTGAAAGGCATTCCAAGTGCAAGTGATCCAGAGGCAAAAAGCACCACACAAGGAGGATGCAAATAGTTGCCTGGAGTCATGTCAACATTTTCCTCCTTCTTCTGCTCCTGGCCTCTCAGTGCTTCTAAGTCTTCCTCAGGCGGATGAATTACTACTGTGGGAATATCATCACTGGCAGGTGAAACCAGTAGTTCTGGGGCCTGAAGCTGACTCTGCTGGGAACTTCTGGAGGTCAGGCGACTGACGCTAGGGCTGGAAGGAGGGCTGTTTTGAGGGGTGGGTACTGGGGTTGTACACCTTGAGCCTGCAGGGCTTCCAGCTCTTGAAGAAGGAAGAAGATGACTGAGAAGAAGAGATAAAGGCGATTCTCCTCTCAATGAAAGGTTTGAGGCAGACAGACCTGTTCGTAAAGAGTGGCGGGAGGCTGAAAGGCCTTCCCCTGAGATAAAACAAATAAATGAAAAATGATGAAGTTCATTGCAGAAGGCAAACAGACACACACACATAACATCAATTTACAATGTAAACTGCAAGCTTTAAAGCCCAAAATTTCAAATTCATGCTATCAGAGTTAGCATGGCAATCAGATGTTTAAATGTTAGAAAGGCAATGAAAAGCTGCTTAAATTATACTTAGTTCCCTGAAGGTGTATCCAGAAAACAAAACAGAAAATAAAAAACAATGCAAATGATAGATAGTGGGGGGTAATATTCTGTTAGTAATCCGAATATTCAATAATGTGGCTTTTTAAAAAAAACTATCAGTGCAAAGTTGATAAACAATAAATAGCAAATAAGAATGGAATATAAAAATAAGCTAAGAAATAAAACCCTAAACAAAACTTACAAGCACTGATAGATTATATTTAGTGTATTTTTCCTACACTGTACCCAAGCTGCTATAGATAATTCTCTCACAAATAAAGTTTGTATCATCTAATAATTCCTAACTTAAAATCGATACCAAATCTTTACATTAGTCAGTAGAGCATCACCTACTGGTAGTGCTCTCAAGTAAAATTTTAAAACATAAGGAAAGTTACAGGAATTTAAAAAAAAACACACACAAAACAGTGTCAATTTGAAAGGGTGTTCTTCAGCCCTGTAAAGATACTAGAAATGTCCTAAAATATGCATCCATTTCTAATACTGCAGATAAAATTAAATACATACAATTTAATTTAGCTAGATAATAAAGTATTTCTCACCAACAGCGGCAAAAATGAAGTAAGTCTAGCATATTTCAAAAGGTCATATACATTTATATTTCAAAGACCTGGTTTTCTAAGAAGTGTAGCTTAGTGGAATACTGATTTTAGGGAAAACATGAGAACTGTGACAGTCAATCCTATATGATCTAAGTTATCAAAGCCATATGCTCAAGAGATCCCAGAAATATAAAAAAGATGAACCTTAGTTCATAAACAACCACAACTTAGTTAAAACTAAACCTATACGCTGTTAAATTACAACTATAATACAAAAATATGGCATGCACATGCTAAAATGACATTTAAAAGAAAACAGCCATTGTCTTATGATTAAAAGGAAACAAATGACAATCAGGGAATATGGGGAACAATTCCACGTGAAGCATAAAGATTTAATAGGGTCTCTCTGAGCAAATGAACTCATTTTAGGAAAGCTGAGAAAATACAGTACATGAAGATGAAAAAGACGCAAAATGTGGCTTGGATGGCTTAATTTTAAATTGAACTTAGGTCCGTAAGAAGAAAATATACTTAAGTATGTCACGCTGAGCTGCAAAAGATGATTACTGTCCACTCTAGATATATTAAACCCCATCCCATCCCCAATGGCTGTTTGTTTGTAGAATGCTTAAAAGCCATACTATTACTGCAGGGACAAAGAAGATGAGCAGAAAGACACTGTGGTCCATCAACCACCCCTCTTAATTCTCATCCTTGGGTAATGGTATCAGCTAGAGGCAAGAAGGATCCTCCTAAGCAACTCCAGCCCTTTGGACCTAGGTTTTGGAGAGTCACTGTCATCAGAGCTCTCTTTGAGAGCCAAAACAGAACCCCAGGGAAGTATCCTCTGCCTCCAGATGTGCCAGCCTTAAAACAATGATGGAGGTGAATGGCTACAAAAACAATGCATCCCCACATAAGCCACCAGGTCCCACATAATCCACTGCTAGACCATGACAGTTGGGAGCTAGAAAATGGTCTGTGCCATTCTCAATGGTTTGGAAGACATCAAGGAGGTCATCCCTAGCTTAAGAAGAAACCATCCATAAAAAACCTTACACAAAGTATATAAATAAAGGGCAGTCAAATCATCAAAACAACCCAAAAACACTTATTTATGCTCTGCAAAAAAAGTATATTTGGAGAAACAAAAAAATCACTATGAAAAATCTAATATAAATAATAAAGTTTCAAATCCGAGACTTAGAATAAAAGATTAAACTTACAGATCATAATTTATGTCTCTTTAATCAGTTATTCAATTGTTCTTGACAAAAACAAAAAAGCAAGAAGTAATTCAGGATTGGCTATAGTGATAGATGTGCCATTATAACAAAGAGAATATTTAGTTTTTTCATCTGAATGATTTCTACAAATTAATTGTCATGTTATAAAGAATATTTTAGAAATGATATTTTTAAATACAAAAATAACATCATTCCTTTTTAAAAAATAATAAAAGAGATAATAAAATGATCTACAGAATTATCTGGAAAAAATATCTTTCTGCCCCCAAATGCTAATTGTACACTGGAATGCTGTTAGAGTAGAAGTGTTAGTGAAACTGGATGCCACAACTTATCTCACCATTCCTTTCAAGCAAGTGAGGGTCAGAATGTTTCTTGCCTATATCTGCAAAAGATCGAACAAGGGGAATCCGACTGGTGAATCTTTTCTCATTCTGATGATGATGTCTCTTCAAAAGAGCTTCTCTGACATTCTCTCTTATGGACTCATCCAACTGGCCAGAGGCTATCATGTTGTCCAATACCATATCTATTGAAAGAAAAATAACAGCCGTTTTTATTAAATAAACGAATACCTGGATGACTATAACATAAACCATAAAATGTACATGAAACCTTACTGAAAAATTAGACCTTTAAATAGTTCTCTAGAAAATATCATTCTCTTCTGATATTGAATAATGTATGTGTAAGGATAAATATGTGCTAAAGGGGAGGTGGGTGAGAATGGGGTAACTGGGTGATGGGCATTAAGAAGGGCACTTGGATGTATCGAGCACTGGGTGGTATATGTAACTGATGAATCAACATTCTACCCCCAAAAGTAATAATACACTATTTGTTAACTTACTTGAATTTAAATGGGGAGAAAAAAAAGAAAGAAAGATAAATATTAACATTATCTAAGAAAAGTAAACAAGTTACATGGAGACCCCTATCTTTTGTAAATACTGTTATTTCTAAAGAGGTCACTATTCTACACTAATAGCCTTCTTATAGTTGAAAGTGCTTTCCTGATATGGACACAATAAATTCTATTAAACTCAATATTCAGTAATATTGGCTTCCTAAAAAGTGAAGGTATTTTATTGCCTCGCTTCATATTTTTTGTCAAAATTACAGATTAGTATTGGACTCTTTCATTCAATAGTTAACTATTTACTGAGTATCTTACATGCTGGGAATACAGAATTTAACTAAGGAGATCAAGTTTCCACTCTCACTCTTCCAGAGGTAGAAAAACCAATGAGCAAGTGAAAGGATAAAATATCATGAAGTAATAAATTCTACGAAGATGAGTGTATCAGGCTGTGAAGGAGGTATGGGGAATGGAGAGATTGATGTAATGCCATATGACACATTATTGTAGTGACTGGACTATTTTTAAACTATAAATATATAAAAGTATTTTAAAACAGTGCCATTAATTTGAGATAAAACAGTCAAGCTTTCAAACATAAGAGATTCCTCTGAGAGAAAACTGGAATCAACCTGATAGGTAGACTGTAACATTAACATAAGTACTACAGCCTACTATACAAAGGGACTTTGGATTAGAAGACATTACATCATAAATAATTAAAACACTGCTCTGTGTTATGTGATACTTGCAAAGCCAAAGTAATGTCTCCTAATACTATTCAAGAAATCTGTATACTCACAGGGAACTGACTTCCATGTGAGATCCATACCTGTTTTTCTATACTTTTTAGACCTTTCTTTCTTCTCTTCCTCCTCCTCAGAATACTTTCTTTTTCCTGTACCACCTGCTCCTTGTTCTCATGTGTTCAAAGTCTATAAATAAGTAGTAAATAAGTAGTACATTTAATGTCCTTGTGGATTTTCCCCAGATACCTTGGTCCAAAAACTGAAGAAACAAAAAGCTCTTTCCTCTACATTTCCAGAAACAGACTGCATATCTTGCTTATGGCACCAGTCACTTTCTTTTTGGTACTATAGTTGTGCTTGTCTAATTTATTAATCTTCTAGACTCTAAGTTTATTAAAGACAAAAAGGGTTATTTATATGTGTACTCCTCATGCTGTCTTACAGAGGACAGAAGTTCAACCAAGAGCAATTCATCAATGGTCTAAAATCCCACCTCATTTTCCTTATTTAAATATCGTTAATTTCAGCACAATATAGGTACTGAAAAAGTCAAACTGCTTAACCTGCTATTTCATCTAGAGTGCTTGCTCTCATGTCCAGCATCACTGTTCCATTTAGGATGCAACTTCTTAGTTCAAAAAGACTGTGCAAAGAAAGAGTTGCCACATAAGGTTTACTCCATCGGTCACCACCATCTTCAACATCCTCTTCAAATTTCAGCCATCTGAAATACGTCAACACAAAAATATATTTTGTAAATAATGATGATTTCATTTGCTTATTTTAATATAATAAACATACGCTTGTTATTTTTTTATATATGCTTGTTCTTTTAAAGAGAAAAAAAAGATTACCACTACCAACACAAAATTCGACTACAAACTCATTTTTACAAAGTGAACCATTAGCTAATGGTCCACTCTATTCACAAGTTACAACCTCTACAGTTCCTCATTCTGTTCTAGCTACACAATAATAGGTCTACAAAGACAAACTACAGAACCTTGTGGTTTCCACTGCTAATCCTCTTCTAAACTGAACATATGCAGCAGGACCTTGATTTTTGAAATTTATTTCTCTAATTAAAGACATTAAAATGTATAATTAACATAATTACTTCTATGCTATGTTAAAGTGGTAAGGATTACTTAAGAAAACCAATTTTGGGAATAAAGAGATAAACTAAAGCTATAGCTTCCAGAGAAGAAGAAATTCTCTCCTCATTATTTTAAAGCACCCAGGAACTCACAAATTCATTATATTTACAACACAAGAAAAAAAATCATGAGAAGCCAACTAAATACTAAGACTAATAATACAGGTATTATTACCTGGCAGTTTCTTTCCATTCATACTCTTCACCATCTCTGTAACACAGTTCATCCATTTCCGTAAAGAGATCATGAGGAATGTGCTCTTCATCATCATCTTCAGTACCAAGAATGAACTGAACTCTTTGGGATGGTGTGTCTTGACAAAAGAATTTAAATACACTCAAAAATTGCCACAATTCCTTCAAAGATAAACTCAGTTTGAAAGTGAGATGCATTCAAATAAATGTATTTATTTGAATATTTAATATATTTCAATAAAAATATATTCCATCAAAACTTTTATTAAAATACTATAAATCAGGAAGAAAACAAAGACCAACAATCCAAAATCAAAGAGTACCACAGAAAGATCACCTCCATAGACAAAAAAGAAAAATTATATCTTAAAAATAAACAAGTGAGGGGTGTCTTGGCTGGCTCAGTCAGTAGAACATGTGACTCTTGATCTCAGGGTTGTAAGTTTGAGCCTCATACTGGGTACAGAGATTACTTAAAAATAAAATTTTTTAAAAAGTAAAATTAAATAAGTGAAACTAATATAATGTGTAAAAACAAATAAAAATATGCAATATCCGAAAACATGGAACACTATATCAAAAATAAGACTCTTTTCTCACTAAAAATATAAGAAAATGTTGGACAAAACAAATTTTAAAAATATGTAATTAATATGTAGCTAAGATCAAAGCTGAAAAAGGAAAATCTCCCAAGGTCCAAAAAATTACAAGAAAAAGCAAAGTGAGAGGTATATAGAAACTGGCTTTTTGTACTCCCACAGAGAAGCAAAACTCTGTCAGCTAAGGTTAGGGAGGCAGGACAAATCACTGATACGAAACAGAATCCCCATCATGGCATCTGAATTTAAACTACCTACACAGTCAGTATAGGGTCCCTTGGACAAGACAACAACCACAAGCATCAGCTCAAAACAAAATCAACTCCTGCTGAATATGAGATACGAAGTCAAAATCAAAATCTACACCGAAGTAAACAAACTTGCAGGCACTTGCAGATGCAAAAAACAGGTTAAAGAATAGGTTAGGACGATTAATAAAGCAAAAGACAGGGCCACCTGGGTGGCTTAGTTGGTTAAGTTGCTGCCTTTGGCTCAGATCAAGATCCCAGAGTCTTGGGATTAAGTCCCATGTCAGGTTCCTTGCTCAGCAGGGAGCCTGCTTCTCCCTCTGTCTTTGCCCCTCACCCTTGCTTGTGCTCACTCGCTCTTTCTCTCTCTCTCTCTCTGGCAAATAAAATCTTTTAAAGATAAATAAATTTTTTAAAGAATTTTTATAAATAATATTAATAAATAAATAAAGGAGAAGACAAAGCTGAAGAAATCAGACTGCATCAATAAAAAATAAGAAGATAGAAAACTAAAGGTTCAGAAATGTAGAGAACAAAGTAAGAAAAATCAAACAGGAAAAACTCCAGAAATCAGAAAACACAGAATAGGGGAGAAGCAATAAAAAGCAAATTTGAAAATTTTCCAGGATGTATATCACATAGGTCCCCATATTAAAGGACCACCCTGAAACCTATGCAGGACAAACTAAAACATATTACGACTGAACTTCCTGATGTTTTGAACCTTCCAACATTTAGGTCTTACAGTTCTCTTGTCAGATTTACTTCCAAGCAATATTTTTGGTTCTACTGTAAGTGGGTTTTTTTTTTTTTGAAGATTTTATTTATTTATTTGACAGAGAGAGATCACAAGTAGGCAGAGAGGTAGACAGAGACAGAGAGAGAGGAGGAAGTAGGCTCCCTGCCAAGCAGAAAGCCCAATGCGGGGCTCGATCCCAGGACCCTGAGATCATGACCTGAGCCGAAGGCAGAGGCTTAACCCACTGAGCCACCCAGGCGCCCCATAAGTGTTTTTTTAATTTCAATTTCTGATTGTTCATTGCTACTCGAGAAATATATAGAAATATAATTGTATATTTTATAACCTTTCTAAACTCACTTAGTTCTATAATTTCACAGATTGCCTAGGATTTATATACATGATCTCGTATCTGTAAATAAAGACAGTTTACTTCTTCCTTTGCAATCTGTATGCCTTTAATTTTTCTTGCCTTATCACATAAGCTAGGTGCTACAATACCATGTTCTACAGAAGTGGTGGAGGACAACCCTGCCTTTCTCCAAATCATAAGGAGAAAGCATTCCATCTCTCAGCACTAAGTGTGAGGTTGACAAAGTGTTTTTGTAGATGCTGTGTATCTGGTAGAGGAAGTTTTCTTTTATTCCTTCTTTGCTAAGAATTTTATCATGAAGGGCCGTGGAATTTTTGTCAAAGGCTTTTTCTGCACCTACTGAGACAATTACAGGGGTTTCCTCCTTTATAGTGTTAATGTGGTTATTTATATTGATAGTTAAATTTTATACCAACCCTGTTTTCCCACATGGTTATTATACTAATATCCTATTGCTGCTGTAACAAATTACCACAAACTTGGTGGCCTAAACACAAATTTATTGTCTTATATAGTTCTGGAGACCAGAAGTCCAAAATGAGTCTTACAATGCTAAAGTCATTGGCTGGTTCCTTCTGCAAGCTCTAGGGGAAAAAATCCATTTCCTTACCTTTTCTAGCTTCTGGAAGCTGCCTATGTTATTTGGGTCTGAACCACTTACTACAACTATTTGCTTGCATGGTCACAACTACTTCCTCTCTGATCTTCTGACTCCCTCTTACTAAAGGATCCTTGTAATTACAACTGGCCTACTGGCATACTTCACTCAACTTCTCCATCTCAAAATTCTTAATCTAATCACATTTATAAATTCAAGTTTGCTATCAAGTTAACATTCACAGTTTCTGGGCACTGGGATGAGAGATATCTTGAGAACCATTATTCTGCCTAACACAGTAATGATACAGTATCCTTTTTGGATATTACAGGGTAAAATGTGTTTTTAGTTTCTTAACGCTTTGTGAATCTACATTCGTGAGAGATATTTAGTCTATAGTTTTATTTTTTTGTAACAACTGTTATTCAGTTTTGGTATCGAGGCAATGTTGGATTCATAACAATGAAATGGGAAGTAGTCCTTCATCTTCAATTTTCTGGCAGTCTCTCTAATTTCTTCCTTATATGTTTGATCAGATTCATCCATGATGCCATCTGGGAGTAAAATGGCATTGTGGGAATGTTTTAGACTACAAATTTAATTTCTTTATACATGTAGGGTAAGATTATCCATTTTTTTTGTTAGTTTATATTCTTAAGGAATTTCACCATTTCATCTTAAATTACCAATTTTGTTGGCATAAAACCATTCATAATATTCCCTCATCAGTCTTCTAATACCTATACAATCTGCACTGAAATTTTCTGATGCTGGTAATTCATATCTTTTTTTTCTCCCTCATCACTCTAGCTATATAAGTTTATCGATTTTACTTATCTTTTCAAAGAATCAGACTTCAGTCTAACTGATTTTTACTCTTGTTTTTCTGGTCTTTATTCATTTTCTGCAACAGTTTTTATTTTTCTTTTCGTTTCCTTACTTTGGTTTAATTTGTTCTAGGCTTTCTCCTAGTTTCTTAAGTTAAAAATTTAGGTCACTGAAGATCAGATCTTCCTTCTTTTCTAATATAAGGATTAAATGCTTCAAATATTCCTCTATGCACTGTTTTAACTGCATCTAACGAATTTCAATTTATACATAGTCCTAACTTTGCACAGTTCCATGCTAACAGAACCTGTACACCAGAAGCATGTCCTCACTTTGCAAGATTTTATCTCAATCATTGACAGTACTATGTTTTTATTTTTATGAGTTCAAAATATTTCCTAATTTCTTTTCCGATTGCTTCTTTAACCCAGAGATTACTGAGAAACATCTGTTTAACTTCCAACTATCCGGGGATTTTTCTTGATATCTTTGTAATTTAATTCCATTGTGATCACAGAATATACTTTCAATCTTTTCAATGTATTAAGACTTATTTATTGACTGGAATATAATCTATCTTGGGAAACATTCCATTTACACTTGTAAAAAAAAAAAATATTCTGCTATTATTGGGTGGAGGGCTCAAGGAATATGAATATCAACCTAACTGATATTACTCAGGTCTTCCATATCCTTACTGATTTTTTTTTTCCTGTTTTATCCATAACTAAGAAAAGAGAGTGGAAATCTATAACTTTTATAAATTTATACAACTGTAAATTTATCTCTCTTCTCAATTTTATCACTTCTGCTTCATGTATTTTGAAGCTGTTATTATATGCATATTTATATAAGATATATAGGATTGTTACATCCTGGCTTCAGCAATTTAATTTTTATGTGCCTTTGTGTGATTATCTTCATGTTTCTTCTTGGGTTTTGCTGAGCTCCCTGAACCTGTCCAGAGTTTTCATTAAACTTAGAAATTTTATAACTATTATTTCTTCAAATATTGTTTTCTGCCATGTTCCTTGCTGGCACTACATATATACATATGTCAGGCTAACTGATATTGCTCTACAAATTACTGATGCTCTATTTATTAATTTCAGTGTTTTCTATTTCACTTTGGGTAGTTTCTATCACTATGTCTTGAAAATCACTGACTATTTTTTTCCTGTAGAGCCAAACCCTCTTTTTTCACTTCAGAGACTGTTATTTTTCATCTCTGGAATTTCCTTTTGGGTTTTCTTACATTTTCAATTTCTCTGTTCTTCAGTCACATTCTCTATCTTCTTGAACATACAAAGCAGATATGTTATAGTTGCTTTAACATGTTCACTTTTGAATTCCATCAACTCTGCCATTTCCGGGTCTGTTTCTACTAGTTTATTTTTCTCATAGTTATGCCTCCTATCTTCCCACTTTTCATATTTCAAGTAATTTGTAGATATCAGATATTGTGGATTTTATATGCTTAGGTGCTGGATTTTACTTTATTTCTTTTAGTAGTACTGTACTTTGTCCTGGAAAAGGACTTTAATTCTTTTAAGACCTGCCTTAAAAATTTTTAGAACAAATCCACTGCAACTTTTAGTGTAAAATTAAGATCCACTATTAGGGCAATACCTTTCTGAGAACTCTCCACAATGCCCCATATGCCAAGATCTTTCCTCTCTGTCTGATGGAAACACACCCTATTCCCAGTCTTACACAATATCCAAGAACTGTTTAGCCTACTGTTTTCTGATGGCCATTTCCCAGGCCTCAAGTAGTTTCCTTTATGACCTTTGGAAGCGTCTCTGTATATAGCTCTCTACTCTCTGGCACTCCCTACCTGACTGGCCTCTTTGGCCTTTCCAAATTCCAATCTCTATCTCAACTCTCAGAGCCTGCAAGGTTCTGTTCCAGATTCCCCTCCCTGTGCTGTGGCCTGGAAACTGTCTCTAGGTAATATGCTCAGGCAAGCATAAGGCTCATCTCACTTTCCTACCCTCTCTCAGTGGTCAGAATGGTACAATGTGTTGTCCAATATCTGTAAGTTAATGTTTTATGCACTTTGTCAATTTTTCTAATTGTTTAAAGTAAGAGGGAAAATTCATGTTATTCCATCATGTCCAGAAGCAAAAGTCCTATGTGATTTACATTTAGAGAGTGGACAATGGGAAAAAAGAGACCTCATTCATAGCAATTTCTTGGATACATATTGACAGTTAAAACCAAAAGAAACCTACTTCAGTGGCATAAAACTTTTCTAAGAATAGTTATTCCATCAAAAAGTCACAAATATTTCCTCCACTAAATTCTTCAAACCACTATATTTAGACTTCACATGTACACTTTAGCTTGAAACATCAAACCACCTATCCTAGTGACCACACTTACAGTTTTACAGATAGCATTCTATAAAAACATGATATACCCTTTTATTCACATCAATTAGAGAAGCATAATGATCTATTCAAAATAGCAGAAGATATCCTAAACTGGATGGATACATCATACAGAACAGCAAAATAGTTCTACATAGTTCTAATTACCTAATATCATCAAAGTCTATCAGTGATCCTTTCTGAAATTAGTACTGGTTTCTCCATTGCTACCTACAGGACCTTTGTTTAACTATGTGACCACTTAGTACTTTGTACTAGGCCATCATATACTAGGCCATGTACTACCTCTTAACAGAGGCTTTTAAGAGATTCCCATCACATTTAACCTCTCTAAGCTGAAGTATCTCCATCTACAAAATGAAAACAATACCCATCTTTTAAAAATGCAGAGAAAAGCCATGTGGTATGTACACAATGGAATATTGTTCAGCCATAAAAAAGAATGAAATCTTGCCATTGGCAATGACACGGATGGAGCTACAGTATAATGTCAAGCAAAGTTAAGTCAGTCAGAGAAAAATAAATACCATATGATTTCATTCATATGTGGAATTTAATAAACAAAACAAATAAGGAAAGAGAAAAAAAAGAGAGAAAGACAAACCAAGAAACAAACTCTTAACTACAGAGAACAAACTGATAGTTACCAAAAGGGAGGTGGGTAAGTGATGGGTGATATAGGAAATGGGGATTAAGGAATGTATTTGGTGTGATGAGCACCAGGTGTTGTATGGAACTGCTGAATCACTATATCATACACCTAAAATGAATATAACAGTGTATGTTAAGTAACGGGAATTAAAATTAGAATTAAAAAAAATAAATAAAATTAAAAGCGCAGAGAGAATTAAATCAAAGAGCATATGTCAAGGGCTTGGTGGAATGCTTAGCACAGAATTGGCACTTCATAAATCACTATTTTCTTATGCTCATGTTGTAGCTATATGACCCATAAGATTCTTTACCTCTTTGTTACAAAAACATTCCTTTAGCAAGCACACAAATGCCTCCAAGGACCAGCTCATGTAACTTTGCTAGAATGCACATACTAGAACCCACAGTGTAGAGATGGCCATGCAGGCCCATTATGTCCTAAAAAAATGATGATGCTTTATATGTCCACTAACTACAATATCCTAGAAGTCCTCCTCAAGCTGTACAGCATTTGTACATTTCAGGGCCACTTAAATCAGTACCTACCAAAATTTTTTTTCAGGTAACATTCTCTTTTCTCTACCATATGCCTTTTTTCTTTCTGATTTCCTCTATTGGCCCTTCTGTATTTCTCTTCTTTCAAACAAACCTCTGTCCTTTCACAGGCAATACTATCAAATGAGAGCACTCTTTTTTTGCACAGATAACCAAATAGTTCAATTTAGTGGATAAATTTTTCCAGCCAAAAAATGGAAGAAAAATTAATCTTATCCAGGAGCCTGAAGATTCCAGATATTTGTTCATTGCACATATAAATAATGAAATATATAATAGAGAAAAATATTATTACTTCAATGAGTATATTCCTTGGAGAAAAAAGTATTACTTCAATTAGTATATTCTTCAAGGTTTAATAACGTGTCTAAATTACAGCAGACATAAAATTTAAGAAAGAAAATATTCTACTTTTTAAACAAAATTTGTCAGGAAAGAATTTTAAGGTGTTAACAAGGAACTACTGTTTTCTCTTACCATAAGAAGGAGACTCCCGTCCATCTTCTTTATCTGATTCTTTATCTTTTCTTCTTCGGTGGTGATGTTTGTGTCCACGATGCCTATGACGCCGACGACTCTCTTTACTAAATGGGACGTGAACACCAATATAGACAGCTCGATGACCTAGCCAAAGGTTCAGAAACATTACTAATTTTCCAAAAAGGAAAGAATACACATAAAAGTATACCAAATTTTACTTTGATAAAAAAGAATTATATTTAAGCTCATGTAATTAACAATGCTATTTCCTGTTCTTTTCCTTTGCAGAACACTAAAAGAACGCTGTCACGGGTTAATACCACTGACTGATAAAACAGGTTACTTGTGTAAGCATTATTTTGGCAAGGTTAAAAAGGCACTTTGGGAAGGAAGAGGTTGGCCTATCTGAAATCATACCATGTAGACATAAATTTATTCCACCAACATTTTGATGTCAAACCTAGTTAACAGACATCCTTAAGGGGTATGTTTTAATGATAATAAAATACCTTGTAATCAATATTCATAGACAGATATTTATAAATATTTATTAATTACAGTTTTGAAAATCTCAAATCAGCAAGGTCCAAATTACTGAAAGCTACATTAAATGTAAATGATCCAAATACTCCAACTAAAGGGCATAAATTACCAGATCGGTGGGGGGAAACAATATAATAAGGTTATCACATGCTTCTGGAATATTAAAAAGTTACTGTTGAATTTGCACAATTCCCAATTTGTATTGTGACCAACAAAATGGTTATAAAAGGTAGTCTCTGCTTTTGTCCACTAAATAAAACTTAACTAGAAAGTAACTAGAAAGCTAGCAGCACTATGTCAAATACTGAGGCATGAACTTGACTTCTTAAATAGTTTAAGTAACGTTCCTTTCTAAGTTACATGGAGTGGTGGGCTACAAGTTTAACTAATTTGCAACTCTACAAATGCCTTCTGACACGGTTCTGCTTTTTGACCTTACTTACTTTAAAAAGTAACATGCTGAAATACACATAGTTAATGACATTCTTTTCCTAACAAGTTCCATAAGATGGTCAGAAAATAAATACTTCAAGAAATTCAGTTTCTTGAAGTATTTATTTTCTGACCATCAGGATCCTCAACTTTAGATGAGATTTGAAAGTACAGTCAATCCTCATTATTTGTGAATTCTTTATTTTCAAATTTGCCAACTTCCTAAAATTCATTTGTAACCCTAAAATCAATACCCATGGCAATTCTGCATTCATTTACCAATATCCATTTACAAAAAATTTGAGTTTTCTGAAACACACATATCCAGCTAAGTTTGAAAAAGGTTACTCTTGATTTCTTGCTTCAGATGCCAACACAGTAATATCAATAAATTAAGTCATTACATTTAAACTAAAACAGAACTAGATATACAATGGACTATAGATATAAAACAACTAAAATTATTTGCTTTACCATCTTCCAATGCCTAGTACGTTGCCTAGTACACAGTACACACTAGATAAAAAAAAAAATTATAGAAATTAAATACCAATTATTTTTTAAGCCCAAAATTAAAAATCAATTGTATAGCATGGGGGGAGGGGAGATGATGAAAATGTTCTAGAATTAGAGTGGTCATGGTTGCACAACATAGCAAATATACCTTTAAAAAAATTAACTATGCACTTTAAAATGGTGAAATTTATGTTAAATAAATTATATCTCAATAAGAAAACTAAAAAAATTATAACAAAACTCAATGATATTACTATTTAATTTTAGTGAGACTATTTTCTTCTGAATACTACAGAAAAGTGGAAATTAAAGAGTCGGATTCTCATCACTGAGCACTGGGAATTACAAGGTTGTACTCCAATTTGTACTAATGGCTCTGGCACACAGCCCTAATGCACCAAAATAAAAATAAATTATAGGAGTTTCCAATTTAGAAAGAATAAATAGGAATATGAAAATCTAAGCCTTGTTTATTTAGCTTTTATTATCAACCTTAGTGTTCTGTGCTATGATTCTTTCTTTCCTTTCCTTTCTTTCCTTTTTCTTTAACCTTTACTCTGTCAAAGGGCTATTCAGTCAAACGCAGATAAAGGTAATCTCTCCCTCAAACCCCACACTGAAATTTAGATATGTATCAAGTACGCAAAGCTAAAGGCTCTGGGGTAACAAAGGGAAGCAAAAAAAACCACATCCAAATGCTAGTCTTCATGTTCTAGATTGCACACATTTGAGAGGTAACATTATATGGTAATAAGCTTCCAGATAACTGAGATTCCTTTCAGAAGCCCTAGGAAGCCTAGATTTCTAAAGATAATTTTAAAAGACAGGGCTTTCTTCCATCTCACAAAGTAAATACGGAGAACACTTTTTTGTCTCTCTCCATCTCTTTTTTAAAAGCAACAGATTAATGTCCTTATAGGATACCAGCTTTCACAGAAGGCTTTAACTTAAAAACATAGTTCCCAAAAAGACCTCAAAAGTCTATCAGAACATTTGCCAGGAACACCACTCTAACCAAGGGTTCAAAGTTAACAATACTAATAAGTCACATTGACATCACATGTCCTCACATATGATACGCTCACTTCTGTGGTAAGCTTCCCAAATATCCATAATCTCAGTCTGTTCATATGATAACATAAACAAACCCAAACTTAGAGACATTCTACAAAGTATCTAACCACTACCCTTCAAACACGTCAAGGTCATGAAAAACAAGGAAAGACTAAAAAACTGTCATAGAGGAGACTAAGGAGATGAGACAACTAAATGTACTATTGGATCTTGAACTGTTTGACATGATCCTGGAACAGGACACCAACATCAGTTGAAAACTGGAGAAATCTGAATAAAATTTAGTCTAGTTAATAAAACTGTACCAATGTTAATTTCTTCATTTTCATTAACAATGATGGTTAAGTAAAATGTTAAAATTTTAAAAAGCTGCATAAAGGGTAACAGAACACTGTACTATCTTTGCAACTCTTTTGTAAAACAAAATTATTTCAGTCAGAAGGAAAAAAAAAAGAGAGAAGAAACCATTTGCCAGGACTTCTTCCTGGAAGACAGAATGACATATAATTCATTTGTTCCACAATTCTATGCTGAGGTATCATAGCACTGGAAAAGGCTGGTGCAACTGACCTATAAAATGAACATTTAAGTAACTATGGCTATGGCATTCTGGATTGATAAAAACACATATTACCTAGCCTCTAGAAATGAAAAAAAAAAAAAATAAAAGAATCAACTGACTTTTTAACTTTGGTATTTTAATTTCCAAGGTAAATAATGGCAACCACCAGGGAAGATTGAAAAGCATTGATTCTAAGGGTACCTAGGTGGCTCAGTCAGTTAAGCATCCAACTCTTGGTTTCGGCTCAGGTCATGATCTCGGCATCATGAGATTGAGCCCTACATCAAGCTCCACACTAAGCGTGCAGCCTGCTTGAGATTCTCCCTCTCCCTCTAACCCATACACCCCTCCCTGCTCACACGCTCGCACGCTCTCTCTCTCTCTCTCAAAAGAAAAAAAAAGCACAGAGATTCTGAAATCTTTGTTATATCAATACTTTCAACAAGAAAAATCAAGGAATATTCTAACTGCAGCTATGTGTATGGTTATATGGGTATCTGCTGTATTATACCTTGAACTATATTTAGAAAAGTATTAAACGTTCTTTTAAATGTATGCTCTACCTCATAACAACAAAACGTTTCCACAAATAGGTTAAAAAAATGTTTTTTAAAGATTTTATTTATTTATTTGACAGAGAGAGATCACAAGCAGGCAGAGAGGCAGGCAGAGAGAGGAGGAAGCAGGCTCCCCGCTGAGCAGAGAGCCCGAGATGGGGCTCGATCCCAGGACCCTGAGACCATGACCTGAGACGAAGGCAGTGGCCTAACCCACTAAGCCACCCAGGTGCCCCCAAATAGGTAAAATTTAAAGCACACGAACAAACTTTCATTAGTAATTTATCCTGCTAAGCATAAGTTAAACAAACTTACTTTCTAGTTCTTCTTTTTCAAACTTTGTGTTCACAGTTGAACTGGTTTTGCCAAGATCCACAACAGCTTCCTCATCAGGACCCTAAAAAGAAATTATTCTCATTTACTTATGACGTCAAATATACACTATATACCTACTAATAGGGGCATTATTTGAAAAAGAAAAAAAATAAGTAACAGATTGCCTTCCCCTCAAAGAAGGTAACTATAAGCTAACTAATTATAGCTAACTGCATTCTTTTTCAACATAAGCTTATAGTTGTTTTTTGTTTTTTTTTTTTTAAATCCACAAAAGATTATTCCAAATTTCATGGTAAGAACTGAGGTAGCAATTTTTTGTTGGTCTTCTATGGAAGTTACTAAGTGACTGTACATATATTCACTACAACAGAAAGACAATCCAGATCAACAATTGGAGAAAAATGGGGGGGGGCGGTGAGGGAAACCCTTGGATATCAATATGGAATGCTTTTTTTGGTTGTTCTTTGCTCTTAGGTCCCCTAATTAAAAAGGAAACACTTAACTCAGCTATACCAGATTGTATTATGGTTCCACATTAAAAAAACACATCTATAGGAGCACCTGGGTGGCTCAGTGGGTTAAGCCTCTGCCTTCGGCTCAGGTCATGATCCCAGGATCCTGGAATTGAGCCCCGTATCAGGCTCTCTGCTCAGCCAGAAGCCTGGTTACCCCTCCCCCTCTGCCTGACTCTGCCTACTTGTGATCTCTCCATCAAACAAATAAATAAAATCTTAAAAAAAATGCATCTATAGACTAAACATGTAATACACTTCCACTCATAAATTAACCAAGAGCCCATCCAAGTTACAAGAACTTATTTCTCTACAAAGGAAAAGCCACAACTAAATTTAACCTTTAAGGAGGTTCTAACTTCGAGTTTTCCAAGTCTACCTTCATAATTTTGTTCCCTTTTCCAGCTCAACAAAAAGATATTTTTGTAAAATATTGTAGACTATTTTTTTAAATGAATAAAATTTTAGTTTTACCTTCCCCTCCCAACTTCGAACTTAACTTTGAAAGGAACATTAGTATGCTCAAGATTCTGCAGCACAGATATGAACAGATGAGGAAATTCCCTTCCCTCAAAAAGTCTTCATTTTGAGCTGTGGCCCATACTGAACCCTTGCCCAGCATGGGTCAGCTGTAGCTGACCAAGGAAACCTCGCCAACTTTTACCATTGTTAGGAGGCCTTGCACTTTGTCTAATATGACTACCGCAACATGTCTCAACAGGTGCACCCTGACTGGGTAGGCAAAGAAGTTTTCTAGTTCCTCAGGAAAGTCTATTCCATTTTAAGACTAGAGAACAGTGTACAATACTCAGTCAACAGTGAACAAGGACTCAGCTATGTTCAACAAAGCCAGGGACTGGGGAGACATATTGGAGAAGACATTCAAGAATTTGGAAAGATATACAAAGGTTCTGAGGAAGAGCTGGCAATATTAAACAAAACTACGTAAAACTTTAAGAGTGACCTAGATCAGCTCTCACAGTCTATGCTATATGTGGAGTATGCTGAAGAACCCAGAATATGAAACCTCCTTCAGCAAACCAATCACACCAGGGAGGTCCTATCCTATAATGCTTTTGTCAAAGAATCAAACTGAAAGATGAATGCTAGGAAAGGATGGTTCAGGAAGAGGCTAAAGATCCAGATATAACCTGGAAGGCACTGGGGGGCATGATGAAGAAAGAGGTGGATAAGCTAAAACCACTGTTCAAAGCAGGCAAAAGGATGGGCAACAGGAAATGGACAATGTTCTGGCTCAGATGAAATCAAAGTACTACAAACCTTCCAAAGGAGGAGAGGAAAGAGCTCTCAAAAAAGAAAGTAAATAATCTAATTCATTCTCTTTGAAGGTCCTTATACTATAACCGGAAATTCTGTAGGCAACAGAAGACAACTGGAGATAAGAGAATCAAATAGTAAAATTATAATTTTATTATACATAAGTATGTTTACATAAACATTAATTGCAACATTAATATCCCACTGAATATTATTTTTCTAGAATACAGGCACTTTTTTATTGATCAAATTATAGCACTTTTCAAATTTTTCAAGACATATTTTCAGCCATTCCCATTTTATGACTGATCTCATTGTCCAGGATCTAACACTTAGAACAATAAACCGGAAAGAACACAGTTAGCTTCTAACCAATTTCAAGGGCCAAGCATAAACTGGAAGACCATTTAAGAAAGGATCAAACAGGAGGTTGGTTAAAATGATCGATTAACATCTCCTCCAATTTTGATCTATACTAGCATATGTTTGTGTACAGCTTTTTTCAATGCATAGAATTCGTATACAATTGTGCCGTCCTATCCAGATTCTGTGTCTAAATTCTCCAATCTTTAAATCAGGAGCTGAATCAAATTTTTTTTTTAAAGATTTTATTTATTTTATTTGACAGACAGAGATCACAAGTAGGCAGAGAGGCAGGCAGAGAGATAGAGGAAGCAGGCTCGCCGCTGAGCAGAGAGCCTGATGTGGGGCTCGATCCCAGAACCCTGGGATCATGACCTGACCTGAAGGCAGAGGCTTTAACCCACTGAGCCACCCAGGCGGCCCCAAGAGCTGAATCAATTTAACTTTTTATACAAATACCCTGCTATCCAAACTCTATTTGCGTCCCAAAATTCAGAACCAGAAACAATACATTAAGGCAATGCAGATCTCTTGATATCCAAATCCACCTTCTGAAGATTAGACATTCAAATATATAATCAAATAGAATTGAGTTTCAAGAGGTTATTGTACAGAACTTTGAAGGATTGCTGTTCAATTTAATACAGAAAAAGCAGAAGTCAAATGACTTACTAAGGCTCCATGTCTACAGGAGCAGGTAACAGACTGTGTATTTTTACATAATGGACTGAGAAAGACCAAGTGACAACAGTATGTATGGTTCATCGAACTGCCTCACAACAATCAAACACCAATAAGTAATGAGGAAAGACTAAAATAGGAATCACAAAAATACACACTTAGAAACACACAAAAAAACAAAGTATAATTAGTAAGCATTTCATACTCTAAAACCTTCAGCTCTCCTCCAGTGATTTCATGTACAGGTTGAATATAAGCAGTCTCCTAAAAGATGATTATTCCCAAGAGGTAGCATACTGTGTATTCTAAAAGGGATTAAGTGCTCCCATTCTAAACTTTCATAATCAGGAACGCTGGCTAAGATAGGAAAGAAAACAGATTTTTCTCTTACCCCTAACCAAAAAATACCTTTTATTTCTACAGATATACTTACATGTTTATATGGACTAACAACACTATTAACTAACACTCAAAAACAACCTAAGCTGGACATCTAAACATCTACCATACCAAAAAATGCCCCCAATATGTGCAAAAAGTGGCATGCTGAAAAAAGTCTATCTACCAGCCCCTCCTCTCATGGCCCACCCAGCTGGCTCCCATTTAATCGTGCCTGTGAGGCTTTAAGTAAGTCACTTAACTTAAAGCCAACTAAGAATATTATTTTATTGTGACTGACTGGGTTTTCAAGAAGAATGCTCTCACGTGTAACTGGCAGAACAAACTAAAGTTCAAATTTTAAGAGTACAAGAAATTTATAATACTAGCACTGTAAACAAGGGGAGGAGCATCTGCATTCCCCCTTTCTCTTAAAAACTTTTTGTAGCTTTTCAACAACTGTGAAACATGAATCAAAAAGGCAATCTGCTATAAATGCAAACATTAAATTAAGTAGGCCACACAAATAGTCATCTTGACATATTACAAGTAATTCAACAAAGTCTGCAGGATGCATATGACTTTATATACTGGAAATCCCTTAGAACAAAGCCATTGATGTTTCAAGGGGACTATTCATTTCTGAAACAAATATACTGCATTTTAAATCCTATCATTTTAGGATAATGCCTCAAGCCGTATTTCTAAATATAGAGTATGTTTATATACTATATAAAGTACACTTGTATTCTTTAAAGTATATACAAAAATGTATTACACAGTAATAAATATTTGGAAGGCTAACCTTCAAACGGTCTCATACTGATGATTAGGAAAGCAATAACACAGAGACAATCATATACTGTTTAATTTTTTTGTTACAACAAACATTTAATTTTAGTAATTTAAAAAGAGAACAAGTTCAAATTTCAATCTGTTAATATGTCAGTTATTTTTATATTTGCATCTAGGAAAAAACTTTTTTTTTTTTTTAAGATTTTATTTATTTATTTGACAGAGTAGGCAGAGAAGCAGGCATAGAGACAGGAGGAAGCAGGCTCCCTGCCGAGCAGAGAGTCTGATGTGGGATTCGATCCCAGGACCCTGAGATCATGACCTAAGCCAAAGGCAGAGGCTTTAACCCACTGAGCTACCCAGGCACCCCAAAACTTCATTTTTTAACTCCAAGAATATAATAAAAACTAAATATAGTAACAGCAAAGAGCAACCCCCGACATCAAAATGTTTTCATTCTTAACATCAGATAAGTGATGCCTATAAAGCCTTCCTAAAATGAAATAATCCCAAGGCACTGAGCAAACTGAAATACATGGAAGAATAAAAAAGCTACCCAAGGGGCACCTGGGTGGCTCAGTGGGTTAAAGCCTCTGCCTTCAGCTCGGGTCATGATCACAGGGCCCTGGGATCGAGCCCCACATCAGGCTCTGCCCAGGGGGGATCCTGCTTCCTCCTCTCTCTCTCTGCCTGCCTCTCTGCCTACTTGTGACCTCTCTCCCTCTGTCAAATAAATAAATAAAATCTTAAAAAAAAAAAAAAAAAAAGCTATCCAAAGTATGTCAATGTAAGATTGACTCACGCTAATCTTTAGAAAATTATTTGCATTGGTTTCAAATTTCTATTCCATTTCTGTTTGTAAAATAAGGTTACTAATCAGATTATAAGTGCTCCGTAACAAAGAAGACAATAAAGAACTAGACATATAAGATCATAAAGAAAGTTTAAATTCTCTGTGTATGAAAGGACACATGTACAAGATTATTTATTGCAGCTTATAATGGGAAAAGATTGGACAAAATCCAAGAGTCCCTTAATAGAGGAATGGCTATGCCAGTGGAATACCAAGGTACTGGGAGGTATTTTTCATGCCAGTACATATAGTGTCTAAGACCTATTATAAAATGAAATATACACAAGGTAGAGAACCATATATAAGGTCTGCTACTTTCTGTGTTAGGAAGTACCCAGAACAGGAACATTTTAATTTGCATAATGAAACACTGGAAGACATACAAGAAAACAGGAAAACCAGTTACCTCTGGCAGTAGATGTAGACTTTTGAATTTATTAGTTTATATTCTCTGATTTATTTTTAGCCATGTGAATACAGAAGAAGACTTAAGAATGCAATCTTCTGAAAGTCACTTACCTATCTTGGTCCTCATCTACAGAGCATAATACCCACCTGAAAGCATTGTGGAAGGATATGTTACATAAAATGCCACAAAACAGTACAGAACCCATAGAAAATGCTCCCATTTTTTACTAAACTAAATGAGGAAACTATTCCATGTTTAAGGGGAAAAAAAAAGCTTTCTAACTAGATTAGAGAGGCCTTACAAGTACAGAAACAAATACCTATAAGTTTCCTAATTAAAAATGAAGTGAAGATTTAAAATATATCCTAAAATAGTATTACGGTTGTATAAAGAATTATTCACAGGAAATACATGCGTAAGTATCTAGGAGAAAATGCCAAGATACAGCAAGTAACTTTCATAAGGATATAAAACTATTACTTTAAGAGACTTTTAAATGTATTAAAAATTCAGGCACACCTAAAGAGTTTATTAAAATTCATCTCCCCTTGCTCTATGCTAGACGTGCTCATTCAGTAGGTTAAGGTGAGTAACAAGTATCTCTATTAAATAACCCCCTTATGTGATTCTGGTGCACACCAAAGTTTAAACACCACCTCCCTTCCTGCATTATGATTAGGACTAAAGTACTACACACGCTCTTCAATAAAGACTGCTTCATGCTCTTAATCATTTTAGTAAGCCTGCTTGGGAATACTGTCAACTTCACTTACATTGTTTTAATCCTTCAGAAAATGAAAAGTATATTCCAATTCACAAGAAAATACTGTAAATCATACACTTTCACTGAAATACAAAGAAACCTAAATCAATAAGTAGTATTTTAAAAGTTGATTTGTATGTCAGAATATTTCCCCAAAACGTGTAGGGCAACTTATCAGAGTATGTATAAATAACAATGTTGTCCCCCCTCCAAAATACAAGTTTCCTCCAACATTTCCAATTCCTAACCATATCCCCATCTACCACCAAAAGTTGAACTTATTTAGGAAACTATAAATTTATGGGCAAAAAGCTTAAGAATAGGGCAAATAATCTTTTCTAATCCAATTAAAAGGAGATCAATCATCAATGTCTACCATTTCATAAAATAAAAGTCAAAGAATGATATTCATAGTTTCTAAAGAACTCACTTGGCATTTCTGATTCATTCCTCTAAAACATGCAGAAAAGACAGAAGAGGTATATGGGAAATTACTACAAATTTAAAACAGCAAATTTCAAACTCAGGCAATCATGCAATTCCCACAGGGGGAAAAAAAAAAAATTTAAAGTCTTGAGAAAAATGCCTTGTGCCCGGTGCAGATAGATTCGGATGTTGGAGAAAAAAGCCTTCAAAAATCTATTTTATGAAACAAGATGGGATCGGGAGGGAGACAAACCATAAGTGACTCTTAATCTCACACAACAAACTGAGGGTTGCTGGGGTCCCTCCTCCCAGCAACCCTCAGTTTGTTGTGTGAGATTAAGGGGTTATGGACATTGGAGAGGGTATGTGCTACGGTGAGTGCTGTGAAGTGTGTAAACCTGGCGATTCACAGACCTGTACCCCTGGGGATAAAAATATATTATATGTTTATTTTTTAAAAATCTATTTTATATACACCACTGTTAAAACTAAACACAATGGATTTTAAGAAAAAGTTTCAAAAGAAAAAAGTGAAGTAACAAAGAATGTAAGAGTAAGAAAACTAAGAGGTCTGAGGCATAAAAAACTGCCACATAATGGACTCCAATAAGAAAGAGGATTGCTAGTGACACACTGTACTGTCACGTGCTTCATCATGATGACAAGGCACAAGAGTGATGAACAAATGGAAAGCCTCATCAGGGTTCTACTTGAAATTATAAATCACAAATATTTATTATATTATTTCTATGGGGAAATGCATTCTTTCCAAGTTCCAAATCAGTACACACACACACACACACACACACACACCAAAAAACATACAAATCACTTATTTTATGGTTATCAAGTAGTATATGTTTACTGAAATAAGCATAATAAAATCTATTTCTAAAACAGGCTTTTTAAAAAAAACTATCACAATCTTATTAGTAATTAAAATGTGCAGAAAAGCACAGGCATTCTGCACTAAAGGGAACACACACACACACACACACACACACCCCCAATCAGTTTTTCAATGAAATAAGGCCCAGTACGTGTTCTGTCAAGATTCCTCATCTCCGGTCAGCACGAGGTTATCATGACCTGGCTATTTTTAGGGTTCCTTTGCAGTTTTCTAGTAAAAACCAACAGGAGACAGCCAGAAAATCCCTTAGCAATATGGTCGGTTTGCCTCTTCTTCCACTAGATAATAACCTTATTCCCCGTAAATCCAACAGCTCATGAGAAAAGTCATTCCCTTAAAGACTAGGAATTAAGGAACTCATTCATTCAACAAATATTTACTGAGTACAAACTATGTGCCAAGCATATTCCAGGTACCAGGGATACATAAATGAATGAAAAACTGTAATACTATCAAATTTCCAGCTTAACAGTTAATTTACAGCTAAGTGGCTCTCCATGGTTTAAAAAAAAAAAAAAATCTGGAGGTAAGTGAATTATCTTTTCCATTCCTAATCTTAATGAATGAGACCTCACAGACTCATAGGGATCAACAGGCTTTATTTTTTCGTTCAATGTTCAGATTTTATACATACATTACACACACACAGCTTAAGCGACACAAGATCACACTGTAAGCTGGTGAAAGAACTGAAATTAAAAGCCAGGTCTCTAAAGAGTCCCAGTTACATGGGTTCTTTACCCACACAACAAGAGACCAAGGTCACTATAATATATGCTGAGAACACATAGTACTTTTTCTTCACAACATCTGTTAAAACTTACAATTATATATTATACTTCTTCAATGTTCTTTACATACTTATATAACTACTTCTTTAACTTCTTTCTACTATCTTCCAATAGAACATAAGTTCCAAGAAGAGGGGAATCATGTTTGTTTTGTTCACTAGTATACCCTAAGCATCAAGCAGGATTCTTAGTAAGCTCTCTAATACTAGAATGTTGAGTATGTTTCAAAGGACAAGACTACTCAGCTAAAAATTTACACTGGATTTACTTAAAGATTCCTTATGAACACAATTAAAGCTCAAACATACAAAGGTATTCAGTATTTTGAAATGTAATAAATCAGTTTATAAACAAAAAAGCCCATCACCAACACATGATAAAACTAAAATTCAATTCACAAGCAGGAATTCCCAGCAAAATCAAACTATTTGAAACAGACTTTGTAACTACGTAACACACTGTACTAATTCTTCCCATAAGTCATTTTTCCATCTGAAAAAGCACAATCTGTGATTTGTGTTTTCTTGGCCAAATGACCAAAAACCAAACTTTAACAGGTCAAAGGCATAATAATAAAAAAAAAACCAAAAAGAAAAAGAATGTTAAAAGATTATTTAACAATATACCATAAATCTAGTTTTTTATCCTTTTTGGACATTTGAGGTTTACAAAATCTGTTTTAAAACAGCGTAAGATCCCTATCACAAATTAATTTCTTCATTACTTAAGACATATGGCCACAGGCCAAAAGTAGTACCTCCAAAAAATAATGATTGTAACTACAAAGAGTTATCAAATATTTCAGTTTATATTCAAAACATACTTAACCATTAAAGACAAAGTGATTTCTTTCCTAGTATCTTGGCCAAACAGAATTTTTAAAAGCCTCATTCCAGTAATATTAACTGGTCAAAAAAACTAATTTTATAGAATAATAATGATGCTACAAACATTGCTAACTTTATACCAGGATCTCCTCTTTACAGCAAACGACTTCCACAGCCAAGGACACAGAGGATGATACTATTCTAAGCCAGTGCTAATAAGCCTGACATTTCTTCAAGCTTCACTAGTAAACTGAAAAAGTCAGATCTGTTTGTAAATAAAACACAAGATCACAACCAGGTACATACAGGAAACTTCTTCTCCAGGCGAAATCTCTCCATAGCAATATATAAATGGCTTGTCTTTGACAATGTAACGCAGTTAAGTCCCTTGAAGATTCCAGGGACAGTAAGTACATATCTGATTTAGGTCACTGTGCTTTGCACAGATGAACTCTCCTAAGTTGCTTTTATGGTACAGCCAATCACAGTCTTCTAAGTTACCTAATCTTCCAAGCTACTGACTACAACTTATATAGAGAGAGTGACAGCAAAAGAGACTAGGAGCATAATACACACAGTAGTAATAGAAAATACCAAAAGAGAAATATAGCAACCAGTTTTCAACTGAAACGTACTGTAACAGTAGTTCAAAAGAGAACATACTCTAAGGATATATGGGGATGGTTACGTGAGTGAGTGAGGGTTAGATAGATCTTAGAGAATAAACTGCCAACAACATAGTTCGTTAAATCTAGCCCTTTCACTTAATTTCAGGAGGACCCAAAGATGTCTGCATCTGAAGAAAGTTCTGCCTTTAATTGTTACTCTAATATTTATACCAACTTGTATAATTGTTACTCTAATATTTATACCAACTACATTAATAGTATATAATATAATAACTATATTAATAACAAGATTAATTCAACAAAGTTATTTAATCACATTATGGTTTACAATTATTTTAATCTTTTAGCTAAAAGAGGAAAAAGAAAATGAGAAGCACTCCTCCAACTTTCAGACTCAAGATCTCTTTACACTCTAAAAATTACAGAAGACCTCAAACGGCCTTTGTTTATACAAGTTTAACATTTATATTTACTATATTGGAAGTAAAACTGAGAAAACTTTAAAAGATTTAAATTCAATTTAAAATAAAGTCATTACACATTAACATAAATAGTATTTTAATGAAAAATAATCCTTTTCAAAAAGCTTTAATGAAAAAATAGGCTTTTACATTTCTGTACATCTCTAACACCTGACCTTAATAGAAGACAATTAGATTCTCATATCTAATTCTCTAATCAAGGATATGATTTGGTTGAATTATATAAAAATTCCAGATCCATGAAATACTCTGTTGTCAAGGGAGAAGTGTTTTAATATTCTTTTCAGTTAACTGTGGATATTCCTCACTGATACTGCACCAAAATTAAAAAGTAGTCATTTTTAAAATTTTTATTTTAAAATTTATTTTTAAAATAATTTATTTTAAAATTATTATAATAATTTAATAATTTATAATTTATTTTGAAATATTTATTTTTAAATAAGCTCTATGCCCAAGGTAGACATCAGGACCCTGAAATCAAGAGTCGCATGCTCTACCGACTGAGCCAGCCAGGCACCCCAAGAAGTAGTCATTTCTTAAACGTTAGTTTGCAAGGTAGAATCTAAAACCATTTCAAATGAATGCTTTTGTGCATGTATACTGAAATCCATTAGTCTACCATGCACTCTGAATGGCTCTCTCACCCAGTTCTAAAATACGTGTTCACTGGGTACTAGAACTTTTCCAAACCTCACATTTCATTATATGATATTAAAAATATATATTGTTAATATCATCAATAACCTCATCAGAAAAGTTCAGCTGGTAGATAAAACTTTTCCAAATTTCTTGTTTTATCATGAAAGCTAGATTTATTATCATTGGTAACAAATGCTACCAGTTCTTTTTGTTTGAAGTGGTAGGTTCACTTCCTTTTTTTGGAAATACCTGCCAAATGTCAAGCCTGAATAACCATAGTTTAGTGTGCAGTTACTTTCAAGTACAAAAGCAGCCAGCTTCAGCTCATAAGTCAAGCAATCACACCAGTGTATTTACCCCAATTACTGTTACTTCAGAATGTAACAGAAGTGTTTTCATGCATACTTCCTATTTTGTCATTCAGAATATTAAAGTAATGTGCACTCAAAGACTCAGATTTACCAAGACGATTTTTCCTTCTTCATCAAGGACGTTCCTAAGTGAAAATCTGTTTCATTTTTTAAACTGAGAATGCCTACCAGAGCTGTTTGGTGCCTCTGCCTTGTTTTGAGCTAAGGGACCAGCAGTTTTACTCATCATTGCCTCTGTACCCTCAGTACAAATTCCACAACAGTGGAAAAGGCAAATAATGTCTTGAACTATTAAAAATAGTTTTGACATTAGAGATCCCCTGATCTCAGGGGCTGGCCGAGGTCCATGGACAGCACTTTGAGAACTACTGTAAAGGGCTGTATCTTGAAAATATGAAGTTTTGGGTGTGGGGTGGCTGGCTCAGTCAGTGGAGCATATGAATCTGGATCTTGGGGTTGAGAGTTTAAGCCCCACACTAGGCACCAAGCTTACTTTAACTAACTAACTAAATAAATACATACATACATACATACATACATAGTTGTGGGTGGATTATATTCTTTTTAGTTTCTCTATGATATTGTTTGTTCAACAAACATTTTAAAGAATGAAGACTAAAAATTATCATTCTATTATTCTGGGTATCTAAAAAAAAAAAATAAAAATACTTATTGAGCACCTATTATGTGCCAAAATTAGGCTAAACATGATGATACACACTGAATTATTACATAGTACATTTAACCTTCAGACATTTAATTTAATCCTCTCAACACTAACTAAAGCTCAGAGAAGTTAAATTACTTCTCCGAAGTCAAAGATCTAGTAGGCAGTAGGTTTAAGATTCAAACCTAGTCTTTCTCAGTCCATGCTTTTTCCTCTATTCCAACGGTCTATAAAGAAAAATAGATGTAAGATATAAGACAGATATAAGAAATACTGATGTAAGAAACAAATATAAGAAATAGAAATAATTAAAAAAATTCAACTATAGATGATTAAAACAAAATTCTAACTGAACATGAATTAATAAAATAAAATGTGTACCAAATCCATATAGATTGTACTCTTAATTTAGGGTACCTGGGTGGTTCAGTTGGTTCAGTGTCTGCCTTTGGCCCAGGTCATGATTTCAGTGTCCTGGGCTCCATCCTGGGCTCCCTGCTCAATGGGAAGTCTGTTTCTCCCTCTCCCTCTGCCACTCCAGCACTTGTATGCACTTACACTCTCACTCAAATAAAATCTTTAAAAAAATTTTTTTTTAATGCCTGGGTGGCTCAGTCATTGGGCGTCTACCTTCGGTTCAGGTCATGATCCCAGGGTTCTGGGATAGAGCCCCACGTTGGGCTCCCTGTTCTGTGGGAAGCCTGATTCTCCCTCTCCCACTCCCCTGCTTGTGTTCCTCCTTTCACGGTGTCTCTCTCTGTCAAACAAATAAATTTAAAAAATTAAAAAAAAATTTTTTTAAATAATTGTAATCTAAATTAAATTAATTCTCTTTTTAATTAAACTATTCTCTTTGGATAGTATATTTTCTCCCTGGAGCCATCAAAGCCTTAAAATAATGCAAATAAATGATATTTTTTATAGGAATATCTATTTCCCAAAAACGAAGTCTTACTACCAGCTAATCCTGCAAAATCCAGATAACATATACCAGATAAATAACAAAGTAAGAAATGAAAAACCAAAATAATAAATCAAACAGAAAAACAATGTTTTAATTTTCCACAACTTTATAGGATACTGTAGATAGCAGTCAAAAGACATAACATAGCCTTCAAACTAAAGCTTCTATTTTATTAAACTTCTCTAAGATAGAAACCCCAATGACATCAACAGTTCCCCTAAAGCATATAACTAATCATATTTTTAAAATATTCAACCTTTCTATGATTTATAGTTGGCAAACAAACATAAATTTTTAGAAAGCAACTAGAAAAGATATGTTAGTCAACATTTTTTTTTTAAGATTTTATTTATTTATTTGAGAGAGAGACAGTTGGAGAGAGCATGAGCGAGGAGAAGGTCAGAGAGAGAAGGTGGAGCTGGGAGCCCGATGCAAGACTCGATCCCGGGACTCCAGGATCATGACCTGAGCCGAAGGCAGTCGTCCAACCAACTGAGCCACCCAGGCACCCCGTTAGTCAACAAATTTAAAAATTCTCAATACATCACAACCAGAATGAAAAGTGTCTGCAAACAATCAAGTTCAATAGCAATTCCTACAATAACCTCTTGAAATTTACCTCCTGTAGAAACTCTTGGCCCTCCCCACTATATTTAAGAGCTTAACATCCTAGTCAGCCATAGGTCTCAAGCACTGGATTATAAAAACCCTGAGCACAGGGATTTAGGTAAAAGGAAGGAGGGAAAGCCAGGTGGGGGGGGGGGGGGGGGTAGTATTGGACACATGTATAGGAGAGAGAGGAAAGGAAGGTTAAGAGTCCCCAGGAAAGGGAAAAGAAGGAATTAGGTACATACAAATTTTTAATTTCCTAAATTGCAAAACAAAACTGACTCTACATCAAAATACAAAAGATCAATTTCTGCAGCATATTACCTGTTGTGACAGTATCCTGGGCACTACTAAAACCAATATTCAAACTAAACTTTAAAATATCAAGTTTACAGATTAAATAGAAAGGTAAAATAAGTTTAATTCTACCACTCTCTTGATAAAATAAAAAGATATTAACTCAACATATAAGGTACAGAATTTAAATCTATTTCTTTAAAGATTTTTCAGCAATCCTTATTTTATGGCGATCTATTGAGGTATGATCAACATGTATGTAATACATACAACTCCATGAGTCTGGGGATACACACCCATAAAACCATCTCCACCATCAAGGCCACAGACATATCTGTCACCTCCCAAAGTTTCCTCCCACCCCTCCCCTTATTACTGAGTGTGTGTGTGTGGTAAGAATACCGGACCATTATCTGCCAAAATAATTTTAAGTATATAATACAGCTTTTTAAAAAAAAAAAAGATTTTATTTATTTGACGGAGAACACAAGCAGGCAGAGAGGCAGGCAGAGATGGGGTGGGAAGCAGGCTCCCTGCTAAGCAGAGAGCCCGATGCGAAGCTCGATCCCAGGACCCTGGGACTATGACCTGGGCCTAAGTCAGAGGCTTTAACCCACTGAGCCACCCAGGCTCCCCTATAATACAGTTTTCTTAGCTGTAGGCACTATGCTGTGTAACACATTTCCAGAACTTAATTACCTTATGTAACTGAAACTTTGTACCCTTTAACCATCACCCCCCTCACTTCCTCCTACCTGCAGCCCCAGGCAACCATCCATTCCACTGTCTGCTTCTGTGAGTCTGATATAAGTGAGAGCATACTGTATTTGTTATTCTGTATCCGGCTTATTTCATTTAGGCATACATTTACATGAATCAAAACAGTCTTGTTTATTCCCTTATTCTCTCTGCCCCATTTTCAACCTTTTCCCATTTCTGTAAAGCAAATAGAAGTATATATATTCTTACCAAAAAAGATAGCCATGTTACAACTCACTGTTACATACGTAACTTGCTTTGTTCCAATTAAAAAATACACCCTAGGGCGCCTGGGTGGCTCAGTGGGTTAAGCCGCTGCCTTCGGCTCAGGTCATGATCCCAGGGTCCTGGGATCAAGTCCCGCATCGGGCTCTCTGCTCACTAAGGAGCCTGCCTCCCCCCTCTCTCTGCCTGCTTGTGATCTCTCTCTCTGTCAAATAAATAAATAAAATCTTAAAAAAAAAAAAGAATCTCTAAAAAATAGAATGAAAATATATATATATGTATATATATGTGTGTATATATATATATATATGTATATATATGTGTATATATATATATCTCCTAAAGATTGTTCTGTATGAGTACAAGGCAACTTCATCTGGAAAAAATTAAGTAAACCTGTACATGATAGAAGAAATCAAGACTTACACAAGGCTCCCTACTCCTCTCATATCATGTCCACTCACCAGACAGAACTACCTTCCGCTTTTGCCTTATAACTGTTCTTGGTAGCTAGAGTTGTCATCATAACTTTAAATAATGTATCATTTTAGGCAAATATCTGCTTATTTTACAAAAAGAAAAATAAGGATTTTCCACAACCCTGACACACACACACACACACACACAAACACACCTTTTCACTTACATGAATTAGATTTCTATTTTTATATAAAGACTGATAATAACTACCTTCTGTTCCATATTTATAGTGAAGCCTTCTAAGTAAGCTGTGTCCTATGGTTTGTCTTGAATTTTAAAATTCATGTTAAAAATACATTTGGAGTACTAGGATTGCTTAAACACTACTATCTAGTTCAGAATCAAGATTTATGACTGGACCACTAGAAAATGTCACTAAACCCCGTACTGCTCAAGAAACTCTCTCAAATATTACACTCAAGTTATCTCTTTCAATGTAACTTAAATATAATTAGAATATGAAGAACCTGCCCCAAAATGATAAATTACTGACTAGATAACAAAAGCAAACATATTAAAATGCAAAATACTAAAGATTTCAGTCTTTGCACAAGTCGTAAGATTCCACTATCTCTAAGACAATCTATTCCCAATAAAATCATGGAAAAAGGGGGGGAGGGGACACTTCACCTAAAAAAAAATCCAATATACTATAAAATTATGATATGTACGGTACCAACACAGAAACAATAATTATATATTTTATAAGGCAAAATTGAGTCAAGAAACTGAAACTAAGACTTCTTTGCTTTTCCAGTTTGATAAAATGAAGTTGTCTACTTCGTTGTCAAACCACAGGTAAAAATAAATTCTAGATGGATTACTTAGAAGGGTAATATTTTGGAGTGGGGATATATTCTTAGTCAAGATGAGAAATCAAGATGAGAAATCTCATCTTAGTCAAGATGAGAAAGAAAAAGACTGATAAAGATGTATTTTCCTCCATTAAAAACAAACATTTCTCTAAAGCAAAGAACATCATAAGAGACAAGGTAGAACATAAGGAAATATATGCAGAATGACAGACATGTCATTATATATCTCTAATACAAGAAATTTCTTGATTTAAAAAGGAAGTAAAAGGCATAAAAAAATAGACAAAAAATATGAACCAAGTAATTTCCTTAAGATAAAATATAAAGGACCAATAATCGTATAAGACGGACATTCTCACTACAGGTTCAGCAAATTTTACTCATCAGATTAGGAAAAAAAAATTAACATCTAACCAATAAACAGACACTCTCATAATTCCCAGTGGGAATAAAAATTTCTCAAAACTTTCTGGAGTATAAGCTAGCAAGAACCCATTTTTTTAAATCTTTAAGAATATTCTTTGTGCAGCAGTATCACTCCTAAGTATCTACTCAGAAATAAAACCACCAAAATGTATAGATAAGGTCAAGCATGCTTACTATTCAAACTGGGAAAAGAGAAAACAACCTGAAAGTAAATAGGGAACAGCTAATTACCATTAGATATTATTAGTAAGACACAAAGAATGAAACAGAACCTGGAAGTTCCACTCTATAGATACCAGTTAATATAAGAAAAAAAGCAAATTGTAGAAGTATCATATTTAATATGATCACATTTTTATGTTTTATAAAGGATAAAACATATTTGTTAGTAAGTATTTCTATAAACATAAAAGATAAAAAGTATGAGGATGATATACTGGTCTGTTTCAACAAAGATCACGCTTCTCTAAAGATGTTAAGGATCTATTAATTCAACATACAGTATATGATTTAATATCAGAAATAACCATTAAAAAGTTATTAAACATGAAAAATTATCATTTTAGTCAATTCTTCAAAACTGATCAATTCCAAGTACCTGGGTGGCTCAGTCCATTAAGTGTCCAAATCATGGTTTCACCTCAGGTCATGATATCCCAGCTGTGGGATAGAGCCCCACATCAGGCTTTGTGCTCAGTGCAGAGTCTCCTTCAGATTCCCTCTCCCCTCACCGTTTCGTTCTCTCCCCGCCCACCAAATAAGTAAGTACAATCTTTGGGGGAAAAAAAAATGTGATCAACTCATGTTTTAATAGAACTCTGATAACAAGGCAAGTAACATTTCAAAAGTGCATTTCATAAGGTCAGAAGATGGATCAAAATTTTCAACACATTTCTGTTTTTTAAAAATGAATTTGTAGTTAAGAGTCTGTTTCTTGGGGCACCTGAGTAGCTCAAGCCTTAAGCCTCTGCCTTTGGCTCAGGTCATGATCCCAGGGTGCTAGGATCAAGCCCTGCATCAGACTCTCTACTCAGCAGGGAGTAGAGAGTCTCTCTCTGCCTGCCTCTCTGCCTACTTGTGATTTCTGTCTGTCACGTAAGTAAATACGTGAATAAATACGTAAGTAAATACAACCTTAAAAGAAAAAAAAAAGAGTCTGTTTCTTGGTTTGCGCCCTCTCTTGTTCTTCCCCCTTTGCTCATTTACGATGGTTACCAGAGGGGAAGTAGTAGGGGATGGGTGAAAATACGTAACGGGTGATTAAGGAGTGCAGCTGTTGTGATGAGCTCCCAGTGTCATATGAAGTGGTAAATCACTATATTGTACCCCTGAAACTAATACTGCACTGTGTATTAACTGGGATTTAAATAAAAACATTAAAAAAATAAAAACTAGGGCGCCTGGGTGGCTCACTGGGTTAAAGCCTCTGCCTTCGGCTCGGGTCAGGATCTCAGGGTCCTGGGCTCGAGCTCCACATCGGGAGCTCTGCTGGGCAGGGAGACTGCTTCCCCCCTCCTCACTCTGCCTGCCTCTCTGCCTACTTGTGATCCCTGTCTGTCAAATAAATAAATAAAATCTTTTTTATAAATAAATAAAATAAAAAAATAAAAGCTATAATGAATTTGTAGGCACAGTATAAACTAACAATTTTCAGCATCATATGCGAAAATTATATAATCACATAAACTGATTTTTTATAAAATGACTTTCTTATTTAAATTCAGGGAAAAAATAATACTAAAACAAAATTCTAACTGTGAATTTCAATCAGCCCAAGGGGGAAAATCCCCCACCAAACAGTTTGGTGGAGAACAGTACAAATCAAAATGATTTTAAAAACATGTAATATCCATTTAAATTCCATTTACAGTCACCTTTTCAGTGTAGCAGTTCCCCACCCTGATCAGCAGGAGATGCAGTCCAACACCCCCAAAAGATGCCTGAAACTCAATGCCAATCCCTATATACACTATGTTTTTCCTACACATACATAGCAATAATAAAATTTAATTTATAAATTAGCCCAGTAAGAGATTAAAAAGAATAACTCAAAACAATTACAATAATATACTGTAATAAGTCATATGAATGTGATCTTTTTCTCAAAATCTTATTGTACTGTATTTGCCCCTTCTTGGGATGATGTGAGGTCAAAAAATGTATACGTGATGAGATGAAGTGAGGTGCATGACACAGGCATTGGGATGTGCGCTAGGCTACTACTGACCTCCTGACAAAGGTCAGGAGGAGCAGCTACCTCTCCATCTCCATCATGGAAAGCCAAACTGTTGATGGGGCGGGACTACTATAGAGGAACACAATACTGTGGTAATTGCTAATAATGTGTAGATAACACTGCTGACATAAAGCAGAGGACCCCGTAAAGTGTCTTTATCTGGCCAGAAAAAGGTGGAGTGCATCCTTTTTCCTAATTAAGAGAAAACATGTTTTAAATTCTTTAAAATTGCTACGTTCTCATATTTTCCTAAACTCTTAAAAAAAAATAGAGGTGTGATGAGAACAATCTGCTTTAACAATGATGGACTGGTGGGGGGGGCGGCTGGGTGGCTCAGTCATTAGGCTCAGGTCATGATCTTGGGATCCTGGGATCGAGCCCCACATTGGGCTCCTTGCTCAGTGGGGAGCCTGGTTCTTCCTCTCCCACTCCCCCCAGCTTGTGTTCCCTCTCTGTGTTTCTCTCTGTCAAATAAATAAAAATAAAATCTTTAAAAAAAAACAAACAAACAATGATGGACAGGAATCTTGTGTTTCTTTCTTACTAGCTTTTATGGTATCAGAGGATAAAAGTAACATATATGATTTATTAAAACTTTCTATATGTTTTATATACATTCTTTCATTTACTATCCTAAACATTTCTAGGAGTAGGTATTACTACCCAAATATACAGAAGAAGAAACTTATGCTCTAAAAGGGGAGGTAATTTTTCCAAAGTCCCACAGTTTGCACCTGGAGGAGCTAAAAAATCATGCACTTTTCAGGCCACTTACAAACCTTATTTTTAATTCTCATAAGAACTCTGTAAGGTAACATAGCTGATCATTTTCCCAGGACCATCTGACTTCAAAGCCTATTCTCTTTCCACGAGGCCACATACATTCCCCTAAGTTCAACTACATATTGTTTTATTTATTCTACATAAAATTTTAATTGCTTATATGCCTAATTTAGGAAATTGTAAGTAAAATATACTCAGTCACAAAAATATTCACCTAATTATTTTAAATACTACTTTAAATCTATTAGAAATTTGGCAATAACCATACCATAAAATAACTATCACCAAAAGCTAAAGAACTTTAACACAATAAATCAGCATCAATATTATAATAAATTTATGGGGATATTGTTTTACATTGGTTTCCACAGAAAAATTTGAAGCAAAGAGCCAAGAAAAAAAAGAAGAAAACCCTGTAAAACAAAACAGGTCTCATGTTTCAGAGAGATGCATAGCCAGTCCACACCTTTTACCATTGCTAAATATCACTGCTGAGTTCAACTGGCTTAATTCGGGCAACCAATTCAGTTTGCACCAAGTATGTCTTTATCGACGTATAAGATCGCCATCTGGTGGCGATCATTAGACATGCAGAATGTCTAATGATCATGGAGAGAACCACTCTAAATTCATGTTCTATGCAGGAAATTCTGGGTTTGAAAAAACTTCCACTGGAGCTGCTTTAACAGCAGCTGGAGCTGAACATTAATTTCATTCATATCAGAAGGTAAAGAAATACTGAGGGGCGCATGGGTGGCTCAGTGGGTTAAGCCCTGGCCTTCAGCTCAGGTTATGATCTCAGGGTCTTAAAAATTTTTTTAAAACAAATTTAAAGAACTACTAAGTAAATATTCGATTTATATGTTAGAATATTTAAGAAATTATAGTTATATTTTTCATAAGGGCATTTTTACATGTACCACTGAGTCATCAATGGGTTACAGGCAAAGTAGATTTTACAGGTTTTTTTTTTAATTGTTTCAAATACCTGCAGCATTTCAGGAATTCGGGGGGTTTTTTGCTTGTTTTTAAAGATTTTATTTATTTATTTGACACACAGAGAGAGATCACAAGTAGGCAGAGAGGCAGGCAGAGAGAGAGGGGGAAGCAGGCTCCCTGTTGAGCAGAGAGCCCAATGCGGGACTCGATCCCGGGACCCTGAGATCATGACCTGAGCCGAAGGCAGAGGCTTAACCCACTGAGCCACCCAGGCACCCAGGAATTTTGTTTTTAAACATATTCTGAGGTGTATCTATAACTTCATGAGAATTAGACAGTTGAAGAATCTAGTTCACAAGTATAGTTTACTATAAGGTAAATACTGTCTTATCAGAAACTTTCCAGGGGTGCCCAGCTGGCCCAGTTGGTGGAACATGAGACTCAGGATCTTGGGGCCATGAGTTCAAGTCCCACACTGGGTGCTGAGATGACATAAATAAATCTTTTTTAAAAATTCACCACTATAAAAAGTAGCAACTCTTCTTGGGAAAGTATCTTTTTCTTAAGTTTAATACTTCATATTTAAATGCTAGGGACAAAGGAGATATAGTTCAATTTATGTCTTCACTGAGAATATATTTAGTTGTAATACTCCTAAATGTTAATTACAAAGAATTTTTCATTCTTTTAGGTCTCATCTTGGACTACTGTTAGGAAAATGTATCTAAGAAATTAAAAAATATTCTGATTAGTAAGAATTAAAATATAACTAAAACTGGTTTATATACAGGAAAATCACCAAAGTTAAAATATAGATTAAAATAACGCACTCAGTGATATTTAAACACAGGCTTCCATAGAAATGACTTCCTCTTTCTCCCTAAGGCATTCTAAACCAATTCTGGGTAACTTCTCTAACTCCAATAACCTTTTAACCTTTTTGCTCTATGATCCTTGATTCTATATAATAGATTCTATACATCAACTTGGGCACCATCGACACTTGGGGTTGGACACTTCTTTGTTGGGGGGGAGGGCCCGTATATTGCAGAATGTTCAGTAGCATATCTGGCCTCTATTTATTAGATGCCATAGCACAGAAATCCCCTCTCCCCAGCTGTGACCATCAAAAAAAACGTTTCCAGGAAGGCCAAATACCCCTTTAGAGGCAAAAACACAGCCCAACACACAAACCCACTGAGGAACCACTGCTTTAGCTGCAGTGGGAGCTACTACTTACTCTTTAAGATCATATAAAAAAAAATCAACAAAATCTACCAGATTCTTCCTCAAAAGTTGTCATGAATGTCCACAATAGTAAAGCCCTCATCCTTTTATAAAAACCGCATTTAGCAATGAACCCTACAGGCAAAAATTCATCTTGAACTTGCATTTAAGATTAACAGTTTCACTGAAAACTACCTATTATCAGTGTATTCCTACTATAGTATTGATACAATACTTTTAAGTAAATAAAGGCAGAATGAAAATCTTTTTACATACACATACTTTTCGGATACTACAAAACAAGCCCCTCAGGCCTTACCTATTCGCCTAAACCTTCACATTTCAAAGTGGTTTTGGTACAGAGCACCTCTATCATAACTCCTTCAGATCAACTGAATACACCAGAAAATCATCGTAACTTGTCCCTGTATTTCACCACAAGGCACTTATTTGTTTAATCTGTTAAATTAGAATTCTTAGTCTTAATCTTGCTTAGAAGGATTGAGACTAAAGACTATCAGCTTGACAGCAAAAATTAGAGGAGATGGAAACAGATGCAGGCAGAAGCTAAGAGTGACATCAAGCAGCACATCACAAAGCAGCCATGTGTGGGAAATGAGGAAGAGGCAGGTGAGAGAGAGCTGCGCTCCAAAGCCACCTTTACTCTTTCGGATGCTTGTCCAGAAAAAACTCCATATACTTACAATAAAGATCTCTTTAACTATACAAGTTTAAATAGATTTCTGATCCCAGGCAACCAAAAGGACCCTGCCTGGAATACTTAAAATAATTCTATTTGTTTTTACTTATCAAGATAAAAGCTCCATTATAAACTGTAATAGTTCAAAAAATTAAAATTAAAATGTTACCAAATTTAATTATTATGCAGATAAACTGGCAGATCTTTACCAATTACAATAAATGGTTGTTGCAATTACTCTGATACTAGATATTTTTTTAAAGATTCGAGTAATATTTATCTTTCAAAAGGCCCAAACTTGAATAAAATTAATACATCAGGCAATTATCCTCAAGCTCAAAAGCACATCATCTAACTTTACGTTAAGCAACAAATTGATCAAACACTATGGTCAGACATTTTATTTTGCATTCTCCCAAAAGTTCCCATATTTGTTCTCTAACAGGAGACACATTTTTATGGGCCTAAAAATAAAGGTTCCTTCTAGGAGTAACTCATTTTATGCTTACAGAAGGCAGGGAAGTAAAGAAAAATGACTTGAGGTCATCGAGGAACATGAGAGATCAAAAACTGGGTTTGAGCCTATGTCTTCTTTCTCCTAATATTTACTAACATGATAGTAAAGCAATTTTTTAAAGGATAAGCTGACAAGTACAAAGAGGAAGAAGAAACTACAGGGATGCCTGGGTGGCTCAGTCGGGTAATCATCCAGACTCCAGGTTTCCACTCAGGACCTTAGGATCCAGCCCTGCTTCAGGCTCCAAGGTGGGCAGGGATTCTGCTAGGGAATGTCTCTCTCCTTCTCCCTCTGCCTCTCCCCTCTGCTCACATGTGAGCTCTCTCTCTCTAAAATAAATAAAATCTTTAAAAACAAAAAAAGAAGGCAGAGAAGAAGAAACTACAACAAATGAAAAACATCATAAAATCTCTGGAAGATATAAAGTGCATGTTGCAATGGTTAGTGCATTTGGAAAATAAACAGTAACCTTAAAATAGGTGGCTATGTGAGAAATAAAATCGGACTCAGAAAACAAAACCATGCTTAAATAATGAACACTGTACAATTTTGTTAATTGAAACAGCTTCCAATTAATGACTTAATCCACTAAGTTATCTCTTTAAGTCACATTAGTGTAAAATTAACACTAAATACTAATGAAAATAGTGTCTATATATGTACACACACACACACACACACACACACACACACACACAAAATGCAATCTGAAAACAAGTTTACTTTGGCTAAAGATAAAACATTACTTTAATGTGTATAGATTCTAGAGTCAGATGCCTGAATTCGAATCCCAGTTCTACTCTTTATTATGCAAAAGTGGGCAAATTACCTAATCTCACTGGATCTCAGTGTCCTCTCTTGTAGAATGTGGACAATAACAGTATCACAACTGATAATTTATAAAAATTTAACAAGATAATGAAGGCAATGAGCTTAGACAAGTTCCTGGCAGAAAACAATGTAACATTAAGAATTAGTACCATCCTGGGGCACTTGGGTGGCTCAGTCGGTTAAGCCTTTGCCTTTTGCTCAGGTCATGATCTCAGGGTCCTGAGATTGAGCCCCACATTGGGCCCTCTGCCCAGCAGGGAGCCTGCTTCCCCTTCTCTCTACCTGCCTCTCTGCCTACTTGTGATCTCTCTCTCTGTCAAATAAATAAATAAAATCTTAAAAAAAAAAAAAAAAAAGAATTAGTACCATCCTACTACATGATCGTCTTTACTGCTCATACTATGTTAATTTCACATTTTATATTTAAGTGAAATTGAATCTATTCTTAATATATTTATCACCATTTCCCAACTAATTTCAAGGTCCTTGGAGATAAAAAAAAATTTTTTTAGAGACAGAGAATTGGGGGGTGGGAGGGAGAAGCACGTGCACACACACGGGTGAGGGGAGGGAGAGAAGAGGGAGACAGAAAATCTTAAACAGGCTCCATGTCTAGTTCAGAGCCCAGATGGGGGGGCTTGATCTCACAACCCTGAGATCATAACCTGAGCCAAAATCAAGAACTGCACACTTAACCAACTAAGCCACCCAGGCACCCCAGAGATTTAAGTTTCTTTACACAGAATTTTATTAATTCTGTACATATACAACAGATTCTTAGTGGTAAAAATGAAATATTCCTTGCTAGTTTACATTTGATACAAGTCACATATGGCTTTCTTTCTTTTTTTTTGGCTTTCATTTCAAAACATGGACATTTTGAAAGGTAAAAACTAAAAACAAAACAAAAACACTGATACCAGCATAGGTAAGACAAATACTGAAACTTGCCTTTTCAATTGTGATAATGGTTTCATACTCATTTGAGTCCCTCCTTAAGAATTCTAGGAGACAGAGTAAGCAATCAGTAAATGTAGCCAGGAAATAGTATTCAAACCTGAATCTAGGGAAATTGAGTACCAACCTTTATATCCAAGGCCTGTTCAATGCAAATGATTTTCCATTCATTTTATACAAATTTGCGTCTTACTGAAAATATAATATGCACTATGATAAATATTCAAGTTGCCCTTGCATTATCACAAAATTCTTCATTTGAATACAGGATTTTAAATCTACCTTTTCACCAGCTAAATCATTTGGATATCTATATATGTATTTCAGAAATGTTTATACCTATCCTTATACAACATACTTTTATTTGTTCTTTTGTCCACTTACTCATCTAACAGATATTTATCACGTGCCTATTATGCGCCAAGCACTGTGGTAGGAGTAGGGATATCGTATGCCCACACCCAAAGATGATAAAGTCTACTAGCTTCAAATAACTAAAAAAATTTGACTATGGTTGAAATGCAGAAAAGAGGGAAGAGCAATTAAGACAGATAAAGGTAGAGAAGGGGGAAAAGGCTAGACCTTTCAGGGTGCAGCTAAGTTTTTTTTTTTTCCTTTATTTTATATAATTCAACTAACATATGGTATATTATTGGTTTCAGAGGCAGAGGTCAGTGATTCATCAGTCTTATAATACTCAGTGCTCATTATATCCCATGCCCTCCTTAATGTCCATCACCCAGTTACCCCACCCCTTACCCTTTTCCCCTCCAGCAACCCTCAGTTTGTTTCCTATGATTAAGAGTCTCTTATGGCATGTTTCCCTCTCTGATTTTTGTCTTATTTTTCCCTCCCTTCCCCTTTGATCTCTGTTCTGTTTCTTAAATTCCACGAGTAAGATCACATGATAACTGTCTTTCTCTGATTGACTTATTTTGCTTAGCATAATACCCTCTAGCTCCATCCATGTCACTGCAAATGGCAAGATTTCATTTTCTTGATGACTGAGTAGTATTCCTGTGTGTGTGTGTGTGTGTGTGTGTGTGTGTGTGTGTAGCACATCTTTACCCATTCATCTGTCAATGGACATCTGGGTTCTTTCCACAGTTTGGCTATTATGGACACTGCTGTTATGAACACTGGAGTGCAGATGTCCCTTCGGATCACTACACGCGTACACAGACAAGTTTTAGATTCACCCTGAGAGCAATGGACTTTAAAAAGGGGAGTGTATGCATTAGTACGAAGACACCCCCCACCACCACCACCACCGAGCAAGGAAACAATGTAGAAACTGGTGACAAAAACTCTCTCTTCTGACCAAACTTTAATCAGGCTTCTCTAAGCAGACCTGGGGTTTCCCTCTCTGTCTTTGTGGGATTCAGTTTGAGTGAGAACCCTGATAAATCATTAATGAAAATCCCTCATCCTTGGTGTCTGGCCATCTTGGGTATTTTACCACTCTGTCCTGCCTTCCAGATTCTGCCAAGCTGACCTAACAAGAACCCCCTTACCTTCTGCTGTTTGCTCTTATTAACTTTCCATCTAATGACCCCCATCCTTGCTTCTTGGATATAAATGCCTCTTGTCCTTATTAGAGTCAGAGTTGGGTCCAATCCCTCTCCTCCACTGAAGTGGTCCCTACACCGATTTCATGATGGTCTCCCTTAAATAAAGTCTGTTTTATCTTCTTTAGCAAGTGTCACTGGATAACTTTTTCTTTAACACTGGAAGCAACTGGAAAGATATTGCCTTATTCTAGGCAAAAGAAGATAGAGGCCTGAACTACAATGATCAAAGAAAGTATGGAGTAAGGAAACCTACCAGAGATAGGACGCTGAATCCGCTGGATTTGGGGTTTGGGTAGAGGGAGAGAAAAGTCGTGACAGTGCTCACATTTTCAAATTTGAGCCAAGCAGATAGTGTGCCATTCACAGAGATACGAAACACAGGAAGAAAAGGTTTGGTAAGTCCCACATAAGACACCACAAGTTCCAGGTGAGCGATCCAAGTAAATGAAGTGTATGAAGCCCCTTCTGGTTTCCTCTAGTGCCTCTGTGAAGAAAGTAGCAATATTTACTAAGACTGAGGGGTGAGAGAATACATTCTGACCAAAGCAAGAATGTTTGGTGTACCCACTACAGAGAACAGGAGAAAATTAGACGGAGTATTTTCTGTTTGATGAGGAACCAGAGGGAAAGAAACATCGATGCACGAGGTACCAACCTAAAAAGCTGGGTAACTTAATTTTTCCAGTTGTTCTGAGCATCTTCAACACAGATAAACTGCCTGAGAATTAGGAATTTACTGAAATAGTTAATACCAAGAGACAGGATGATAAATGTCCTCAAACAACAAAGCAAATGCTGGAGATATGGGCCATGGATTCTAAACTGGACAGAAAAATGCAGGCAATAGACCAAAACAAAAATGAAAGGCAGGTTAAATAACCGGAGAGTCTCAAGGTTCAGACTAGGAATTATGGGAGGATACTGTTACCAGATCACATTTACAACATTGCAAAACAGAAACAAATATTTCTCCAAGAGCCCACTGAAGACTTCTCAAACAGTCATCAAAAGCTCAAACATCATTTAGGCTTTAAAACCTGGTAAAGGAAATTAGTTCTAGAATGGCATAATTTAGAGGACCTCATATAAGATGCTAGCCAAGCCTAAATACACTTAAACCTATCAAGAGCCTAAATCTCAATTATATGAAAATTATTTTCACTATAACCATCTTTACAGTTAAAAATTCAACACAGTCGTCAATAGCTAAAGCTATTGCTAAGGAGCTAAGATGATCCAGTGAAAAACACGACCATTTCGTCCAATCCCTAAAAAATAATTTAACTCTTCTAGGAATAATGAATCTGGGTAAGAAGTGGCTGTAAGAGAATAACTTCATATACTTTAAAATACTTTTATTATAGGGGCACCTGGATGGCTCAATCAGTAGAACACACAACTCTTGATCTCAGAGTCACAAAGTTTGAGCACACATTGGGGGTACAGTTTACTTAAAACAATATATATTTTCTATTATAAAAATAATATATGCTCTAGGACGCCTGAGTGGCTCAGTCGGTTAAGCGTCTGCCTTCGGCTCATGTCATGATCCAGAGTCCTGAGATCAAGTCCCACTCCTTGCTCAGTGGGGAGCCTGCTTCTCCCTCTGCCTGCCTCTCCCCACCCCGCCCCCATCTGTGCTTGTGCTCTCTCTCCCTCTCTGACAAATAAACAAACAAAAATCTCTTGATTTTTTTTTTTAAATAATATATTGCTCTAGGTAAAAATTTCAAAAACTAATAATCTTCTATTTACCCTTAAATTCCACCTCCAAGATATTCAATATTAATTTTTACATATTTCAATATTAAAAATATCCAATATTAAATCACCTTCCAGTTAATACACTAAAAAATGGAATCATAAGGAACATATTTTGCTTTCTTCACTAATACTTATCAGGGGCACCTGGCTGGCTCAGTTGGTAGCACAACAACGCTTGATCTCAGGGTTGTGAGTTCAAGCCCCATGTTGGGTGTAGAGATTAAGAAAAAAATTACAGCTTATGAAACAGAATCAGACTCATTTCTCCTTACATCAATAAACTATTGAACCAAACGGAATCTCCTTCAGATCCCTCTCCAAAAAAAAAAAGTCTAAGTCAATAAGGATTACCCTACACAATATATACAATATATACAATAAACAAGGTGTCTTCTTTCAAACCTTCTCTATGTATTTACATATATACAGAACAGAAGAATTACAGTTTAATACCATTAACCAGTCCATGCTTCTCATCTTGCTTCTTATTAAATCTCAAAGCAGGTAATGTACAGCAATAGAGAACTGATTCAAGTGCTCGGGTATTAAAGGTAATATTTTTCTCTATGGAATGCTCATCTTCATAAAAATACTACAATACCTCAGCTACTTGTGGGTCAAACTGACTAAACTGACTAACTTTTATTTACACACATACATATAGGTTGTTTTGCTGACCACAATCCTAAAGCCTTAAACAGCTGATAAGAATTTAAAATTGAACAGAAGAATATCTGTTGGAAATTCTTCTTTCTCATTATACCTCACTTATTATACATGGAACCAGAAGTTAAACTCTGCAATATAAAACCTTCTGATATAGCATTAACTTAGACTTAAAAGATAGTGTTTAATCTAGATATTTATTTGGATTTGTTAAAATTTTAAATGAAAAAACATTTTATACACACACACACACACACACACACATATATATATAAAATTCCCAAAAGAAAATAATCAAATGTTAACCTTACAGAAATGGATTTCCAATTGTCTCTTAACAGGAATCCCTGGGACTACAGTATACACAGTTACCTGTTTACATCTACATATATATATCTAATGAAAGTTTCACAAAACAATCATTAACCCAAATGTACTGTTTGGTATTTTCTATTACTTTTTTAATGCTTGTGATAACCCAATAAATTGTTTTTACAAATCACTAATAAATCACAACCGCTTGAAAAACTGAGGAGAAGATGCAGGGAATGAATATTTAGGGTTATCCTTCCTAAATTTTATTTAACAACACCTACTTTAAAAGCTGGACAAGCAGAGGCTAGTCGAGGTTTTAGCTTTGTAACTATTTTGAATAATGAGGGACAAAGTGAAAAGGGGTAAACTAAAATTTTACTTCACAATCAACACCATAAATAAAAAGTTCTGATTAAAGGCCCTAGATCTATGCTCTAAAACAAAGGTCAACTTCATTTCTGTCATACAACAAACTAAAGCAAAAGCTGTTATCCCTTGAGTAATTAAAGGCATGAACATTAAAACACTAACCAACAGGTCCAACCAAAATTAGTCTATCAATGCTCACTGATTATGATGTGTGTGCCATTCTCTTGAGGCAGAATGAAAAATAAAGCTGAAACAATATCATTGGGCTTTTTACAAAAATTTTTCCCGGTTAACTTCACTTCTCTAATCAGATACCTCTACCTATTGTAGAGACAGGAAGATGCAGCAACCCTTGATAATCTGAGATCACTGCCAACAAATCAGAATCTCAAACTACCCCTGTTTGAAGTGCACAACCATTACTGAGGAAGCACGAGCACTCTAAGTATAAAACAATCCATAGTGGTCAATCCACTCAATATTTACTACTTAAACTTTTTAACCCATTTATTGCTAAATCAACCCAATTAGGAGACGAGAGCAAAGTAAATTAACATAAAAATTGAGTATAAATGCAATTATGTAAAAGATGGAATTTGTATTTTTTAACTGTGATCTGAAATGATGAAATTTAATCTAAAACTTTTTTCCCTTAGAGAAAAGGGAAAGAAGGGAGCCCTCTTACCCTGTCAGTGGGAATGCAATCAAGTACAGCCATCCTGAAAACAGTATGGAGTTTCCTCAAAAAGTTGAAAATAGAACTACCCAGGACCCAGCAATTGTATTACTGGGTATTTACCCCAAAGACAGAAATGTAGTGATCCAAAGGGGCACCTACACCCAAATGTTTATAGCAGCAACATGCACAACAGCCAAACTATGCAAAGAGCTCAGATATCCCTCGAGAGATGAATGGACAAAGATGTGGTATGTATACGCACGCACATAAATACATAACACATAAACACATAAGAAATCCAATATCAAAAGAAAATAATTAAAATAAGATTTTAAAAGACCACAACAGTCTAATAGCAGTAATCAGCACTCTATTCTCAAAAGGAAAGACATATATTACATTTTAAATGTTTTGTCGAGTGGTTAAATATGAAAATAACCAGACTATGGTTTAAACTTCTAAATATTTTGTCCCTGATTCCTGTCACAGAACTCTTAAATCCCTTGGCACTTCCTGGATGAGAGCAAGGTCTCTTATTCTAATGTGGTGACTCCTGGATGGGAGCTGGTCATGGTTAGAAGCTTGGAAGTCGGCCCTAAGCCCACTCTCCGAAGAGGGGAGAGGGGAGAAATGGAGTTAATGACTGTCATGCCAACTCGATGAAACCTCCCTAAGACTCCACAAGTACAAGGCCTGGAGAGCCTCCAGGTGGCTGGAGCACGTGGGTGGAGGTGCTGGGAGAGCGGCCCTCAAAGAGACTGACAGAAGCTCCACAACCTTGCCCTATGCATCTCATCCATCTGGATGTTCATCTGTGTCCTTTATCATATCCTTTTAGAGTAAGGTGGCAAACCGTAAATAAACTGATTTTATGAGTTCTGTGAGCTGCTCTAGCATATCAATCGAGTTCAAGAAGGAGTCAGGGGAACCTCCACTTCCTAGCTATCAGTCAGAAGGACAGGTGACAACCTGGACCGGGCTTGGGCATCTGAAGGGGCAGCTGTGTGACTCAGGGTACTTAACTCTGGGGATCAGATGCTATCTCCAAGGGGACAGTGCCAGAATTGAATTAAATAGCAGAACACCCAGCTCGTGTCACAGAATTGTTTGGTAAGAGGAAACACCCCATCCCACATCTGTTGTCAGAAGTGTGGTGAGTGTGGCAGTCATGTGAGAGTAAAGGAAAAACACAGGTAGAAGACTAAATTTTTCCCAATACCTAACCCCTTCCCACAGAGCCATCCAGAATATCTCAATGTCAGAGGATAGTCAAGACTTTATTTTCTGTTTCTTTTCAATCAATATGTAGAATAATTGTTTTAGAATTCTGTTATATGAGGTATATCATAAGAATACAGGTTGGTTACTAATTACATGTTTCCACAGGCACATTCAGCATTTTATGCACAGTATACTCTTTTCCATAATCCTGAAGAAGCCCTATAAGTATTATAATTCAATTTTATAGATGAGAAAAATGAGATTCAAAGATGTTAGTTGCCCAAGGCCACCTGGTGGCAGATTATGTATGAGAACCCGGTGTTGCGTGAAACCCAAGCACACACTTGTCGCACCAGGGGCTAAAGTTAGGCTGCGTCCAAATTTTACCTTCTCCTGAAAATAAGGTTTTGGCCTCATGGTTATGTAGTGCATTTCCTATTAACTGAATAAAAACAGTTCAAGGGCGCCTGGGTGGCTCAGTGGGTTGGGCCACTGCCTTCGGCTGCTCGGGTCGTGATCTCGGGGTCCTGGGATCGAGTCCCACATCGGGCTCTCTGCTCAGCAGGGAGCCTGCTTCCCTCTCTCTCTCTCTGCCTGCCTCTCTGTCTACTTGTGATTTCTCTCTGTCAAATAAATAAATAAAATCTTAAAAAATAAATAAATAAAAAATAATAATAAAAACAGTTCAATAAAATTAAATGAAATACAAAATGAAGGCTAATTTTAGTCTGAATGAATACCTTATTCCTAACAAAAGGGAGATCAATTTGCCCAGATTTAAAGAGGCTCCTAAGGATACTGCTAATGGTATGTGCAAAAATGGATAAGGAAATTCCTCCTGAACATATTATAAGGTCATCTGGGAACAATTCCAAGCAAAACAAAAATAAATACAGAATATTACTGAAAGGACTCTACTGAGTCAGTGCACCGGCCAGTTATGGCACCTGTGCAAACAGGATGCGTGGACTGGGAAGTTAGGGAGGCAGAGTCCAGGAAGCAAGAGGGCCAACAGACCACAAAATCACAAAATTAAAAGCAAATGAGCAAAATACATCTACTTTTTATGTAAGTAATAATCCTTGGGGCGCCTGGGTGGCTCAGTGGGTTAAGCCTCTGCCTTCAGCTCAGGTCATGATCTCAGGGTCCTGGGACTGAGCCCTGCATCGGGCTCTCTGCTCAGCGGGGAGGCTGCTTCCCTCACCCTCTCTGCCTGACTCTGCCTACTTGTGATCTCTCTATCAAATAAAAATAAATAAATAAATAAAAATAGATTAAAAAAATAATCCTAATGAATTAAGAGAAATAGCACAATTTCAAACCAATATATATAACAGCTGACATCATATCTGAAGTTTGGGATCTCTTTTCTTGCCATTAGTCCTTTTATAACTGTATACATTAAAACTTGTAGATTTTCAAAAATCATGTATTACACAAGTATTAATGTATTTAGAACTTGTGAAGTATCTTAAGAATCAAAATTTTCATTTTAATGTACTAAATACTCACTTGTTTGAATCATATCTCAGTTTAAAAAAATATTAAGTATTAAGTACTGTTACTCTGAGATCAATCCAAAGTGTATTTATTCAATATTTCCCCTAGAACCAAGGCAAAAAATATTCTCTTCTACTGGCAGTTACATCAAGCAAAGCAGTCTTTTCTTTGATAGTAACACCCCAGATTCCTATAAGATTCCTTAACGGACTGATTAAACAATTAACCATATTTAACTTCAAATCTTAGGTGTTCACATTATCCTAATATTCATTCCCTGACCAGTCATTGACTGCTTTCTATGTGTTAAACCCCAGAATAGACCTAAATTGAGGAATCAATAATGATCCAGAAAAATGTATTACATTCCTTGAATCTGGAGACAAAGAGGCAAATTTCTTTGAAATATTTAATTTCCATTAATATTAGCAACAAATTCACAGAAGTTATAGTAATAAAAACCTTTAAATATAAAAATACAGTTCATTATTTAAGGCAAATAGAGCTTTCAATTATCACACATGTAAAATTACCTAATGTGATCAATGTTAAATGGTAGTGACAAACAGGATCACTGACTACTCGAGGCTAATGAGAAATGGAACAAGAGGGAGAAGTGGTGCTTTAGCACAGACCATGAGCTCAAATCTTAGCTTGGCCTCCTACTAATTGTATGGCCTGGGAAATTTCAGGAAATCTGTTATAAGTTCACATCTGTAACAGGGATAATAAGTGATTGAAAGATACCTAATAAAACACATGCCTCAAAGCAGGCTCTCTCTAAAGAGTTAGTTATCTGTTCTTCACTTGCCCCAGAGCAAAGGACAAAATGATAAATCCTAGACTATCAATTCACAACAGTATGAGAATCAAGGCATCCCTCCTCCTTACCCAGCGCTTCCCTTCGAAGAGGTTTCATTATTCCATCTGAAGTGCTGGGAAGTCTCAGAATACCACTGAGGCTTATACTCAAATATAAATACAAAAATACTTCCAAGAGAAGAAATAAAGATGATTCTCTCTTCCAAATTACTGGCTTCTAAAAACTGACTAAAGAGAAATCATTTCTTAGTCTTATTTTTAACTAGTTGTTTTAAATGTAGGGACTGACATTTCACAGGGAGTACATACAACAGGAAGAATCCATAGTTACAGTGATGTCTTCCCACAGCACTGTCACACTGCACAGCTCTATGGGAAAGCAGTCACACCACACTCAAGGTAATGGGCCCTTCTAGAGCAAAACAAGGAACACAGTTCAGTGGTGGCCCCTGCAACTGTGCCGCTGTAATCTCAACAATTAATCGTAATTAGTCTGGATGATTTCTTTCTTAACACTTATGATCTTCAGTTGAAGGTAAGTATAAAAATCGAAAGGAAAATTCTAAGTGTAAGTATATATGTAACCAAGCAGTTCTTTCCTAGGCCTAAGGCACTTCATTTACAACACTTTTCTTCTTTTTCCACATCATGCCTTCTACTTAATCCTCCACAGTCTAAATCCCCGGAGAGATAGGCGCTGAAAGGGCGAAGAGGATCAGGACATCAGTAACATGCAAACTCAAAGCTGTCAAAGGACCGAAGATTCAGTAATAGAGTTAGACATATAATATGTGACTTTACTCAGAAGCATGTATTAACAACTTTGCCATTTTTATGGTGCCTTTTTTTTTTAAGATTTTATTTGTTTATTTGACAGACAGAGGTCACAAGTAGGCAGAGAGAGAGGAGGAAGCAGGCTCCCCGCTGAGCAGTGATACCCATGCGGGGCTCGATCCCAGGACCCCAGGATCATGACCTGAGCTAAAGGCAGAGGCTTAACCCACTGAGCCACCCAGGCGCCCCTTTATGGTGCTTGTTTTACGTGAAAAATTAAGCAGCCGATATCATACTAAATTATACCAAGTCACTCATGAAATAGCTAGTTATGCTAATCCATGGCATAAAGTAATGTAAGAAACCATCCTATTTTATTGAATACTGTGTTTGCACAGTTCAAAACCAAAACCACATAGAAAGGTACATATTAAAGTTTTGCTCCCACTCCTATCTCAATTCCTGTTCCCTCATACTCTTCATGGCAACCATTTTTTGTTGGTTTTCTGTTTTCCTTTCCCATGTATTTATAAAAATACTAGTAAATACAAATATACATTCTTATTATCCCCATAAAGAAAAAGCACTGTATAGTGCCCTCTGTCACTCACTTTTACTTTTTTAATCAATTAATCCTAGAGATCTGTCCACATCAGTACAAAGAGATCTTCCTCAATCTTTTTTTATAGCTGTAATACCTCACTCTGCGGCTATACCATAATTTATTCAACCTAACCTTATCAGGTTGTTCCCAAAGCGTCTTCTTAAGTGATTATTTTTCGAAACTCTCCTGCTACTGTAACAAAGTGAATTATCACTATCACAGGCTTTGCTTTCTTAGACCTGTATTAGGATAGATTAGTGACCTACTGCTCATATTTTGTAAGAACCACCAGAAATTTCCATTTCACTGGAAATGGAAATATCCATGCCTATATTCTCTCCCCACCAAAGTTTAATGTATTTATTATAGGATTTCTCAGAGCCTTTAATATGCCATTATGCAGTATGAATCTCTGAAAAGTACAGTGTGTGACATTTCCCAAACTTAATTGGCAAAACCTGCTACAGATTAAATATTCCACAAAACAAACCATAGCAAATACCAGGGCTATAATAATTATTGTCATCTATTTAAGCAAAATATAAGACTTCTATGAACTTCTAAGAACACCAGCTGAGCTAACTTTTAGACTAAGCATCCCTTCCACTACTTTTTGGATTATAAACCCCTTTGAGATCTGAATGTCAAGCCATTTGATCCTCTCCCGGAAAGAAAGCATACAAGCATAAAATTTTTCAGTTTCTGGGGGATTCATGGATCACAGTCCCCATGGTCTTATCTGTTTTGGAAATAATTTTGAATATAAGTGCTGTTTTATCTGTGCCACCATTAATACTCCAAATGTTAGGACAGAACCCAGAGCTAATGAAAAAACAGGAGAGAATTCATCATGAAGTGTACCTTGGTGCAAAGCAAACAAAGCACACTCAAAGGGATCATGCTTAACAATTAATGGTAACAAGCAAAGTCAAGTCTACTAAATAATTATGGGAACTATCACGAGGGGTTATAGTCTGATTTTTACACAGAGGTCTCTCATTTTAAATACATATATTAGACTCTTACAGGATTAAAACATTTGGGTCTTTCATTCATTTTGTACAATATGATCTTAACATCCAGGATTTTCAGAATGCAATACATTTCACATCACACAGCAGTATCTGCTGTAGATCTGAATGTGACAATGTGAATGCCCAGAGGAGAAAAAAAATCCTGGGAATTTAAAATGTAGAGCAAAGAATCCCCAAGCATGATTACAGTCCAGTAAGCAAAACGATTAGAGCAGAAGTATTAAATTGAAAAGCAAAAAATGTGGGGCTACCATATTCAATTTGGAACTGGTATCCTACAGAAAGGCAAAAGGGCTTTCAGGGAGAGCCGGTGGAGACTCAAGTCCAGACCATGCTCCTCTCATGCTAGTTTGAATTTGCCTACAAGGGGGTATCTGTTGTAATTTAGATAAACAGAGTCCAATAATACCCTTCTCCCTTCCATTTCCTGACACTTACCCCCAAAACCCTACCTACCCATGGCAAAAATTAAAAAGTGCTACAATTACAAGAGAAAAGATGCTTTTCTAATCACAATGACACCCCAGCAGCCAAACTATTAATAGAAAGGAAATCTAAATTCTTATCAAAAATTTGTCTCTTTGGGGGCACCTGGGTGACTCAGCCCATTAAAGTGACTGCCTTTGATCATGATCCCAGGGTACAGAGATGGAGCCCCAAGAGGGGTTCCTTGCTCAGTGAGGAGTCTGCTTCTCCCTCTGTCCCTACCCCTGTCCCTGCTCCGTGCACACACTCTCTCAAATAAATAAATAAAATATTTTTTTAAAAATTTGTTTCGGGGTGCCTGGGTGGTTCAGTTGTTAAGTGTCTGCCTTCAGCTCAGGTCATGATCCAAGGGTCCTGGGATCCAGCCCTGCATTGGGGTTCCTGCTCCGAGGGAAGCCTGCTTCTCCCCCTCCCACTCCCTCTTGCTTGTGTTCCCTCTCTCGCTGTGTCTCTCTGTCAAATAAGTAAGATCTCTTAAAAAAAATTTGTTTCCTTCTTTGTTTCTTTTTTTTTTTTAAAGAGAGGGAGAGAGAGATCTTAAGCAGGCTCCACACCCAGCATGGAGCCGGATGGGGATGCTCAATCTCCTAACCCTGAGATTAAGACCTGAGCTGAAATCAAGAGTCAGATGCTTAACTGACTGAACCACCCAGACACCACTCAAAAATGTGTTTCTTAAGTGAACTTTTTTTCTTAATGAAAACCTTTCCAAATACTACCATGGAACTCAATGGGAAGAGAGTCTGCTACATACATTCCTATCTTTGTTGAATACATCAATTGTTTAAGTAAGAGTCTGTGTAACTATTTTTCCAGTATTTTTCCAGAATAAAGAATGGTATCAGGGGGCACCTGGGTGGCTCAGTGGGTTAAAGCCTCTGCCTTCGGCTCAGGTCATGATCTCAGGGTCCTGGGATCGAGCCGTGCATGGGGCTCTTTGCTCAGCAGGGAGACTGCTCCCCCCTCTCGCTCTGCCTGCGTCTCTGCCTACTTGTGATCTCTGTCTGTCAAATAAATAAATAAATAAAATCTTTTAAAAAAAAAAAGGAATGGTATCAAGCTGAAAACAATCTGCATATAAAAGAACATGCACCAAACATAAAAGCACCAAGTGTTAATTATATGCTATGGCAAATGATGAGAAAAAGAGATTAAAAGTATCATGTTTTCCTTTCTCATGCTCTTCTGAGAAATCAGTCCACAGTCCATTCTATAATATAAAGTATGGGCAGGCTGCACATGTGAATCCATTTTCAAAGGTATATCCAATTCCCAAGTTCCTAGTCAGGGATGACATATAACTCAACAGGTTCTCCAAATCAGGCAATCTGACAAAAAAGAAGCAGTACAGTCCTGAACTCCAGAAAAAGAGGACAATTCTATACCGACAGGTAAACAAAATAAAAACTAGTGACACTAATCTCATATTCTCTACAAAAGAAAGAATATTTAAAATATTAAATTGTCTCTTCTATTTCATTATGAAAAGGCAGAGTATGCTTTACCCTTCACTTGGACATTGCTCAAAAAACAACTCCTTAGACTTATTAAATCCAAACTATGGCTTAATAAAAATTAAAATATTTTAAAATATCCTCTTTGGAGTAAATATGAAAATCTTATAGTCAAACTAGAACCATTCTGCACTGACAAATCAGCTCCAGATCAAAGTGCATATTTATGTCATAATCACATTATCTTCCTAAACCAAGCACTGAAAAAAAAAAGTGGCCACTCTCGAAACAGTCATTAAAAATGTCCAGTTCATGAAGTGATGAATCACTCATTTAGGAAACCTAGCAGTACTCGAGGCTGCTAAGTCCTGTGCCCTCAGGAAGACTGTTAACAGCAACAGTAACAAACACTATCCTAACATCATGCCAAGCAGACCCCTTCATGGTTTATTATCATCAAAATTACAAATAATCCTAAATGTCTCCCCAAGTTATAAAATTAGATGAATATTACTCAACAAAATACATGAAGTAGTTTACTAAACAAAAACAGAGGCAAGATTCATTGTAAGCTATAGACTACATGCTTTGTACAGGAACCAAAAACTCTCTTGGTTCAAAAGTGGGCTAAAAAGCATCTCGGCAGGTTGTGGCACCCTTACATAGATAAACACTGATCTTTATTACTGATACATGCTTACTGCAAAATTAGAAATACTGTATCCATAAAAAGCAGACAACTATAGACGAATCTATAGTCAACAAGAAGAAGCTATAATATAAATCAAAAGCCACGCTGACAATAGCACTAACCCTCTGCATCTACCTGTATTCTTTTATGTAAATAGCCCATTTTGTGAGCTGCAGATCCTATCCACTTCAAGATCATATTTGTGGTAAAATATAGCAAGAAAGAAGGGGAAGGAAAGAGGAAGAAAAACAACCCATTACAGGATGTTGACAAGTTTAACTACTAAGGCTTTAAAATATATTGGTTAGCATACCACATACCACTAAAATAAACCAGGTTCCTCTAACAACAGGTTACTTTGGCTTTCGATTTTAACCTACTCAAGAAACAGAAGACTAGTGTAAAAAAAGATTCTAATTTTCATATCCTAAGCTCTCTTAGAAGAAAATCTATACTTACCACTCTCAATTACCAAATAAAACAATTCTTCAATCCAACTCAATTGTCCTACAGTTTCATTTGGACAGATGAGATTTCCTGTCTCTCCCTTTATTACAACTCCATGGACTGTGATGCAGAGAAACCAACTAAAGGCAAAAAGGTAACTAAAATTCTGATACTATGCTGGGTACATATTATCTCTTGAGTTATCAATACCTAACCACAGATCCCAAAGAGTATGCTTACAGAACCACCAGAAAAACCTTCTACTTGTCAATCACCACTGAATTCACAGTATATTGTTATTATCTTTTATTTACTGAATGACTACTTTTTTAAAAGCATTTCTAATGAACTCAGGAAAATGTTTGAACTGGCACTCATAAATAGAATTAGCAGGAATGCAAATGCTATCAGTGTGTTCACTATACATGCCAAAATAAACTCAGTGAGGTTAGGACTCTACCTTGTGTGCCCATATCCCCAGTGCCTGGCACCTAGGAGATAATTTAATACCCATAAAATAAATGAAATTGTAAAACAAAAAAATTCATGAAACAGACCAAAAATTTCAGTGGCAACAGAACTATGTTAAATAGTGTACTGCTTAAAAGAATAAATGCTTGCCAAAACTTGGGAACCTTCTAAACTGTTATCTGTTGTAACAGAATATTTAATACCAGAAAATAAGACTGATAGTTCACTTCTAAGGGAAGCCTGCAATAAGTTTCTGTAGCAAAGCAAACAAAAGTTGCATTGTTGTTTTTTTTTTTTTTAAGATTTTATTTATTTGGCAGACAGAGACCATAAGTAGGCAGAGTAGGCAGAGAGAGAGGAGGAAGCAGGCTCCCTGCTGAGCAGAGAGCTCAATGTGGGGCTTGATCCCAGGACCCTGGGATCATGACCTCAGCCGAAGGCAGAGGCTTAACCCGCTGAGCCACCCTGGCGCCAAAAGTTGCGTTTTTATAAATGACTTTTCTCCTACCCCAAAACCATGATCAATGAAAAGAACAGAATTTTAGAAGCAGAAGAAACCTCAGAGCCTAAATTATGGAACAGATGGGCTTGTTTCAGAGCAATATAAACTACCACCAATTTATTCAAAAATTTTGCATAATCACATACCCAAGATTTCATTTTATAAATATTAATTTTATTCTACTTTTTTTGGCTATGCCAAGTAGCTGCCTGTTAAAGAAGAAATGACTGATGAATATCATAATCTTACATTTTTATGACTTTTCCAGGGGAAAACTGATCATGTATCAAGAGAGTTCCTCTCTTCCCAGTTTTTAAGTTAGAGTGGTCTGTATTACTTTAATCAACAGTTTTCCTGTTCTCCCATTCTGGTTTTAGACTGTGTGCTGTGACTGCTTATTATATTTGATTTCTGATACTGATTTGTATACATTTGCTGTGGCCAAGCCTTTACCTTCCCAAAGATTTAGAAGGTATACCTTCCAAAGTGCTCCCCAGCCAGGCCATTTATAAGTGCTTGATAATTCCTTTGTCATTCATTTGAATGTAAGTTCTAGTACAGCAGAGCTGGTTCTGTCTTGTTGAATACTACAAAATAGGTTCTAAGTGTTATTACAATGAATGAATGAATCACTGATCCGGAAGGCAATGGCATTACTACGCTTCTTTTGCTAGCTAAGTAGACAGTATTTGAGAAGACATAGCTTCCATCTAGCTTTATGAACACTAGAATGTTCTTTAACTGCTCCGAATTGAAAATTTGCAAATGTGACAACACTGTTTGATACACAGTAACAGAGAAAGTGCTAAAAAGAAAGAAAGAAACCTCCCAAACTCAGCTTATTCAAAATGTCACACAAAGAATTACTGAAGATTCCTTAGAACGAGTTTCCAGTATTCCATTACCATCCTTGTGACTTGATCTTCCCCAAAAACCACTGCTAAATGACTTCACTGTCTGGAGACTCCGTTTTCCTCCATGTTTTGAGAATTTGTAAGTGAACATACTGAAGTAATAACGAATGACCAGTCTCCAGGGCCTTACAATATTCTTTAAAAAGATTGGCCGGGGAGGGCGGGGGGAGCGAGTTGGAAGAAAAGTCTTGAATAAAAACACACGAAAAGCAATTTTCCTGTTAGTTGTGAAAGACTGGAAATTTTTCAGGACAACCACCCCTCCTTTGCTGGTCACAGAGTAAGAATTGGAAGTAGGAAAATTTATAACACTTCCATGCCCTTTTGAGTCAGGAATTACGAAGAGAGAAGAGAAAAGAGAATCACAACTGTGGGGACACATGTATTCTACATGAAAGCAGGAAGTCAGTTTCTCGAGCATGGGCCGCCGGTCCAGCATCCTAAACGGGAACGCTGGCCTTCTAAAAGCCTCCCCCCGCAACCCCCTCCTCTAATCCTGAAGCCAAAGCCACCGGGATACGAGATTTTGCTAGGCTGTTGAAAGAAGGAGCAGCTCAGAGAGCTCAAGACACTTTCCTCTTTCTACTTGGCCTGCGGCAGGAGGATACTCCCCTGGTTCTCGCCAAAAGAGGAGGAGGCGGACCAGGCAGAGTCAGCAGCGAAAAGCAGCCTTGGCCGCGAAAGCAGCTCGTCCACGCGGCCGGAGAACTCACCGAACAAAGCATACCACGCGGACCCGGCAGGGAGAAGCGAAAGAAGGGAAAAGATTCACCCCAACTCTTCACCACTGCCTGAGGCTAGAAACAGGTGGAGCCGCGCTCAGAGGGAGAAAGAAGATGGGTTTTCGATGGGCTAATCTAACTCCAGCGCCAAGGTAGCCGGAACGAAGACCCCGGACGGGAAGAACGCCCAGGAGTAAGGGAGGTGAGCGCAGAGGGGAGAAAGGAAGAGCTGGTCGGGGTCAAGGGCAGACAGACGGCCCCCCGGGGCCGGAGCCACAGCGAGGATGCGGGTCTCGAGGATGCCCGCGGCGCGCTGCCGGCTGCCCCCACTCGGGCCTCCAGGGCGCCGCCGCCGCCGCCGCCGCCGCCGCCCCCTCGCACCCGCGCCCCGGGCGGCCACACAAAGGGGATGGCGAGGCGTGCCGGCTGCGGGGCGGCGGAGGGGCTCCGGGCCCGGGACGAAGTGGCCGGACCGCGACGCCCGCCGCGCCCCCGCCTTTGTCTGCCTCGTTCCGCGCCCCCCCCTCCGCTCCCGCCCAGGAGCCCCGCCGCCCGCGGCGCCCTCACCCTGTTGGTTACCCGGGTGAGTAGCGGTCTCATCTGCTCGCCGGCCCCATCCGCCTCCATGGCCCGCCGGCCAGCCCGCGGCGGCCGCTACCGAGCTGCCCCGCGCGGTCCGCCCGCCGCCCGCAGCCGCCGCCGCCGAGACCCGGGCGCGCGAGGGAAAACGAACGTGCGTCCGTGAGCGAGGCGCGCGCGTGGGGAGAGCCGTGCGCGGCAGACGCGGGGCAGCGTGTGCGCGCGGCAGCCGCAGCGCTGGCTCTCGCGGGGGAGCGAGGCCGCGGCGTGGAACGTGGAGCGAGAACTGAGCGAGCGGGAGGTCTAGGCGGGGGAGGAGGAGTAACCCGCGTAGGGTCCGGGGGCGGGGCCGCAGACAGTGACGCGCGGCGCCCGGGCCCCGCCCCAACACGCCCCCTCCCCGCCTCCCTCGTCACGCCCCCTGCCAGTTTGGCACCGCCGGCCCTGCGGCTAGGCCACCGGACACGGGGAGGGAGGGAAGCGGGACGGGCATTTGTTCCAGCCAATCGGCGGTTCGCAGAGGTCCGCGTGCACCACCCCCAGGCCACCTCCTCACGAGGCTCCGCCCCTCTTTGTAAAATCTTTACTGAAACAGAGCGTCTAACTCGTTTTTCGGGTGGAAGGTTCTCCTGAAGCTTCCAAGTGCGGTGGGGTTTACCAACGCACCTACCTCCTAACCACGTTCTTTAGAGTAGCAGGAAGGTAGGAGGACGCCACGCTTATGAAGGACGCTCACAGGAACCCCAAAGGAACTAACTGGTCTTCAGGACTCCTGCAAGGTTTTTTTTTCCCCCTCTCAGTTCAGGAGGTGTGAACCCCAGCTCGAGGCCCTGAAACAGGGAGTCCTCCTCACGAGGTATCCTCAAGTGCTTGTCCCTTTGTCCCGGCATCACGGCGGCTCCCACACTCTTGAGTCCACCCCCATATATCCACACCTGGAGCGCAGCTCTCAAATATCCACAGCTCCATCTGGGAATGATAATGGGACCTGCCACCGACAGTCACGGAAGGGCTTACTGACTTTTTATCCGCAAACCTGGGATAAAAGCACAGCATGCTTATTATGGGCATTATTGATAACAGGGTTATCCTGTGTATTTTTTTAAAAAGATTTTATTTATTTACTTGACAGAGAGATCACAAGTAGGCAGAGAGAGAGAGGAGGAGGAAGCAGGCTCCTCGCCGAGCTGTCATGTGTTATTTTTAAAAGGATAAGAAAGTTAGGGGCACCTGGGTGGCTCAGTGGGTTGGGGTCTCTGCCTTGGGCTCAGGTCGTGATCCCAGGGCCCTGGGATCAAGCCCCACATCGGGCTCTCTGTTCAGCAGGGAGCCTTCTTCCTCCACTCTCTGCCTGCCTCTCTGCCTGCTTGTGATCTGTCTGTCAAATAAATAAATAAAATCTTAAAAAAAAAAAAGATAAGAAAGCTAGCTAATAAGAGCTTCATCAGTGCTTTGGAGAGAGACTTTATGTTACAGAGGATTCAGAGCACATGTCTTATCCATCTCCAATAGGATATTAGCAAAGCCCTTTGTCAGAAAATTAAGGATGCTGCAAGAGCCGTTCCTGGTTTGGGTCCTAGTCTCCTTTTGTTCCAGAGAGTTACTTCCAGAGAGTTACTTTGAGTCTAGCACACATAGATCCACTTACTTGGATAAGAGCAGATGTGCTTTTAATAATAGCTACCATTTAAAGAGGTCTGCAATGAGAGACTGTGATGTTTTGTAAACATGCTTCATCTTTAATCCTCACAACACTAAAAAATGTTTTTATTATCCCCACTTTATGGATGAGGAAACTGAGGCTCATAGAGATAAGTGGCTTTAGGTCCTAGTTAGTAAACCTACTCTTTCTGTTGCACCATTCCAATGCCTCATTAAAGATAGTTGAACAACAATAAGAAGAAGGGATGAAAAGATGAAACAAGAATGAAAAGGAAAAGAATATGAAGAAAGAGGGGACCTGGAATTTAAAAAAAAAAAAAAAAGCACCTTATAAATTTGTTGAAGGCATCCATCACTTGTACCCATACCATCACTCTCTAAGATGAATATGATTTATATAGAAGAATTTGTTCTGGACTCTCTTACAAAGTAGCCATTAACTGTAATTAGTGTACACAGAACACCCTCCATTCCCTTTCTCTGCCTTATTTTTCTGTACAGCACTTACCCTCTTAAAACATTTTATACATGTTACGCTTTATCATGTTTATTGTCTGTATACATACATTAGCATAGTTTTATGTATGCTTCATTCAAGCAGTGATTTGGGCGGGGGGGGGGGGGGGGTGGCTCTGCTTTGTTTGTTGTTAAATTCCTAGTACACCCAGAAGAGTTCTTGGCCCTTGTAAGCTCTACTTGGATTAATTGAATGAAGTAGGGGCACAAGGGGACATCCTTTAAGACCTAAGAGCATCCTGGGTGACAGCTGAGGATGTGACCAACAGTAGTAACAGGAACGAAGTAGGAGCCATGACCCTTGAAGCCAGAGTTGAAAGAGCTAAGTAGTCAGCTTCAAGAAGGGCTTAACAATATACACTCAGAAGGGGCTCCTGGATGGCTTCATTGGTTAAGCCACTGACTTTTGATTTCAACTCAGGTCATGATCTCAGGGTTGTGAGATCAAGCCCCACTCAGCTCCGTGGTGAGTGTAGAATCTACTTGGATATCTCTCTCTCTCCCTTTGCCCCTCCCCCCTCTCAATAAATAAAATATTTAAAAAACAACAACAAATACATATACATATACACACTCAGGAAACCATGCTAGAAAATGAGTTTCTCAGGGCGCCTGGGTGGCTCAGTTGGTTAAGCAACTGCCTTCGGCTCAGGTCACGGTCCCGGAGTCCCAGGATCGAGTTCCGCATCAGGCTCCCAGCTCCATGGGGAGCTCCCTCTGACATTCCCGCCTCTCATGCTCTCTCTCACTGTCTCTCTCTCAAATAAATAAATGAAAATCTTTAAAAAAAAAAATGCCCTTTCTTTAAAAGAAAATGAGTTTCTCTTCATCCATCTTGAAAAAAAAAATTAAAAATAAGCCCTTAGTTTATTTAATTCACAATTATTTTTTGAGTAACCTCTGTGTTGCCATGCACTTTTTCTACTTTTCATTTGATCCCAACTACTAGAAAAACAATGTAGTAAAGGTCTGAATTATAGAATTTATTATTCTCAATTGCCCATTTAATTCTGGCTTAACCAGAGTTCATCCTGAAGTGATATTGTGGTGAGTAAAGAAGGTAATGTGTTAAAATCACTTTCATCAAATGTAAATGACTGTAATGTTCCAAGGTGCTGAAAGGCAAATTATTATCTTAAGTATTTTAAATATTCATCCAAAATGTAGCACAGGGAGACAACTGCTAAACAAAGGTGAATGTGAACCTAAATTCATCGCTAACAATGGATTTATAGCACCTAAAATTAATGACATTCAGCTGTAGCCCAAGACACTTACCAGGTTTCTGGAACAGTAGGTAATACTAGCAGGGACATGGATACAACATTTTGGCAAGATCTTCATCCTGAAGAGAAAAAATCTTCACCCAGCAGTTCTCTAAGAAGCCAGGACATATTCTGTAAAGACAAATAGCAGCTTCTGTGTCATTTTGAAAAGCATGAAACCAACCTTTAACGGAAGATCCATTAACAATTACAAATCTCTTCATTACCTCTTCTAGTCATGGCTGAAATTTAAATGTTCCCAATCATCCCCACCCATGAGGAAAACTAAACTCCTTGGAATAGTGCTTACAAGAACACCAGGGCAGTTGTAAGGGGAGGAAAACAATAGGAAGATGATGGGGAGGGGGGATGAAGTAGCTCTTTCAATAAATTTAAAAAACGGAACAAAAAAGCAGGCCTGTTCCTGATTTCATGGAGTTCAAGGTGGAAGACATTGATATACAGAAAATGCCAACAATGCAATGTGTGCAGCTCTAATATGATCATGGGAACCTCAGTGAAAAAGAATAGAATGGTTTTTGCTAGAAGAGGAAGGGAATGAGGGCTGCCAGCTACAGGAAAAGGACAAAAGTGAAGGCATTTGGAAAAGTTACAGAGAAACACATTAGATTTAAACTGAGTTATGAATGTTAATGGTATTACTTGATCAAACTGCTGGGGGAGGGGAGGAAAGAGGTAACAAGCAGAGGTAACAACAAGATCAAGGGCACTGGAAAAAAAATCAAAAACAGACTCATAAATACAAAGAAAAACTGGTAGTAGCCAGAGGGGATGGGAGAAACAGGTGAAGGGGATTAAGAGGTACAGCTTCCAGTTATAAAATAAGTAAGTAATGGAGATGAAAAGCACAGCATAGGGAATATAGTCAATAATATTATAATAATATGCCCTGTTAAAAAGACAAAATTCAAGAGTAAATTTGAAGATTTAATTGACCTTGTTAAAGAATTCATGCATCTGGCAGCATTCTACCTACCAAGTAGAGGGGAGTTCCAAGGTGTCAGACAAAATGGAAGGTATTTACAGGAAGGAGGGTGGGAAGAAAATTGTAAGCAAAATTAAAAAAAGGATTGTTTTAGGCAAGATCATCTTCCCTTCCGGGCAATGGCAGAGGGTCTTATTATGAGGATTACCTCATCTTTCTGTAAGGAATGGAAGAGAGTCCATGTGGCACATTACCTCATGAACACTGCTCAGAAAATCCCTGACTGACCAGTTAAAACTACATTTCTGGGGGATATTGAAACTGCAGCTGGGGGACACCCGACTGGCTTTAAGCATCTGCCTTCAGCTCAGGTCAGGATCCCAGGGTCCTAGGATGAGTCCCACATCGAGCTCCTTGCTCAGTGGGGGCCTGCTTCTCCCTCTGCCTGCTGCTCCCCCTGCTTGTGCTCACTCTCTCTCTCTCTCTCTCTCTCTGACAAATAAATAAATTAATAATCTTTTAAAAAAAGAAACAAACAAACAAACTGTAATTGGGTTTGGTGACTTGGCCCGACCCAAGTGACATTTTAGACCTATGGTTTTCTTTTCAACAGGGGACAAAAGGTACCTGCACTTAATCATCGTGAGCATTGTGAGCACGTAATTGTCAACTCACTATGTTGTACACTTGAAAATAATATAACATTGTATGTCAACTATACTTCAATAATAATTTTTTTTTTTAAAAGATCAAGGTTATTGATCAGAAGAAACAGGGTAACCCAGTGATGAAGAATCCCTCCCCATCCAGGCAAACTTCCTGAGACAGGTTGCCTTTGTGGTTGTTCTTATGTTTTTGAGGAAGACTTCACCTTGCCTGCCTTCTTTTTGAAACTATAAATTGGAGCAAATCATAGTAGTATCCTCCTGAGTTTGCAATGTCAAAGATTAATTGAGAACATCTAGCACAACACCTAACATATAGGACAATGAAAATACCATTTGGTCACATAATAATGGATACATGCCATTATACACGTGTCTAAATCCAAGGAATGTACACCACCAGGAGTAAACTGTAATGTAGTGAATGTACACCACCAGGAGTAAACTGTAATGTAGTGAATGTACATCACCAGGAGTAAACTGTAATGTAGTCTATGGACTTTGGGTGATTATGATGTGTCAGTGTCAGTTCATCAGTTGTAACAAAAAAGTATCCCTCTGTTGGACACTGTTGTTAAGAGGGGAGGCTGTGCTGGTGTGGGGGCAGGGAGTACAGGGAAAATCTCTGTACCTTCCCCTCAACTTAGCTCTGAACCTAAAACTGCTTTAAGAAAATAGTCTTAAGGGACACCTGGATGGCTCAGCTGGTTAAGCTCCTGCCTTTGGCTCAGGTCATGATCCCAGAGTCCTGGGATTGAGTCCTGCATTGGGCTCCCCGCTCAGTGGGGAGTCTGCTTCTCCCTCTGAGTCTCTCCCCTCTCACACTCTCTCTTTCTCTCTAAAATAAATAAAGTCTTTTTAAAAGTAGTCTTAAGAAAAGCCTAAAGAGGGACGCCTGGGTGGCTCAGTTGGTTAAGCAGCTGCCTTCGGCTCAGGTCATGATCCCAGCGTCCTGGGATCGAGTCCCACGTCGGGCTCCTTGCTCAGCAGGGAGCCTGCTTCTCCCTCTGCCTCTGCCTGCCATTCTGTCTGCCTGTGCTCGCTCTCTCCCCCTCTCTCTCTGATAAATAAATAAAATCTTTAAAAAAAAAAAAAAAAAAAAAAAGAAAAAAGAAAAGCCTAAAGAACAAAGCTTAAGTTAGTGCCACAGGAAACAAATAAAAGCATTTTAATCTGCTTTCACTAATAAAAATGGTGGGTAAAGTATATGTTTAGGTATATTCATTGATACATTTTGATAGGAAAAAAAACTGGCAATACTATGTCAGCAAGGGGGATTGGTTAAATATATTTTGGCACTCCAAATGATGAAACACAATTTAGCACCGAAAGAATGAGTTATATAAGTATGCCTATAAGGAAAGGGTTTCAAGATATATTCTTAATATTAAGTTACAGAAAAACAAAAACAAAAGTGAATAAATGGGTATATTATGATGGTTTTTGTAAGAAAAAAAACAATTATATACTTATATCTATATCTTTTCCTTCTAGAATTATTTGTATGTCTATTTCTGAATTATCTTATGCACATATGGGGAAGGAACTATGATTATTGTACAAAGTACAATTATGTCAAAGACTGTAAGCACTATCATGATCAAATAACAGAGCAAGTTAGGAAAGGCCCTGGGACTGAATTCTAGACTGAGTAACACTCAGCTCATTGTTTCTTTAACAATGCTGATTTTTTCCAAGTCAGTTCAAAGTCATTGGTCACCATCTAGTTTGCTCAGACATTAGGTGAAATACTATAATCCACCATTGAGTAACAGATGGCAAATGAGTACAGAATAGCACTTTGAGATATGCCAGCAAACTTCTTTTAAAGATTGTTACACACTTTGATTTAGGCAGTGTTCTTTAAAAGTCAGAGTCCATTTTGGTAACACCTAGGTACACCTGGGTGTGGCTTGTGTTTTGACTGCTTTCCAAGGACCATTCCTCTCTGCACTTGGGCTAGGAAAACACTGAATGATTCTTGTCTGGTTTTTGTTTTTGTTTTTTTTAATTCTCAGCACAACTCTTTAGATATACTTAAACTTCAGGAATCACATACCCCTTTTATGAAAGTGATCCCTTCAAGCAGGTCCGCAACTGAGACGACAATGAATTCTGTAAAAGAACTCATCTGAACCAAAGGAGAAATCTAAAATCCCAAGGCCTATCTTGAGAAAGAGAAACAAAGGTTTAAAAGATTTTTAGGGAGGCAAAGATGGAATCAAATTTCTTAAAAGATTACTATGCATTAATGAGTTTGGGTTTTGTTTTTTTTAAGATTTTATTTTTAAGTAATCTCTGGGTTTTTTAAAGATTTTGGTTTTTTTAAGATTTTATTTTGAAGTAATCTCTACACCCAGCATGGGGCTCAAACCTACATCCCCGAGATCAAGAGTTGCAAGCTGCATGGACTGAGCCAGCCAGGCACCCCATACCAGGCCACTAATGTTAAAATAAATACTTGGGTTGCTTTAGATCATCTTGAAATATTCATAATCATCTTATTTTATGATCATCTAAAACTGACAGGAAAAAGACTTAGGTTCTGCACGACACTGCATGTTGTCACTAACACCTCTGGACTTCTGTTTTCCTGATCTGTAAAATGGGGATCATTGAGACCACAATCCTTTACCCTCAATTGCAAACTCCATAAATCTCTGAAAAACTAAACGATTTTCATAACTCATCTAACCGCAGAAACCTCACCTAAACTGATGTGAAGCTGTTTATAGTTTTTTTTTTCCCTTATTGTGAATATCTATTTGTCTCATTACCCAAATAATGGGTCTGATAACAGGATGATACCTCAGACCCCGTTTAAGGGTGCTTCATAGCGTACACAAATGGCATTATGTCATTTGTCTAAATTCTGAAAAATTCTGAAATCTAAAAGATCTGGCCCTAAAGGTTTCAAATAAAGGATTGCACACCTACAATACTTGTTCCCTTTATTGCAAAGGTGTGGCATTGGCCAAATAAGGCAATAGATAATAAAATACTTGACAGAATGAGTGCTGTATCTATTTTAACTATAGGGAGCCCTGAAGATCCTACTTTCTATAACTTCTTCAGTACTGATGATCTCTCCCTCCTGCTCAAACAGCTTTGAGCTCCTGCCTGTCTTACGCTTCTCCTGTTCCAGTCTGCTGTTCCTGTCCTTAAAGATCTCTCTTAAAAACAGCTCTGTGTGATTAGGGGTTCATTTCCCACCCAGGGCCTGTCCGTCTGGATCTCTCTTGTAGTTCTATAGCTTTGCTTTGTGAAACTCAGGCTGTTAATGAATTGCCAATAGAGAGTGGAGAGATCAGATCAAGTGGAAATTTAAGCCCTCAGGGTGCTTCCAAATGCTCTCTAGACATCCTAGGGACTACTGTAATCTTTACTGCTTGAAGCCAGAAGCCAGTATATGGTAACTTGTGCCTGTAGGTAAAAGAGTACACCTACTCTCTCTCTCTCCTTCTCTCTCTCTCTCTCTCTCTCTCTCTCTCACACACACACACACACACACACATGCATACATGCAACATAAGCCCTAATCTTAAAAATTATGGTCCTAGTCAAATAAATTATGGTTCCTTTCTTACACAAACTGATTCATTTGGTGGAAAGAGCCAGTCCAGCACATGTCACTGGGCACACTAACCCACATGACAACTCCACCTAAATATAATAACTTTGTCCTTGTAACCTGGGGTCAGTGAGGCCTGAGAAGTGGTAAGCTTTCCTTTTACTTGTTTTTCATAGTTGAGTTCCATTGACACATCATGCACAGTTGAAAGCTGAGAATGGGGAAGGAAGATGAAAAAGATATTTTACAAAGTATGAAGCTACAAGCACTGCATTTTTTTCTTTTCCTAAAGACAGTTAACCAGAAAAATCACCAAGAATTTGAAAATGTTTCCACTGGAGGACTGAAAATATATCCCCCACCAATGAGAATACTAGTGTTATCATTTACCAATGACTCCCTCACTGTATCTTCTCTTTAAATGCCAATTTGCAATAATGTTTATAATATGAATAGAGATCCAGGCCATGGTGCCACTCATAAGCTGCCCTTTGTATGTGAAGATAGCATGACTCCTCATCAGTAACATATATTTTATAAGACTTTGGTACAATAGTAGATGTAGTTGATAGGGCTCTTTCTACACCCCACCTATACTATTCATTGTGAAACTAGGTTGTCAGAGTTAGGAATACAAGTCCGGGATCACAGAACACAGGGAGGCTAATCAGTGTATCCAAAAATCACATCCATTTCCCTATTGGCCCCTATGGATCCATCTAGTCAAGGGTAATTTCTAGCATCTCCCTCTAAAGACACCCCCTGGGCCTAAATTGGTACAGTCTTTCTGAAAAGCAATTTGGCAACATGTATTAACAATCTCAAAAAATAGCATGTTCTTCAACCCAGTAATAGCATCATGAGGAATGTCTTAAAAGATGGGTCATAGATATGGACATATATTTGTTTATATAAAATGGGGTTTATGCCAATGTTATGTTATGAAATGTATATATTAAAGTGAAAAATTAAAAACCATCTAAAAATGAAGCAATGAAAAAGTATTAAATAAATAAATGTTTGCATATCTTCATGATGGAATATAATGTACTCACCAAGACATTCTAAATTTTCATAGAAAAATGCTCGCTGTATCAAGTTTTGTTAAAAGATCTATATACAAAGTTGACATAAAGTTTAATCCTAATTATAATTACCTATCAGTGAATGATCAATTGAAACTAACGTATTAAAATTTAATGATAAAATGATGCTAAACAGAAATAGACGAAAATGCTGACAGTGAATAGGAATACAGGTGATTTTTCTATATTTATTTATCGTAAAGATTTATTTGAGAGCACGTGCCCACATATGCATGTGGTCGGGGGGGGGGGAGGAGCAGGGAAGGATAGAGGGAGAAGGAAAGAATCAAGCAGATTCCCCACAGAATGGGGAGCTTCATGTGGGGCTCCACCTAATGACCCTGAGACCACGAACTGAGCTGAAATCAGAAATGGAATGCACCAAGGACTGAGCCACCCAGGTGCCTCAGGAATATAGGTGGTTTTTAAATTTTATTTTTTATGTTTCTATAAATTTCTACAATGAATAAATTACTTTTATACTAAGAAAAGATAGCTGTAAAATGTTATTTCACAGTGGTTTAGAATAAGAATATTTGAAAGTTAAATGTCACTTTAAATAAGCACAAGCACAATAATAGTAACTAAAACTAAACAGTGCATAAGAATATTCATAACTTGTTAAGAGGGATCACTTCTCTCATTGAGGCCAAGTCAAAACACTCAATGGGTTAGGGATGTCTGGGTGGCTCCGTTGGTTAAGCCTCTGCCTTGGGCTCAGGTCCTGATCCCAGGGTCCTGGGATGGAGTCCTGCATCCAGCTCCCTGCTCAGCGGGGAGCCTGCTTATCTCTCTCCTTTTGCCCTCCCCCTGCTCCCTGCTCCCACTCTCTCTCTCTCAAATAAATGAATAAAATCTTAAAAAAAAAAAAAAAAAACCTCAATATGTTAAAGTCAAGTCTTCCATGAGGTCTGTAGAGTATGCTGTGGGCATCCCAAAAAGAGAAGAATGTGTTCAGAGTAAATATTCCCAATGGCATCTTTTCTGGATAAGAAAAAATACATATTTTAGCAAAGAGATAGAAAACAGAGTTTCAGAAAGTCTCATGTCCAGGAAACTAAACCCAAGTCAGTAGAGCAGCCATTGCCTAGCAACCTAATGAGGGTTTCATAAAGGTGTCATTTAAGTCCATAGGTCATCAGCATCAGCAAACACAAATTTGAAATGGAAGCTTTCTGCCAATTATTACAACAAACTTTCGAAGACCTGTCAAATAATCCTTCTTTAGGAGGAAAGCTTCTAAGATTACTGCCTAGTTGGACAAGGGTTTTTGTTTTTGCTTTAAATTCTCTTAGACCAGGTTTCCCAAATTTTCTTATTTGTAAGTTTCCCAAATTTTCTTATTTGGGGTACTTATAAAATATGTGGATTTCCTTAGAGATTCAGCAGGTCCAGGATGGGTCCAAGTACTCCCCAATTTTACCACGGGCCCTAGATGATTCTTCTGACCAGCAAATTTGAGAAATATTATTATAAACTTCCATTTCCCTCCTAGCACTTCTTGCTCGTTCTAATAACGTGCTGTCCTTACCTGTTCGCTGACTTGTTTAATGTCTGCATCTATCACCAAGCAGTAAATTCCATGAGAACAGGGGTGCTGTGCACCTCTGCACCTCCAAGGATCAGTACGGTATCTGGCACATGAGTAGGGCTCAGTAGATATTTCTTGAATCAAACAATCGATGAATCAAAATGTACTTTGTTGTATCAAATAAGAGCCCAATTTAAGTCTCAGTAGTCCTCAGGATTGTAGAAAAACCTCTGCCCCTGGAAAGCACAAGGGAAATACAGAATGCATGACACTCTGTCAGGGACCTTTTTTTACCTGAAGGAGAGTGTCCACGCAAAACTAGAAGAATATTGCCAAAGAGGACACACTGACTGCCAGGCACTTTAAGACATCAAATTCATAAAGAAAACAAATATCCTCTCCATTTCTCCCAATCTGTCTAGATAATATCTATTACTTAGGCAAGCGTATTGCATGCTGTTCTGATATTGGTGGGGGGGGGGGGGACATTAGCAACAACAACACAAGACTTAACTCCCTGGCTCCTTTGAGGTTACTCCAGGGAAAGGTGATAGCCAAGCAGGTCAGGGGTCCCTCTTCCTCCTAATATTTAGGCTCACCAATTACTGTAAGGCTAAAGAATGTTCTATAGAAATCTGGGGTCTGCAAACTCTCCCTCTAGGACAAAACTACTCTCTAATTTTTAAAAGATTAAATTCCATATTAACTGGAAGAAACAGGGCATCTGTGTAGATACATAGTAAACCTTTGCATACCCAAGCATTCATTGAACAGGGGTTTCTAAAATGTGCACTGAATCAATGTGTCAGGACAAAAACAGCTCTGGTGATTGAAATACAGGGAGCTTTCCAGTTGTAGCCTATCTACTCTACAACCACAGCTACACTTCCATGGAGATGTTCCCCACCCTGCCCTCACTTTGGGCAATAAGAAGCTTATTAACCACTGTGACCTGGGCTTCAGATGTTGGGTCACTGTGGCTCTGTTCTTGACTCTTGGCCAAGCCTTCCTCCACCACTCAAACTCAAACCCATCAAAAAGGCCCCAATGAGGGACAAGAAATGAATTGCCTATGGACCAGATCTAACCAGCCACCTGTTTTTGTAATTAAAGTTTTATTGGAAGATAGTCATGCCCATTCATTTGTATATGGTCTAAAGCTGAGTTTGGCATCACAACAGGCTAGAGTAGTTGTGACGGAGATCATCAACACACAAAGCCTTAAATATCCACTGTCTGACCCCCTTAGAGGAAAAGTTTGCCTATTCCTGGCCTAGATACATAGGGTCAGATAATAATAATTATTGTAATAAAAATCTTAATGTGGCATTTATCATATGCTAGGTAGTATTCTAAGGTCTTTGCATATATTAATTTATTTAGACCTCCCTACAATTTTACGAGGAAACCAAGGCACAAAGAGGTTAAGATAACACAGCTAATAAGAGCCAGCCTATATAGGAGAGGTATTATAACATAAATAGGTTATCCTTAGGTTCTAAAACTGATGAACAAAATCATAATTTAGAGGCTCGAGTAAAGCAGTAAACTATTGACAGTAAAGGTTACAAGAACAATGTGGTCATAGACGCAGGTTATTACTAATAACCACATTGAGATCACTTCCAAAATCTTTTACATATGAAACTAAAAAGTATGTTTAAGAAAATAAAATAGAAGTTACCTAAAACAATTCTTTTTTTTTTTTTTTTTTTTTTTTAAGTATATCTGGGACGTCTGGGTGGCTCAGTCAGTTAAGCATCTACTTTGGCTCAGGTCATGAGCCCGGCATCCTGGAATCAAGTCCCACATTCGGCTCCTTGTTCTGCAGGGAGCCTGCTTCTCCTTCAGCCTCTGCCTGCCACTCTGCCTGCCTATGTGTGTGTCTCTCTCTCTGACAAATAAATAAATAAAATCTTTAAAAAAAAAAATTTCTACCAGAGCTTCTACATTTAAATAGTAATTTCTGCTTCAAGATAGTCACCTTGGGGGGCGCCTGGGTGGCTCAGTGGGTTAAGCCGCTGCCTTCGGCTTAGGTCATGATCTTGGGGTCCTGGGATCGAGTCCTGCATCGGGCTCTCTGCTCGGCAGGGAGCCTGCTTCCTCCTCTCTCTCTGCCTGCCTCTCTGCCTACTTGTGATCTCTCTCTGTCAAATAAATAAATAAAATCTTTAAAAAAAAAAAAAAAAGATAGTCACCTTGGAATACTCTTCCTTTATTAAAAGTAATCTAAATGGTCTTGAAATTTGTATTTGGAAATTATCTTCAGAATCAGTTTACTCACATAAGAAACCCAATGTTTTTAATTTGTGGTTCCATAGTTATAAAGTTTATTTTAGTCCCAAGTAGTATTATGGTTACTATTTAGTTTTATAGTCCATGTTACTCACCAGATGTGGCCCCTAGCAACATTTGCCTTCTTTAGAAAAGTAAATTCACTGAAAAACAATTCTAAGGATCAAGATTTCCCACACCCTTATCTAAATAGTTCACTACTACACACCAGAACCTGGTACATAGTAACTGTTCAAAAATAATCGTTGAACAAATGAGTGACTTTCTCAAAGAGAAGTTCCAAAAATACTTTAGGAAATGACAGCCCTGTTGGAAAATCCATTTGGGCAATTGCTTCGGGGAAACAAACAAACACACACAAACAAAAAAACATGCATTTGGTTCATCAAATTTCTTTGATTCAGCTATTCAACAAATACTCATTGAGCGCCAGGAGTAGCCACATAATACTATGTGGGACCCAGTGCAAAATGAAAGACAAAATCCCTTATTCAAAAAGCAGCAAACAATAGTGTTTTCCTTTTTTCTGGGGCCTCCTTCTCAATCTGTCATTGTGTTTTTTATTTGCTACTCAGTGTTGTGTTCCTTTGGACGAGTGGGGACTCACAGAGAGTGCTGGACTCACAGGCAGTATGACTCTGTGCTTGACTCCATATCTGGGCACAAGAATCTAACCAACCCTTCCAGGTTCCTGCACCAAAGTGGGTGTGGTGGAGGGGAATGGGAGAGGAAAGGCAGCAGTGGTCACTGGTTGGAACAGGGAGCATCCCATGAGGGGGGACCAGGGTTCCAACCCTCTGGTGTACGCTCCATTATTCCATTGGATTTCACTTACAAAACATAAGCCCAAAGACAAATGATTAAAAAGTTCAAGGGATGCCTGGCTGACTTTGTCAGTGGAGCGTGGAACCTTAATCTCCAGGTTGTGGGTTTGAGCCCCACCTTGGGTGTAGAGAGTACCCAAAAATAAAATCTTTAGGGATGCCTGGGAGGCTTAGTCAGTTAAGTGTTTGATTCTTGATTTCAGCTCAGATCATGATCTCATGGTTGTGAGATCAAGCCCCCCAGCCTTTACTGCCCATGGGCTCCAAGCTGAGTGTGGAGCCTGCTTAAGACTCTCTCTCTCCTCTCCCTTTGCTTCTCCCTCCCTCAAGCACCTGCCTGCATGCACACACACATACAGGCACTGTTCATCTAAAATTAAACAAAACAAAATAAAATCTTAAAAAAAAAAAGTTCAAGACAGCAACTGACAGGTATCAAAACCAAAACTCCTACCTAAGTGCTCATGAAGCTGGCCCTATCAAGAACCCACTGTGCGGTAGGCAGTAAATGTATGGCATGAACAAGACAAAGATGGACCTTTCTGTCTAACAGAGAACAGACAAGGAAAGAGAACATTACCCTGTTGGGTCTAATAGCATCGATGTGAGTACTGGTAGCTTCAGTCTTCGGGTCAAGAAGGAGGCCCAAATACGGAGACTGCTAAGTGAGACCTAAAGTATAGGAAGAAACTATGGAAATGATCCCTGAAAGTCTAGTCTTTAAAGTATAGGAAGAATAAAAGCAAAGGTAGAGCAGTCAGAGGAAACAGCGCTTGAAGATCTAGGGGTGGAGAGTATGAAGCAGGCATTCCAGAAGAACCTGAAGGGATTGGCTAGAGTGGGAATACACAATTCAAGGCTGGCACGTGGGGAATGCGGACTTCCTGAGAATAATGGGGAGCCAGAGCATTAAGACAGAGGCACTTGATCAGAGCTGTGTTACGTGAAGTCACCCAAGTTACAACGGGAAGAAGAAACAGACCATGTGGAGAGAAGAGAAATTCCAAGGGGCAGGGAATTTGGTAGGGAGAGTAGTCAGGCAGGGTCAAAGGAGAAGAAGCAAAAAGCAGTTTGAAGATATGTGGGAGGCACTAGATATCCACAAGGGCTCACACCGGGATGAGAAAGACCCAGAATACAAAGATGAATGCATCTAGAACCCATTTCAGTAGCTATCTGGTAGCTGGGGACCAAAGGAATCAAACAGGCAGCAGGCTGAGCTTGCACTGATTGTGCCTCTTTGGGAGGCCTTGACCAGATCAGCTGCAGACTCTTACCACTCACTGTTCTAGAACTGTCACACAGCACTGAGGCCTGACACTTGTTCCAGAGCCGACGAGTGGCACCCATTCCACATCCTTCATTACAAAAGAACTTACTCTGCAAAGCAAACGCAATAACCCTGAGAAAATGCTATCTGAGCAATCCCATGAATGGGCCAGAGGTAAAATACAAAGGCAGATGTTTCAGCTTCTTAAAAAAAGCGCAGGACATGTGCCAGTGCTTAGTCCTTAGGGCTGTGCTCATGGAACAGCATCACGGGCTGGTCAATGCTGGGAAGACGGAATCCTAACACATTCAACTAAACACATAGAACTTTTTGAGTCCGTGAAGCGTCTACCAGATCATCAGAGTCCCTGGCTTGTCTATCAGGTGCAATAAAAGCGACCAATGGCTTCAAAAGTCATGTTGCAACTACAGAGCTGATTGGCCAAGCAGTTTGGCAAGGGCTGTAGGGGCTCAAGAGGTGGTCAGATGAGCTTGCTGGGCACCATGACGTTTAGAAAGCACAGCTCTTAAGATGTCCTTCCTGACTTTGAAAAGTTATTATTTGAGTTGGGAAAGCCATAAGAAACCACTGAGGGCAGGACTCCTGGGTGGCTCAGTCGGTTAAGTGTCTGCCTTCAGCTCAGATCATGATCTTGGAGTCCCAGGATCGAGTCCCATGTTGGGCTCCCTGCTCAGGGGGGAGTCTGCTTCTCCCGCTTACCCTCCCCATCTTGTGCTCTCTCATTCTCTCTCAAATAGATAAATAAAATCTTAAAAAAAAATGAGGGCAGAATTTTAACACCTGCTGAATAATTTAGTGTGAAATGGAAGAGGTCTAAGATTTAATGAGAGAAGGTCTATCAGCACCATTAATTTCTCATAGGGTATCAAACCACTATTTCGTGTTGGGTTGTAATTAATTGCCCCCATGCCTTCCTTCTCTGTTGAATACCAGTAAGTTCGATGAGGACTGGGAACATGACTTCCTCATTTTCACCTCCCTCTCGGCTTTCTATACAGTATACATAAACTACATAAAGATTCGTTAAATAGGTGAACTGCTCAACATCTTCCTTTTTGGCAAAGGGATCCTGGCTGACTTTTTTTTATAGACGAAATTTGGGGCAGGGAGCGGATTCTCTGAATTAAAACGTGAGAGGATGTTCAGGGTCAGGATGTTTCTTGTTCTAGTCTTTCCTGCGTGTACTAGAAGCCAGTGAATCGCTCTTCAGCTCCCTGTGGGAGGAAAGAGTAAAGCTGTCCCTGATCACACCACAGTAATCTGAGTCAAGGATATGAAACAAGCCCTTCAGGAAGTGAGCCGATTAAATGTTATTTCCTCAGATATGAGGTTAATAAACAAAATTTAGTTAAAGAATCAAAACACTTTAGACTCTTATGTTCCCTAAAGGGGTAGAAATAGCTGAGATCCTGTGGTAAAGATAAATGAGGACCATGGGAAATTTTTCTCATTTTCCCCATCCTGGGGTCTTATCCTTCATGCTTCATGCCCAGAGTGACGTTAAAACCAGAAGAACTTTTTTCTTTCCCCTTTTGTCAGAGGGTAAATACCAGCTGGAGTTTTGTGAGCAGTGAGTAATACACCTGGCACAGGACCAAGGTAACCGCCACCTGAAAACTTTCCACTCTGCTATTATTCTCTAGCTCAGGAGTCTAAGGGTCTGACTGGGTGAACAAAGGATGCTGCCTTCATGGGCTCTCCCCCACAGGACGTTTCCTCGGACTGCCTGGTTATGTCAACTCTCACTTTCTCCCCTGCGCCCCCGCCTTGCCCAAATGTTTGGAGATCTCAGAATGATTTCTTCTTCTCAGCATACCTTTGGCTTCTCTCTCCCCTGGCCCCAGCTTGGAACATCCTTGGAGATGGAAACCAACCTTCATATCATAACAAGAAAAATATATTTCGGCTGTCCATGTAGCAGAGGCTACACTGACAGGTTTCTGCACATAACCCTCGGGCTTTATCTGTAGGCTTCCAACGGTCAGTACCTGCCTTTCTGTCCCCCAAAGCCATTTCCTTAAGCCTGGGGAGGCTGCTCTACCTGGCACAAAGCAGGCCTCAAGTTCAGGAGAATCAATATGGCCAGCAATAGCCATAACCCACTCCAATAGCAACTGGGGACTGATAACCTCGCTTCCCGGCCCCTCAGTTGAGATAATTCTAAAGTGTATGCTTCATGGTTCACAGTGGGGCTGAGCTCCTCTCATACCTTTGATTAATGGCATTCTCCATCGCTACATCACACCCGCCCTACCATACTATTTCCTGCCACTCCCAGATAAACGACTAGCTACTGAGTCTTTGTCTTGGGTCAGCTGCCAGGGACACCCAGACCAAGATGGTCAGCAGGTGCCTCCCCAAATTCTTAGAATGGATTCCAAAGTCAAATAGCCATAATTTTCTAATCATCCACGGGATGATGAAAACTTGATAATTTTTCTGACTGAAAAACTAAGACTGAAAGTGGCTAAACTTAAGTTCCTTCATTCGCAGCATCCATGTTCTTCAAACTTGCTTCTTCATGCTCTAAAAGTGTTCTTCTGACTGAATGACCTCTGTTGGTTAAGTAGTTTAACAGAATGCATTTCCGATCGGTTTAATGTGCTTTGAAGGTTACGGTACAAGCCTCTGAATCATGATTCACAGGTGTTTTCCGGAACTCTTTCTGATGGACCAAGTGACCTTAGCCATTTTAATCCCTATGTTCAACCAGAATGTGCTGTGTTGTGAAATCATAGTCCGTACCTGGTACAACAGATGTTTTAGTTTTTGGACTTATTTCATTATTTTTCACGATTCTTTATTTTTCCTTTTCCCCAAATACTGATTTATTATTTTTCTTCTCTTCCCTTTTTACTCACATATCTCCCTCCTGGTACTGTTCTTTTTATGACAAAATGGTGCAATTGCAGATAATATGTGTACAGTGGATGCTCCATGCCCAACAGGTCCCTCTTGGATCAAGGGATATTGGCTGCTAATGGCTCACAACTCAGTTCCTCTTCAGGAACTGTCCTGAGCTGAAGGTTATACTCCTCCCTGGGGACAACCAGCTTCCAAAAATGCTCAGACCATTTGTCTCAGTTTGGAACAACTCTGAAGAATCATTCCAGCTCCAAAGCTCTGCGTAGGATCAACTGAAGCCTCTTTGCAATTACATTGTGGTTCACCTTCTCCTCTTGCTTTTCCTTCTGCTTTTCTTGCTCTTTGCAAGTGCTGCTTTCCAGAGCACCCCACAATCAAACTTCTGTCCAAAAATGTAAGAATCACAGGAGTCTGTTTCCCAGGAACCTGGCCTCTGACACTTCCAAACAAAATTAGAAAGTCAAGAGGGGTAAAAATGTGCTTATTTTAGGTTACTATCATTTGTGTACTTTGCCTGGGTTATATATAGGTTGGTGTCACCAAAACTTACGAGGTGCAGTATATATTTGTATATGCTGCTATTTGAAATATATAGAAAAATAAAATGTGTAGATCTGGTTGAACCCTAGAAAACAAATGTGATAGCACCTGACATATGAAAGGAGCTCAACAAATATTTCCTGAAATTTTCACTTGGCTTTCTTGCAATAAAGTGATTTATACTTGTCTCATAATTCAGTGCTTCAAAGATTGTGTATTTTTAATCGTAAATAACTGTGTGTTTAATAAAAGTGTTCACATTTTGGGTGCAGGGCTGGTTCAGCTGGTAGAGCATGCAACTTTTTTTTCTTTTAAGTTTTTATTTATTTATTTGTCAGAGAGAGAGAGAGATAGATCACATGCATAAGCAGGGGGAGCATCCAGCAGAAGGAGAGCAGGCTTCCCACTGAGCAAGGAGCCTGATTCAGGACTTGATCCTGGGACCCTGAGATCTTGACCTGAGCTAAAGGCAGATGCTTAACAGACTGAGCCACCCAGGCATCCCAAGCATGTGTCTCTTGATCTTTGGGTTGTGAGTTTGAGCCCCATATTAAATGTAGAGATCACTTTAAAAAAATTTTTTTAATTAAAAAAATATATTTTATTAAAGTTTAAATTTTATTTATTTATTTTTAAAATTTTTTATTTAAATTCAATTTAATTAATACATAGTGTATTATTGGTTTCAGGGGTAGAATTTGGTGATTCATCAGTTGCGTATAATACAGAGTGCCCAACACATCACATGCCCTCCTTAATGTCTATCACCCAGTTACCCTCCCCTTCACCCCTCTCCCTTTTAGCAACCTTCAGTTTGTTTCCTATGGTTAAGAGTCTCTTATAGTTTGTCTCCCTCTCTGATTTTACCTTATTTTTCCTTCCCTTTCTCTTTGTTCATCTGTTTTGTTTCTTCAGTTGCACATATGAGAGAAATCATATGGTATTTGTCTTTCTCTGACTGATTTTAAAATTTTTTTTAATTTTTTATAAGGTTTTATTTATTTATTTGACAGACAGAGATCACAAGTAGGCAGAGAGGCAAGCAGAGAGAGAGAAAGAGGAGGAAGCAGGCTCCCTGCTGAGCAGGGAGCCCGACTCAGGACTCCATCCCAGGACCCTGAGATCATGACATGAGCTGAAGGCAGAGGCTTAACCCACTGAGCCACCCAGGCGCCTGCTGACTTTTTTTTTAAACAAATTTTTAAAAAGATTCATTTATTTATTTGATGGAAAAAGAGAGAGAGAGAGAGAGAGAGCACAAGCAGGGGGAGTGGCAGGCAGAGGGAGAGGAGAAGCAGGCTCCCCGCAGAGCAGGGAAACCAACGAAGGACTCGATCCCAAGACCCCTGGATCATGACCTGAGCCAAAGGCAGTCACTTAATCATTTGAGCTGCCCAGGCACCCTCTGACTGACTTATTTCACTTAGCATAATATCCTCTAGTTCCAACCATGTTATTGCAAATGGCAAGATTTCATTCGTTTTGATGCCTGAGTAATATTATACATACACACACACACACACACACAATCGATTATATATATACACTACATCTTTATCCATTCATCTGTCAATGGACATTTGGGCTTTTCTCATAGTTTGGCTATTGTGGACATTGCTGCTATAAACATTGGGGTGCATGTCCCCCTTTGAATCACTATAAAATATTCACATTTTAATCTATATACAGGTAAATAAAACAATTTAAGATAAATTATTTCTTGGGGCACCTGGCCGGCTCAGTCAATAAAACATTTGATTCTTGATCTTGGGATTGTAAATTTGAGCCCCATGTTGGGTGTAGAAATTACTTAAAAATGAAATCTTATAAATAATAAATAAATAAATAAATAAATAAGTAAAATTATTTCCTTAACTGTAGAATAAGGTGGCTCGTGCTCCCTGGCTTACTGTTCTCACTATACCTACATTTAATTTATGACAATTGAAAAGATAGATGGAATGTAAACAATGTTCATTTTGTTGAGTAAGAATTTCAAAACTTAGCATACCTAAAAATAATCCATCATTGTTCCTAATGGTCGCCTTCCTCTCACCATCATCATGGTGGAAATAATTCAGATATCCCGAACTCCTGAGGCTCTCCTCCATTGATCACAATGCAACATCTTCTCCTCACCCACCTCCCACATCACCCCCATTCTCATTCTTGGGAGATTTATGAAAGTCTTTCCTGGTAACTTTTTCCCAACTCAGTCATATTTGAGGATGGGGTTGGTGAGGGACAAGTTGTAAAGAGGAGATTTTGCTACTGATAAATTAATTAATTAAAACAAACAAAAAAAATAGGAAGTAAGGCAATGACCAACTAAAAATGAGAACCAGAAGGAAGAAAAGGTAAAAGGGTTATGTTTCTGAAATGGTGTTCCCTGTGAGTTTGCTGAAGGCACATCTGATAGTGTTGCTTCCTCTAATTGTAGTCCTTCAGTTGTGAGCCGCTCAAATCCCTTGTTAGTTAGGGTCATACTAGCAGCTATAATAAATAAACCTCAAAATATATAACGCTCATGCCTCATAAAAGCTTATTTCTTGCTCACCTAAACTGTTTCTGGGTGGTGGGTGGCTCTGGGCATGCTCAGTCCCCTTCGTATTATGTTTTGTTTTACTAGGTAGCTCCCTCCTCCCCCAAGGCCTCACCATCATCAACATCCAATCAATAAAGGAAGAAACAGAGCAAGGAGGAGACTTCCGTGTTTCCTAAAAGGCTTGGCTCAACTATGGCACAAACGATTTCCTGCACACATTCTATTGGTGAGAATTCATGACCTCGACAAACTATGAAGAAACCTGGGTATTATGGTCTGATTGTACGCTCAGGAGGTTGGCGGGGTGGGGGTGGGGGTAGTGCTCATTTTTGCTGAACAGCGAACTTACCCAGACACAGAGCCCTTGTGCAGCTTAAAAAAGATAAGCGAATACCAAACTTCTCAAACCATCTGGGGGGGATCTTAAACGGGCCGCCTGACTGACTCTTAGAGCCAGGCAATGGAAGTCCACCTTCTTCAGCTCTCCTTGGGGCCCCTAATACTTAACATCTCATAATAATTCCAATCTTTCGGTAATGGTTGCACCTAGACACCCAAACAGGCCCCACAGTAAAGCACTCTGTCTCTCCGAGACAGGGTCGATGGCCTCTTAGGAACTGACTGAAGAATTAAGCCTGCCTTTCCTCCCTCCCCCTTCCCTTTCTAATGAAGCAGTCACATTGTTTGGGAAGGTTTCTGAGATCACTATCTGGATGCCTCATCATTCTGACACCACTACTCTGGGCACTAGAATTTCAATCACCAAGTCCTGTGAAACTTAACCAGTTCCTTTTCTGAGCCTCTTGCCAACAAACAGAATCAAGTTTTTTCATAAAATGACAGTTACCAAAAAAATATCATTTTTTCTCTTGACCCATTATAGGAGAAAACAGTGAATCTTTCATTTCAATATTCAAACCAGAGAGATCAGAATTTTATTTGAAGAAGATGACAACTTTGTGGCTAATGGTATTCTTTTTGTACTTACTCACTCTTCCAGATGAATGACCGAGAATAATTGGTCATTCTGAAGATGGCTTCACAAGAGAAGAGCTTACAACCCATGTTGTATTTTTTTTTTTTTTAATTTCAGAAAGGACATTCCTGAGGGAAAATATGATCAGGTTTATATGAGTTGAATGAAACTATCTGTGTAGGAGGCTTATGCTTTGTAGCATAAATGGTTAACTCAGGCGTGTCTACACATAGAAGAGCCAAATTATAATTAAGAACCTTCAGTGAACACCACCACACTAGATATTATCAGTGTTTACCAGTAGTGTCTGCTCATATTTACAAATCACTTTTTAATGTTCATGAAAGTATCTTACCTCAATTATTTATAACTACTCATATAGCATGGGTGGATAATCTTTTTTTTAATTACCAGTTACATCCCCTAAAGCAAAATCAACCTTGTAATTAATTTAGAGTTGTTTTTCCTTAAAGAAATATTAAGCATCAAAATTACTTTCTTTTAAGCTCAGCAAAGAAAGCAAAAAAGTACATAATTCTGACAAAAATACTTTGGGGAACCTGGGTGGCTCAGTTAGTTAAGCACCCCACTCTTGATTTCAGCTCAGGTCATGACCTCAGGGTTGTGAGGTCAAGCCCCCAAAAGGCTCTGTGCTGAGCATGGAGCATGCTTAAGATTCTTTCTCTCTCTCTCTGTCAAAAAAACCATACATACATACAAAATTTAAAAATACTTTAAAGTATATTTTATTTCTATATTGTAGCCGGGTAAGAGGAAAGGGAACAAGGAAGAGGTGAAGGGAAGGGTGAGACATGGAGACAGAGACAGGTGAGTAGACATAAAAAAAGAAAGGAAAGTTTTAATAAAAAGGGGGAAATGAGGGGGAAAAGGCAGAGAAGAAAATGAGAAAGAAAAGTGAAGGGAAAAAGGAGTAAGAGAATGTTTTCTTGAAAGAAATGGGGGACATTTGGACAAAGTAAAGAACAGGTAGCTAGGAGGTAAAAGAACTGGGGAAAGTTTTCTCCCATATGATAGCCATTATGATGAGAGCAACTCAAGGTTGAATGAAATCAAATCCAAGGTAGGTCTAGCTGTGGATGTTAGTTTCTTACAATAGACTTTATGAAGGGCCACATCTCTCTCATCAGAAAGATACTCTTACTTAAGTGATTTTTCATAATTTGCTTTCTTTATGAGTATCAGATTCTTTAAAAATTTGAAAAATTTACTTTAAAGTAAGATCTATACCCAACATGGGGCTTGAACTCATGACCCCAAGATCAAAGGTCACATGCTCTGATGACTGAGCCAGCCAGGAACCCCATAGATTCTTTTTTTTAAATTGACATATAATTTATGTACCATCAAATTAGCTTTTTAAAGGTATACAGTTCAAGGCTTTTGAGAAATTTACAAGGTTATACAATCATCATCACTAATTAACTCAAGAATTTTTCATCACCCCTAAAAGAAACTTCATATACATTAGTACTCATTCCCCATACCCTCCATCTGCCAGCCACTGGAAACTAAAAATCTTCTTTGTATTTTTGTTAATTTGCATATTTGGGAAATTTCATATAAATGGAATTCTGTAATATGTGGCCTTTTGTGTGTTTTGCCTTTCATTTAGCACATGTTTAAGGTTCATTCATGTTGTAGCATTGATATTACTTCATTCCTTTTTATAGGGAGACAATATTCCATTGCATGGGTCTATCACATCTCTTTATCCATTTATCAGTTGATGGACATTTGAATTGTTTCCAATTCTTAGCTATTATGTAATGTTGCTCTGAACATTTTTATGCAAGTTTTTTGTGAATCATCTGTTTTCAGTTTTCTTGAGTATATGCCTGGGAGTGAAATTACTACGTGACATAGTAACGCGACAGTTAACCTTTTGAGAAATTACCAAACTGTTTTGCAAAGTAGCTGCACCATTTTATTCAAACCAGCAATCTGTAAGTGTTCCAAATTCTCCACAACCTCGCCAACACTTGCTAAGGTCCAACTTTTTGAGTATACTCATCCAGGTGTGGGTGTGAAGTAGTTCTCATTGTGGTGCTGATTTGCATTTCTCTAATGACTTATGAGTTGAGCATCTTTTCATGTGCTTAATGGTCATTTGTATATTTGTATATTTAGAAATTTCTAAAATAACACTTGCTCACTTTTTAATTAGGTTGTCTTTTTATGATTGAGTTGTAAATGTTCTTCAAATAATTTGGTTACCAGATCCTTGTCAGATATATGAATTGCAAATATTTTCTCCCATTCTGTGCATTGTCTTTTCACTTCTTGATACATATAAGTTTTTAATTTTTATTAAGTCCACTTTATTCATGTTTTCTTTGTTGGATTATGCTTTATGTGTCATATCTAAAAAACTGTTGCCTAAATCCAAGGTCATGAAGACTTACACCTGTGCTTCCTCTAAGAGTTTTATGGATTTAGCTCTTACACTTAGGTCTCTGATCTATTTTTTTTTTTTTTTTTTTTTTTAGGTCTCTGATCTATTTTGAGTTAATTTTTGTATATGATATGGGGTAGAGGACCACATTCATTCTTTCACATGTGGATATTATTTGATCTAGCACCATTTGTTGAACTGGACTATTCTTTCCACATTGACTTTTTTTTGGCACTGTAGAAACTTAATCATTTAATCTAGGTTATCTCATTTGTTGACAATTGTTCATGGTATTCTCTTATAATCTTTTTTATTTCTGTAAGATTGGTTATAACATCACCTCTTTCATTCTCGGGTTCAGTACTCTGAGTCCTCTCCCTTTCTTTTGCGTCAGTCTAGCTAAATTTTTAAAATTTTGTTGATGCTTTCAATAAACCAAATTTTGGGTTTTTAAAATCTTCTCCATTATTCTTCTATTCTCGATTTCACTTATTTCTGCTGTAATCTTTATCATTTTCCTCCTTCTGCTTGCTGTGGGTTTAGATTATCCTTCTTTTTCTAGTTTCTTAAGGTAGAAGTGTAGGTTATTGATTTAATAGCTTTACTCTTTTTAAATATAAGTATTTAAACCTATAAGCTTTCCTCTAAGCATACCATAAATCATGGTATGTTGTACTTTTTTTCATTCATTTAAAATTATTCCTAATGTCCCATGTGATTTCTCCTCTTACCCATTATTTAAGAGAGTATTAACTTCTAACACATTAATTTATAAACGGGAATTTCCAAAATTCCTTCAGTTATTGACTTCTAATTTAATTTCACTATATTCAGGAAACATACTTTGTATAATTTTAACCCTTCAAATGTTCTGAGACTTCTTTTATTACTTAATATATGGGTCTATCCTGGAGAATATTCCATGTTCACTTGAGAAGAATGTGGTTTTTAGCATTTTGGGGAGTGTTCTATAAGTGTCTGTAATGTCAAGATGGTTTACAGTATTGTTTAAATCATCTCTTTTGGGGCACCTGGGTGGCTCAGTGGGTTAAAGCCTCTACCTTCGGCTCAGGTCATGATCCTAGGGTCCTGGGATCAAGCCTTGCATCACATTGGGCTCTCTGCTCAGCAGGGAGCCTGCCCCCCACCCATGCCTGCCTCTCTGCCTACTTGTGATCTCTGTCTGTCAAATACATAAATAAAATCTTTTTTTTAAAAAATCATCTCTTTCTATGGTGCTCTTCTGTCCAGTTTTTCTAACAGTTTTTCAAGGTGGGATTTTGATGTCTCCCATTATTACTGTTGAATTTTCTATTTCTTGCTTAAATTCTTACTTTTTTGCTTCATGAATCTGGGGACTCTCTTCTTAGGTATATATAACATTGAACATTTTTGTGCAAGTTCCTAAGTTTCTATATAAGTTTCTAATTATTATAACTTCTTGATGCATTGACCCTTTTATCATTATAAAATGCCCTTTTTTTGTCTCTAGTAACAATTTCTTCTTAGAGTCTATTTTGTCTGATATTAACGTAACAACTTTAGCGTTCTTTTGGTTACTCTTTGAATGGTATACCTCTATCATTTTACTTTTATCTTATTTGTATCCTCAATTTAAAGTTTGTTGCTTATAAACAGAATATACTTGGAGCATTTTTAAAAATCTATTCTACTTGGGTCCTGGATGGCTCAGTAGGATAAGGGTCCAACTTTTGATTTCAGCTCAAGTCATGATCTCAGGGTCCTGAGACTGAGCCCTCCATCAGGCTCTGTGCAGAGCATGGAGCCCATTTAGGATTCTCTCTCTCTCTCTCCCCCACTGCCCCTCCCTCCACGCCTACATACACACTCTCTCTCTTTTTGAAAAAATCCATTTTACATAATTGGAGTGTTTAATCATTTAAATTTAAAGTAATTAATGTTAAGGTGGGATTTACATTTGCCATTTTGCCATTTGTTTTCTAAACATCTTATGTCTTTTTTATTTCTCTTACTCTGTCACTGCCTTTTTTGTGTTAATGTCAAGTTTTTCCACTAGCAGTGATGCTAGTCTTCATCATTAACAAATAAGAAATATCAACTATTTTGAGGTCACTCAAGTGACTTTAAAATCTCGTTTGCAGTACTGATTGTTCTTCACTATTCCAATAAAACTAAACCATGAGAAAGATTCCATCTCATGGTTTAGAGTTTAGTTACTGCTTACTTGAAAAATTCAACATATTATTAATAATAAAATATTTTTGAAAAGTTTTACTTTGTCTCTTAAATCCTTTCATTATCCATTCACACACACAAGTCAACTTTACTCTATGCAATGATTTAGGCATGGGAAAACAACAGAGAATGAGATAGACAAGGTCCCTCTCCTCATGAAGCTTGAGTTCTAGGGGAAAGATAGTCAATGAATAAGTGAATAAGTATATTCTAAAAGATACAGAGAGATAAGGGCTAGGAAAAAATAAGGTAGGGGAAAGACATAGAGATACATAATGAAAGGGGTATTTGGGGTTGGGGGAAACTGAAAAGTGCTCTTTGAGGAAGTAACATTTTAGCAGATACCTATATGAAAAGAGAGCCCAAGTAATAATGATCTGCTAGGGTACTGCCCGAGATGGAGAAAACAGCAAATGCAAAGATCATCAGGCAGAAGTGTGCTTGGCATGGTTGCGGAGCCACAAAGATTCCCATGTGTTGCAGAGGAATAAGTGAGGGAAGACTGGTGAGAAATGAAGCAGGTGAGGCAGCCAGTGATTATATATGCATGATCTTTAGGCCTTACTCTAAGCCAGTAGAGGATTATAAACAAGAGAATGACATTGTTAGTTTTATATTTTAAATGGATCACTCTGGCTTCTGCATGGAGAATAAGCTGTAGGAGGGCATGTACAGAATTTGTAAGACCACTATGGTGGACACATGTTAAGTTGACCTCTAATGAATCATGCTCTTGTATGGGAATCTCCTCTGAATGTAGGCAGAAACTATGACTTGTTTCTCATGAACAAAATATGGCAAATATGATGCCACTCTCTTTTTTTTTAAAGATTTTTTATTTATTTATTTGACAGAGAGAGGTCACAAGTAGGCAGAGAGGCAGGCAGAGAGAGAGAGAGAGGAGGAAGCAGGCTCCCTGCTGAGCAGAGAGCCTGATGCGGGACTCGATCCCAGGACCCTGAGATCATGACCTGAGCCGAAGGCAGCAGCTTAACCCACTGAGCCACCCAGGCGCCCGATGCCACTCTCTTGATTATGTTACTTTACATAAGACTTCATCTTGGCAGACTGGAATATGAGAAATTCTCTTGTCAGAAAACTATGAGAGACCTCTAGAACCTATAGGCAGTCCCCTGCCAGGAGCCAGTAAGCAGCCAGCCCTCAGTTCTACAACCACAAGGAACTAAATTTTGCCAACAATCTGCGTGAAGCTGGAGGTGGATTCTTCCTTAGTCGAACCTCCGAATGAGAATGCAACCAACACCTTGATTACAGACTGTTAGGCCCTGAACAGAGCATCCGGTTAAGCTATTTCCAGACTCCTGACCCACGGAAACTGTGAAATACAACTGTGTGTGTTTTTAAACCACCCAATTTGTGGTAATTTGTTACACAGCAACTGAAAACTAACACAACAAACCAAGATTTTTTTGTAGTACTCTGGGCAAGAGATGATGATGACTTGGACCTGGCTAGTGGTCATGGAGATGGGGAGAAGTGGTCTGATTTGACATGTGTTTTGAAAGTAGAGTCTATACATTGTGCCAGTAACATTTGACAATAGCTTGGATATGTCATGTGTGAGAAAGAGAAATTGAAAATGACTTCAAAAATGGCTCCAAAACTACAAATACCCAGCTTATAAATAAAATCTGGTCAATCCCTGTTGACCTGCTGTAGCACCTCTTCCAGGAAGGCACTTGACCCTTTCTTAAGCCAGGCTTACTCTACCCATACTTCAAGGTTTAACTGAAATGTTTCCCTTCAGTGAAACCTCTATCAGGCAAGGTAGTTGCTTAATTTTTTGTTCCCTTAGTCAGTTTGGGCTGCTATATATATAGACTGGGTGACTTATAAACAACAGAAATTTATTTCTCACAGTTCTAGAGGCTCAGAACTCCAAGGTCAAGGCACTGGCAGATGCGGTGTCTGGTTCATAGATAGTTGTCTTCCTGCTATGTCCTCACATGGGAGAAGGAACAGGGAAGTTCTGTAGGGCCCCTTTTTAATAAGGCACTAATTCCATTCATGAAGACTCCACCTGCATGACTTAATCACCTCCCAAACACCCCACATCCAAATAACAAATCCCCACTGGGGGATTAGATTTCAACATATAAATTTTGGGGGACACAAATATTCAGTCTACAGCACTCTCCTAGAACATTGCTCAAAAAGATCTACTCTTTCTCGTGAACTGTAATTTATATTTATACCTCAGTCGCTTATATAAGGCAGATATCTCATTTTTCATCTTTATATTCTGAAAGCCTAGAACAGAGTCAGGGACATCTAGGAAATATTCACAAGTTCGATGAATGAATAACTGCAGTTATTTGTGAACCATGTGAAATCATCAGATTAATTGTATTTTGTTGGATTCTGTCCTCTCATATCAACATAGCTCATCTCACTGTATGATCAATTAAAGCAGAAAATATATGAACTCAGATACTACCTGTGTAATAAATAGATTGCAGTGTGATTATTTGACAGTGTTAACTCCATTAATAATATTACTCATATTATATGAATATTATATGTGCTGTATGTATGTGTCTGGATGCATTCATGTGCTTGTTCATGTATGTGTGTGTGTGAGAGAAAGAGATGGAGACAGAGAAAAAGGAGTCTATGAGCTGAAAATAATTTTTAAATCCAATTTGAAGTTCACATACCTTCTTCATTTATTTTTTTTCCTATCCTTGTAAAAGGATGAAAGTAAGTTTGTGAGAAGACTTTGAGACTGATATTCCAACTACTTAAGAATGTGGGAAATGGATAAGATAGATGCTGGGTCCTTTTTTAAAAAGGAAAGGAATGTTCCAATATAAAAAATACAGTATTCATAGGCTACAGTTTGTTCAAACACACCGGGGTGAATTTCCAGGCTTCAATCCAATTGTATGATGCAGTCAGAAGCCCTGTGCCTTCTCAAAGAAATGTCTCAGATCAAAGACTTTGAAAACTTTTAGGATCTTTAACTCTCCCATGCACAGCAATGTTGGCCATTTCATCCGGGACCAGAAGTTCAATATTGAAGCTAACAGACCAATGATTATAGTTTCTGTGGTTCCAGAAAACACCATACACCTCCTAAGAGGACAAGTAACCACAAAAGATTGTTGGAAGAGCCTCTCTGAGTCAATTCACCATTTGCCCTAAAGTGTTCATTTTCCTACTCTTATTCTGGAACACCCAAATTCTCCAATAAATCGTAAATACATAATTACTGTCACTTGGGAAACTTTTTGGCAGCAAGACTTATGACCTGAAGCATGATGGAATTTTTGTCTCTCCAGTTAAAAATGATTCTCAAAGCAGCCCATTACTTTGGTTAGATTTATTCACAGATTGGAACCAGATCTGAAATGCCAACTCCAGAAGAAACCCAGACCTGAAAACTACTAGAAGGGTTTTCCATGGACATAATCAAGAAGCAGAACAAATCCAGGCTGTTCAAAAGTTTACTCAATCTAAACTTAGTTCTTAGACAAAGATGGAATATCAGTTGATAAAGACTGATATGTTTTTACCAGTATGGATTAAAGCTACCCAAGAGATAATACCAAATGATAAGTCTCAACACTTGACCTGTGGTAGCTTGTAAATATTCAAACAACTATCATTGCTGAAAATGGATAAGAACTGGAAATTTATTTTTAGAAACACATCTAGTATATTCATTAAGCCCCTCATAGTTCTCTCGGTCTCTGTTATAAAGAATGCCACTTAAATTATGCATGCTTGTGAAGGGGTGTGGAGGGGAATCAGTAGGTAAAGAAATATTTGCTTTGTGGTTACAAAGCCATATTTCAGAGGCAGATAACATACACAAGACTTTTCTTTTAGAGAAAATCATCTAACTTGCAGATTTAAATCAATCCAGCCAGCCAGCCAGCCAGCAATGAAAATCAGTAACCCAACATGGTTAAAACCGGTGAACTATGCTAAATTCTGCATAGAGTTTCCATAAAGATATTTATAAACAGAAAGGAGATATTTCGAAAATTTTTTTCCTGTTGATCTTGACAGGAAACCAGGCCTATACAGCACTAACACTTTATTTGCATTTAATAACTGTTAAATCTCAAATCATTATCTCTTCAAATTGCCCAGCAATTATCTTTTCTTGAAGATTTTATTTTTAAGTAATCGCTACACCCAGTGTGAGGCTCAAACTCATAACCCCAAGGTCAAGAGTCACATGCTCTATCAAATGAGACAGCCAGGCAACCCCCAGGATTATCACCCTGCCACATACTTTGTCCTAATGAAACTGACATATCATGACAAACTGTTTTTGTTGTTTCACTTTTCAGTTTAAGATAGGCAGAACAGAATAATGGAAAGAGCAATGGGTTTGAACACCGAATGTATAGGTTTGAATCTTACAGTAACTGTGATACAAGGTCTCATTTTCTCATCTGTAAAATAGGGATATCTTCTTACTTTTTGTGACATAGTGAAGTTAATGAGAATCTAATGGCTTCTATTTAAAGATGGCATATTAAACACATTCTTCCTAAAACCCAAATGCAACATTAATACAAATAATTTTATAAGGCATAAATCTACAATGGTAGAACAGAAAAGAAAACTATAGAAACAAAATTTTTGAGACAAAAATATAGACAAGTGGTGATCTAACTGGAAAACCCAAGAAAACTGAATCTTAAGCCAACAGTGGGTAAATTTAGCTTAAGATTCATTAAAAGCAGGGCACGCCTGGGTGGCTCAGTAGGTTAAAGCCTCTGCCTTCGGTTCGGTTCCGGTTGTGATCCCAGGGTCCTGGGCTCCAGCCCCGCATTGGGCGCTCTGCTCGGCAGGGAGCCTGCTTCCTCCTCTCTCTCTGCCTGCTTGTGACCTCTGCCTGTTAAATAAATAAAATCTTAAAAAAAAATTCATTAAAAGGTTCAGGAATTAATGAAACCCTCTGAAGGTGTGTGCATGTGTGTGTATAGATAATATTGATAGAGGAGCACTGTTTTAAAGATGTTTGAAAAGCAGTTGGGTCCCTGTATCTCCTCTCCCACTCCATGTGCTTGGGCAACCTGCCCATCCCCTACCCTGACAGATGTCTGGAAGTTTATTCTCTGGGAAGAGTAAAAGCACAGGGTCTCTTCATTTGGGTAATATCGGACACGGATGAGCAACAGCGTCCATGACAAACCCAAGAAGATTAAGTGAAAGAATTCACAGCATTCTAAGACATTCCCCACTCACCCACCCAACTTTCTATGCCAGGAACGTTGGCAATCAGACGTGGACTATCCTTTGAGTAGGAGACTGAAGGAGTCTTCCTTGGAGAAATTTGACCAACTTAATAGAAAAGACCTAAATATATGAAATCAGTGGTTCTCTAATTTAGAGCATCACCCACACTCAGAGCCTTCAATCAGCTTTGGAGTTTTTCATTGTTAAACATGAATGGATTTACTTGTGGAGCATAAGGAATAACATGGAGAACATTAGGAGAAGGAAAGGAAAAGTGAATTAGGGAAATCAGAGGGGGAGAGGAACCATGAGAGACTGTGGACTCTGAGAAACAAACTGAGGGTTTGTAGGGGAGAGGGGTTGGGGGATGGGTGAACCTGGTGGTAGGTATTAAGGAGGTCATGTATTGCATGGAGCACTGGGTATGGTGAAAAAATTAAATTAAATTTAAAAAGAAAACATGAATGGACAAATCATTGACTAGCAACATCCAAGGAAAAGCTCTAATATAAGAAACACAGAAAATAAGAACAACACATTGTGGGGAAAGCCATTCAGAGGAAACATACTATGCACCAAGTGGAAAATGTCAAATTAATATAATTAATATCCTTAGAGAAGAAAATACATTACAACCATGAAACATAAATGAGATGTTATTTAAGAAAGAAAACAAAAAATTAAAAAACCTTTTGGAAAATAATAATATTAGAGGAGAAATGAAAAACCCAATATAATAGTAAAAAGCAAAATTAAGAAAAACTCCCAGAAAGTGGAACTAAAATATAAAAATGCAAAATAGAAAACAAGATATAATAAAAAGAGAGGATACGTCACTGACATCCAACAACTAATTAACAGGAGTTGCAGAAAGTCAGAATGTAAGAAATGATGAGAGGAACTTGGCAAAGAAATCATTCAAGAATACATCCCAGAAGTAAAGGACACCAATTTCCCCATTGAGAAATCCCACCAAAAGCCAGGACAATTAATGAAAACAAACTCATGCCAAGACCTATTATTGTGAAATTTCATAATAGTGAGAGCAAACAGAAGATCCAAAAATCCTTCAGAATGTAAGAATAAGGAATATAAAAAGCTGGTCTTTAGAATGGCATTGGATTTCCCAAAGAATCCTGAAACCTAGAAGATACTGGATCAATGTCTTCAAAATTCTGAAAGAAAATAATTCCAATCTAGAATTCCGTACCCAAGCAAACTATTAATTAACTATGAAGCTAGAATATATGCATTTCTGAATATGCAAAGCCTCAAATGATCTTCCTCCCATATAACTTTGCTAAGAATGCTACTTGGGGGGTAAGTTCCACTATAACGAGAAAGTAAAGCAAGAAAGAGGAATACACGAGATTCAAGAAACCAGAGATCCAACACTGGAGACAGGTGAAGGTAATCTCTGAGATGATGGTGAAGAGAAATCTTAGAACACCAGCCCTCTCAATTCTAGAGCACAGTCAGTTTAAACTGGAGCATATACAAGAAGGGTACTACTAGCAACCATTCTAAAACAAACAAAAACCCAAAACAGTTGAATTTGATAGATTATCTGATACCCTTGAACATGGTCTCAGAAGATGGATGATAATTTGAAGAGAAATTAATATAAGATACATAAAAATTAAGCAAATAAAAAGTGAAATTATTAAAATCAAAAAAGCAAGAAATTATACAAGCAAAGAAATCTAATCAGCATATTCCATAGCTCAACCATGAAAATAATTAATGATTTTTTTAAAATATTTTATTTATTTATTTGAAAGAGAGAGAGAGAGCATGAACAGTGGGGAATGGCAGAGGAAGAGGGAGAAGCAGACTTTCAGCTGATGAGGGAGCCTGCAATGGGGCTCCATCCCAGGATCCCAGGATCATGACCTGAGCCAAAGACATTTAACTGACTGAGCTAACCAATCACCCCCAAAACACTACATGATTAACTGAGTATTGACATAATCAAAATCTATACCTCAATCAGGATGTCAGAGAGGAAATATCTGTGTAGCAGAGGCATAATGAGAGCACTAACCCCTTATTTTTTATATTAGGAAGTCAACAGATTATCTCTAAGTATATAAAATCAAGAAATAACAGGGTAAGTTTGTTAGCTGGACATATTGAAAAATATTAGAAGAACACCTGAAAGGGTAAATATGGTTGCTTTTGGAGAGTGGGAATTAAGAAGGGGAAGGGATAAAACTCAAGGATTGCTATTTTCCATAATAAGCTTCATTTAACTTTGATAACAATGTATATATACAACTTTGATAAAAATAAAAACTTGTTAAAAAAAAGGTTAAATGACAAATTTTGCATCAAAATCATCTCTTAGAGTACCTAGTTTGTAATAAGCAGCTAATAATTTCTTAATTTGTTTAAAATAAGAGTAGGAGGATTAGATGTGTGCCAGTTTTTACACAAGAGGAAGTCAATGACCCAGAATGTGGAAACTAGGAGCACATTGTCCAAGAGTACATGACAACATCTCATCTTTGGAAATTGTATGGACTTTATCAGGCACAACAAGGGAACAATGATATATTTTTCCTTATTGGCCCAGGAAGTCTGTTGAAACACAAATCAATGAAGCAATGTGAGCAAAGACCTTCATGCATCATGCATGTGTAGTAAATGCATTTGCTTGGTCCAAAGAGAAGTATGAGATAGTTCAGAATTATGAGACAATGTAATGAGATAGCTCCATGAAATGGGTCAAGTTCTCACTCTCAGAGCTTATCTGGAGTGGTTCTCAACCTGAACTACATACTAGATTCATCTGGGGACTCTTAAAGACTCTTGATGCCCACCGTGTCCTGGACCCATCAAGTCAGGATCTTCTTCAAAGTACCTTGAGTGATTCCAATGTGTAGTGAAGGTAGAGACCATGATGGTAAGGCATGAGTTCATGAGACTGGCTATTTGCCATTTCTGAAAGCCATCAGAGCCCAGGAGAAGGTAGAGAGACACGCTCCATAGGGAGAGAAGTTGGGTATCCCACCCTGTACCAGGTCCAACGTGCACTTCTTACCCAGCCCCACTCTCAACTGGCAGTTATATGAATACATCTTCCGGGTCATTTTTAGGAATGTACTCTCAACAGGGTGTCATCCGGGACTCCTGGGCGGCTCAGTCAGCTGAGCGTCTGCCTTTGGCTCAGGTCACAATCCCAAGGTCCTGCGAGTCCTGCATCATGTTTCCTGTCACTCCCCCTGCTTGTGCTCTCATACTCTCTCTGGCAAATGAATAGATAAAATCCATTTTTAAAAGGGGAAAAAAATTTTTAAGTTTTTTTTTTTTTTTAATTTGAGAGAGAGAGAGAAAGCATGAGTCAGGGGGAGAGACGGAGGGAGAGGGAGAAGCAGACTACCTGCTGAGCAGGGAGCCAAACATGGGTCTCCATCCCAGGACCCTGAGATAGTGACCTGAGCCACAGGCAGACATTTAACTGACTGAGCCACCCAGATGCCCTCACAAAAATAATTATTAAAACCAAAACAAAACAAAATAGTGTATTATCTTCTCCTCCCTTACTCACCAGAAGAGCTCTGATTAGTCAAAAGCTAAGACACTGATGGGGAGTGGGCCCTGAAGGCAGAGACCATGCTGTATTCTTTCCCCTTTAGCCCTAGAGTCCAACAAAGTAGACCGTTTTGTTTTGTTTTGTTTTTTGTTTTTGTTGTTGTTGTTTTTCCTATTTCTAGGCCACTGGCCTTCGCAGGGTAGACTCAGGCCTGGGTAGACTGGCCTCCGTTTCAGCATCTCTGCCTGTGGGACTGGATCTCTCGGGAGAATCCAGGTAATGGGAACACAAGGACACTGACTTGGGCGACTCGGGCTGCCACAACAGAATACCATCGATCGGTGGTAGAGACAACAGGCACCTACCTCCAGCACGAACTCCACTTCTGGAAGCTGAAGTCTGAGGTCAGGGTGTCAACACGGTTGGGTTCTGGTGACAACTCTCTTCTTGACTTACAGAACGCTGCCTTCTTGCTGTGTCCTCACATGACCTCTCCTCTGTGCATAAGTGAGGGGGAGGATGGGGGACAGAGAGTGCGGCAGAGAGACAGAGACAGACAGAGAGGGAGGGAGGGCTCTCTAATCCCATCATGAGGGCCCCACCCTTATTACCTCACCGAAGCCTAATTACCTCCCAAAGGCCTCATCTCCAAATACTACCAAATTGGGAATTAGGGCTTTAATATAAGAATGGGGGGGAGGCACACATATTTAGTGCTTAACAGAAATGTTTCGCTTCTGGTCTGGCCCTAGCCTCCGGCAGTCTTCCTAGGTACCAAGCTTTTGACTAAGTCTCAGTACCTGGAAGGGTATTTTTATTAAAACCCATCCAGTCATCGATCTTTGCGTGTACCTTCCTCACTTCAAATACTTCAGAGAGTGAATGGGAAAATCTAACTTCTGAATCCTTTACTAGAAGCACTCGTTATATTTTACAGGGAAATCCTGAGCTGGTCCTCCATTACCCCCTGATGGTTAAAGAAGCTGCTGATGTTTTTCATTCGCCCCATCAATTAGTATAAGCCTTTCAAACACGGGGGCGGGGGCGCGTTATGCTAAGCATTACAGGAAACCAAGAAGAAAGTCTCGTCTCCTAGCTCACAAAGCAGGGGTGAAACTCAAAATATTTCACAATATTTTGCAGAGGCATAGGCAATGACTATTTACAAGTCAATGTAAGAATATTTCAATATATTAGCAATGTGCACGGTAATCCCAGTGTGGTCCAACCAAATATTAGTCTTGCCCCAGTGCACTTAGGAGTGCAATGCTGTATGTGCATTAATGAATTCAGGAATGCACCCAGGGATCTGGAGCCTCCTGCCCCACAACCCTCACTTTCTCCTTTCTGTACTGAAACTTGGATTCCTCCACTTGGGGCTATCCAGCCAGAGAGGGGTGCCCTGCCTAGAGATAGGGCCTAGCGTTAGTTAACAGCCTGAATCAGCCTTTCCACCAGACAGGCCCTGGCTTGAGAAATAGAGAAGTGAAAAGAAAAAAGAGATCCTGATTCGGCTGGAGACAGGGAGGGAGGGTCACCAGCAGAGTGGAGGGGAGACTCCGAGTTGCCTCAAATTACATCTGTCCACACACGCACGCGAAATGTTGCTTAAAAAATAAATGAGGTTAATTTCTCTTTACGGGATCCCTTTCATCTCAGGGTTTCAAAGCACTTCACCACAAAAGATCTCCACGTTCACTCCTTTTTTTAATCTAAATATAAACGGAGGGCCCTAAGGGTTAAAGTTCGGTAAAGCCCTTTGAACATTCAAAAGAAAAAGCACTAAAGAAAAAAGTTATTTCTCATCATTATAAGATCCAAGTGGCCGAGCAGGGACCACACAGCCAGAAAACTCTCCTTCTGAAGAAAGGCCACGCCTCCACTCCAATGACAGGCTTGCTAATTAAAATCACAATTAAAACCAGCAGGGAAGCTGGAGAGCAGGGGAGTAAAACGCCCTTCCCCAGAAACAGAAACACTCACGCCTGACTCATGCAGGATATATCAGATTTTCTCCAGCAGGCATTTGGAGAAAAGAAAAGAAATTCGAGTCCAGGCCGCCTTCCATCTACTGACCCAGTAAACTCCATGTCTGAGTCGGTGACACATCCCTGAGTCGCAGCCACCTCAGCAGAGTCCCGGTGCTGGACGAGCCAGCTTGGCTTCCGGTGCGTGGAAACATTTGCCTCTGCGTTTTTCGGCAAAGGAAAGTCTTCAAATCTCCCCAGTTCCAGCATGTGAGTCATTAGTGGGTGTTTGTGTTTTGGGTTCTGGGTTTGAGTTTCCACCCTTCCTGCTGTTGGTGTCCTCCATCCAGGGGGAGCAATGGAGAAGAGAGAAGGAGCAAGGTGTGTGATGGTAAAAGCGGGTGCCCCAGAGCGGGTTCACCCGGCAGTTGTACCAGCAGCTCGTGGTAAAGATCACCCTTCCCTCCGTAAACAAGTATCTGACATTTATAAATAACAGTGGGAAAGAGGAAGGGGGAGGAAGGAAGAGAAAGAAGTCAATAAAGGATGTGATTGAGCTAAGCGGAAGTAGAGTCTAGTCGAAGTAAAAATAGGCAACTGCCTGTTTGTCCCCTAAAGGAGGGATGGGCTGCTGATGTTGATGAAACTCTGCAGTATGGCTCTGTGGTACCAGTCCTCGTGGCCTGGCAGTGTGGCCAAGGGGGGGGATGGCATTCGTAGAGGGGGCTGTCAATGTCCCAAAACAATTCTAGAATGTGGAAGACCACCCTGGTTTTGATGGGCTAGCTTCCTGATGTTCTCTCCCTTCAGTGCTATGCCTGGCACCTTTTGTTCCTGGAAAGAACCTCAAGACCACCCAGAATTTCTACAACCGGAATGTTCTACAAGGTCCCTGTGCTGTGCTGAGACCAGGTGCCAAAAAACACCAGCTTGAAAAAAAAACGATCTGACAGTTTGGGCCGCTCTAACAACTTGTTTTTACTTCACTGACACAGACTGTGGAAGATGTTTGGAAAAACTAAAGGTGATCATAAAAATATAAACACAAAACAAACAAACAAAAAAACACAAAAAAACAAACAAAAAACCCACCAAAGTTTTAGCTCGTGGACAAGCTCAAGCAGATCTGATCACAGGCTCCTGGTTTCCTCTAAGAGAGCAGAGAGACTGCAAGTGAAAAGAACTTAAGCTTTTCAACTGGTGTGAGTGTGGAAGGCAAAACTGGACTGGTTGTATGCAGTTGGAGGCTGGATACTATGTTTCATTTCAAGAACATATAATTAAAAAGATATCTGGAGGCCCACACACTCTTGCTACATTAGGAGCTCGATGAAGCTCAGGAAAACAGAGCTCCTGCCCTACCAGCATCCCAAATGTTAGTCAACCTACACAAATCCTTGGCAGAAAAGTTGAGACAATGCAAATGAACTCTGTTGTCACTCTAGACTGAATCACAAAGGAAGGAAGAATACTATTTGATTCAAAACATTCTTATTTGAGGGAGAAGAAATCATAATGCACATCACCACTAAACAGAAAGCAAAGGTTGTAAACTCAGGAGCTGTTTTCCTGGGACCTTGACATTTTACAATAAAAGCCTTCATTGTTTACAGAATACTTTTCATATTAATGTCTCAGTTTCTTATTCTTCAAGATAATTATCTGTGGATATTACAGAACTTCCTGAACTACCCATTTTCTGTGGGCACATACATTTGAAAGATGCCCCAGGCCTGTTCCAAAACAAAACAAAACAAAACAAAACACACTCCTGATTGGGACATTCTGTTTAAGTCATTATTCATGGCACAGCTTTAAGAATTCTCGCAAAGAAAGTGAAGACCTAGGATTTGACTCCAGAGCTATTTCATCTTTCCCAAATAATTCTCTTAACCAACTCAGTCTTGGGTGCTACTTTTTGGAAAAGCGACTGATGAGATGTTCTCAAATCTCATGCCACCTGGGCAAATATCTTCCCTATCCAAGCTGAGCTTGCTGCGCTAAGAATATTTAAGTAAGCTCATCGTGATCATGTGTTTTCTGTTAACCCTGATTCTTTAGCTATAGATTATCCATGTAAGTTCCAGACCTGACCCAAGTCAGGCCAAGTAGAGAAGTGCCTTGGAAATCTGTCAAAGTGCAACATGGCAAAGAATCCCATACTCTCTTGATGAGAGCATGAGATGTGCAAGTTGGAGGTACAAGGTTCCTTTTTTTCCCAGAGGAAAAAGAAATGAGCTCACACCTAGAAAGGTGAGACAGAAAAGTGCTGGCTGCCTTTGAGTTTGGGGTTCCATTTGTCCCCAAGATTATTCAGCATGTCTTCAAGCATCTGATATCCCAGAATCCTTTAAAAAATGATCCCTGCTACCCTTTCTGCCACCACCCCAAGCTCCTTACATTTCTGACTCACCAAAAAAGAATATCACTATTAAATATAGTGATCCATTTGATTGTGAAAAATAAATAAATCTTTAGCTAAAGACCCAAGGGACTCCACAGAGATATTTATGTTGTTAAGACTCTTTCAAGTGTCTGGACAGCACATATTGGATGTGCACCCTTATAGCTGTAAGACCAGGGGACAGCATCTCCACCCTTCTAGGAGCTAAAACACTTGTCTGACTTATAATTAGCTTTGTTTGCCCAGGATTTACTGCTTCTTGCTTACAGTATATTTCTGGACCCCCCCCCTCCAAGCCCCCCAACAGGAGCTATACAAGGCAGGGATGTTGGTTTTGTTCATTGATGTATCCAAGCACCCAGAACAGGACTTTGCATACAGTAGGCTCTCAAGAAAGATTTACTAAGTGAATGGGCTAACCTTTGTCTGTGTCCAGATCCTGTTAGGTATGTTAGCTCTTCAAGGGTGCTAGATGAAACTGAAAAGAGGGAAGATAGACATGAAGATACTTGGAACAAAAAGCAACCTTAAAAGTCAAAAGAGAACTATTTTTAAATTTAAAAATTTGGAGGGGAGCCTGGGGGTGGCTCAGAAGGTTGAGCGTTGGACTCTTGGTTTCAGCTCACATCATGATCTCAGAGTTATAAGATCAAGCCCGGCATCAGACTCTGGATTCAAACAGTTCTGCCTGAGATTCCCTCTCCCTCTCCCTCTCCACAGCCCCCCACTGCTCATGCTTGTGCTCTCTCTTGCTAAAGTAAATAAAATCTTTTTTTAAAAAATTAATAATTTGGATACCTTTTGCTAACATCTCTGTTTTAGCAACTGATCAATAGTGAAACAAATGTATCTCTCTCCTTCCCACCTTTTAATCATCTACGTTTTACTTACTGCTAGTTATACCATTATATATTCTTTCTTTCCTTTAGTAATAGGAGCCCTTCACTTTTAGTTAAACAAATGGCAACCCAACCAAGAAGCAGCAGCTAGAAGGTCAAGTGACTAAGCTTTGACCAATAGGATATTAGCAGAAGTGAATTTTTTTTTCTTTTTCTGAATTGTGCTTTTCTTTTCTTAAGGATTTATTTATTTATTTATTTATTTGAAAAGGCCGGTGAGAGAGGAGCAGAAGGAGAGGAAGAGAGAAACTCAAGCAGGCTCTGTGCTGAGTGAAGAGCCAGGGCTCCATCTCACAACCCTGAGATCTTAACCTGAGCCCAAACCAAGAGTTGGACATTTAACCGACTGTGCTACCCCTGCATCTCTGAGTGGTACCTTTAAAAGGCATGATTATGCTCACTCCTTAAACTTTTTTTTTTTTTTTTCTTCCCATTGACTGATACAAGTATGATGGCAGAATGTTGGGGAAGGTCATCAAAGACATGACTGCTGGCTTATCCATGAGCTGGACCCAGGCACTTGGAGGCTCAGCGCCTTCCCTGTTCCTGGAACGTGGGTTCCAAATTTATTTCCCACTCCCAGAGGCTGCTCCAAGGACACAGCCTTGAGACAGTGATGTGATGTTGAGAACACCTGCACAGTACATAATGGCAGAACCCAGTTAAGTTCTCTCTATGAACTTTTAAGATATGGTGGGAAGGTGAGGGGATCCATTCATCTTGCTGCTGCCCACTGCAAGCCTCATATGTAAGTTCACTTTATTCATTAAACCTGACACCCACCACCTTGGAGTGGCCTGCCTCTTTCTTCCATCTTTCCCTGCCCTGCACGAATGGGGGTAGGTTTCAGTTTATAGCCAGAAATCTCCTGAAAGGGTTGCAAACTGCAACAGAACCCAGACTACACTGCCAAAGGGAAGCTTTATGCCAAGGATGGCAGAATAAAAAAACAGAAGTTAAGGTTTATGACATCATGCATGTGCCATATGAACCCCAGACAGCTCACATTTGAATAGTTAACACGAAGGCAAAGTAACTATTTTGTTTTGAGACACTTTTGTGTTTGAATCTTTGTTCTTATACCCGAAGCTGCAAAGTAACTAACACAATAATACAGTCAAAATTTTTCTGACCTGGAATTTTCCCTGTCTTCAGTTGGCTCACACCACATTTATGTTTTCTAAGTTTTTTTTTTCTTTAAAGTTTATTTATTTTAAAAAGATTTTTACGTATTTTTTTTTTAAGATTTTGTTTCTTTGAGAGAAAGAGTGAGTGAGAGAGAGAGGAAGCATGAGTGGGGGAGGGGCAGAGAGCTCCTATAAAGACTCCGCTCTGAATAGAGAGCCTACCTTCTAACCAACTGAGCCACCCAGGTGCCCCAAAGATTTTATTTTTAAGTTTTTTATTTATTTTTATTTTTAAGTAACCTTTAGGGCCCACGTGGGACTGGAATTTACAACCCTGAGATTAAGAGTCTTCCGACTGAGCCACCCAGGCACCCTGATAAAGTTTTTTAGAAGAGGTAGCTTAATCCAGGCCCCAAATTAAGGACAAACATTAAGGAAGCAGGGACTATTCCCGAGTTTGATGGTGGAGAGGGAGGACAGGCAGAATGAACAGCCGCCTAAAGACAGGAAAATGCATACCTTATTCAGTCAGCATTGATAGTTCACGTAGGAGGTGTAATGAACATATTTTTGGTTTTGTTTGTTTGACTTCCTTTGCTTTCAGGAACTGCCCCTCCATTATTGTTTGTGATTCTGATTTTTGGCCCCGCCTTCCACCTCATGGGAATGGCTTTGAGACTCAGTCTGTCCAGCCAGGGCACTCTATGCACCTGTTCTAGAACATGGAACAGCACAGGAGGAGGCAAGTGACCTACACTGAACCCATCAGAGTCCTTTGGGGAGATTAATAAAGGCTCAAGAGGAGAAGGGATTATCTTCTCTTCTGTGTGATTGCTAGCTATGAAGACGGAGTAAATTTAGCTTTGCCATGGGCATAACTGATGTTACTGAGAAAAAACCTGCCTAAGAATTAAGTCAATTTGGAAGGATAAGGCGCCTTGAGGAGAAGAAAGGAGGTCCTGAGGGCAGAGTTTGAATCCTTGGAGCCAATTGCGCCTGAAGCAAAACTCTCCTTCCACCTGGGCTCTCCAGTTACAGGAGCCAGTCAATTCCTTGTGTGCTGCGGCTTTGTCATCAGTTTTGTCACCCGCAACCGAAAGAAACCTGAGTAGTGCCGGACTAACCAAAGATGAGATTAGAAAGTGGACACCAGGGTGTTAACGGTGGCAGCCCTATGTGCTCAACAAAAACGTTTGGACTTGCCTTTGAAGACAACAAGATGAGCCCTTTTTTAAAATTTTTTTTTAATTTTTATTTATTTATTTATTTATTTATTTATTTATTTATTTATTTAACAGATAGAGATCACAAGTAGGCAGAGAGGCAGGCAGAGAGAGAGAGGAAGGGAAGCAGGCTCCCTGCTGAGCAGAGAGGCCGATGCGGGACTCGATCCCAGGACCCTGAGATCATGACCTGAGCTGAAGGCAGAGGCTTTCACCCACTGAGCCACCCAAGCACCCCAGGTTGAGCCCTTTTAATGAGGAAGCTGTTCAGGTGCGGTCCTGGAGATTCTTCGATGGACAGAGAACACCAGCTGCTGAGTCTAGCCTTACTGCTTCCTGCCAGTCTTTTCTGTTCTGCAGAATGGGGTTAATTTCAATACTTGCTGAATAGCTGGGAGAAATACATTTAAAAATATATTAAGCACCTGATACATTGTCTGGTACATTTTAAGCATAATAACTCTTCCTATAGTGATAATGGAGGTGGTGGTTCTGGTGATGGAAAATGGAGGAGCAGGAGACTGGGAAGGCTGCTCCTGGTTGAGCTGGGCAGGCAAGGAAATGAGTAAGGATGGTGTTGAGAGACGCTTGCAAACAGCACGACTGTATACAGTCTGGAAGTACCAAGTGAGGGAGAGGCAAAAGTCAGTTATGAACCAAGGTTAGAATATCTGTGGAACTGATTCTTGAACTTTCTCTTCTTCTGCATCCATACCATGAAAAATAGGAACAACAACAGTGAAACAATGTTACATGTGTGGCTGTAGCAGTGCTTGCGAATGGGTGATAGAAGACTCCAATGACTCCATTAAGTATTCTTTCTAACCGTTTCCCACCACAGAATTTGCAGGGTCCTGTGCAAAATGAAAATTCAGGTTCTTTGTTCAAAAATTCAAGAAAACAGTTTTTTCCTTTCTTCTAAGGTCTTTTTCTTGATCTATGTAGGCATTTTTGTTTGTTTGTTTTTGCTTTTCAGTGTCACATTATCTCAGATATAGGGATACTTAACAGTGCCAGCACAGACCCTCCACATGCCTGGGGCCCTGCCCTTCAACATGGTTAAGTGCCTGACCTTTATCCTTTCTGCCCTTGTGCCCAGGCCCACTGCTGGGAGCAGAGGGCAGCAGTGGTCACTGGGCAGGGATATAGGAGCAAGCAGACAAGACCAGGAGGGGTGGGAAGAGGTGGGAGGTGGGACTTTCGGTGAGCTGAGGTTCCAAAACCCAGCATATGCTTCAATGTCGCATTGGGCTTCGAATAGAAAATACAAATAAAAGATAAGATTGGGGTGCCTGGCTGACTCAGTCAGCACCGCATATGACTCTTGATCTCGGGATCCTAAGTTTGAGACCCAGGTTGGGTGCAGAGAGTACTTAAAAATAAAATCTTAGGGCGCCTGGGTGGTTCAGTGGGTTCTGTTCAGGTCATGATCCCATGGTCCTGGGATCAAGCCCCACATTGGGCTCTCTGCTTAGCAGGGAGCCTTCTTCCTCCTCTCTCTGCCTGCCTCTCTGTCTACTTGTGATCTCTCTCTGTCAAATAAATAAATACAGTCTTTTAAAAAATAAAAAATAAAATCTTAAAGAAGAGAAAAAGATAAAATTATCAAATATTTCTAGATGGTGACCACAGACTATTGAACTCCAAGCATGTATGTGATCTCCTTCTAGGATGGTTAATTTTCTATATCAACTTGACCAGCCCAGGGGGTGCCCAGATATTTGGTCAAACATTCTGTGAGTTTCTGCAAGTTTCTGCAAGAGTGTTTTTGGATGAAATTAATATTTAAATTAGTAGACTGAGTCAAGCAGACTGTCTTCTCTAATATGGATGGAACTCATCCAGGCAATTGAATAAAACAAAAAGTCTCACCCTCTTCCAAGTAAGAGTTTTTCCTGCTTTCAGACTCATACTGAAACATCAGCTGTTTCTGAGTCTTGAGCCTGCTGGCTTTTGGACTGGCACTTACACAAATGCCGCCCCCTCCCCCCCGCCCCACGCCCCGATGCTCAAGCACGTGGACTCGGACTGAAACTAAGCCATCAGTTTCCCTGGGTCTGCAGCTTCCTGACTCACCAACCAGATCTTGGGATTTGCCAACCTCCATAATCATGAGTGATTGAGTCCTTATAATAAATGCCCCCCATACATATACTTACATGTATGCATATCTCTATCTCTATCTCTATCTCTATCTCTGTCTCTATCTATCTCTATCTCTTTCTCTATCTCTGTCTCTCTCTCTATCTATCTGAATCTGGACAATCCCGACTTTCTGGGTACAGGGCTTGTGTGACTACACTGATCATACAGTTATGAAGCCGGCACTGTCCCTACTTTCCCCACTTGCTTCCACACCCCATACAAAGGAGGAGAGAAGGGGAAATTGACTAGTGGGGAGAAGAAATTGCCTTGGTTCTAATGAGCTGCTAGTAATATCTTGCATGATAAAGTACAAGTAAATTTTTAATGTCTAACAATAAAGTTATAGATCCCATAAGACAGCTTGCAAATTTCTAGTGTTCTAAGATCACATATTGAAACCAATTGAGGTTAAAAAAAAATACTAATTTCATATGCTAAAGGGTAAAAATTCAGAGGTAATTATTGAGTGAAGGTCCATCCTGTGTACAACGAGCTCAGCTCTTTACCCTGTGCAAGGTCAACAGGACATTCTGTGCTGTAGGATGACAAGGCCTTATCCAACACCCTGGGGCCAGACGTCAGAATTCAGAATTATCTTGGAATTTCACAAAAGTAGTACAGTGTAAGTACTGTATATTATTTACACTTGCACCAGACTCTGGGACAGCACTCTGTGCTAAAAAGCATTAACATATCTGAAGTTAAACACGTGAATATTTATGCTAGTTGGCCAAAGACTGTAAATAGCCTCCTGTCAGTCTAGGTAAGATTTTGCTTTCAAATGAGTTCAGGTAAGGTCAGATTTTGCTGCCAAATGAGTTACAAAAACCCAGTTTGTAGAGCTTTCTGGATTTTGGAAATGCAGGTCAGGGTTAGTGAATTTGTAGTTCCTGTTTCCATGGCTGGCCTTACCTGCCATTCATATTCACTTTCCTATTGCAATGAAGTCTGAACAAAATGGCGGGGGGGGGGGGGGGGGGGGAGGGCGGGGGGAGCTTGCAGGGAGAGCATCCTGTGAGGAAAGGCCCCAAGGAGGGCTTAGGATTTAGCGTTGCAATTGCTTTCCACACCCTTTGGCCCAGTCACTGAGTGCTACATGAGCCTAGAAAATGAATCAGAACCAAGATGCAGGAGGCAAAAATCCCTACAACCTCTCCTGGAATTGTTCCTTCATGCACTGTAGCACACCCACAGAAACTTCCTCCCAAGGTATCCTAATGGCATCTGCTAGCCCTTGGGGCCCCAAACTGGGAAAAGCCATCCAGCTCTTTAAAAAGCATTCATGTCTGTCCACTGAGGGGCTGGGTCATATTTAACTTTGAGGAAAGGGTTTTAAGAGCCTGTCTGCAACATCCAGTCCCAGGGAGATTATTTGGAAGCATTGTCTTCAAATACACGGGGTGGAGGATTATCTGTGACTATCACATACACAGCTAACTCCCCAATCCACGTTCTCTCAGCATATCTCTCATCATGCTGTCAGTTAAATTGGTGTTTAAAATATAGCTGGAGGCCTTGTTAGCATTCTTCGAAGCCATCTTGGAAATTCCCAGGGCACTGTAGGAACATTGCGGTTTTCTTTAGAGGATGTAATTTCCAAGCAATTGAATTTTCTTCCTGTTAAAGGTAAAGGAAGGCTTTGCCCACAGGGACCCTTCTGCATGGCAGTGCCACCTCATCCACCTTGGAATCTTACCTGCCCTCAAAGGACTAATGCCATCGCTACTGAAAAAAACAGGAACAGAGCATTTCCTGGTTCCTGCAGTTGAACTCTTACATCTGAGTTCTCACTGAACATTTTCAGGATCTCTTATGTAACATCAATTACTTTTTATCTTTCAAAATTATATCTTATCTCTAAATAAGACTGGTTTGGGGTTTGTTTTTTTTTTCCCAGAAAGCACTCATTTTTACATCTGAGACTGCTCCTAGGCCACAATCTTAAATGGAAGAAAATACTTAACAATGTTCTTAACAAACGAATGATTTTGGACTTATATTCATTTTCCTTGTGGCAATCTGGGTTAAAAATTCCTAGTAACCTAGTAATTACTGCATTTTCCAGCAAATGCTCCATAAATATGTTAAGTGGTGTAACAAATTGTGTACTAAAGATTTTTCCCTTCATTATTATCAATACCTTGTTATACTCTCATTTGTTGTTATGAATACTGTGCACTTAACCTTATCTGCTTGTTTCCTTATTAGTTCACTAAGCCTGGGTGGCTTGGTCAGTTAAGCATCTGCCTTTGGCTCAGGTCATGATCCTGGGGTCCTGAGACAGAGCCCCACATCAGACTCCCTGCTCCTTAGGGAGCCTGCTCTTCCCTCTGCCTCTGCCTCCTTCTCTCTCTCTCTCTCTCTGTCTCTCATGAATAAATAAATAACCTCTTTAAAAAAAAAAAGAAAAAGGATATCTGATAAGTTATTGGTGAAATTGGATTAGAAAGATACAGTGTATTATTTTTAAAAATCAGATTACTCACTGATTACTCAATATCAGTCACTACTGATTGTGCAATAATGAAAGTAAAATTTAAAAGCAAGAGGCTCAAAAAGGAGTTAGCAAATCAGACTATGAATGGAATGTGTAAAAGAATTAGGACTAAGAAATTTTAAGACTCACAGCTGTCCCTAGGAATTTAACCAACCACAGTGTTCACAACAATAGAGTATATAAAGGAATGCATGTTATATTGGTTCACATTAAACCAGGGCTTTGAAGTGCTGAAATTCTAGTGAGAAACCTACATAATCCCCATTGCTTAAAGAAAGAGAGAGGGAAGCAATTTATTCACCACCAGTAACAAGATCATTTGCTGTATTGACATGCTAAGGCAATAAATAATCTAATTTGTTGGAATTAGTACATTTATCTCTTAGACATGCAGAAATCAGTATTTAATTAACAAGGAAAGGTGCCAGATAAAATCTGGAAGGCCCAGTTAACTTTGAATTTCAGATAAACAAAAGATAATTTTTTTAGTATAAGTATGTCCCAAACATTTCATAGAGAGTTGGGATTGGTATTTCAGTTCTGATTTTTTGTCTCCTTCTAATGTCATCATTCATTCATTCATATACTGATTCAACACTAATCATTGAGAGCCTTACTTGATGATGAGTACTATGGCTCACGTTCACCCACAGTGGTGAGCAAAACAGAGATGATCTTTTCTCCATCATCCCTGCAGTTTAGCAGGCTGATACAGAAAAGTAAAAAGACAATTGCTCTAGGGGTGCCTATCTGTCTCATTTGGAAGAGCATGTGACTCTTGATTGTGGGGTTGTGAGTTTGAGCCCCACATTGGGCATAGAGATTTCACAAATAAAAATAAACTTTTTAAAAAGGCACTCACTCTTGGGGCGCCTGGGTGGCTCAGTGGGTTAAGCCGCTGCCTTCGGCTCAGGTCATGATCGCAGGGTCCTGGGATTGAGCCCCGCATCAGGCTCTCTGCTCAGCCGGGAGCCTGCTTCCTTCTCTCTCTCTCTGCCTGCTTGTGATCTCTCTCTGTCAAATAAATAAATAAAAATCTTTAAAAAAAAAACAACAAAAAAAACCTATCTTTAAAAAAAAAAGGCACTCACTCTTCACTGTGATAAACGCCACGATTCACCAATTTTTTTTTTATTAGAGGGGCAGGTAGTGCAGCCTTGGGTCAGAAAAAGACTCTCAAAGGATTTGATATCTAGATAAGCCAAAGGCAAAAATGTTGGGGAGGCAGAGACAGGTTCTTATCAGAGAGTACCTACCACAAAGGCAAGGCTTGGGGGATGAGAGATACAATGGAACACTCAAGAAACTTAAAACTCCAGGGCGCCTGGGTGGCTCAGCGGGTTAAGCCGCTGCCTTCGGCTCAGGTCATGATCTCAGGGTCCTGGGATCGAGTCCCGCATCGGGTTCTCTGCTCCGCGGGGAGCCTGCTTCCTCCTCTCTCTCTCTCTGCCTGCTTGTGATCTCTCTGTGTCAAATGAATAAATAAAATCTTTAAAAAAAAAAAAAGAAAAACTTAAAACTCCAATATTTAGTATGGCTGAACCATGGTGGTGGGAAATGTGAGGAGGTATGTCATGGCTAGATCACCGCGGGCCTTGTTTAAGCCCAACTGAATGTTCCAGGCAGCAAAAATACATAGTCATATTAACAAATTAGAAAGCTCCCACTGGCAAGAAAAGAGAGAATCGGCTAAAAGGGAGGACAGTGTGATTGAGGGCTTGGGAATGGGTGTGGAGAGAAGGAGATACATGCAAGAGCTTTTTGGGAGGTCACTCCACAACTGTCTTGTTCTTTGGATAAGTACAGTATCTTTGAGCCTCTTCTTTGCCTTTGCTTTGATGTATATTATATAACAAGGCCCTATTCCCTCAGCTTTGCAAGGTGGTTTTGCCTCAGCCATTGTTCTCTAGCCAGCTCAACTGGAAAGAAATTGGGATGATAAACCAGATGATTGAAATTACTTCTATTAACATGTGTAATAATATGTACATACTTTACCCACAGTGTGGTTTTGGTTGACCTAGAGGTATTGGAGAACCAGCCTGGAAATGGACACTTTGCCAGGGCTATGGACAGCAATGACCAAGGTCCTTGCTTGACTAGCTGCCTAAGAAGGTCACCAATTATACAAACTATATCTATATGGACAGCTTGTATTAGTAGAGGACAGCTTGTATGCTGTAGCTTTCTTGTGAGGATGAGCTATGCCCAAACATGACGAAATAATGTGAAAAGGAAATAAAAAAGAATAGTCAATGAAAGGCAAAGGAATCAAGACCAGTGATAAGCATGGATAAATGGAAAAGAAGAAGCAGCAAACAATGTCATCAGCTAAAACAAATAAGCAAACACAAATAAGCAAATAAGGAAGTAAAGTTACCCTTTTTTGAGAGTTGACTATACACCATGATCTATTTTAGTACAGTGTAGATGTTATTTAATTTAATTTTCACAAATGTGCTAAGGAATTGATCTTTGTTCCTATTTTCCAGATGAGGAAAATTGTGGCTCAGCACATTTAAGTCACTCTCCCAAGATAACACAGCATGTGAGTGTTGGAACCAATATTTACACCCCAGGTTTCTCTGCCTTGAAAGGACAGTTGTGCTACTCATAGCCTCTGGCGTGGCCATGAAAGATACTTTTCTCAGGGAGGGTCAACCTGGCGTTTCTGAAGCAGCACCCTTCTGTGCTGAACAGAACAACAAGAACAGTTCATAGGCACCATTAAGTTCATGGAATGCTGGGATCTCCCTGCTGGGAGGTTCAAAAGCATCCATGCATTGAGCTGACAAGGCTAACAGAGACAGATACTAGAAGTTTTTCAAGATTCAATATACACACCTATTATTTCTTAGTTCTACTGATTAAGATGAACATGATGATTTAACAAAAAATATATATAGAAAGAGATATCTATCTATCTATCTATCTATCTATAAAAATTACTAACAGTTAACTTATGAATATTTAGAGAAGAGCAACATTCATTTGCAGCCAGCATTTGGAGCTATGTTCACCAAGATGTAGTCATGTTGGACTAGTCACATTTCTACCTTATGTCTTTGCAGTTCTGCTGAGCTAGACAATCAGGGGAATGCCATAGAAATAATCTTGATTTAATTTACGATCTTACAAAACTGCTTTCTGATATCATTGTGAACCACTGTGAGAATGGTAAGTTGAGTGCTAGCTCAGCTGAATAGAGGTATAGAAACTGAAACAATTACATCCCAAGAGGATGACAACTTAGGTGTATTTAGTGATATACTCTAGGGCATCGTACTTAGACTTGTGTTTTTCAATATATTTTGGATAACTTGGAGAATGTGATCTATCTTTGAACTTCGGTTTCATCATAAAATAATTGCTGGAAGTCTTCATATGGCCATCCGAAGCAATTCAACCTAAAATGTCCAAAACACATCATTATCCTCTCTCTCAGGCTTGCATTTCTCCAGTCCTCCTCAGCTCAGTTCATAGACTGTCATGTTAGTGGCAAGTACTTGACCTCACCTTTAACTACCTTAGGCAACAAAGTGAAAGCTCTGTCTCGGCAAATCCAAGGAATTTTGTACAGTCAAATTGTAGGAGGAACAGGGATGCCAATGGGCCTCTTGAACAACTGGAGCCAGGTTTCTCAAATTTTATAGAACTCTCCTCTCTGTTTCTCCCTGCCTATGGGCTTCATTTTCTTTTGCTTCAGACCACTCCTTCTATTTGGTGGAAAATAGGGCTGCTAGCTCCATCATGTGTATCTTGAAACATTGTCTTACTTCAGGCTGCTGTAACAAAATACCATAGACTGGGTAGCTTAAATAATAAACAACCTGTGAGAAATATCTCACAGTTCTGGAAGGTACAGAGTCCAAAAGCAGAACAGTGTCTGATGAGTATCTGCTTCCTGGCTTGTAAATAGCCACCTTTTCACTGTATGGAAGATACATGGCTGAAAGAGATCATTCCTCTCATATCACTTCATATAAAGGCCCTAATCCCATTTTTGAGAGCTCCATTCTCATGACTTAATTACTTTCCAAAGGTCCACTTCCAAATACTGTCATGCTGAGGACTAGGATTCAACATATAAATTTCAGGGGTCACAAGCATTCAGTCCATAGCAAACTTGTGTCGCTAAAAAGGCCAGACTGAAACTTGCTTTGGTTCCAAGTTAAAAATTCTGGACAAGGACTCTGATTGATTTGGTTTGAAACAGTTGCCCTCCTCTGGATTTATTACCTGCTGCCAGTAGGTTGGGGTTCTATGATTGTCAGAGGGGAGGTGTCCTCCTAGACCAATCAGTTAAGACCATGGGGCCAAAATTATGGAAAAAAAATATTATCTCCCTTAAAGTAACTTGTTAACAGTTTTCAGAAGAAAAAGTATAATTTTTTCCTCAGTAAAGAGCCATAGGTGTCTATACTATCATCATGACAAATCCATCCATTTGAATCATTGAGAGTTATCCTAGTCTCCTATCCCTCTTGAACTCCTCTAGCCATCAGCCAACAGGTCCCCAAATGTATTAAATTTGTCGCCTCCCATTTTTCCCACTAAGTTCCACTTTCTTACTTTAGATCTTCTCCATTTTTTGCCTGAAAACTGGTGATAGTTTTTTGCTGGTACTGTCTTCTGTTTTCACCATATTTCATATAACCAACAAAATGAACTACCTAAAACACAAATCTGGTCATACTGTCAAGATTCTCCATCACCCAATGGATAAAGTTCTCATCCTCACATACAACATAAGGTCCTTCCTAACTAAACTTGGTGCCACTTCTCTAGTCTCATCACCACTGACACCTAATTTATTCATATTCCAGGATTTGAACTTGCTTTTTCTGGAAGTTTGCCCAGATGTCTAACTCAGAAAAACAAGGAACATCTACTTAACTGTGGAGTAAGACAATTATGAAGACCTTCTTTTTCAGCTGTGGATGGGGAACTGATCTCACACAGAACCTAAGGAGGAAGTAAATAAGGAGACACTCTAGTCCAAACTTCTTTTATTTTTACAGATGAAATACTGAGTCTGAGCAGAATAAGATTACTTTATCTATGTGCTGGTGATCGCGAGCCTACATTTTCTGATTCCCATTCTGCTGCCCCAAATCCAGATGGAAGTGAAAACAACTCTTACAAATAGAAGAGCCAACAAGGGACGAAGGGAAATATAGCCACAGGGAATAAGGATCCCAAAGAGGAGGAGAAAGTGCTTTCGTTTTCTGGAACCATGCCCGACCCCCAAATATAAAGGAAACAAGAAAAGCTTAAGAAGGCTAGGGAGAAGAGGGTCCAGACACTACACACAGGAAATGGAGGCATAAGAAAAGGGGAAAAGGAACAATGATGAGCTTAAGAAATCATTTCTTTAGAATGGGGTGGGTTCAGGGCCAGGAATAACGGGCCCAGATGGTTTTAATGATCAGACTCTGCCTCTTGCCTTTCATCTGGCTGTTGCAGGAACTATCACCAGTGAAGGGCCATATCCTGTCAGTGGGCTGCCTCACACGCTCCCACCAGTGCCTTGGAAGTATTTCACTGAAGCTGGGATAGTTTCTCATTCCCAAACCTCACATCAAGAAGTCTGCTTACCCATTCCCAGGACTGCTCCAGTATTCAGGAATGTGATGGAATTTATATGGTTAATAATTCTCTCAATCTTGGAAGTCTCTTTTGGTACTGTCCTTTCATTTACTTTAACATATACACGTGGGAATATGATTTCTGGATCATCTCAACCTCCTTGATAAAGGAAAGAGTTGTTGACCTTTGTGAGAAGTACAGAAATACCAAACAACCTGAGACCAAAAGGGATACTTTTTTAATCCATTTGACTCTGAGGAAAATAGCTGGTAAAAAATTCATCTAGAAAGAATTGTCCTCTCTTTTCTCCTCATTGCCTTTCCTCAACAAAAGTTGAACTATTAAGAGATCCCAATGTTGAGGCCACCTCCAAATACTGAAGTATTCATAAAAATTTTACCCCATGATAACAAAGGAGAAAAGTTACTGCAGGACTTCTGAAGTGAATCATTGGCCTTCCAGAGACTGACCCAAACTCCTTTTCCAACACTCGAGTTAATACCAGTATCCTGAGACCCCAGACTGTGTTCCTCTTTTCCTTAGTTTGGAAAGAATGACTAATCCCTGTATACTATTCTTGGACTGTTATTTTGGCCAATTTAGGAAGAATGGACAAACACTAATAATATCCTACGTTTATAGCACATTCACAGTTTACAAAGGCTTTTTCCATTTACTCCTCACGGCAGTGCCCAGATGAAGTGACTTGACCGGGCTCATCTGTGACCAAGTGGTGAATCGAGTATATAAACAGAGGTCTTCTGAATGCAGCCTTCGGTTTTAACTGTGCACTAGACAGGACACGTAATGGCCGCTGTAACCAGCAACCCTCACCTTTCAGGGGTGTGGCGCAGGAATGGGGATTCTGCTTCCTACAGTCATGCAAGGATTCATGCTCACTCCCGTGCATCACGGTTTCCCACATGTGGTCTCCAAAGCCACCGGAGAGGGACAGGGAGGGGAGAGCACGCACGGGAGACTTTGATGGGCCAGGCCCGGAAATAGAGCACGTCACTTCCGCCCGGGCCCTTTTATCCTGAACGTCATCTCAGGAAGAGCGGCCAGGATGTAATTCAGCTGTCTGCCCGGGTCCACGAGCCTTGGGAAGGTGGATTTGAGAGCTTTGCCTTTAGAACTTTGGTTTATCAGGCTTCCATGACGTCTGTCCTGTTGAGGACACCATGTTGAGCAGTCTTTGGAAGTGACTCTTTTTCCTTTCTAGCATCTTTTTTTCCTTTCAACCCAAATGTCTGTCTAATCCTATTCATTTTTGGCCCTTTCCCAGAGGCTGCCTTGATATCTATTCAGTTCTCATTTCGTTTAACTCTTCACCCGTGTATTTATTTGTCTTACCTTTCATGAACCATGAGCTCTTTAAAGACAAAAGGATGTCTACTAGCGCAGTACTGTGAGATACGTTCTCTCAAATCTCCTTCATCAACCTCCACTTTCGCACCAAAACCCTCAATTTTGCCCTACTATGTACCAGAAGCTATGCCTGGAGCCATAGGCAGAAGCAAAGAGGAATTAGCCATGGGATCTTAAGAAGCTTTTGAAGAAAGCTAAGGTATATATGCAAAAAGGCACGCAAGTACTGTGCTAAGGAAACAGAGGGAAGAGACTGATTTTAAATTGAAGGGAAAGGGACTGGAAGGACCTCACTGAAGAATTAATAATCATTAAAGAATTAGCAGGCTGTTACTGAGTCATTATTGTGTACTAGGGACGACATGACAGTGCCCTATGTGTATTATTTCATGTTAATCTCATAGCAACCTTAGGAGATGGCACTAGTGTTGCTCCTCTTAGCAGATTGGAACAAACACTGGAAATTTTGCAATAAGGGACATTACTGGGACACTGGTGAAATGTTAATATGGGCTGTAGGTTAGATAGATAATAGCATTGTATGAATGCTAATTTTCTTGATTTTGCTCGTTGCTTTGTGGTTATATAGGAGAATGTTTCTGTTCATAGGAAATTCACCTTGAAGGATTTAGGAATAAAGGGGCATGATATAAATTTACTCTCACATAGTTCAGAAAATAGTAATAATTGTGTGCGTGAGAATGGGTGTACACATGCCCACGTGTGGGTGGGGGGAGAGAGAAAAGCGAGGGGGACAGTGAGGGAAGACAGAGATAAAGGAAATGTAGCAAAATGTTAACAGTTGGTGAAAATGGAGGACAGGAGGGTTTGTGCTGCTTTTGAAATATTCTGTCGTTTTCAAATTATTTCCAAATGAAAAGGTACAAGAGAAAAGAAAGGAAATTGACAGAGAGTGATGAATTGCTTGGCGCATACAGCTTGCAAATGATGGGCAATGGTTTCCTGCAGAATCCACTGGCTTTGCCACCTGGGCACCATAAAGGACACAGATCTTCTGTGCCTCGTCATTTGCTCTGGCACTGCCCACCTCCTCAATCATGCTGCAGCTGCCAGGACCGATGAAGTGGGAAAGCTTTCCCACTTGGCTGGCACCTGCTGCTGATCAGGCAGACACTCTTCTCCCCCTGCTTCTGGATTTGGATGAAACAGCTTGCTGCAGGGCATGGGAAGGATAGAAGGGAGAGAATGATGCATCCAGGAGGGCAAGGTAGGTCCTGCCTGCGGGCCAAACTGCCCCCAAGGGGAAGCTGGAGAAAAGCTTTCCCTTTCTCCCGGTCTCCCTGCATCCCATGGACTTGCATCCCGCTTCTGTGTGAGAGAAGTTTTGTGTGCTTAGGGTCACCTGCATGACAGCCTGTGTGCTACATGGTAAAACATCACATCTTATTGTTCCACATCTTCCCTTATCCCACTTTTCTCTCCCCATCCTTGCTGACTTGGATCTCTGCCCCCTGCATGCAGCATCAGCACTTGAATCCTTGCTTGGGCTCTGTTTTCTAGAACATGAAGCCTGCAAACTGACAAGATGACAGTGCTCCTAATTTGAGCTGGGTCCTAAAGATGGGCCCTAGCCTGACAGGGAGAAAATTGAGATAAAGGCACTACAAGCAGAGGGAGTAGCCTGCAGGAAAGCCCCCAGGATAGAGGTGAATCATTGGGTTGGGCAGGAGAGCGCAGGTAATGAAATTAAGATGTACTAGAAGATGGTGGATATGGATGCCTATTGTAGAGTTTAGACATTATTCTGTAGGTACCAGTGTAAGCCATAAGGACTTCTTGAGGTAGGATGGATAAAACAACAACAACAATAATAACAATAACAACAACAACACCTAGTATTTATTAAACATGTACTATTTGCTAAACTTTGCACTAAGCATTTTTCATAATATATTTTATGGACTACTGGCCATAATCCTATGAAATGGGTACTAATTATTACTCTCTAAGGCTTAGAAAGGTTAATGAACTTGCTCAAGTCTACACAGATCATGAACTCCAGATTCCACATTCTTTGCCACCAGAGCTGAAATTAGAGACTTAACTTCAGGGGAAGCGTTGGGGGACTGGTTGGTGGTAGAGATCTTAGAAGTAGAAGTAGATTTGCTCTGAGTTGAGGATTCAGCCAGACTTTCCCAAAAAAGGAAGCTAGGAGGGGGTGTAAAACACACCTTTCTTCTCCACATGCATTTTTTTCCCCAATGTATTCATTCAAGATAATAGTTACAGCACAACAGGAACTGACCTTAAACCTCGGGATCAGAGAGTGAATGAAGCAGTCTCGCCTCTCCTCGTGGGACTTGCAAATTAGTGACAGAGATGGAAATTAATCAGAGAATACTGTATCTATCATCGCAGGCTGCCATGTGCTCTGGAGGAGAAACCGAGGGTGTGAAGAGGGCATATTCCCAGGATGGGCTGGTTTGGCAGATACCTCAGAAAGTAATCCCTCTACTGAGAGGCTGGGTGGCTAACGAAAAGTAGCCAGCCAACGGAAACAGCATGTTCTCATATCTTCTAAAACTAAGCAAGTCTGTAACTAAGCTCCTGACTGCTTCCTACCCTTCAGTCTGACTCCAGTGGTTCTCATTCTGTTAATGAAAACACCCGTCTTCGGAGTTGCTTGACGCCAAGGCATCGTAGGCACCTTTGAGTCCTGTTTCTCAGTACTCACACGGAGTCCATCGGCAGATGCCACTGTCTTCATTGAGGAAATGCACGAGGGGTCCCAGACCTTCCCACCATCACCACCATCACCCCTGCTACCACCCTGGGCCAGTCCATGCTCATCTCTCAGCAGGACCATTGTGATAAGCCTCCTTCAATGGCTTCCTTTCTTCTACTCTTATTCCCTACAGTCCCTTCTCAACAGTGATCTTGTTAAAATGTCAATCACACCCTGTGCCCAGGACCCTCCGCCAACTCCCCATGTCTGAGAAGAATCCAAAACCTTACAGTGACCCATGGGGCTCATTGTGACCCCAGAGCCTTCCCCAGTGGCTCTGCTTACCACTCTCTGCTTCTTTTACTTTACTCCAGCCATGGCAAAATACTTCCTCTTCCTTAACCCCCACCCTCAAACTTCCATACTTCCTAGTCCATCGGCCTGGAAATCCTTGCCCCACCGCCACCCCGCTAGCATTTCCCATCCTGCTTCCTGTTCCACAGGAATCCTCACCATCTTACAGACTGTGTCTTCTAATCCATTCTCTTGTTTATGGTCTGCAGCCCATCATCTCTAGAATGTAAGCATTACTTTTGGCTTACTCATTGCCGTGATGCTTGCCTTGAAAATAATAACTGCCACACGGTGGACCCTCAGTAAGTAGTTGTTAAGGAAATTAATAAGAACTTTTGAGGGCTTGTTCTGCAAGGCAATTTGAAGAGAGGAGGTCCTGGAAGCCTAGGACCTCATGGATTTCCTTGGAGATCAGCAAAGTACCTGGATGCATCACCTTGGGGTAGACATTGTGATGCATACCTCAGATCATACTGCAGGAATGAAGTTCTTATGCTTTCAGCACAACCCCTTCTAGGGATTTCCTCAGCTCAAGGGAGCTGTCCCCACCCCCACCCCATCATGGAATCTCTCTCCCAGATCCCGTGCAAACCCAATGGCTCACTGATGTCTGGCATAAAGGCCCTGCCCTCTTGCCCCAGTCCAGAGCTCTGAAGGATCCTCCCATCTTGAGAACTCCCTGTGAGGTTGGCTGAGGCCCTCACTGGCCCCACATGATGGCTGTCCCTCCCCATCTGCCTGATTGTGCTTCATTTCCTTCCCTTCCCATCCCCAGGTGGGGATCCCGGGAGCCCTCCCCTGTGAGCCTCCTGTTAGCCTCTTACACACTAACTCCATCTCAGTGTGTGCTTTCCTGGAGACCCAGCCTGTAACACTCTCCCACTCCCCAAATCAAGATGCATCTCTGATTTGGATATATCCATATTCAGTTTCATTGAATTGGTCATTACAGGCAAAAACAGGCTATCTCATAGAAAAAGACTGTTGGTTTCATAAAGGCCAAGAGGTCACTCACCTCTGAACTCACAAAATCAATAGCATGCCATTAAGGAGAAAACATGAAGAACTTCCAAGAAGCTCTAGAGAAAGGGGATGTTGTCATCTGGGGACTATGGGAATTTAGTGACATGCTCAGGTAACATAGATGCTTTTAACTGGGACCTCCTGGAGATAGTTCATGCCCCTTTGTGAGGAGGATGGGAAGGCTGTGGTCTTCTCTGTACCTTGACTTCCAAAAATAATGAGGGTTAATGGAGTTTAACTTTCAGGAAGACTCGGGTAGGGAGGGGCAATGTGGGACACTCAGATTTCTAGGCATACTTGTACACACATTGTTTTAACATATCAGGAGAAGGTGTTTAAGGTTTACTCATCTGATACAAGTGAACAAAATATGTAAAGACCGTAAATAAAATACATGCTTTCTTCATGTCTTTGTAACTGGTGGGTGTAGGAATCTCCCTACTGAAGGCATGCCTGGTGATCCCTATTCCAGTCCTTTCTACCTACTGTTGCTCCCTACAAGACAAATCTGAACAAGTATTAAACCATTTTAGATGCTTCTTCCAGATACTTTTTGCTGATTACATAAGGACCAAGCTCCTTGCCACAATATTGAGTGTCTTTCAAAATAAAACCACAACCAAACATTCTGGGTTCCATTCTAATTCTTGGGACAGTTTCCCTCTTCCCTGCCCCCATCTTTCAGAATCACTTCCTGTTACTTAAAGAAGCTGGGCCCTTTGTCCCAGCTCTTTGTTTTTGCATTTGCTAATGCTCCTTTCGCCTTTCCTCAATTCTGCCCTAGCTTTAATAACATCTGTCCACCAACCTCTGACTGTCTCCAACTCTAGCCATAATTCATTGCTTCCACCTTTGTTCTCATGCAGCACCTTGTTTGATCACTGTTTTTTCTTTTCTTTTCTTTCTTTCTTCCTTTCTCCCTTCTTTTCTTTCTTTCTTTTCAAATCACAATATAAATACATATGTGTATGTACAGAAGCTTGTGTTCATATTGTATGATATAAAAGTACATAGAATAGTAAGTATGAATCCCCACCCATGTTTTGATTCAGAAGTTGGTTGGTGAGGGTAGGAGAGGTACACAGGTGTTCATCACATTATTTTGTATACTTTTTCATATCTGAATATTTCAATAAAAGGAGACAGTCTTTCCTTTTCTTTGCCACTCATTGTCGGCCAGAAGTACTGTTAACAGTTTATTGTGCACTGGTTTTTCTAAACCTATGGCTGTGTTTTCAAACATGTAAATAGTCACATATACCCATGCAATTTTTTTTTATTCAAATAGAATCATACCATTCCTATTCTATAATTTTTTAGTTAATAGACTTATTTCATAGAGCAGGTTCAGGTTTAAAGGAAATTGAGCAGAGTACAGAGAGTTTGCCTTGATTCCGCTTCCCTATCAGTATCGCCCTGCTATCGTCTTGTGTGGTTCATGTGTTAGAACTGATGAGCTAATATTGATACATTATTAACTGAAGTCCGGAGTGTCTATTAGGGTTCTGTTGGGTTCTCTGGGTTTGCCAGATACATTATGTCACCGATCCACTGTGACAGTATCATACAGAATGGTTCCCCTTCCTGAGTACCTGCTGGGCTCCACCTGTTCATCCCCATGCCCCCCCCCCGCCCCCACCCATCTCAGCCGCTGGCAGCCATTGATCCCACTGTATTTGTTCTTTTCCTTTTTCCAGAATGCCGAAGAGTTGGAATCACACAGCACAAATTCTTTCCAGACTGCCTTCTTTCACTTAGCAATATACATTTTCGGCTTTTAGGTGTCTTTTCATGGCTATAATTTACTTTTTTCATTGACATTGATTTTTTTCCCCCACATCCTTACCCATACGTGTACATTTTCTCTTTAATAGCTATGTAAGTATATCTCATACTGTGATTGTAAAAACTTCTGTATCCTTTTCCTCCCCAAGGGACATTTGGGTTTTTCAAGTTTTCTAAGTGTATATTTACATTTCTTTGACTCCCCATAAACTTTGTACTCCTTAACCAATAAAACATGGTGTTCAATAAACAGCATTGCTTCTGTCCACAAAGAAGAATTATACAGAAGGAAAATTGTACACAAGGAAAGGTTCATTTCTAAAATCAAGAAGCAACCTCAGTGGGGCCCTGGCTAGCTCAGACAGAAGAGCATGTGACCCTTGATCTCAGGGTCATGAATTTGAGCCCCAGGTTCAGTATAGTGATTACTAAGAAGCATAAATGAATAAATAAACTTTAAAAAAGAAAAAAAAAGGAGAAGAAACAAGCTCAGTTTACTGGTGCTGGCGTCACGACCCAGCAGCCCAGGAGCCTGGAAATATGCCCACCCTGACTGCTGCCGGCTTCTCCAGCTGCTTGGCCTCAGCCTGGGAGAGCATGTGAGGGAAAGACAGAATCACTGTTAAGTACTTTTTCGTAAGAACATGGATATGCATGGTGTGTCTCCCAGGCAGGCCCTGGCCAAAAAAGGCAAGGAGGACTGGCCTCCAGGAGTTCTCGTTCCAAAAATATTCTTTGCTTGTGGAAACCAAGTCAGTGTGGAAGGACTCCCAGGCTGATTGCCTCACTGCTCCTGGGCTGCATCTCCCAACATTTCAGACCCTCTGATACAGAATGCGTCACGGAGCAGTCCATCTTCCTCTTCCTCACCGATGGTTCCCATACTTATAGGAGCCACACCTCAGCTACCTTGATGTCCCCTGTGACACCCACAGCCCAGAGTAACCCCTGGGGTTGGATGCTCACTGACTATACTGTTAAGAGCTACCATTCCTAATATGGATTTCCTCAGAAGCACACCCTGAAATGAGATTCCAGTGAAAGTTGTTTATTTGGGAAGTGACCCAGAGACAACTGTAGGGGAGAGGAAAGTGAAATTGAAAAGGGGAGACAGCCAATACATGGTGTGTCTTTAAGCAAGTCATTTCTGTGGACAACTGGAGCCTAACCTCCCAGGGAAACTCTGGGAAGAGTGCAAAACATGTCCTGGGAATTATCCTACAAGATGGCGGAGTTATTTATATGCCAGCTCCTAAGAGTCACTGGTGGAGGGCTACTCCTAAGGGTATAATAATTTGCAGTGCTTCAGACCTGCCATACATAGGATGACAGGGTGACCTTGTACAGTTCCACAAAAGTCCCTCAGGCTCTGAGGGGCAGATGCTGGAAGGTGGAAGTCATCCAGACTGTGATGACCTGGCAAAGTCTGAGGGCCATGAGTGAGGGGAGCATTTGCTATACCACCTTTTAGGGAAAATATTTTAAAAAGACCTGAATCCCCTCTATATATTTGTGAGAAGTGGTTGTCCCCACTCCTGCCCCCATACCTGACGTTACTGGAGACTTAGCACATCCCAGAGCAAGCGACTTCAGTGTTGGCAACCCAAGTGTTAGAAGTGCTTCTCCATTTGTTCTAAATCTCCCCATCTCTGAATGCCCCATGGGCTGCTAGTGAAGCCTTCTGTAGCTACTCAGGACATCAACAGCGTGTTCCATATGTCAGCCCTTCAAATATCTGAAACAGTAATCACAGTCCTTCTGCTTATCCATGGTTGCCTCTCAAGCTTCTCCAATCCCTTCAGTATAGTCCTCACCATATAATTTTGAACTCTCAGCCATCTTTCACACACCCGCCTAAGCAAAACTTTAAAAAAGAGAGAAAAAAGAAAAGAAATGATCTACTGAAGACCATGTACAAAGTTACTCTCATATGTGACACCTGTTCAGCCCACGTTTTAAAAATCGGGAGGTAGACAAACCATAAGAGACTCTTAATCTCACCAAACAAACTGAGGGTTGCTGGGGGGAGGGGGTTTGGGAGAGGGGGGTGGAGTTATGGACATTGGGGAGGGTATGTGCTATGGAGAGTGCTGTGAAATGTTTAAGACTGACGATTCACAGACCTGTACCCCTGAGGCAAATAATACATTATATGTTAATGAAAAAAAAATCTGTGGGCATATGATCCAAGTCAGGCCCATATGTCCAGTAGCTGAAAGAAAGCAAGGAGCTCCTCTTTCCATTGCAACAGACAGTTGGAAAGGGGGTATGAGCAGGAATCCACTAGGAGCCACTGTGGAAAGCCTAGTAATGGAAGCATTCAAGAGGACAACTGAGATGAGGAGAGAGGATGAGGCCACATGACATCACTTAAGTCCCTAGGTCCAGCAGAACCTGAAGCCAAAACCTTTAGACTTTTTAGTTGGGGGATCAATAAATCAATCTCAATCTCTCTACCCCAACCTTCATCTTTCCCTGCTCCCTCCTTTCTAAGCAAGTTTGAATTGAGATTTATAATTTACAGTGGAACAACCTGAAGAATTCGAACAAATTTGGACTCTTCTCCCATGATACTATACAGACCACATTTTAGTATAGACACACGCACATACATAGACAGACACACAATCATTTATTATCGTGGAGCACTTTGTAAAGCACCTTCAGACCCATTTGCTCCGACAAACCGCCGAGAGAAGACAGATAGTTATTAAATTGATATAGTCATTTTTATAAATAAGGAAACTGACACAGAGAGGCTAAGTGACCTAAGATCCACACAGCTAGCCAGTGGGTGACAGACCTGGTAGAAGAACCCAGATTTGCTGGGTCGTAGGCTGATGTTCTTTCCACTGTATCTTGCTGGAGTTCTGGGTTCTTAACCTGTCATGGTGGTCATCAAGCTGTGGGTTCATCCTAAGAAGTTCCTCTTTTTTGGTTCAATTTCCCATCTCTATTGCCAGAGCCTGGCAACTGTGATTTCTAAGAGCCCTCCCCAAACTTGCATTCTGGTGCTCTATGATTTTGCTTCCTAACTCTGCCTGGGACAGGCTGGGTTGGCTCTAAATCAAGGACCCTGATGACAGAACATCCCATCGTCAGTCAGAGACTCAGCACACACACACTCACGCACACACCTGTCTGATGACATTAAAGTTCCAGATGGTTCTGTTCTGAGAAGAAGCAAACATCAGTAATAACCCATGGGTAACAAAATAATTGTGTAGATTCCCTGTATCCCATCTGTTCCTCCTGTTCAGAAAAAAAAAAAAAAAAAAAAAAAAAAAAAAAGTGCCATGTGCTATAATCCTTTGCCTTTTGGTGCTCACACAAAATGAAATAAAGCAAGCTTTGTGTTGCTGTGTTCCCCCTGACAATGAGGGAGTGTGTTCTGCATTGGCCCCTATGTCACTCCTATGGTTTTGCATTAGGAGCTAAGGGCTGGGGCTGCTGACAAACCTGTCTTTCCCCTTCAGTGTGGACTCAAGGTTCGCACACAGCTCCTAAACCATCCACATGCTCTCCCATCCCGGGCCTACGGCTTCTCAGGACCACAGACAGGGAAGCAGTGTGATCCCACACTAACATATTAATGAGAATTTAAAATCCATTCAGAGTTCCTGCTTGTTGTGGGCGTCGCCATGGCCTTCATTTGTTTTGCAGATTCTCTTTAACCATTCTTGGGCCTTTCTTCTCTTCCAGGATACTGTTTTTAAAAATTTCTGAAAGGAATAGGGGCCCAAAGTCCATTTGCCTTGCTGTATTTTGCTGAACCCCAACACAATCCTTCTCTATGCCCTGCAACCTCGTGGCTCTTGCGAGAGTCAGGATCACTATGCCCCACAGAATGTTTCGGAGATTCCCGTCTGCATGGGGAGGAGTGCGGGCTCCCCTCACCATCTTTGTTCCAGGAGCTCCGTGTGAAAGGAGACGTTTTGTCCTGACAAGTCAGCTCATGTTCTGTACTCTGTCTGTTCTTTGGAAAATTAATATTACATAGTCATGTGATCATGCTTTAGTGGCCCAGATGTTATTTCAGAATTCAGAATGAGCTTTAGCCAGGAAGACTTTGAACCTTTACTGGGGTGGGAGGGTGGAGTGTAGAGCTTATTTCCGAAGTCAGAGCCCAGCAAAACAACAGCAGACTCTATTCATTATTTCATTTATAATAAGGTGTGACACAGTCTTCTGCGTGAAGGAAGGGAGGCACTTGGGGTCATTCATACTTTCTCAGGAGTCAGAGATTTCTGAATTGACCAATTATTGATGACCAAAGTGCTTCAGAGAGAGTCTTAGTGAGTCCTATATTCTGGGTGATATGCACATTTAAAAAATTTTTATTTTGTAATATGCACATCTTAATACATCCAAAACAAAGAGTGATAAAACCTCTTTTTATTTTTTTTTCTTTTTGGTGAGAGAGAGAGCATAAGCCAGGGGAATGGCAGGCAGACAGAGAAGCAGGCTCCCTGCTGAACAAGGAGCTGGATGCGGGACTCAAACCCAGGACCCTGGATCAGGACCTGAGCCAAAGGCCTACACTTAACAGATTGAGCCACTCTGGTATCCCAAGAGTGATAAACTTCCATGGTAGGTTCCCTGCACAAGCTGACAGAAGTCCAGCTCTATATTTTAAGCTTTGGATCCTCTGGTTCGATGCAGGGCAATCCCTTGACATGAACATCAGATGCTTAATTCCCAGACCATTGGGGAGGTAAAGACCAAGAGTATTCATGGAATTGGTAGCCCCTCACAGCAGTGCTTCCTATTCAAGCCTTTATAACCCCAGTACCAGCTCGCTGCTCCCTGATCAGGCATAGAGCCAGATTTGTTAAAGTCTCCTGAAATAACTCCCTGGCTAATCCAACTTTGCCAGCCCTTTTAAGGGGAAGCTCAAGCCCCCATTATCATTTCTCCCATGAAGACATTCTCAATTACCTCTCTCTGGCCACAGCCTACAGTTTTAAGCCTCTTACTTCCTCCTTTGCAGCCAGAATCCAATTCGTGCTTCCCACAGCCTGGCCTTGTTCTTGGTCTATAATTTGAAGTTGCTTCCTCCTCTTTCTTCTTCTTCTTCTTAACTCGCTTCTCTGGGACTCTACTCCTTGCATCTCATCCCCTGTGTCTGCTTCAACTTGTCCCTTGGATCTGATATCGATTTGACTTCTCTAGAAATGACCACAGTTCCTCCCTTGGCTCTAGTATTGGTACTTGCCTTTTGGATTTTGTCTTCTCATGGAAGATATGGGTATGTCCCCTGACTCATTTCAGTTCCTGGAATCTACCCCAGGACTAAGCCCTATGGTCAGCTAGTTTCTGGTTCTGTCCAGAGGAACCTGGACAACCATAGCAAGCAATGTTCTTTTTCCCTATAACCAAATGCCTTTCCCAGGTGGGCAGTAACTCTCCTGAGGTAGAGCATAGGTCATGGAACAGGCAAGGCCTATACTCATGGGCTTTGGAGTTAGATGTGCCTGCGTTTTAATTCCAGCTTCTGTTGACTTCACTTACTTACTGTACAAACTGAGACAAGTCATAAGGCTCTTAGAGTCTCAGTTTCTTCATTTTTACTTCAGTGGGAATAGTAACAATAGTACCTACTTCACAGGATTAATGTGAGGATTAAATGGGGGAGGGGTAGAACTTTGAAACACTAATAAATCTCTTTGGACTTACAAACCCTTATACATGGTCCCTGTGTGTGTGTGTGTGTGTGTGTGTGTGTGTGTGCGTGTTTGTGTGAGTGATGAAGAACCTTCATGAAGAACCTTCATCGCCTTGAGGATCATTGGACCAGCACATCACCAGGCAGACATTCAATAAATGAGAGCTTAAAAAAGAAAACCAATAGAGCATGGAGAATGAACAGATGAATGACCAGTCCTTCCAAGTCATAAAAATAGGTGGTAACCAAGGGCCATAGCTTATGGATACTTTATAGACTTTCCACGGTTTCAACCTGCTGGGTACAAGACTCAGATTTCTAGAGGAGAAGCTGATCCATTATATTTGACTGGAAGGGCCTAGTTTCCAGAAAGATCCAAGGACATACTGATGGGGTCCAAATTTTCTAGATGCTATTTGTTTCTGAACCCTGGGACATGCCATCTTTAATGCAATCATCCTTCAACATCCAGATTTTTCCCGAGGTTTGAACAGAGGCTCCTGACTGAGAAACCCAAAGTACTTAAAGCATGTGCTGCGCTAGTGGTGGCCACCAAACTAAGGCTTATGGGCCATATCCAGCCCACTGATAGGGTTCGTAAATAAAATTTCATTAGAACACAGCCATGCCATTCATTTATACACTATGGCCGCTTTTGCAATACAATGAGAGAGCTGAGCAGTTGTTGACAGATACCAAATGGTCTGCAAAGCCTGAAACACCCACTCTCGGGCCCTTAGAAAATATTTGCTGACAATTGCTCTATATCATGTGTGTTAAGAGCTCAAATATGTCAACATATAAAGATACATTCCCTTGTTTCACCACTGTTAACTTTTATTTCTGTTATAAGAAGTACAATCTTGGGGGTGTCTGGGTGGCTCAGTGGGTTAAAGCCTCTGCCATCGGCTCAGGTCATGATCCCAAGGTCCTGGGATCAAGCCCCGCATCAGGCTTTCTGCTTAGCAGGGAGCTGCTTCCCACCCCCCTCTCTGCCTGCCTCTCTGCCTACTTGTAATCTGTCAAATAAATAAATAAAATCTTAAAAAAAAAAAAAAAAGTACAATCTTGAAGGCAAAGACCACTCACCCATGTCTTTTGTAGCTCCTACAGAAGCTTCTTAACATGCCACTCAAGGCTGCCCAGTCAAACATCGATGGCTCCTGCAGCCTTAAGCCCCTTCAGTTTCCTACACTTTCCAATCTTTCTAGTCAAGGCAAGTCAATCATTCTTATCTTACCTTGAGTATCTTTCTCTGCCCAGCTGATTTCTCCAGGACTATCTCAAGCTCCTTATCTCTCACTACGTCTGTCTTTCCCAACACTCCAGTCAGAAGGCATCCCTCCTTTGTTTGAACATTGTCAATTGGCTTTGCCTATTTCCTGAAGGACGGAGAAACTACTTCATTCTTTAGATACTGAGTCTCCCCAAACAAGTAGTTAGAGCCTGGAGGGCAGGCACTGGGTCTTGTGGTGTTGTCTATTGTGTCCTCCCTTCCTTACTTCACAAACTATCAATTGTCTTCTTAGTAGAGGCTGTTGTGGAGGTGGGGGTGGGTAGGTCCTGGCTGACCATCAAACAAATTTGGACTTACCGTCTTAGGTAAATTAGTACCTACAAGAATCAGTTTGCATATTGTTGCTTTGCATTAGGGGAGGGTCGTTCCAAGAGGAAATTTAGTGCCTGAAGGTGAAGCGGGTGACATGACATTTGCTACCAAAGCTGGGCCCAGGAATTCATTCGTTTGCACTCTGGGGAGGGAAGGAGCTATTGCAAAAGAAGAAGGAGCCGAATCTTGAGAGGTTGTGTAGCTCACAGGACAATAACCCTACTGCCTTGGGGCTGGGTGATGGTGTGGCATAGAGTGTGGGGTCTTTCTCCTCATTTCTATATAAAAGGAAGGACTATAAGAAATACAGCTTTTCTTTCTTTCCTTCTTTTTTTCCACCCCCCCAAATGTTTTCCCCTCTCAAAGTTTCTTCCCCGCAAAGTTTTTCAGCTTTGGGAGTTCTACCAGCTCTCCCAAAGCTAAGGAGCATCTTGGCCAAGGGTCCTGATCTTCACCAAAGCCTTGTTTAAAAATATAGATCCTTACTATTACTCAGATATGATGAGGCCAACAGATCAGGAGACAATTGTCACTGGAAAGATGGTTTGTTACTCATAGCTCCTGAGAGGAGAGGGTGTGGCACATCTTGCAGGGCCACAGGGGAAACACTAGGGTCAGTTATGAGGCAGAGGAGGGGGTGCAGGAAGGAGGGAAAGAGCCTTTATTGTGGTTTCCATGGAAAAGAATTGTGAGGCAGGGCCAGCAGATTTAAGACTGCCTAATTTGAATAATTTGAGCTAGTTCTGGGCTACAGGGGCTGTCTCTAATCGTCTGGCACGTAGCCCTGGGGTGACTGGGGTAGGAGATAGTAACCCTGAGTGTGAAAGCCCAGGAAAAAAGGTGGTGGGATATGGGCTCTGAATTGGTTGATTTGCATATGTACGCTTGTAAGTTTGCATAAGGCATGCTTACAGGTGAATCCTTTACTATATTTAGGAATGAGCTAGCCCTGGCGCAGGGGTGGGGGTGGGTGGGGTGGGTGTAGGAAACAGTCCTTCCATGGTCAGTAGGGCTCCAAGATGGCAAGCATCAGAAATACAAGGTTAATATAAGTCTCAACAATCATGGTTATGGTTAAAGACTGTATTAGTTCACTGTAACAAAATGCCACAGACGGGGTGGCTTAAACAACAGAAATGTAGTTTCTCCCAGTTCTTTGAGCTGGAAATTCAAGATCACAGTGCTGGCAGGGTGGATTTTATTCTGATAACTCCCCCTTGACTTGCAGATGGCCACTTTCTCATTGTGTGCTCTCACAGTCTTTCCTCTCTGTGTGCATCCCTGGTGTCTCCTTATGTGTCCTATTTTCCTCTTGTAAGGACATCAGTCAGATTGGATTGGGGCTTACCCTAAGGACCTCGTTTTAAATTAATCACCTCTTTAAGTACTCTGTTTCCAAATACAGTCACATTCTGAGGCTTTAGGGCTTAGAGCTTCAACGTATGAACTGTGGAGGCTTCAACAACTCTGCCCATAGCAGGTACATTGCTCAAGTAGCCTGTGGGATTGCTGGAGCTAAAGGACATACGGAGAGGTGTCAGCGAGAAGACCTCTGAAGGCCACATGAGAATAAGGGCATGGACTTAGTGGACAGTGGGGAGACACAGGTGAGAGCTACAAGCCAGGGAAATTTGGGAAGTATGTAATATTATCTAGACCTATGAGCTTTGAGAGTCTTAAGGAATTTAGCGTGCTGGGACAGTTGCTCCTGGGACAGATTATCAATACATCCATATTGAAACAAAATTCCACCCATACCAAAAGCCAATGTCCACAACCCCAGGAGATCCTCTTTAAAGGGCACAGCAATCACATTTACCTGTAAGAACGGTTACTGACGTGACAATACAGAGTCTAGGTCCTCTCTCTGACCACAAAATTTCACTCCAATCTCGCAGAGAAAAATAGTGTCAACAGACTTGAGTCTCTGAAAGATAGTATACAATGTCCAGTTTTTAAAAGTTTATTGGAGAACAAATTGGTCATTTATTTCCTTCTTCTATTCCTTTCCCAAGGGAGTCTGGTACGTCTACCTTCCTCCCTATTCCAACTCGAGCACCCACCCCTCCCCCCATACTCACATACACACACGCCTTTTCTCCTCACACCTTCAACATCCACTTTTCTAGACAGCCAGGTTTCTTCCCTCACTAGATACCATGCAGGGCTCTGCAGAAATCTTTTTATTCCCTCTGCCCTCTGAGATGCTGGTTGGAAACAGCTGGCAAAAGCAAAGGTACTTGCCTCTCTACTCTTCTGTATGTGCCCTCCTTCTCACAGGAAGCATAAAAGCTTTATTACTAGTAGACTTTCCTTACCTCAAAAAGAAAAAGAAGAAGAAGAAGAAGAAGAAGAAGAAGAAGAAGAAGAAGAAGAAGAAGAAAGAGGAGGAAGGAGGAGGAGGAAAAGGAGGAGCAGGAGGAGCATGGATCAGGACCAAGAACTCTGACCCCAGCTCTTAGGGGGCAGGAGTCTGGATTTGCCAATTACCATGTGTTTTCAGGAGTATCAAAATCAACCAAACTGTAGGCTTGGTGGAGACAGATTTAGACACCAGTTTCTGAAAGGCTTTCTATCAGTCAAAGTTGTTGGTTGCAGTCAAGCAAAAAGAGAGGATGTCCTCAACTGAAGGGAATCAGGAGGTGGTTCCCAGAGATGACCAGAAGCAAGGTTAAGGTGGCAGGATGGGGAAACAAGCCTTGGAGAACAGGTTATAGTGACCCAGTTATAGCAAATAGAATGTGTAATAGATGCCACTTCCAGGCTCAGCTTATAAAAATTCTCCATTAGTGATTCTCATCCTCTTTCCTGCTCTCCTGTGTAGGAGGAAGATGGCATCCATCAGAAGCTTTTGCGTTAAAGGTGACAGAGCCCCTGACAACTTGACCCCTATATGACTGCAAGGTGGGAAGTCTCCTTGCTATCTTGTTCATAACCCGTACCATAAACGGCAAACATTTATTGTCCGGTCTTGGGTCATTATACATGGGTAGGTACTAGTACACTTGTTTCTTTGTTTATTCTAAGGGAGACAAAGAACGAGCACAGTCCTTAGAATGAGACAGATGTGAGTTCAACTCCATGCTCCTCTAGTAATTTCCTAGGAGCCCTTTCTTATTCTCTGTTTTATAAAATGCGATTACTAGTATCTATCACAAAGGATAGATGCAAGGGTTAAATGGCATGATGAATGAAATAGCTCTAGTGATGATTGGAACACAGTAGGTACTTAGCAAGTAGTAGACCATGAGCATGGTATGGTGTGTATGGTGGGAAAGGTGTATAAATGGGAAATTAGGAGGCTAGTCTCATTTCAGCACTGCTCCTCCCTGTATAACCTTGGAGAAATCCCTTCACCTCTTTGAACCCTTCTTTGCTTATCTATACAGCAATGGCATGGGATGACTCCTGGGGTTTTCACAGCGTGATAACTCTTGTTCCACAAAATTCTGTAGGGACCCCTCTGGGGGGAGCTGAATAGAGCCAAGCAGACTCTGGTCCCTGCATCCCTTCCAAACAGAGAAGCTCTGATTCAGTTCTGACATACTGGATTTCCAGAAGAGAGTTTGTTTGAAGAAAATTTTCACTGCTCTTGTGAAGAAATTAAATACCAGTGTACTCCAAGGTCTTCAAAATCCTTCCCCACTCCCATACTCTAGATCCTGGGAGGGTCTGAGTGGTGATAGCTTAGCTCACTGCATTTTCTTGGGAGAGGATTTGTCCTTCTTCCCTGACCTGACCAGTTTGCCAGAAACCAAGGGCAACTTTCATTTTCCAAGACTGCCCAGGCATAAAAGTTCTCAGGTGGGCAGAATCATGACTATGAATAAGAACTAAAAATGCAATCAACAGGTACAATCCCTGTTTGCACCAAGACATAAGGGAAGGGCAAGTACACAGTGGTCCTGGTTGGAAAATGGTGAAGTCAAGTGGAAGAGTGGACATTCCCTTTCTGACCAATAAACTGAGGAGAGGAAAACAGGCAGGCTTAAGGCTCACAGAGCCATACCTAGTAGAAAGCAGCTGGCTCCTGGTCAGGACCTTCAGCGTTCTAATAGGGCTTTCTTTTCCAATACACTATAAGAAGTGTAGCCAATAACACACACATGCCACAGAAAGAGGGTTGGCCAAAGGCTACATTATTTTACTAGCCTTATGACCTTTCGGTCCCTCCGTCCACAATTATTTATTATATTCAATGTGTGCTGGATGCTGTTTTAGCTGTAGTGGGTAGAGACAGATCCCTATATTCTATGTTCTAGCACAACATGAATTAATAATCAAATAATTATATACATCAGGGGGTGATAACTGTTAAATAAAGGGGACAGAAAATAAAAGGGGGTATTACTTTAGAGAGGCTCTCTTAAAAAAAAAAAAAAGATCTTATTTATTCATTTGAGAGAGAGTGAGACTGCTCACAAGCAGAGGGGAGAAGCAGAGGGAGAAGCAGACTCCCCAGTGAGCAGAGAGCCCAAAGCGGAGCTCCATCCCAGGACCTGCTGATCATGACCTAAGTGGAAGGCCGATGTTTAACTGACTGAGTCACTCATGTGCCCCTCGAGAAGTTCTTTTGAGGAGGTTGACATTGGGGCAGAAACATGAAGAAAGTAGGCTCTCTGGGGAGGAGTTGTGCAGGCAGGGGGACAAGTAGCCATAAAGTTGCTTAAGGCAGGTTGGTGGGGAAGCAGAGCGCTGCCAGGGAGTAAACACGCAGAGGGGCAGGAGCAGGGCCATGAGGGAGGAAGCAGCAGGGGTTTACATCACTTAGAACCATGTGGTCCTCAGTTAAGGATCTGGAATTTATTCTGAAGCCACTGAAAGATTGTGAGCAGAGGAGTGACTTAATTCTTAAAAGGGTGACCCTGGGTGATTTGTCAGTTAACGCAAAAGTGTAATGAAAGTGAGCAGTTGGGAGTTATGTAATAATTCAGGCAGGGGATGGTCCTGATGAAAATATGGCAATGCTATATAGGAGATGCTAAGCAGTGGGATCCTGGCTCCTTCTGGACCCATGCAGAAGGCAGAACAACTAGTCAACCCAGCAACCAGGATGTCACCACTGCCTTTGTTCTTACCACAGGTTCTTCTGCTATTCCAAAAATCTCCTTCTCCCCTTCCTCCACCCAAGAGAGAATATTTCTTCTTGAGCAAAGAGAGGGGAAAGAAAGCAAAGGAAAGAGGTAGAAAACAGGATTAGACATGAGCAAGAAAACAAAAAGTAGATAGAAAGACAACAGAAGAACAAAAACAGAAGCAGGAATGCCAAGAGGAAAAAAAGCAGGAAAAAGAAAGAGATGTGTTCCATCATTCTAGCTCTTTCTTCTCCTTCCTTCTCTGTTGATAGCAGAAAAGCCAAAGAAAGGTTAATTTTTCTACAGGTAAAGCCCTCTTGGAAAACACGGGTAACTGTTCCGTTTTCAGGGGCCGTGCGCACAATGTCAGGTTGAAGGAACAGAAATATAATTTCAGTCAAGAAAAAATGAAAGCCATGGGGCGCCTGGGTGGCTCAGTGGGTTAAGCCGCTGCCTTCGGCTCGGGTCATGATCTCAGGGTCCTGGGATCGAGTCCCGCATCGGGCTCTCTGCTCGGCAGGGAGCCTGCTTCCTCCTCTCTCTCTGCCTGCCTCTCTGCCTACTGTGATCTCTCTATGTCAAATAAATAAATAAAATCTTTAAAAAAAAAAAAAAAAAGAAAAAATGAAAGCCAGAGCTGGAGGGTGAGCTGGATGCTCAGAGACCTCAACTCAACCCATCGTCCCTTCTCATAAAGCCCCAGTCCCCTGCACAGCTATAGGTGCTGGCCTATGACTCTATTTTCCCTGTCATCTTCCGGAAAAGAAATACCTCATTTCCAAAGAGAGAGAAATTCCCCATCTCCCCTACGTCCCTTTCAAAACGGCAGAGCTGGTTTTATGAAGTGTTTCATGAAGTCATAGTACCCTTGGGGGTAACCAGAAACCATTGTTTTCACACGGGGGAGAAAAAAAAGCAACCGGAAGTTACATTCTCCTGGAGAATATAATCATATCCCCTTGCCAGCGTGGGCGAGAACATTCCCTGACCATTGTAGCTTTTTGATACTGTCACTGAAGGAAATGTTGGTCATAAATCCTGATGAAAGATTACAGGAGCCATTTCCACTTTGGAGCATTGCAATGTGTTTAAGTGTTTAACATAATCTTAAAACGCAATAACAACCTTCCTCTAATTTAATCTTCGGTCTTCAGCTGTCAACACAGATGCATTAAGCTGGTAAACGGCGAAAGGAAAAAATAAAGAAGTGGTTGTGCAGGAACCAAAGATACTTTCATTTCCCTCAAAGCCAGGCTTAATCAACAGTTTCAAAGAGGCACACAAGAAGACTGTTTGTATGAAATTTTGCCAGAAGGAATTAAGCTGAAAAAGAGTATTTTCCCTTTAGAAACTGCAAAGTTCCAACTGGGACATCTTATATAATAGATCCACTTCTTTACTGTGAACATGCAATCTATTTAGAAAACTTACTTTAATAAATGAAAAACCCAAAATAAAGGCAGGGCAAAACCAACACTGTCCACTTCCATTGCTTTCCAGTGTTTTCTGTACTCTCTCCCTCTTCGTTGCTTATTCTCTCCATACTCTTCCTTTTTCTTGTCCTACCGAACCCCGCATTCTCAGAAGCATTTTCAAGTTGATCCAGAAAAGACGGTCACCACAGCCAGGCCTGCTCTCACCTTCTACCCAAACTCAATGAAAAACCGTTTTTTGTTGTTTTTTTTAGCCTGGAATTTTGAATTAAGTTTTGTTGCTTTTACCTCCTCAGAAAGACAGGATGAACTTTTTCCTGGGCTGAGGAGTGGGCTTTCGAAGGAAGACCAATAGCCTCCACCGAGTTCTGAAAATACACAGACAGTGGGGCCTTCTCCATTTGAGCTAAGGTATTTACCTCTTCTTTCTCTCTCTTTCTCTCCTCCTCCCCCACTCCCACCCCCCACCCCCGCTGCCTGCCACACACACAAGTCTATTGGGAGAAAGCCTTTGGGTTTTATCAGTCATTTTAACTCTGGAAACTAAGCAACTATCATTTTGGCAGAGTATCCTCAGGAGTTGAAGGTCAATATGCAGCTGGCTGCCTCCTACAAATTAGGTGTGCTAGTAGCTTCTCATTTTTTATCTCCTCCTGGAGCAGAATCCAGCTGAGTACATTAGATGTAAGAACAAGGCCCAGTATTCATGGACTTTGAATCATCACTTCCTAGATAGTCCACTCTCATATCTCAGAAACCAACTGGCAACAGCTAGACAAGGTAAGGAAGTCATGGGAAGGAAGCCCATAAATCACTGACCAATGATGTCAGAAGAAAGGGTTTCTGGGTAACATGTCAGAGCATTAGAAGAATAGAGCCATTTAATTACACAACGAATTAAATTACATTTTATTACACTAATTCATATAATGAGTAATACTAGACTCCCATAGGTTTTATAATTTTTTTTATAGATTGTTTTTTAAAGTAATCTCTACACCCAACTTGGGGCTCAAACTTACAACCCCAGATATCAAGAGCCACATGCTCCACAGACTGAGCCAGCCAGGTGCCCTGGTTTTGTAATTTTTAAAAAGCATAGCCTTCCTCATCCTCCTCTCTAACCACCTGAACTATTTTTCTTCCCTGAAGCATCCCTCGGGGACAAGAATTTATAAGGAATCCCCAGAGAAGTGGAAATCTCAAGTGACAAAAAGATGGCATTATTGAAAATGAATATTCCACTTGAAAGGATACTTGTGTGAGATTATTTTGCTAATGTGGTTCTTTCATAAATTAAAAATAAAACAAGCTTCCTTCAAAGTGAGAACCTATCTCTTCACTAAAAAAGGCTAGTTTATTTTAGGAGCAGCCAGTAAATACTACATGGTCATTCTTTCTTTTTTTTTTTCGGGAAAAAAAAAAAAGTGGTTTCCATTTTTATTCAGCAGCATTATTTATTATTCACTTAGATGTCAAATATGCATTGCTCGTGTGTTCAGTTGAAATATGTTGGACAAAAGCTAATATGTTCAATAATGAAAAATTTTATATATATAAAGTTTGTATATATTATATGTATAGCTAGTATATATTAGATATATACATATAAATACATATGTAATACATACACATACATAGACACATACATACACAATATATATTATATTGTATATATAGACACACACAATATGGTTTACACAGATAGATACAGTTTCGCACAACCCAATGAAAAGCCTAGAAGAGCTACTGCTTTTGAACCACAAAGGTATGAGGAAAATATAAGTGTTTCTACCAGTTCAAGTATTTCCATGATCCTTCTAGCAGATACTGCTCGTTGAGTAATCTAACATTTTCTCACCTCTTTCCTTGTTGCTTTCTTGTCACCAGATATTTGCCTTCTCCACTTCCCTTGCTACTGGAGAGGTACCTGGTCAAGGCCTGGCCAACACGTCATAATGACAAATTTGCTGGGGACATCCCAGTAAAGTTTCGTTTTTCCAACAAAAGGCTGGATGATGCTGGCATGTTCTCTTCTCTTTTTCTTCTTCCTTGAATATGGATGTGACGCCCTGACATGCAGCGGCCATCTTGTCCCTATAGAACGATGAGCATGAGTGAGGAAGGAAATGCACTGAAGATGGCAGAGCTAATGAGAGAAAGAGAGGTTCCTGGCTATTACTCAGCTATCCCGCCAACTGCTTCCTTTCAGAATGCACCCAGAAGCATTCTTAACTGACATAGAGGCTCTGAGCCCTGGACATACACTGAAACAAAACAAACTCCAGAGCTCCAGGGTGAATACAAGTAATGGCAAGATGGAAAGTGACAGATAAGAGGAAAGGGAAAGTAGGGAAACATTGTCTAACTTGCCTGGTATGACAAGAACTCAAAAGAGCCTGAGGAAACCTCATAGCACTTTGACTTGATGTTCTTTTAAGAGTTAAAGTAAGATTGGGGGGGAAATAAAAAGTCTTCAAACAACCGCATCTTGTCAATGGGAACAATCTGAGAAATTAGCTAAGTAGTCTAAAAGCAGAACCAAGGGGTGCCTGGGTGGTGCAGTCGGTTAAGTGTCTAACTCTTGGTTTCAGCTCAGGTCATCATCCCAGGGTCAGGCTCCGTGCTCAGCATGGAGTCTGCCTGAGATTCTCTCTCTCTTAAAAAAAAAAAAAAAAAATCTTAAAAAAAAGTTTTAAAATCACAACCAAAAACAAGCCAAACCAAAACCCAACCTGATCAGCCCACTACTCACTTGCTTAGAGGAGAACAGCGGGGGAAACAGGAGTAGAAAGCCGAAATGGAGGGAGGATGAGAAGAAGAAAGAAGGAGTGGTTTTTGTCCCTTCGCAGGCCCCCAGGGAGAAGCCTGCTATTGCACCAATGCTAGTGCTTCAAGTATATCCGCTAGGATTCCTTTACCATTTTTGTACCTACTACATTTTTTATGCACACAGACTCACAGGGTGCTTTCACTCCTAACAGTCGGAACCTGGGTCTCTCAGTCAGAGGACTGCCTGTAGTTCCGGGCCTCCCTTTGTTTGTGTGCGCAGGAGGCCCTGAGAGCCTGGGGATTTGTGCACTCCCGAGAGAGCCTTTAGCCACTGATGGGCACAAGACTATAAATACTTCAGCTTCCTCCTCTCTGTTTGAGACAACACCTTCTCCAGAGACCGCCTGCAGCTTTGAAGCAGTCCTTCCTTGATGAGACCATGCTTGATACTGATCTACTGACCAGCTTCCTTCTATTCCTCATCGAACCTCCCCACTGCCTTATTATGTCATCCCAAGAATTTTTCCTAATAAAACTCTTCAATTAAATCTCAGTCTCTGGGTCTGCCTCTGGTGAACCCTGCCTAAAATGCCTTTTCTATAGGATATAAATAAAATGGCTCACTGAAGGCCAGCAGAGCATAAAAGCGAAAGAAGTTAGGTAGATAGTGAGTCAAAAAGAAAATGGGAAGTTTTGCCAAAAGTCAAAAATATGAGCCATAATTCTTTGGGCTGCCCACGCAGGCCTGATTGTCACTAGAGTGAGACAGCAGTAATTTCCACAAAAGTACAAAATAAATTCAATATCCTTACTAAACATTAAGCCAGTTGTACCACTTGAACAACAAAAGCTAATATTGCTTATAGCCAGTAAGGGGGGTCAGCAAAGAATGGAGAGCAGAACGAATACCATAGCACAGATGGAAAGTGTTCCGGAGCCCGGCCCTCTTCCTTTCATGGAGACACAAGAGGAGATGCAGAGCTCTCTCTATTTATGTATGATTTTTTTTCTAACTCAAGTGAGTTATTAGCTGCGAGATTGAATTAAACAGCTCTGTGTTATCTTTCTGGTTAAGGAGCTAGCCTCTAGTGACTTCAGACTCCAACCTCACAATAAGAAAATCAGATGATGGCTCAGATGATCTGAAAACTCATGTGTCTTCATGCTTGACCCTGCTTGCTGCATGGGGAGTGATTTTAGAGAGAAGATAGCAAGTCGGTCATCATGGAACCAAGTTAATTACATCGACAAGTAAGGACCAGTTTCTGAGGCTTTGGGAAGACTGGTTTCACATAAAGAATAAACCTTTTTTTTCTTCTTCATTTTTAATTAAATAAAGAATCTGAGAACTAAAAGGCCAAAAGAAATAGGAAACCATTGTATATAACATGAATATCAATATGTCTAACAGGTTCATTCCTAATTCACTACTCTAGAAAGAAAATATTCTGCCTTCCTGACAAAAATAAACAACTTCTAGAAAATTTTAAACCCCTTTAGTAAGAATAACACCTTTAGTAACTCAAAATGCTAACTGACCATGTAGGTATCACCTGAGTTGAACAGACATTTCCAAATTCAATGCTGCTCCCATTATTAAAGTAGGAATAACATTTAGCATTAAAAAAGAAGAAGAAGAAGAAGGACACGGTGCCTGGATGGCTCAATGGGTTAAGCCTTTGCCTTCCGCTCAGGTCATGGTCTCAGGATCCTGGGATCGAGCCCTGGATCAGGCTCTCTGCTCAGCAAGGAACCTGCTTCCCCTGCTCTCTCTGCCTGCCTCTCTGCCTACTTGTGATCTCTCTCTCTGTCAAATAAATAAATAAAATCTTTTAAAAAAATTTAAAAAAGAAGGATAAGTGGAATGAGTCAACAGAAAAGAGATGAACTTGGACCTTTCCGTAGGGCTTTATCAAATGTACTTTTAGTCTAAATGATGACAGTTTGTGATTAGTCCACAGGTTGAATTGATTTCAAAATGGATTATATTAAGGAGATAAGACCAAGTTGGGTAAGGTCAAAAGTTTACTTTTTATGGCCACAGTAGGTCACTTTGCTTTCTGTACTTTCATTTTTTTGCTGAAGTATAAATGCATAGATCTTATATTTGCAGTTTGATAACTTTTGACAAATGTGTATATATCCACATAACCTTCACCAAGATCATGATTGAAAAAATTTTGGTGCCTCAGGAACTTTTCTCATGCCCCTTTTCTCAGTCCACATCTTGCCTCTCAGAGTAACACTCTATTTCTATCACCAGTTTTCAGCCTTCATGTCAATTATATCAAGCAATGTGTTTTCTTTTGTGTCTGTCTGCTCCTGTTCAGCCTAATGTGATTGTGATTGTGATTCATATACATTGCTGTATGCAATGCTAATTTGTTCATTTCTGTTGCTCAACAGTACTATTCAGTCCTACAAATGTGCTACAATGTATTTTCATATTCCCTTGTTAATAGACATTTGCATTGTTTCTAGTATTTGGTTATCATGCATTGGGTTGCTTTGGACATGCTCACATAGGTTTGTTTGTGGATATGTTTTCAAGTCTTTTGAGTGATATCTAGAAGTAGAATTTTTCATTGTAGAATAGGATCGGCCTTAATTTTATAAGAAACTCCAACAGTTTTCCCAAATGGTTGTACCATCATCCATTCCTCCCAGTAACACAGAAAGGTTCCAGTTACTCCACATCCTTGTCAAGATTTCAAAATGAGGGTCTTTCTAATTTTAGCTACAGAATGGATGGTATAGATAGAAATAATTTTGAAAAACAAAACAGACTCATATCTCAATTACATCCGTCCCAATTTGCAGTGAATTCTTACCCCCTTTGTAGTTTTTCCTGATACTACCTCCTTTGCATTAATTATTTCATCTCTTGGCCAGCAAGAGTAAGTTACTGTTTGAAGGACTGTGGAATGAACTATTCCAAAACAGATGAAAATGTTTAAACATTCCTGTTGTTTTGTATTATTTCTACCTCTTTATTCTTTCTGTTGTTCTATTGAACAAAAATTCTCATATTAACACCTCTTTTCAAAATGAGAAATGCCTTAATAGAAGAAGCTAATTTTTAAGTGGTATGGATAGAGAGCACAAATTTCTACACACCCCCACCTGGTTCTCCAAAATCATAGAAAGTATTTTCAAGAACACATTCTCATTATGATACCATATATGCAATCATCATGTTCTTAAATTTAAGCCCTATAGAATGGGTCATGTTAGATAGATGTAGTTTCAGAATAAATCCTAGGTTTTGGGGACACCTGGGTGGCTCAGTTGGTTGAGCATCTGACTCTTGATTTCAGCTCAGGTCATGATCTCAGGGTCATCAGATCAAGCTCTGTGCAGGGCTCTGTGCTGGGCATGGAGTCTGCTTAAGACTCCCTCTCCTTCTGCCATTCCCCCAGCTCGTGTGTGCTTGCTCTCTGTCTCTGTCTCTCTCTTTCTCTCTCTCATAAACAAGTAAATAAATAATACATAAATAAATTTTAACCTCTCTCTTCCTTAACTTATCCACATATAAAGCAGGGATGATAATAATAATATCCACATCCTAGAGATTATGAGGAATAAAGAGCTAATATGTAGTAACTGTTCAAAATTGTGTTGAACGCATTTTAAAAGCTACATAAATGTACTATTATTATTCATTTGGAAAGTATTTATTAAGTGTGGTCTAATCGAGTACAAAGATTATAGGTCCCATTTAAGTTCAGAGGTAAAGGACGCAGTTGGTTGGTGATGTCTGCCATGATGTGTGTTGCAAGTGTATGGGGAGGGGTTGATTGAATTGCAGTACACATGCCAGATATTGGTTACCTTGATTGAGGCACTCAGAATAGTACCTTGTTTTTGAAAAACTCATGCATGTGATGTGGAACTATGCTCAAACTCATATTAAGCCAGAGGTTGTCCACTCATGGCCTGTGAGCTAAATATAGGCATGGGATGCAGATAGTGGCTAACCCAATGATTGGCACTAAGTAGATGGTCAGTAAAGATTTCCCAAATGAACTTAGTGAGCAAATATGTGAATAAGCATTTCTATACCATCTTCCTTTTACTACCTAATCATTTTCCCTTTCTATGGACTGGAAATTTGTGTTAGCTTCTAGATATACCTTATTCAAGGAACTGCAAGGCCTAGTACAGTGTGGTATATGCGAAGAGTAGGTACTGAATAAATTGAGTTCTCCTCATAACCAGCAATAGATTTAGGAATAGATGATAGATTAGAAACAATCCATTAGGCAATAGTTGGTAAAATTTAGATATGGGGAGACCTTGACTGATGCCTCAGCTCTGCAACTTGACTAGCTCTGTAAATACAGGTAAGTCAGCTGACATTTCAATTTTCTTATCTGCAAAACAGAAATAATAATTCTTACCATAGAAGATGTTGCAAGGCTTGAATGAGCTAGCATATGTAAAGCATAGAGGCACTCAATAAATGCTAGTTCTCTCTTTCTTTATACTCTATATTTGTTGAAAACTAAAACTAGCAGAAGAGTAGTAAACTGAACATTTTTGTTGTCTCTCTCTCATTGGATAGCAACTGTGACCTTTGTCATAGAAGGCAACTGATTTCACCTCCCGGTCCAGGTGTGGCTCATGTTTGGTTAGCCCACTCTCATCCCTTTTGCTAGACTAACTGGTTTTTTGTTGTTGTACAATTATTTTAATAAAGTAAAATAGTAAATGAAAATATAGTAATACTATATGGTATTATATTATGTTATAATATACTGTATATTTTTCATAGTAAATGAAAAGTATAAAAAGCAAAGCTAGCTCCTCCCTCTTAGGGAAGCATCGAATTAGTTCGTAGCCCCAGATTAGTGATGCAGTAAGTGAACAGTCTACAGATGAACGGGCCGGGCTGACTGTCAGCTGAGGCTAGAAGCCAGGCTCCCCTACAAATCAGACCCAAGTTACCACTGCCCAAATCGCAGCTGTGTGAGAATGAACACCGAGGAGGCAGAACCTTCCAGTAAATCTGGGCACTGGTAAAAACATGATTTAAGTCATACTAAAAATAGTGTAACTGTGGTGTAGCTTTCATCTCTCCCACCTCCAGCTAAGGAATGGACAAGATAAGACACGAACTCGAAAGCATGAAGCCGTTTAGAGCATTTATAAACAGCATAGGGCACTAGCAAGCCAGCGCTCCTGGATCTCCAAAACCTTGAATTGCATCCCCCCACCATGCCTGTGGCACTTCCCCCTCACCAGAGCAGGTAGGATTCGTTGCCTGCGGGCGCACAGAGAGCAGACGGCCCTGTTCCACCCACCCAGGCCGTCAGCCCTTGGGGAGTTGCTGGTCTCGCAATTGGGAGCAGGGCGTGGTGACCCGGGGCGCCTGTCGTGCTGTCTGTCAGTGGTCACCTGCGGACACCTTCGTGCTCTGCAGCCTCCACATCTGCGGCTTCATACCCTCCGCTCCTGGGGCGGCACTTACTGCGGGCACCGCCTGTGGCCCATGCCTTGCCTCTCCCCATGTGGAGTCTCCTACTCCAATCCACACTTTGCACATGCACCAGCCCTCACCATGGTCCCTGCACGGGGGAATCCCCCCTCATAGTCCAGGACCCCCTGTGGCTCCTCTGTGCCCAAGGGGTGGTCAAGGGCTCTAGGCTGCGGCATCCTCTGCAGGCCTCTGGGGGAGGGCGGCAGCTGCTTGGCATTGCGGCCACCGTGGAGGACAGGAGGCCACGTTCAGTGACTGGTTGTTGGTGCAGAAGGCAATCAGCACATGGCATTTCTCCACTGCAGGATACGATACAGGAATGGGCAGGGGCCCAAGTTATGGACAGTAATGCATGAGAAGAGGCTCTTCTGGAGCTTTTGGGAAATAAATATTCTTTCTGTCACAAAAAGAGTTCCTACAACCTGCTTATTTCACCCTGAATACAAAAAAAAAAAAAAAAGATAATGAAGGACTGGTGGCAGCCATAAAATGGCACTGACACACATACCGGGGCTTCATGGAACTGAACTGAGATCGTGAGGTCACTGATCTGCCAGAGGAAAAACAGCTTGGACACCTCAATTACCTCTGGACTCTGCTCAAGTGAGTCCTGATATTACCTGCATTGTTTAAAGCACTTTGATCTCAAACCTAATAATGCCTGTGATCTCATGTAAGAACCAATACGGAAACCAAGGTCACATTCCATCCCCAGCACTGGTCCTGGGTCAGACTATAAAGCCACTTAAATTTGCCTCTAGGCATCGCCCACCTCTCTGCTGGTTTTCTATTGAAACTCTTCTTCCTTTCCTCACTCTATCACCCCTCCAATTCTGATACCATTTTTTTTTAAAGATTTGATTTATTTATTTGACAGAGATCACAAGTAGGCAGAGAGGCAGGCAGAAAGAGAGAGGAGGAAACAGGCTTCCTGCTGAGCAGAGAGCCCGATGTGGGACTTGATCCCGGGACACTGGGATCGTGACCTGAGTCGAAGGCAGAGGCTTTAACCCACTGAACCACCCAGGCGCCCCCTGATACCATTTTCTAACCCTGTTTTCCCCTCTCCTCTCTCACTGGAAGAAAAGTGGAAAAAAAAAGTAATAATAAGACAAAGTACAAAGTACACTATCTCAACAAACTCTCAGTCGGGGGAAAAATGGGGCGGAGTCTTATTCATACTAAAGTGTAAGTGACTGATATATTTCCATGTAACAGGAGTAAAATTACAACAAAATCCGATGACCCTGATAATGGTGAGGTTGTTAACATTGTCTATAGTAAATCAATAGGCACTACTGTCCTTGAAGCCTTTCACATCATGTTGTGAAAGCAGCTACCATTTATACATCCACAGCTAATGTGTCTACCCCTCCACCTTATTTAATTTTTATTTTAGGCCTGCTCTATGGCAGCATCTGGAAGAAAGCCATGGCATCTTCATCCTACTGAGATCTTAGAACCTAAAAATAACAGAGGAAGTGAGCAACTGGAAAGCATCCCATCATTAAATATTCAGAAACCAGAGCATATCTGATTGTGTCACCTTATAAAGTCTCTGCCCTTCAGACGTCTACAGGATCAGAGCTGAGTATGCCAGCCAGTGGGACAAACACAGACAACGGTGTCCCTTACTCCTTGCGCTTGGACTGACCCACTTCTTTTACATTAGGATTTTAACTTCTTTATCCACCAAAATGTCCCCCATTCTCACATTTTAACTACAGGACCAGCACCTACTTTCTTGCTCCCTTTGTTTAAACAGTCAAATTCTGTGGTCAACCAGATTGTTAAATCCAACTTTCTAGGGTTGGACATTTGTCCTGTACAAATTGCACAAAATTTCAAATCCTTGAAGTAGTACCTTCCAGGGGTGTGGGTCACCCAGTGAAGATCCCATCCTAAGACATTTAGGACCTGGTCCTACCCATTTCTCTAGACTGTGCTTTAACCACATCCTTCTTAATTTTATCTATTTGGTTAGATTTCCGAATTCCACCATGTAAAGCCCTAAGGGGTCTGATTCCACATCAGCTATGCATCCAAAAGCCTTCAGATCTCATCAAGTATTCTTTGGCATCTAGAGAAGAATCCTTTTTACCTCTGTTATGTGCTTTGCATAAGCTGTGTAGCTAAGACCACAATGTCTCTGAACCTGTGTGATTGGGCGATCTTCTGGGTCCTTACAGTTAACCAAAGTCTCCCTCCAGCCTGAGCCCCGCTTTGACCATCCTCCCCCAAGCCTTTATCCTCACACAGAGTGAGAAGCCCCTGGAGACTGTGGTTTATCATAGCCTTGCTGTGAACACAGCAGAACCAGAGGCAGGATGCGGCAGAATCTATTTGAGAATGGAAAATCCAGATCCAGGCAGATGAATGTTGTATTCGGAGGAAATGCCATCACATGACCAAAGTTCCTGCTCCGAGGAGAGAACATACAGATGTTCACATACCAAAGAAGTCATGGTGCTTCCCACTGGATAAAGCAGCACTTAGTATTTCCCGTCCTTTGCAACCCTCAAGCCATAGGAAAACTCAGGCAATCGAAAGGAAATGAGGCTCATGAGCAAGGACAGAAGGTTTTTCTGTATCCTAAGCAATACGGTTCCTTTCTTTATATGTTTGACAACCATGAGACAGGAGGAGAAGGGTATTTATTTAGTTTTCATTAATAATGACTTTTACCTTTAGATGAGGGAAATGTATCATTGTAGTCATAATGTGATTTCAGCAGAACATTTGATACCTTCTAGAAGATTCTGATTTTGCTACTTAAACATATTTGAGCTAAAAAAAAAATAGCATTTCTCCCTTCTTTCCTTCCTACTAACCTTCCTTCCTCCCTTAGGTGACACAGAACGAGCTGGGGTTATTCTGTGAAGATAAAGTTCAATTGCACAAACATTTGTTAGGTTCCTACTCTGAACAGAGGCAAGTCCTGTACATACATAAGAATGAACTAGAAATTGGGGCGCCTGGGTGACTCAGTCAGTTAACCAGCTGCCTTCGGCTCAGGTCAGGATCCCAGCATCCTGGGATCCAGTACCACATCAGGCTTCTTGCTCGGAGGGGACTGTGCTTCTCCCTCTGCCTTCCACTCCCCTGTTTGTGCTCCCTCTCTCTTGCTCTCTCTCTCTGGCAAATGAATAAATAAAATCTTTTTTAAAGAATGAACTAAATAGAAATACGCTCTTAAGAAGCTTCACGTAGTTAAAGAAGGACTAAAACAAATGGATGGCAAATGACTTTAGTATAAAGGAGAGTAATAAAAATTATGACCTCAGTGGTATGGGCTCTCAAAAAGGGGAGAGTGTCATGTAAGGCATCAGACCTCGAAGGATGGACAGATTTTAGAGCAACAGAGTGGTAAAGCACAGACTCGCTGGGTTATTTCAAACCATCCTTTGAATGGTCATGATCATTGAATTTGACTGCTCATGGGTCTTGGCAAGTATTTGGGCATCACCTTCAAACCTGAGAGGTCAATTTTCTACATGTTTCAATAGGGAAGAAACCATATACGTATATTAAAGAAATCTCTAAGCCCAGCATGAGTCTGAGACTCGCAACACTGAGATCAAGAGTCACATGCTAGCGACCCAGAACTGCATAATTTTTAAGGGAAGGTTTTAAGGGGAGCCCAGACATTCTTCAGATGCCCTCAGAAACCTGGCTGGGGGTCATGGCGGCACAGTAATCTGGCTGGTCATATTTGTAAAGTCCAACTCTAGAGGCTCGATGAGAAAAGACAGCATAAGGAGATATCCATCACGATGGTGTGATGGGTGAAACTGGCTTGCTACTTGGCCTGAACTTTGAAAAAAGATACAAGAGCAGCCTTTTGTGGCTGTGGATATGAGTATTTTGATCAGAATTACTCAAACTTTTCTGACTAGAATGATCGTATTTTTAAAAATGAAAAAAATCTCTTCACTAGATCCTAGGAAACCTGGATTCTTTTTCCATTACCAGTGCTCTCGGACACGTCAAAACAGGGCACTCTCAATTCCCCTTACTTCATTTCTCCCATTTTTTTATGCATCATAAGGTTGAAACAAAGTTACTAAAGGGAAGTGCTGAAAATGTGCAGATAGCTCACAGACAGCTTCTTGGCTACCTCCTGAATCCTGTATCATACTCGAGAGAAAGGAAGACTCAAACTCCAGGCACAACGCTGATGGGGACAACCCAGGTTCAGAAGCGCAGTCAGTGGACCAAATCTTGAAACGGTGTGGACATCTAAAAGACGATACTAGTGAGAGATTGCCAGAAGGAACCGAAAATGGTCGATCTCAGCAATACCAGTAGAACAGAAACCTTGAAGGGAGACTGGCAGAGCGATCGACGGGTGTGATCCCAGGGAGCACGCCATGGGAGGTCCCTTCCCTGTGTCCTCTGGATGGTTGTTGTCAACTGGGGGCAGTTTTGTTCCCCAGAGGACGAGTGGCACTGTCTGGAGATATTTTTGGTTATTGCAACTTCGAGGGGTGGGTACTGTTACTGGCAACTTCTGAGCAACAGCTTACCTTCACAAAAAGAAATGCCCAGAAGGCCAAGCTGAAGAAACCCTGCTGGAGAGCGTAGGTAACAACCAGGTTCACGGCTTTATCATATTTACTGTTGTTTTTCTGGTTATAAAAAGTGATCAGTCACATGGGGAAAAAATCCCTATTTAATCTAGAACATTTTATCAATACATTAAATGATGTTTTGTCATCTCACATCAATTATGCCATAGAAGTTCATAGTCTCTTCATTCACCCCCATGGCCAGAGGTTATGAACAAATGTCAACGGCTTCTTGGCTGCTGAGTGTCGCCAAAGCAAATGATAAAGTCCATACTTTCTCTAATCGCTTAAACCAACAGGAAATACTTCGACATTATTTTTGTAGGAAAAAAAAAACACAACACAAAAAATTGTTGTCAAACTCTTTCCAGGAAAGAGTAATTTAACATGTTGAAGAGAGAGCAACATCTCTCGAAATGTTGGAACAAATGGAATTTGTTTCAGATGCCAAGCCGGGCTTCCGGGAGCTGGCACCTGGTGCCCAAGCCCAGCACCCCCAGTGGGGCCGTGGGCGGCGCTGTCACCGCAGCAAGAGCTGGCAGTGCGGTGATGAGAAAATTGCAGGAATTAGGAGCCCATAGAGATGAAAAGCGCCCTGATTACATTATGGTGGTGGAGGCTGAGACAAGCTGGGATGACAAAGGACCTCCTACAGGAAGGAACAATTTGGTTCGCTTTAGTGTGCTTCCAGATGTCTGCAGCCCAGACCAACACATCAGCAGCAGCTCTGAAAAGCATTCATAGGTCTGGCTGAGACTGCACCAGGGGGAAGGGCACAGATTTACTTGAGAGATGGCCTGCCTCAATTTAAATCCTTATTTGCCACTTACTAGCTATGTGATGGGAGCAAATCACTTTACCCTCCAGTGCTTCATCTGTTCAGTGGATTTTGTTGTTGTAAGAGACATTGCCCGTGTTCTGCCAGACCTTCCAGCTGCCCTTTAGCATTTTTTTGCATCCCTTCTCTGTACCTTTGCTTCCACCTGCCCATTAACACCTGCAAGTCTCTTGGGTGGATTTCCTCAGCCTTCTGGAGCTGCTCACCTGCAGGGGCAGGGAACTGGAATGCCTGGTGGTGGGGGGTGTCTCTTTACCCTGGTCCTGAGCCAGGGACTGTGGGGCGGGCGTGGGGGCGGGGGTGGGGTGCTCTCACTGTGCAGGAAAGATCAGCAAGCAAGTGCCGAGGCATGATTTACACTGCAGTGCTGCTGTGTGCGATCAGTGCTGCGGGATTGTGCCAGAAAGTGCACCTACCCTCCTCCTTCTTCTTCTTCTTCCTCCTCCTCCTCCTCTTCCTTCTTCTTCTTTTAAGATTTTATTTATTTATTTGATAGAGAGAGATCACAAGCAGGCAGAGAGGCAGGCGGGGGGTGGGGTGGGGCGGGCAGCAGTCTTCCTGCTGAGCAGAGAGCCCAGTGTGGGACTGGATCCCAGGACCCTGGGACCTGAGGCGAAGGCAGAGGCTTAACCCACTGAACCAGGCACCCTGCATCTACCCTTCTTTTCCGTCCTGCTGCCCCTACTCCTTTAGAGGTTAAGGGAGCACTGCTCTTAATACATCCCTCACACCTGAATCTTGCCTCAGGAAACTTAAATGACTTAATTCACATAAAGTACTTAGACCACCCCTGGTGCGTAATAAGAGCTTCATAAATGATCACGGATATTCCGCTTCCAGTTCTTACTAAATGCCGACTTTGTGCCAAGACTGTGTCACTTACCTCACTTTGTCATGTTGTCCTGCCCTCCCCCAATCTGTCTTTCCTACATGAGGGAAGGAAAAGCCAGAAAAATAAGCCAAGCTTGAGCTGGCAGGAGACAAACGAAGATGCGGTACCAGAGTCAGTTTCAGTGTCCAGAGAATTGCAGAACAGATGCTGGGGTAAGCCAGCAGGAGCAAGTCTCAATTATTGGTAGAGCTCACAACCTGCCCATGGAAACGGGATGGGGTTGGAGCGAATCAGTGTATGGGCTGGTAAATCCTGGTAACGACCCTTCCAGTTGAAGTGGTTTTCTGACAGCTGGGAAATCTGAGTTTTAATTAAGCCGTCCAGGGAGTTGCTCAGTTTTCCTGGGGATGTCCACGTGTACACATAGGCACACATGTTAATAAACTTTGGCTTGTTTTTCTTCTGTTAATCTGTCTTTTATTATGGGGGTATCCACTAAGAGCTCAGAAACCTAGAGGAAACTTATCTTTCCTCCATTACAATGGCATCTCTTCACAACTAGATGGCCTGTTCTCTGAAGGGGGGGCTCTATTTTATGTCTTTTGAAACCCCCTAAAGTATTTAACACTGGGCCTTCTACACAAGTGGGTCCTCAATCGTATTCATCTGATTCATGTTTCACTGTATGGGTCTACCCTATAGAAAGAGAACTGTAAAAAAAGTAAAACGCCAATGTGAATTGTGTTTAATTCCAATGTGGTCATCACAAACGACACTTCACCAGCTCTCTCTCTAGCTCCCATCTCCTCGACTCCTGTATGTCCTTCGTCATATTTCAAACAGGGTGCTTGTGTGTGGGTGTTTTGTTTTTGTTTTTGTTTTGATTTTGCAAAAAGTTGACATCTTTATTAAACTGAGTTATTTTGTCCATAAACATGGTATTTCCCTCCACTTACTTAGGTTTTAATTAATTTCCATCAACGATGTTTTGTGGTTTTCATTGTGGAGGTCTTACCAATCTTTTATTAGATTACTAGGTGTTCGATACTTTTTTAGCATTTTATCTTATTTTTCATCATGATAAATTGTACTCTTTGATCCCCATTCCCAATTTCCCCCATCCCTCCAACCACCTCCACTCTAGAAACCATCAGTTTGGTCTCTATAGTTAAGAGTCTGTTTCTTGCTTTGTCTTTTTTTTTTTTTTCTTTGCTCATTTGTTTTGTTTCTTAAATTCCACATGAATGAAATCACATGGTATTTGTCTTTCTCTGACTTATTTTGCTTACCGTTATACTCTCTAGCTCCATCCATGTCATCCCAAGTGGCAAGATTTCATTCTTTTTTATGGCTGAGTAATATTCCATTGTGTATGTATATATCACCCCTTCTTTATCCATTCATCTATTGATGGACACTTGGGCTGTGCCCATAATGTGGTTATTGTAAATAATGCTACAATAAACACAGGGGTGCATGTATCCCTTTGACTTAGGGTTTTTGTATTTTGGGGGTAAACGCCCAGTAGTGTGATTGCTGGATCATAGGATAGCTCTATCTTTTAAGTTTTTGAGGAACCCCTGTACTATTTCCCACAGTGGCTGCACCAGTTTGCATTCCCAGCAACAGTGCATGAGGGCTTCTTTATCACCACGTCCTCACCAACCCTTGTGTCTCTTGTTGTTGATTATAGTCATTCTGACAGGTGTGAGGTGATCTCTTATTACAGTTTTGATTTGCATTTCCCTGATGATGACCGATGTTGAGCTTCTTTTCACGTGTCTGTTGGCCACCTGGATGTCTTGGGAGAAATGTCTGTTTATGTCTTCTGCCCACTTTTTAATTGGATTATTTGGGGGAGGGGGTTGTGAGTTTTATCAGTTCTTTAAATATTTTGGATACTAACTCTATTTTTTGGATAACTAACTCTGTTTTCTATTCTTCCTGTCTTCTCAGTGTTTCCATGGTTGGTGTACTGAGACTATGTCAACAGCTTGCATCTGCCCATCTCCCCATCTCCCCTCCTTCTCGTCCTCCCTTCCAGTAACCTGAGTGTGTACGTGGAATGAGATTTCTGCCAGGGGACCAGAAAATGGAATGTGATGTGCTGGAGAAGACACGGAGGTGGCACTTGTTAGCGACTGGTTGTTTGCACCCTCCTCCCGCATTCATATGTTGACACCTGATCCTCAGTATGGGGTATTAGGAAGTGGGGTCTTTGGGAGGTCATCAGGGCATAAAGGTGGGGCCCTCTGTGGGATTGGAAATGAGATTAGTGCTCTTGTAAAAGAGACCCCAGAAGGCTCCCGGCTTCTTCTTTCATGCACACAGTGAATAAACTACTGTCTTCAAACCAGAAAGCTGGTCCTCACCAAACCCAACCAAGCCAGCAGCAGATCCTTCCAGACTCCAGAAGAGTGAGAAATCAATTTCTGTTGTTTATAGGCCACCCAGTGTATGGCATATGGTGATAGCAGCCTGAATGGACTGAGGCTGTGACCAGTGTTTTTTGTGTTTTGCTGTGCCTCGACCCAGTTGTGAGGTCCTGTGTAGGTCACTGATATGTCCCTGGACTTGATGGTGAAATGAAGGGATCGGGCTAGATCTTCACCACCCAATAAGTAGCACTAGCCACATAATAATGGCTATTTACACTTAAATTAATTACAATTAGGGATGCCTGGGTGGCTCAGTTGGTTGGATGTCTGCTTTCAGCTCAAGTCATGATCCCAGGGTCCTGAGTTCAAATCCTGCATTGGGCTCCTTGCTCGGTGCGGGGCCTGCTTCTCCCTCTGCCTGCCATTCTCCCTGCTTATGTGTTCTCTCTCTCTCTCACTCTTTGACAAATGAATTTTTAAAAATTAATAACAATTAAATAAGATTAAGAATTCATTTCTCACTTACACCAGTCACATTGGCAGAGCTCAACAGTCGCCCCTATCTAGTGGCTACCACGCTAGACAGTACAGATGTATAACATTCCCATCCTTGCCAACAGTTCTAGACTAATGGACTCTCAGATCTTTTCTAGCTCCAGGGCCCAAAGGCTCCACACCTAGGGTAAGGAAATAAGTTCACCATAGCCTAAAAATGTGAGCCAATGAATTCAATCTCTGCATGATTTAACATAACTGTGGAAAGAGAAGTCAAATGGTCATGTATTATTAAGAGGTCTCGAGGCACTGTAAACAAAACAAAAACTGTGAGGTACTGCTGATTTGAAGAGTCTTATTCTGTCTGGAATGACCCTGAAAGCACGAACATTCGGAACCAACATGGCACCATCAATATCCTGGCTGGGTGCTAATGAGATAGAATGTTTCCCAGCTGCATTAGATGGTGTTTGCCTGCTTTTCCCAGGCTTCCTCTCCATATAGCCAGGGCTAGTTGATCAATGTGTTCTGGCTGGCTGTTGCTAGAGTTGGGAGCAACTCCTCAGAGACAGTACCCAGTAGTGCCCATCCAAGACCAGCCCTCACCCAGGCCAGGAAAAATCCACTCTGATTCTGAAGTCACATGTACCCTGTGTTGACTGGAGCAAGACTTAAACAAGAGGCGGTGACGTGTTCCTATCATGGTCCTCGGTGAGGAGAGCTGGCTGTGTGTTACTACCAAAGTAGGAATGTCTGCATGCTGTTTACATGATTGTTAGTTTATTAGTATTACTAAGAATAGCAATGGTATTTATTGTTTGTGGTATTGATTATGATGTCCCAGGGACTGTGCTCAATAGCCTACATCTCGTAGCTCATTCATGCCTTGAAACAGCCCTAGGAGTAAATGTGGCTATACGTTTCCACTGCCCTGCTCTAAGGAAGATGTATGGGCCCATCAGATGTGCGCCGCACCTCTCTTAGTCCTCCTGGTGTCTATGACCCTGACCTCCATAGCTGTGGGGGAGCTCGTGAGTGTTATGGTTCAAGTGGAACACCTGCATACTTTGGAGCCAGATACGCATCACCTCGTCTATGACGATTGGGCGTCACTACCAGTTGAGGCTGGGCTGTCTTCCCTGGATGGCTCATGCAGCTACTCAGCACAGGCCACGCTTCTCCCTGGAATGGAAACTAGAGGCTCATGGCGCTGAGTACCCACACAATTTCCTGGTGCCAGCAGCAGACAATGCTCATGCTGTCTGGAGGACCCTGGAGGACTCTGGGTCTCTACATGAACCCTCTAGAGCTGGTTCCTCTATCCCAAGTCCCACCAATCTATTCCCTAAGCCAGAGCAGTGGTGAAACAGAGCCACACAAGGTCTAATTTTAAGGTTGTTTTGAGGAATGAATGAGATATGAGATACAGCTCATTTTGTACCATGCTTGGCATGGAATAACCATTCACTACATCGCCCCTGTTATTTCATCATTGCCATTGTTTTTTTTTTTTTTTTTTAAAGATTTTATTTATTTATTTGACAGAGAACACAAGTAGGCAGAGAGGCAGGCAGAGAGAGAGGAGGAAGCAGGCTCCCCGCTGAGCAGAGAGCCCGATGCGGGACTCGATCCCAGGACCCTGAGATCATGACCCGAGCCGAAGGCAGCGGCTTAACCCACTGAGCCACCCAGGCGCCCTCATCATTGCCATTGTTGATAGTAGTTATAATTATAGTAACAGTGGCATGGATAATACTAATGCTGGTATTTTATTGTTAGTAACTCCTTCTTTGCAATTCATGAGTCCAATATTGTGTGTCTGTGAGTGTTGTGGGCAAGTTCAGATAAAGATTTGCTCTGATGCATCATACCATCTTCCATGCCTTGACCTCACCCACACCCAAAGCATATATTTCCAATGACATTTTACAGATATGAAAACTGAGGCTCAGAGATATTAAGAAGGCTGTCCAAATGGATACCTCTGGTAACATTACTCTCAATTTTTGCATTTCCACCACACATTCTTGAATGGGAAAGAAAGAGGTGAAGGTGACATCTGAGTGTGACGTGAAGACAGCTTGTGGCCATGTTCTGAGCATGAGGATTTCATTAGTGCTGTACGCCGTGGCTGAAATACAAGTTTTCTGAAAATGTAATGTGTCACTGTCAAGAATGGCTCACAGAAAGTGATGATGCGGTGTTGCTGCTGGCTGAGCTTGAAAAAAATTAAACTGACCAGCTAGCCATGGAGTCAAGAGAGACAATGACATAAGATCAACGTGGCCCATCCCTGGAATCCAGTTGTTTGCTTTGCTCTAAATCAACCCAGTTTCAAAAGCCACAACCAGCCAAAATTCTTTTAATGACTAGAGGAATGTGGAGTTAGGGTCTGTGACAATTATCTGAAAAATGGCCCCTTAGGCTGGAAGGCCAGCCTAGACTTTGGGCTTCCAGTGGTCCTTTAAGGAGGAACCTTGGGTCAACTCCAGAATTATTTCTGGAGCATAAGCCTGGTCCCAGGGCTTATTCTTCATTCTGTCATTTTTATTATGCTGTTTGCATTGCTTTGATTAATGGACTGGCCAAGGGCTACTTCGCTGGTCACTAAGGCCAGGGTAATAAAGTTAACTTTAATGTTCATAAAGTGTATGTTCCTTGTAAGGACAGAGACCAGTTGCAGGGTGTGGTTTCCTACGAGTTAGTAGAAAGAGGAACTTAACTCAGATTCCTCTGTCAGCAGAGCAGGGTCCAAGTTCAGTCCCCCTGCCCCTTGGCTATGTGATATGGAATGAGTCATTCAATCTCTTTAAGCCTCAGTTTTCCCATTTGTCAAATCAGAATCACAAGACTATCCATCTTGCAGGGTGGCTGGGAGGATTCAATGAGCAAAAGTCCTTGAGGTGCCTGGCACAGTGCCGGACAGAAGATAAAGCAGGGTCTCCCTCGGCTGTCCTCAAACTTCCAAACTGCCCGTCGTCAACACATTTAACAGCTGGAATGGGGAGGACATGGATTCATCAGAATAGATTCTGTGATAGCCAGCGTTTTGCCACTGGTTGATACTCTGTTTCTGTTATTAAGTATTTTGTATCTCCTTCATGGTATTAATTGTTCAAGCAGTGTTAACTCTGGTTATTATTATTGCTGTTCTCACAAGGAGGGGAATTAGAAATTCACAGGGCCGAGTGTCCTGCACAGTCTGTACACACCCACTGTGTGTTGTATTCCTGAGCCTCCTATCCGTCCCCCACCTTGTTGCCAGGAGGAAAGGGCTTCACCATAGCAAACAGCGTTCATGCGCCATCCATCAGAGGAGGAACTGTTCAGTGTTTCAGCCGCGCTGAAGCAGACGAGAAGATTCCCTCACTTCCATAGCTGAACACTTCCAAACATATACAACATCATTACTAAAAAATGACCTTGTATCTTCACCAGATAGAGGCAGTTTTTCCTACCCTTTTCATGCTCAGTGGGAAAATGATGAGATCAAGCCCAGCGAAGACAGAACAAGCATGTGAGGAGACAGAGATGAAAATGATGGAGACTCCAATTTATTAGAACAAAAGCAGAAATAAGGAACAATGCCACTTTGTGTTCAGATAATGGATTCATTCATGGAAGACTTACAATGGTCTGGCATGGGGGAGGAGATTATTTCCTTCATCATCTGCACCAAAAAATGTGGTTTCCAAAATACACCAGTCTTTTGATTTTCCTCCACATGGTTACTTGGATTGTCTGATTTATCAGAGTATTGGAACAATTGCTTCTGGTGTTACGTCATTCTTAAACACAAGCTCTCTGAAGGAGTCCAAAAGCACACACACAAGCACAGGTGCCATAAAATAAGGTAAAAACGCATTAGATATATATGCAATCTTATTTTCCCTAAGGACACTAACAAGGATCTTTTTATATTTTCTCTGTGAGATTAAGAAGAGTAGAAATACTTATGCCCAGAGAACATTTCACAGGGAAGGACAGGGAATTAGAGCACTAAGAATAACTAGGTGGTTCAGTCGGTTAAACATCTGGCTCTTGATCTCAGCTCAGGTCTTGATTTCAGGGTCAGGTCATGAGTTCAAGCCCTGCATTGGAGCCTACTTAAAAAGGAAAGAAACGAAGGAAGGAAGGAAGGAAGGAAGGAAGGAAGGAAGGAAGGAAGGAAGAAGGAGCTTAGTTGTAATAGGATTTTCAAGTTCCTCATGTCAGATTTTTGGATAGCTCATTATTATATTTAAATTTATAGCCATTTGCCCTGGAATTGAGTTAAACTCACCATTGACAGTCTATTAATATAAAGCTGTTTGTCTTAAGAAACAAAGAGGGTAAACCAGTTTTTAGGCAGATATAAACTGTGGTAGACAGACCTTTGTGTGGCTCTATGTTTATACCCTATGCAATCGTCTCCCCTTGAGTTTGGGAGAAATGTGTTGCTTCCTTCTAGCCAATAGACTATCACAGAACTGATGGGATGTCACTTCTGTGCTTATGCTCTGATATGTATGTTGTCAGCCTTGGAGCAGACATTGGAGACTGTCTCTCTATTGCTGGCTTCACTAAGCCCCTGGATGGAGAGAGCTATATGGAAAGGCAGTGAGGGTGGCCTCTGGAAGCTGAGCACGGAACTGTATGACCGTCAGCTAGGAAACAGGAGCCCCAGGCCTACAAATGAACTTGGCCAACAACTTGAAGGAGCTCGGCAATGGATTTTTTTCCCAGTCAAGTCTCTTACGAGCTCGCAGTCCTGGCTGACACATGAATTGCAGTGTGGTAAAGATCCTAAAAAAGAGAACCCTGCCAAAATGGGCCCTAAGTTCCAAGATTATAAGGTGTATGTGTGAAGCCACAGAGTTTATGATAATTTGTTACATAACAATAGAAGACTAAAACATAAACTTCCTTTTTTTTTCTTTAAATACATAAAACTTACACCAGTCAGCAAGTATTGATCTCCTCTGTGATAGGCATGTAGCCAGATGGCATCGTGATTATGCAAGAAATATAGAACCCATTTCATGCTCAGAATCTAGTTGGAGACAGAGAATTCTGGGTAGATGGAGGGGGCAGCATTGGCTATGAATTTCCCTGAATCTCTCAGATAAACAGAGAAAGCAGTTAGACTATTAAAGCTAAAGACAGTGCTCGCTTCGGCAGCACATATACTAAAGCTAAAGACAGGGGGCACCTGGGTAGCTCAGTGGGTTAAGCCTCTGCCTTCGGCTCAGGTCATGATCTCAGGGTCCTGGGATTGAGTCCCACATCGGGCTCTCTGCTTGGTGGGGAGTCGACTTCCTCCTCTCTCTCCCTCTGCCTGCCTCTCTGCCTACTTGTGATCTCTCTCTGTCAAATAAATAAATAAAATCTTAAAAAAACAAAACTAAACTAAACTAAACACAGGGACACTTGGGTGGCTCAGTCAGTCAGGAGTCGGCTCAGGTCATAACCCAGGGTCCTGGAATCAAGTCCCACATTAGGGTCCTTGCTCAGTGGGGAGCCTGCTTCTCCCTCTACATGCTTCTCCCTCTGCCTGCCACTCTCCCTGCTTGTGTTCTCGCTCTCTCACAAATAAATAAATAAAATCTTACAAAAAAAATGCACTCACAAAGGAGCACAGTGGGTCAGTGTGAGAACAGCCGCTCCAACTGGAAAGCGGTTTTGCAAGATCCGTCATCAACGCACGTGCAGGCAGATGGCAAAGCAAGAAATCTTGACAGCTCAGGGGCTGCCTGGGTCCTGAAAACCCTCAAAACTAACAGACAGAAGCTTTCTTCCAAGACAAAGCCCTGCAGGGAGGTGAAACCATTGGACATGGAATCCAAGCTGAGCAGGTCTAGGGCACTGGGGGCAAAGGAAAAAATAAGGTCCCCATATCAGTAGGGAAGGAAGCAGCCCAGATATGAGTCAGTCTCAAAGTTTGAGGACACACACAGACAGACACATAGAGTTTCTTATCACTTTGTGAAAGCAATTTCAGAGCCCTGAAATTAGAAAAGCTGTCCTGGCCATCCTTCTTTTTCTAAACACAAAGGAACATTCATTTCACTTAAAAGGTTACAAACAGAAAAAAAAAATCATGGTAGAAGCCTATACAAAATTATTAAAAGAAAAAAGAGGGTAAGGAGCAGAATAATATCCTTATAGACTGTGAAATCAGGCCAGGAACACAGGGCCATGTGAATTCCCAGAATTCTCTTCTTTATAAGTTTCCAGGGCCTCAAAGGAAATTTTTTGTATGTAGAATTTGGAGAGTAGACAGGAAGCAGCAGGCATGTCAGAAGGCTGGGGCAGGTGTTTTTTGGCAGCACACAGACGCTGTTGTTTATCTGCTGGATTGTATGGCTGGCATTGGCAGAAGCCAGGCCTGAACCTTCTCCTGGGTCCTCCTGCAGCTTCTCTAAGGCCCGGCCCACGTGTATGAAGATTGTAGGTAGTGAAACCAACATAGAGTTCCAACTCATACTCATGGATTCCAGCCCCACATCTATCTTCCTTTTCTGCCTACCTCACATCTATCTACCTTTCTACCTATCTACCTTTCCTGCCATGGACTCCATGCCCCAGTGTCTGATACCTAGTCTTACAGAGATTGCTTAACCAGTCAGCCCAATTGCACACAAGTAAATCCCTTTTTAATTAGATTTAATTTTCAAATGGTTCTATATAATTGAACTCTGATATGGAGAAGTTATTCGGAATGATTTCAACATCCACTGTACAATCTCAGTTATCAGTGTAAAGATATGTAAAGACAAATAGATCAATGAAACAAAACATAAATTCCTATGGTTGATTGATTTTTGATAAAAGGCTTAATGCAATTCAGTGGTACAAAAGATAATCTCTAACAAATGCTACAGGAATAATTTGATATCTATAAGGAAAAAAATTACCTTCTACCTGGATATCACACCATACACACACAAATTTATTTAGATGGTTCATACTTCAAAGCATGAGAGTAAACCTATACATTCTAGAGGAAAACATGAGATAAAAATCTTTGTGAACCTGAGATAGAGAAAGCTTTTTTATTTTATTTTTTTAAAATTTTATTTATTTATTTGAGAGAGAGACAGAGTGAGAGAGCATGAGAGGGGAGGTCAGAGGGAGAAGCAGACTCCCCATGGAGCTGGGAGCCTGATGTGGGACTCCATCCCAGGACTCTGGGATCATGACCTGAGCTGAAGGCAGTCGCTTAACCAACTGAGCCACCCAGGCGCCCCAGAGAAAGCATTTTTTATTTTTTTAAAAGATTTTACTTATTTATTTGACAGGCAGAGATCACAAGTGGGCAGAGAGGCAGGCAAATAGAGAGGTGGAAGCAGGCTCCCCACTGAGCAGAGAGCCTGATGTGGGACTTGATCCCAGGACCCTGGGATCATGACCTAAGCCGAAGGCAGAGGCTTTAATCCACTGAGCCACCCAGGTGCCCCGAGAAAGCATTTTCAGATAGAACACTAAAAGCATTACATATAAAGGAAAAAGTAAGACATTTACATTCATTGAAATTGAAATTTTCTTTTCCAAAGCATCATTAAGAAAATAAAAAATGAAAAAACAAGACATGATACCTAGATCTGACAAAGGATTTGTGTTCAGAATTTATAAAGAACTTTCACAACTCAATCATGAGAGACAAGCACCTAAATAAAAAATGGTAAAGTCAAAACAATTGCAATTTTAAAAATAGATTTCTTTTTTCCAGGTGTTTGTTGTCTGGTTTTTATTTTAATGTGGTAAGAAACCAGTCAGTTTCAAGTAGGGAAACGATGCAATCTGATGATTTACATAAATTACCCTTTTTCTGTTTCCTATAACTCCTAGTACTGGCACATAACTTAAAAATTAACAAATTAGCTCACCATTTTTTAAAAAAAGTATCACAGACATTAAACAGCCACATCACATACAGACACAAACATATATGTGGCCAAATAGCACATGTTAAAGCATTCATAAAAGAGATGAAAAGAAAACCACAATGAAATTTTCTTCATGCTGAGTATAATAGCTAAAATGAAAACTTCTGATAATATCAAATGTTGGTGGAGATATGGAGCAACTGGAAAGCTCATTAATTTTTTTTATTGGGAGTGTTAGATGACATTACTTTGGAAAGCATTTCAACACTTTCTTAGGAAGTCAAACTTTACACATTTATCAAGCGATCCAGCAATTGCATTTCTAGGTATTTGTCAAAGAGAAATGAAAATATATGCTCAGTAATAGATTTGTATGCATAACATTATTCATAATAGTCCCACACTGGAAACAAACCAAACATAACCATTATAACCATCAATGGGTGAATAGATAAGCAAATTGTAGTACAGATATACATTGGAGAACTACTTGGCAGTAAAAATGAATGCATTATTGATATACACAATATCATGGATGAATCTCAAAAATATTCAGAACAGAAGAATGTACTCGAGAGTACATACTGTCTCCTTTTATATGAACTTCTAGAAGAGTCAAAGCCAATGCATAGTGATATAAATCAGATCAGTGACTGCCTGAGAGAAAGAGGGAAGACAGTGACAAAGGAATTTTTTTTAGAATGATGGAAATTTAATAAAATCTTTAAAAGGGGTGAGCACGTGGTTGGTTCAGTCAGTTAAGCATCTGCCTTCGGGTCAGATCATGATCCCAGGGTCCTGGGATTGAGTCCCTCGTGGGGCTCCTTGTTGTCAAGGAGCCTGTTTCTCCCTCTGCCTGTCACTGCCCCTGCATGTTCTTGCTCTCTCTCTCACTGATGAATAAATAAAATCTTTAAAAAAAAAAAAAAAAGAATGGGGCACGTGGGTGGCTCAATGGGTTAAGCCTCTGCCTTCAGCTCGGGTCATGATCTCAGAGTCCAGGGATGGAAGCCCACATCGGGCTTTCTGCTCAGCAGGGAGCCTGCTTCTCCCTTTCTCTGCCTGCCTCTCTGCCTACTTGTGATCTCTCTCTCTGTCAAATAAATAAACAAAATCTTAAAAAAAAAAAAAAAAAAGCAAGTGGCAACTGCTTAAAAAAAATAGAATGATGGAAATTCTCTACATTTTGGTAAGAGTGATACTTGTATAGATGTAAACTTTGTCAAACATCTTCAACTGTATACTTAAAATGTGCACACTTGATTGCATATTAATCACACACCAATCAAACTGTTGCAAAAGAAACATGTATTTCTTAGGTCTGCCCATTGAAAAGGCAGTGATTAACTATTGTCAATGCACACCTTAGCACTTTGACTGTGATGCCTTGGAAAATATCTAATTCCAGTCAGAAGTATGTACATTTCCATACGCAAAACGAGCTTCCTGCATTTTGTCATGCCATAAAGCAAGATAGTTCTAAAGACTACTAGGGTTATTTCAAAACAACAAATGTCATATGAAAGCTTCAGTCAAAGATGTAGCAAATTAGCACCAAAGATTTAGCAAATTAGCACCAATAGTAAGTTAAACCCTCAGATATGTTTAAATCCATAAATTCCTTACAATACTTGAAGAACATCAACTCAACTAATTGGATTCCTTTGGATGTTAAAGAACTACTTCATTATTTTTTAAACTGGAAAATAAAAAAAATCAAATGTTTATCCTGCCTTTACTAAGCAAAAAATGACCAAATAGTTGATATGGGAAGTTATTCTTTATAGAAAAGTTGCAGCTAATAAATAAAAATAAATAAAGGATGAGTGATAGGGGCACCTGCTTGGCTCAGTGGGCTGAGCATCTGGCTCTTGGTTTGGGCTCAGGTCGTGATCCAGGGTCCTGAGATGAAGCCCTGTTGGGCTCTGCGCTCAGCAGTGAGGCGAGTCTGCTTCTCTCCTTCTCCCTCTAACCCTCCCCCTCCACTTGCATGTGCTCTCTCTCTCAAATAAATTAATAAATCCTAAAAAAAAAACAAAAGAATGAGTAGTAGAGTTAGAATACTACCACCTGTATTACTGGGTGATTAATCATCACTAAGGGTTGATACGATCACAAAAAGAGAAAAACCAGACATTCCATACCTCCCAGGAGACATGCACAGTACCACCTGAGGTGTAGTTTTGCCAAAATAATTAGAATTGAGCTAACCCTGATTAAGTTTCCTGAACTGACTACACATTTACGGGAAATACAAGGCATAGAGAAACATGTTTAATAACACTACAGGGATTCAGCAACAAAATTCAGACTGCGGGAAAGTTTAAGTCAAACAACTCAAGTTACTTCTACAGAAAATTGTAAGAAGAAAAAAAAATAAAAATAAAAGGATGTTAGAAGAATCTATAGGTTAGAGTTGAAACAAATCAAACAATCAAATATATGGACATTATTTTGATCCAGAGTGAAATAAACAAAATGTGAAAACTATGTAAAATCAAAATGTGAACACTGGATATTCCTTTATATTAAGGGATTATTGTTAATTTTTTTCAAGTTTAGAAATGGTGTTGTGCTGGGGAGCATTGAGATACTAACAGATGAGATGATATAATGTCTGAAATTTGCCTCAAAATAATCAGGGTGGGGGGACTGGGTGTGGATATAGGTGAAGTAAGTTTGGGCATCTATTGATTATTGCTGAAGATGGTTTATAGCTATGTCTGATTTATTAAGCCAGTGTCTCTATGTTTTGTATATGTATAAGAATTTCCATACAAAAGGTGGAAAATATAAACAATGTACTTGAGGGTGGAAGAAAAAGACTGACACATCTGAAACAGTTAGCAAATCATGCCAACAGTTCGATGTTAGGACCTATATACAGGCTCAAAGACCAAATTTTATTGCCCAAACTATGTTTCAGTAAGGGGGTGAGTGGTCTTAAATTCTAGCCCTGTGGGTCTCTGTCATGGGTCTCTATCTCAATGATTTTATTCTGAACAGCAAAGTATTAATGGGGAACAATATACTAACTTGGAACAACTTCAGTCAATACTTGTTTGAAATTTACAGATATCAACTAGTGAAGCTGTTTTAAAAGCAATGCAGAAATTTAATAAAGATGTAATAATTATTCCGCTCAGTTATAAATGTTGGTGGTTTATTATAAAGAAGCTAGTTTAAAACAAGATCATTTTTTAAAAGATTTTATTTATTTATTTGACACAGAGAGATCATAAGTAGGCAGAGAGGCAGGCAGAGATAGAGAGTGGGGGAAGCAGGCTCCCCGCTGAGCAGAGAGCCCGCTGCTGGACTCAATCCCAGGACCCCGGGATCATGACCTGAGCTGAAGGCAGAGGCTTAACCCCCTGAGCCACCCAGGTGCCTCACAAGATCATTTTTTTAAAAACAACTCCATGATTACACTGAGGAAATTGCAAATGTAAGCAAGCAGTCCTACTATTAGGTAAATAGCTACCTGAAGCTTGGGATATATTTCCTAGCAATAGCCCCATAAGGGATCTCAAAAGGGACTTATTTGGAAGTAAAGACTTAGTTGGAAGTAAAGATGATATCATCTGGACATTGCAATTAATGACTCAAAATGTAGCCCAAGTGATGACTAAGAACTTCAGTTGCAATGAAGTTCTAAATAAAACTGTCTCAGGAAATGTGAAATAAGACCAAAAGGGAGTATTTCCAAATCAAGATACAATTTTACATAAAAAGCTATTTTAAAAACTTCTCTGTGTTTAAATGAATACATTAAACATGGTTAAGTAGACATTTGGCTATTTCTTCTATATCACCAAAAGCTTATGAAACCAAATTGGCCAAATCTCTTTTTCCTCTGGCAGGGGCAGTTTCCCATCAGGAAAATAAGTGCTTGCTTCCCACCTGGGGTTGCCTGTTATCCTGGTATGTACGGTAAATTCACTCTGCTGTAGGGTAGAACCTAGATAAACGCAGGTGTGTGACAGTCGGGGAAGCGTTCATGACGAATTGTGGGTAGGTTCTGGACTAGTAGCATGGAGAGCTTTCCAGATGTGGAAGAAGGGATGACTAAAGACATTACCAAACGAAGATTTGACTTGTGGCTCTCACCCAAATAATAGTTGGGAAAGGACCAGGTTGTCTAGCATGGAGGGTCCAAAGCAGAAGAAAATTAGTAATAAGCTGTCCAAGTGGAGTGAGACCCAGACAGGTGTGGAATCTTCCTGACAGTCAGCCACAGGGCTTTGGATAAATTACAATCAGGACCACAATGTGACTTTCCCAGGCCCTTGGCACTTTTGTCTTTGCGGATCCCTTCCTTCACAAAAATTATAAAAACATATATTTTATGACTATATAGTATAAAGATTAATGTAGTCCAAACTGAATTTATTATTACATACATATTATTACAGTTATTTTTTCTTCCTATTTTAAAAGAAATTAAAATTAAAACATTTTCCAGTCCCCTAAAAGTATCATAGGCCTTAGGCATTGTGCCTGTTGTGTCTGGTAGATAAATTGGCCTTGATTAATGTTGGTTAATGCACGTTTTATATATGTCACAGGGATTTTATGGTTAAATAATTGTTCTGGCCGTTTTTTATATGTGGACCAACCATTTTCTGAATATGGAAAGGTAGGTCTCACCTGGATCACAAAATGCTTCCACGACAGCAAAGCTGGTTCAGGAAGGATGAGATCATTTGTTGTGTCTACCATGTGCCATGACCATGAAATGTGCTCTGTCCCCTGCCCCACGCCCACCAAATGGAAAGCAGAACTTAATGGGAGAATGCAGTGTATCTCTATCTGAAAGGTTTTTAATCTGGGTCTAGTCACTGGGGAAATATCAGGACACTAGAAATGAGACAATGCTCATAATAATGGAAGTTGGGAGTTGGGAAAGAAAGTTGGATGTCTTCTAAGTAAATTATACTGGGCTTTGGGGCTGGAGTGTATTGCCTTAAGATCTGATGCTTGAATCTGATTCCCATAACATCCTTTAGAATTTGTATCACTACTTCCTTTTTGTGCTAACTAAAACCAAAAAATAAGGAGGGAGAGTTTGGGCCTTTCTAATTTTAAAATGGCAGCAGAGCACCCTTTGGGCCTGGTGTGATACTGCAGCAGAGATCACAACTAGAAATAGACTGCACAGGAGCTCCTGGTACTCAGTGGGTTAAAGCCTCTGCCTTTGGGTCCTGGGATCGAGCCTCGCATCAGGCTCTCTGCTCAGCAGGGAGCCTGCCCCCGCGCACGCACCCCACCCCCCCCCCCCCCCGCATCTCTGCCTACTTGTGATCTCTGTCTGTCAAATAAATAAATAAAATCTTAAAAAAAAAAAAAGAAAGAAATAGACTGCACAGACAATGGGGGGGATCAGGAGGAACCTGAATGTTTACCTATGTTTACCTGCTCAGTGGAGCTGCTCCAGAAGGGTCAATTAGTCAATACTCACCCCCCCCCCCCCCCCCCCCCCGCAAACTGTTTGAGTGCTCTGCATCACTTTCCATTTCAGGGAGGTTTATTGATCCCTTTTTGAAACCACCAGGGCTGTACTGAAGAAACATTTATCTGCCAGTGAGCGACAGGAGGGCCTGGGAAAGAGAGGCTCACCTGCAGGGACAGTAAGGTTAGAGGTTGGAGGGTAGAAAGGAGGGTGGTTCGAATTGAGGGGAAGGTGAGGAGGAGAGCGTAGGCTAGGGCCTTACTACTCAAAGTGTGGTCTCTGGACCAAAAGGATCTGCACTAGAATATATATTTTAACAAAATCCCCAGAAGATTTGTCAATATAGTTGAAATTTGGGGAGCACTGCACCAAGATGTTAGCTGAGAGAAGGAGGGAAGGGTAGATTTGAAAAGCATAAGAAGATAACAACAAAAAACACCTGGGTGGCTCAGCTGGTTGAGTGTCTGCCTTTGGCTTTGTTGTGATCCTAGGGTCCTGGGATCAGGTCCCACATAGGGCTCTTTGCTCAGTGGAGAGTCTGCTTCTCTCTCTGTCTGCTGCTCTCTCTCTCTGACAAATACATAAACAAAACGGTTTTTTTTTTGTTTGTTTGTTTGTTTGTTTTTTAAAAAGAAGGTAACAACGAGCAGGCTTTGGAACCTCGATATTTCTAGAGACGGAGATGACTCAAATATGACTCCAAGAATACAAATTTGGGAGACTAGAAAATAAGTAATTTCCCAACACTCATTTGCCTACAGATAATTGACGGTCTAATTAAAAATTGTATCCATTAATTAAAGCACTGTCAGATCACATGTTTTGTTTGCCTAGTTTGATGTACCCATTAGCATTATTTTTATGCACTTGAGAATAATTAAGTTGTCTTTTCCTGCTTGCTAAGTCAAACACTGGTTGTGCTTATTCATGTCCACTTCCTTCTTCATTATTTAATCTGGATTTTCTTTCGAATGCCGCCTTGGACATTGCTCATTGCTAGGGCCTTTGCTAGAGAGATGTCCGCTTCCTCATTGTGTAACCTACTCAGTTACAATTAGACAGCCTGAGTGTTAGACGTGTACTTCAACATGAGCCCCCACAGAGGACCAGTGGGGCACCTGGGGGCTCAGTCAGTTAAGTGTCTGCCTTCAGCTCAGGTCAAGATGCCAGGGTCCTGGGTTGGTCCTGGGTTGGGCTCCCTGCTCAGCGGGGAGCCTGCTTCTTCCTCTCCCTCTGCTGCTTCCCCTGCCTGTGCTCTCTCACTCTCTTTGTCCAAAAAATAAATAAATAAATAAAATCTGTTTAAAAAAAAATAGAGAGAGGATCAGTAAGAATGATCTGGCATCCTGGGGCTATGATAGGGATAAACTAGCCATCATGGGTGACTTATTAATAGTACAGGAATTCTAAATTGAGTGACTCTGGATTCCTCTGTTGGGCAAAAGAATGAAGAAAGGGACAGGCATTGCATCTGTATGGGGAAAGAGCGCCCTCCTGGTACTCATCTGCCAGGCAGATACCCAGAGATTGACAGTTTCAGTGACTCATCCAATGTTTTGACTGCATGATACCAGCTTCACAGATATTTGCAAATATCCTATAACTGAAAACTTCCCATTCCCATCCCCTCATTTCCTTTCACCAGGCAGGCACTGCTCTACCTCTTTCCCTCTCTCCTCCAGAGGCAGAGGAGAAAGTACCACTGAACATAAGCCACCCATCATCACCAGGCTTCTTCCGAATTAGAAATTCTAATTTGGACAAGGAAAAGTGTTCTCGGAATCTTTTTCTCCCTGGACCAAAGGAGAGAATACAGTTGCTTTCTGACTGCTAAAGCGAGAGTATGATGAAAGCAGCATGCATTGCTTTTCATAGTACGTGTGATCTGTTCTTCAAGAAAAAGAAGTAACTCAGATGAGGGTTGGTGCCTGGGATGCTGAAAGGGTCTGGCTCATCTCTCAGGAAACAATTGCAAAGCGAGTTCAGTGGCCTACAGCTTATTTTACAAGCCTGGCGAACTGCACTTCCCAGACATTCTTGTTTCCCATCTCAGGTTCCAAATGTGTAGCCTGAAGGCTAGATCTGGCCTGCGGACATGTTTAGTTTGGACTATCCAGTGTTTTTACAAAACTTCAGCCAAAATTTAAAAATAGGGAAGTCACACATTCTTTGTAGGACAAGGATCAGCTGGAATTGGCTAGTGAGTACCTCAGGATACCATGGTCCCCACCATTCCCAACCACTTCCCTGACCTTGAGGCCAAGAGCCTACGAAGTAACGGTACAGAACTACAGAGATAAATATATCGATATATTGGTCTCTGGCTCTGTTTCCTGGCACAGAGCTCCTAAAACCCTGTAAGTTCCTAAGTCACAGAGCATTAGGAGCATCTTTTATTCTAATATGAGGCCCTTGACCCCCAGTTCCTGACATGGGGGCTCCTAAATCCCTTGTAATTTCCGGGGTGATAATAGTGTCTTTTGTTCCAATGAGGTGACTCTCTGTGGGCTCCAGGATGGGGGCTGGTCACTAGAATGACCAGGCCATGATTAGAAGCTTGGAACTTTCAGTCCTGCCCCCAGTCTCCAGAGAGGGGAGAGGACTAGAAAAGGGCTTAATGGTCCATCCTGTCTACATAGTGAACCCCCCATAAAAATGCCAAAGTATGGGATCCGGAGAGCTTCCTGGATGGCAAACACCTCTACATGCCGGTAGAATATACCCCAACTGCATGAGGACAGAAGCTTGTGTGCTTGGGACTCTTCCAGACCTCACCTTCTGTCTCTCTTCCTGTGGCTTTTCATTTGCGTCCTTTATCATACCTTATATGGTAGAATAAATGGTAAATGTGTTTCCCTGAGTTTTGTGAATTGTTCTTGCAAATAATCAAATCCAAGGGGAGGTTCATGAGAACCTCTGATTTGTAGCCAAGTTGAACAGAAGTTGTGGGTCACCTGAGAACCTACCACTTGGTGATTAGCGTCTGAAGGTGGGGGCAGTCTCACAGAATTGAGCCCTTCACCTGCACAGTCCCCCTTACCTCCAGTTAGTCTCAGAATTGGATTGACTTGTAGGACACCCAGCTGGTTTCATAGAGAATTACTTGGTATTTGGGGGGGGGGGTGGAATCCACACCTCTGGCGTCAGAAGTGGAAGTGTGGCAGTAGCACGAGAGTAAAGGAGAAATACGAGAAGTGAATCTTCCTATTCAGTGCTGGTTTTCATTTGTTGATTTTTGTTTTTGCTGTTATTTTTCTAGAAGTAGAGAAATATTTCTCTGGGCCTATGACTTTATTAAGAGGGAAGTACCAAAAAGACAGAATAATGATTCAAGGAAAAGGGGAGTGTACGAATTTCTTTTTGGACTTCTGGAACATTCCTGCATATTCCATATGGAGACTGTATGTGTGTGCTGAAAGACAACTTAGGACCTGGTGATGGCCTGGACCCCACGGTCAGGTGAATGAAAGGCTCCATCCTCTCCCAGATCTGGAAAGGAGGTCATAACTTGGCAGTGACAAAACTAAGTTTGCAAAACCCATGGCATAGTGCATGATACGTTCCCACAGGTGCGCACTTTGAGCTGGAGCAGCAGGAGCTGGTGCTGTTCAGTGGTGTGATATAGGAAGTGTCACAGTATTTTCATTTCTGCCTTTCTTGGGGGAAAACCTGTTCTCAGCTCAGACTTCAGTCAGGAAATAACTCATGTCAGAGGCAGCCAAATAAAGATCTCTGCCACCCTCCCTCAGACCTGTAACACAGCACATTAAATAAGATTACTGTCTGAATGAGGTTGCTCATAACAGAGGACCATAGCCTGAGTGGTCTACAACAACAGAAATCGATTTCTCACAGTTCTGGCACTGGCATTCGTTATCAGGGGGCTGGCATTGTCAAGCACTGGTCAGAGCGCTCTTCTGGGTTGTAGACTGCCTACTTCTCACTGTATCTTCACACCTCCGAGCTCTGAGCTCGGGACTCCAATAGGGATACTAATCTCATCATGAAGGCTTCACCCTGATGATTTCATCTAATCCTAATTACCTCCCAAAGGCCCCACCTCCTAATACCATCATCTGGGTGGGGGTGGGTGAGGGGTGGGATTTCAACATCGGAAGTTTGCAGGGGCACCACCAGCCTGTAGTCCACAACACGGACCCCCGCCCAGGTTAGAGAGCTGACCTGCAGCGTCTTGCAAACAGAAGACAAATCCACCTGGGATAATGAGTGGACTAGCAGCCCAAATTTCCAGAGCATATCGGCAGGTTCTCACCTTTGAAAAAAGCAAGACGAAGATAAGAAAAAAATTCAAACGTTAAGTAAATGCATAAGCAGACCTGAGTGTTGGGATATTGCCACGTGAACAGACAGAAGACAATTAGTAGAACCCTGAGGGAGAAGAATCCAGACCACAGCAGAAGGGAGTGATTCCCTCAGCTAAGACCCCTCAGCGACCTCCTAACACTCAACAGTAATTCTTTAGCAGAAAGAACCAGAAATTGCTACAGATTGCTCTTGATGGGGTGCCCAGTGGAGCAACTGTGCTCTTTTTTTTTTATTTTGTGAGGGAGTGGGGACAGGGCAGTGAAAACGGCCAGCTTTTTAATGTTCAGGGAAGTCTCTTCAGGAATCCTTAGGAGCAAAGGAACGTGGTGAGGCACTCACCGCTCTGGAGCCTCCCCCCCTTACTGAGCTGTCTGCCAAGGGGAGGCAGGAGAATTTTGTAGGGGACAAGATGCATTGAGAAGCTCCAGCTCTTCTTCTTTTGAGATTCAATATGTTGAGAATCTCTCTCCAGTTGAGGTAGGTCCACTGATAGCTGCCCTCAGGAGAAAGCCCCAGAAAGAACTCACGAGAGGGAGTAGGATGTCGGGGCGGGAGTTGGGGAGATAACTAACTGTCAGAGCAGAGAGAAGTGGGGGAGAGTGTGGAGGAGGGTTAGCAGGGCATGGTGTACAGCTGAAGGCAAATACACACCTCAGGAGTTATGTGAAGCCTATGAAGGTAAATTAACAGAGCTGTAATCTTGAATCAATCCGGAGTCGGGGCACTGTGGGCCCAGGCATCACTGGACCAGTAAGACTCCCACTGTCATGGGGGATAAAGTTCCCTCAGCCTGTGTAGCATCAGACTCAACAGCCATACCCCCAGCCAAGGCCCCAGTGGTTGGGACCCTGTGGTACCTTGCAGCTCTCTCCCCTACTTTGGGTTGTATAAGTCCCTGAGGTTCTTAGACAATTCAAGGAGTGGTGAGGTGGTCCTTGAGAGAGATGCTGTGTTTCTTGGTAATATCAGTAGGGTTGAATCCCCTTGAGCTGACCAACTGGGCCATAAGTTACCTGGTCTGGGTAAAACATAAAGGCCAGATGCCTGTGGTTTTCATCCTGTCGCATAGATTTAGTCTTTCTTGACCAAACCCCTGACTGTTTTCACGTGACTCTGAGTCAAAGGAAAACTCATACCTGGACAAGGAGGACCCTACTGAACCCTTGCACATGTGACTCAGTGGGTGAAGCAGGTGATCAGGCCCGCCTTGCTAATTTCTGCCTTAATCTGGAAATACAGTATGGTTCATGTGCTCAGGTATCTGAGGTGGGAGTGGAGTGGGCTGAAGATGAGTGTCAATGGGGAAGAAATGTTTGCCTTCCCTAAGACCACATGGCTGCCAGAGGGTGGTGACAATCACCTGTGGCAGGTACATTGCTTACACCTACTCAAGGCAAGACCCGAGCAAGGCTAATGGGGTGGGGGGAGTATGCCAGCGCCCCCCGGGAATGGGCTTTAAGCACAGAAGCCAACACAGGCGTGGGGACTGGCTCATCTCAAAACCCCACCCTAAACTATGGGAGCACCCGACTTGGGAAACACAGCCGCCGGTCAGATGTACCTGGGGACGTTTTGGCATGTTTCAAGGTATACGGATCAAGTTAGCACATACCAGCACAGCTCAAAATAGCAGATAATAAGCATTAATCTCCCTAATAAATTCATTAGTCAGCTATACGGTCTTGAAAGAGGTTTGTACACTCAGATCATAAATTAAGCCCTGGATAGACATTAACCTTCTCTGCTTTGCTCTGCAAATCTCTTAGTAGCTCTAATGGGATCAAAAGTTTCTTGAACCTTCCATAAGATCCAGCTTTCCTCTGCCTAATTACACTGATACAGAGCTTTGCAGAACGTTTTTATGGTATAGTTAAAAAAAAAAAAAAGTAATGCCTAATCTAATATCTAGGCATACTTACTAGAGAAAAAGAGTGACAATGTACATAGTGACTTGGGATCCTGGGATCCCTATTTCTGGGAACAGATATTCCCTAGGCCATCTTTGTAGGAGCTGGGAAAAGCTACCCATCACCCACGTGGCACTTCCTTTGGGCTGGGCTCCCTTCATACCTGGGGCAGCAGGCTCTTTGTCCATAAGGCCAGCCAACTGGCCAGTTGTCTTTCTCTGGCTGTTCCAACCCATATTTCCAGGGTGTAGTACAATATCTCTCTTACAGGGTATTTTTTTTTTTTTTTAAGAGGGTTTTTTTTTTTTAAGTAAACTCTACCCCAATATGGTATCAAGAGTTGTGTGCTCTACCAATTGAGCCAGCCAGGTACCCCATAGGGTGTGTGTGTGGTTTTTTGTTTGTTTGTTTGTTTGTTTTTTAGATTTTATTTATCTACTTAAGAATGAGGGGGGTGGTGGGAGGTTGGGGGAACCAGGTGGTGGGTATTAGAGAGGGCACGGATTGCATGGAGCACTGGGTGTGGTGCAAAAACAATGAATACTGTTACACTGAAAAGAAATAAAAAATTTTAAAAATAATAATAAAAAATTAAAAAAAAAAAGAATGAGAGAGAGAGACAGCATGCATGTGCAGATGTGCAAGGGGAAGGGCAGAGGGAGAAGGAAAGAGAAGGTCAAGCTGATTCTGTGCTGAGTGTAGGGCCTGACATGAGTCTTGATTCCACTACCCTGAGATCATAACCTGAGCCAAAACTGAGAGTCTGACATTTCACTGACTGAGCCACCAGGTGCCTCCCATAGGGTATTTTCAAGCTTAATTATACATCACCTAGTCAACACTTTGCATTCTGTGGACTAGCAAAGCTTAGGGAGATACTGGGAACTGCTGACAAAATGACTTTTCTGCCATTTATTATTCCTCTCCCTCAATCCCGGTTTCCTTTTTCCTTTCCCTCTGCCATGTACTGCCTGCTCAACTGAGAAAATCCCACTTTTGCTCCCCATTCTCTCACATCTTCACTCTGAATCGTGGCGCAGACATTCCGAATGCTCACCTTTCCTGATTCTCCCTCAACTCAACCCCTAAACCCTATCCTTGCAAACTCTGCCAGCAAACTCTGCTATTCACTGAAACCTTTCCAGATGGTCCCTTGTCCCTTTAAAAAAACATAGAAAGGTTTCCCCCCACCCACTGTATTTTGATATATCCCTGATGAAAACATAAGTACCAGTATTCTATTAAGAATGTCATTGTCAGGGGCACCTGGGTGGCTCAGTGGGTTATAGCCTCTGCCTTCCGCTCAGGTCACGGTCCCAGGGTCCTGGAATCAAGTGCCACATCGAGCTCTTTGCTCAGCAGGGAGCCTGCTTCCTCCTCTCTCTCTGCCTGCCTCTCTGCCTACTTGTGATCTCTGTCTGTCAAATAAATAAATAAAATCTTAAAAAAAAAAAAAAGGAATGTCATTGTCGGGGCACCTGGGTGGCTCAGTGGGTTAAGCTTCTGCCTTTGGCTCAGGTCATGATCTCAGGGTCCTGGGATTGAGCCGTGCATGGGCTCTCTGCTCAGCAGAAAGTGTGCTTCCCCCCTCTCTCTCTACCTGCCTCTCTGCCTACTCGTGATCTGTCAAATAAATAAAATCTTAAAAAAAAAAATGTCATTGTCAACAAAAGGAAGATCAACAAATGTTTAGATCATTTATGGTATCCTGCTGATGGATTTACCCTTATAAGGAATTTTTTTTCCTAAGTAATCTCTATGCCCAATGTGGGGCTTAAAAACCCTGAGATCATGTTCTACCACCTGAAGGTTCCCCTTCTAAAGAATTTATAATAGAATCTAAGATCACTTGCATCTGGAAAACTCTCTTATTTTACACAGATAAATACATTTATCTATGCACTCCTTATTAGTTTTTTTTTTTTTAGATTTTATTTATTTATTTATTTATTTGCCAGAGAGAGAGAGAGAGAGAGAGATCACAAGTAGGCAGAGAGGGGAGGGGAGCAGGCTCCCTGCTGAGCAGAGAGCCTGACGCGGAGCTGAATTCCAAGACCCTGGGATCATGACCTGAGCTGAAGGCAGAGGCTTTAACCCGCTGAGCCACCCAGGTGTCTCTCCTTATTGCTTTTTAAAATTTTTTCTATGTATTTGTTTTTCTATATTATAATGCAAAATGTAAGTTTTTAAGGGCAGACAACAGAAGAGAGTGTGGGTGTATTTTCAGTCCTTTGGTGTAATAGTTGCATGAACTTAGAGGTGACAGTCAAATATTTAAGAACACTTATAGTCAGGATCTGGTCATTCAGAACAAGTCTGGCCTTGTCGAAGTGTATCAGCTGAACATAAGTCCCCGAGTGAGTCCTCCAAACTGTCTCCTCTCAGCTAAAGGGGAACAAATGAAATTGAATACGCACATATTAGTAGTCTGTAATATGAGCGCCAACATGTTTTTTGATTGTTTGGTTTACTTTTGGCTAATCCAGCATTGCAGAAAATTAGAAAAAGTGTGCATTTTCCAGTTGTCAAGGCCTCCCCCTATATTGTGTTTTCATCATTTATATAACCAGCCATCATACTTGCCTGGCCCATGACAGTCTCTGAATTTGCAGGCCCTGAATTTGAAACTTTCCTAGGTGCCCATTCAGTGCTGACATTGCTGGTTCTGGATCATTCTCACTGCCTGCTTAGCATTGTGCTGTTTAAACAGGACAGAACAAGTGCCATGGGAGACAAGAGTTAAATATATTACTTCTGGATGCCTCTAAAACTCCATCCTCTGTCTTCCCAGTGATTTGGGTTCTGGGTGCAATTTTATTCCTGAGAGAGGCAGTGACCAATTTTTAAGCATACTTGAAATGTGAAACCCAGACATTAAGAGTAATATGGGCACAGAAACTTCTCTCCTTTCCTCATCCACCCAAAGAACTTTCACTTTCTTGGGATTGGTTAGATAGGGCTGTTTCTGGTTGGTTGCACATGTGTCAGTCTAGGACAGAAGGCAGGAGTCAGCTGCATGGAGGGATCTTAATGAATTTCTGATCCAGTGTGGCTCACTTTTTAGGGGACGGTTTTGGGGGCTGGCGATGAAAAGAGAAATTGGGAAGTTGTTCAGTTTCATATCATTTAGATCCCTGTTGTCATGGCCTGAGATACCATACTGAGGCAGCCCAAGGTCATCCTCAAATTTAAAAAACCTTTTTTGGGAGCACCTGGGTGGCTCAGTCATTAACTTTCTGCCTTAGGCTCAGGTCATGATCTCAGGGTCCTGGGATCGAGCCCCAAACTGGTCTCCCTGCTCAGCAGAAAGTCTACTTCTCCCTCTCCCACTTTGCAGCTTGTGTTCCTTCTCTTGCTGTGTCTCTCTCTGTCAAACAAATGATAAAATAAAATAAAATAAAATAAATCTTAAAAAAACCCCACAACTTTTTCAAAGTGTATTCCCAGAGCCACCTGAACAGTACATTAAAATGCAGATTCTGCTCAACATCACTGGGCATCAGGGAAATGCAAATCAAAACCACAATGAGATACCACCTCACACCTGTCAGAGTGGCTAAAATGAACAAGTCAGGAAATGACAGTTGTTGGTGAGGATGCGGAGGAAGAGGAGCCCTCCTACACTGTTGGTGGGATACAAGCTGGTGCAACTACTCTGGAAAACAGTATGGATGTTCCTTAAGAAGTTGAAGTTAAGAAGTTGAAAATAGAGCTACCCCACAACTTAGCAATTGTACTAATAAGAATTTATCAAAAGGATACAAACATGGTGATTTGAAGGGGCACATGCACCCCAATGTTTATAGCAGTGATGTCCACAGTAGCCAAACTATGGAAAGAGCCCAGCTGTTCATCGACAGATGAATGGATAAAGAAGATGTGATATATACTACATCTCTACGTATATCTCTATATAGATATAGAGATATATCTACGTAGATATATAGACATAGATATCTCAGCCATCAAAAAGAATGACATCTTGTCATTTACAACAATGTGGATGGAACTAGAGTTTAGTGAAATAAGTCAGTCAGAGAAAGACAAATACCACATGATTTCACTCATATGTGGAAATAAAGAAACAAAACACATGAACATAAAGAAAGGGAAGGAAAAATAAAATAAGATTAAAATTGAGAGGGAGACAAGCCGTAAGAGATGGTGAGCTCTAGGAAACAAACTGAGGGTGGATGGAGGGGGAAGGGTGAGGGGATGGGGTAACTGGGTGATGGGCATTCAGGAGGGCACTTGATGAAATGAGTTCTGGGTATTATATGCAACTGATCAATCACTAAAATCTACCTCTGAACTAATAAGACACTATATGTTACCTAAATGGAATTTAAGTAAAACATTTAAATATATATATGGCATATTCCTATCAAAGCTCTGCCCAAATCCCTATGACCCACCTCAGAGTTTGACTGCAGCTCTAATGGATGGTTCCCTGCACTGATCTTTCCACTATTCTGCCCGAGGGCTTTTTCTGGCTTCTGAGGAGTGTGTAAGTGACACGGAATTCAGGCTCAGCAAGACACCTTCAGCCAACAAAGGGAAGGAGTCGGAGTACCTCCCCCAGCTTCTCCAACTTCAGTAGGGCAATTCTAAGGCATGTTCCTCGTGGTCCTTTGGACAGTCCCCAGGGCTACTGAGCCCTGGTTACCATGCCAACAACCAGCGTGCTAATGCATAGTTTCCCTGCCTCGCTTTCCTGCTTGCTTGTTTGTGTCTCTGGAACCATCAGTCTAGTAAATTGCCTACATGCACATCTTTGTTTCAGGGGCTCCCTTAGGGGAACTCAGAGTGAAGAGCCTCAGTAGACAAGAGGTGGTGAATGATATTGGGTAACAGACTTTGGAGCCAACTGCCTGGGTGCACATCCAGGCTCCACCACCTACTAGTTCATAACTAGTTAACTAGATATCAGTCACTCCCAGTGTCAGGTTCTTTGTCTGTAGAATAGGAAGGACAATAGTGGGTGCCTCATATGGTTGTTGTGAGGATTAAAACAGTCATACAAGTGAAGTGCTTAGGATAGAGCCGGGCACAAGGTAAATCTGTAATAAATGCTTGCTATTCTTATTATCTAATAAATCGAAGTTTCTTGGGTGGTGCCCAGAAATACGCTTTTAAAGAAGCTCACCAAGTGATTCTCACGCACAGTAAAACTTGGGAACCGCTGAACTAGAGACACACCCCTCAGCACTCCTATTCACAAAGAGAACATTCTAGGAAGCCTACTCTAGTCCAACAGACAAGCCGCAGAACATCTTTTGCATGAGCAGCCTTGAGAAACAAAGAGTTTCTTTAGCAGTGAGGGAGAAAACAATGACAGGTGATTTCAGGCTTGTGGGCTCACACTCATCCTCCCTTCTTCAATCCATGGTTTTAGCCATGTCCTCATTGACCATTAGGTAAAATAAATCCTAAAATACACTAGTCCTTTCAAACAATGGGAAGTGGTTCCCAAAGGATGGCAGCACCAGATCATCCGGGAGCTTTATTAGAAATGCAATTATCTGAAAAACAATCTGAGGGGTGGGAGGTTGGGGTAACAGGTGGTGGGTATTATAGAGTGCACGGATTGCATAGAGCACTGGGTATGGTGAAAAAATAATGAATACTGTTATGCTGAAAATAAAAAATAAAAAAAATAAAGAAATGCAATTCTTAGGGCGCCTGGGTGGCTCAGTCGGTGAAGTGGCTGCCTTTGGCTCAGGTCATGATCCCAGGGTCCTGGGATGAGTCCTGCATCTGACTCCCTGCTCAATGGGGGAGCCTGCTTCTGCCTCTCCTCTTGCTCTGCCTACTTGTGCTCTCTGTGTCAAATAAATAAATAAACATTAAAAAAAAAAAAGGAAATGCAATTCTTGGGGCACCTGGGTGGCCCAGTCGATTAAGTGTCCAACTCCTGATTCCCGCTCAGGTGTTGATCTCAGGGTTGTGAATTCAATCCCCGTGGGGGTCGGGGGTTCGTGATCAGCAGGGAGTCTACTGGAGACTCTCTCCTCTCCCACGAGATTCTCTTGCAGGATAAGATTGGAGAATTATTGTCCTAAATTGAAGGAATTCTTGAAAACCTCTCTCCTTTTGTTGCCAGCGAGATACAAAAGATTTTTTTGGCAAGTGTTCCTTTCAATCATATACCAGAAATGCAGTTTTTTTTTTTTTTTTTTTAATGAAATCTCAACTCTGCTTAGTACTTTAATCCTGCTTGGTAATAATTGTGACTAAAGGGGCTCAAAGGTAAAGCGTCCAAGGGTTATGTGCTTGAAAGAATACTCCTGAATTTTGTAATACTAGGAATATTAGAAAAAATATGATTGTTTATTCATACTAAGTCATAAATATTTCTTGCATCTAGCTGGGCAAGGCATCTCACAGATGAGATTCTTCTGACTCAGAAAGAACACAGAATAACAACAAAGTGGAAGCAATGGAATAACTTAGGAACTTAGTCCCACTGGGACTTATGAACTGCAGGTTCATTTCACCTCTTTTTATCCATCTCTGACTTCTTGGCCTATTTTCAGAGTCATAACTAAAAGAATTTTGGTGGTGGTGGGAATTGATTTTTTCCAGATTATTTCTGGAACATTTGAGAAGATCTCTACTGTTTGAGTATAATCTTGTTTAATCCTCACATTGTCCCTGTGATACATCATGACTCTCGTTTTACAGAGGAAGAAACTGAGGCACAAAAGTTAAATGACTTGTCTGAGGTCACATATAATAAGGAGGATTAAATCCAAGCAGCCCGAGTCCCCACCTGCTGCTGCTAACTAGTAAAACATAAGCTAGCAGGGATGCCTGGGTGACTCCATTGGTTAAGAGTCTGCCTTTGGCTCATGTCAGATCCCAGGGTCCTGGCATCAAGTCCCACATCGGGCTTCTTGCTCAGCAGGCAGCCCGTTTCTGCCTCTGCCTACTGTTCTCCCTGCTTGTGCTTGCTCTCTCTCTCTCTCTCACACACATACACACACAAATAAAGAAAGAAAGAAAATCTTAAAAAAAAAAAAAAAAGGATGGATTTACTTAAAAGAGAACAAGCTGGCAACTATTAACAATTTCTTTCAATACCAGAAATAATTTGAACACTTGTAAAATACTAGGATAGAGGATCTGAAATTACAAAATACTGAATTATAAAATACTTAGGATAGACAGATCTGAAATTTTAGAGCCACTGTAGATTTATAGAAAATTTGCAAAAATACAGGAAGTCCCAGATATCCTTCACCCATATTCTTCCAATGTTAACATCTAACCGCGACACATTTAACAAAAATAAGAGATTGACACTGTTAACTTGGCTACAGCCTTTACTCCAGTTGTAACAGTTTTACATCGAATGTCTTTTTGTGTTGCAAGATCTAATCCAGAACACCGTGTTGCATTTAGCTGTCCTGCTTCCCCAAACCCCTCCAGTTCATGAGAGTTTCTCAGTATTTCCTTGATATCTATAATCTTAAGTTTTGCAGAGAACTGGGGCAAGCATTTTGTAGATGCCCCTCAGTTTGGGTTTGTCTGACAAGTTTTCTCATGACGAGACTGGGGAACTGGTTTGGGGGGAAGAAAACCAGTGAGATGAAGAGCCCTCCTCATCTCATTACATTAGGGAGGGTATGATACCAACATGACTTGTCACTGGTGATCTTAACCTTGACCATCTGGTTATGGGTATGTGCAATATCTTCTGTTTTCCATTTTCTATTCATTGGAAGTGAATCACAGTTAAGTACAGCCCATACTCAAGGAAAGAGGAATTAAGTTTCTGGAATGGGGCATCTTTACATTTACTAACTGGAATTCTTCTGTGTAGAAGATCTGTGCCTTCTCCCTCATTCATTTTTCATTCATTTTTTACATCAATATGTACTCAAGGATATTAAGTTTATTCCTCATGTTATAACCCAATATTATCATTATTTATTTTGTTGCTCATATTATCCCAGTTTTGGCCATTGGGAGCAATTGCAGCTTGGTTCCTATATCCCGGTGACATGCTCAATTCCTTTTGTGTGTGTGGTGGGAGGCGGGGTGTGAGAATTTGTTCATTTCTGAAACTATAAGATGATCCAAGCTCATTTTCCCTGTGCCAGCCATTTCTCTAAGCAGCCCTGGTTTTTTTTTTTTCTCTAAGCAGCCCTTTTTTTTTTCTTTTTTGGTGATAACCTTTAGAAAGATCTTTTCTTTTTTCTTTTTTTAAATTTTCATTTATTTGGCAGACAGAGATCACAAGTAGGCAGAGAGGCAGGCAGAGAGAGAGAAAGGGAAGTAAGCTTCCTGCTAAGCAGAGAGTGCGTAATGCAGGGCTTGATCCCAGGACCCTGGGATCATGACGCAAGCCAAAGGCAGAGGCTTTAACCCACTGAGCCACCCAGGCGCCTCTAGAAACCAAGATCTTGACGCTGGTTTTGTTCATGGCTGCTGAGTGTCTTACGTCTAGGCCCTGTGAGCTGACAGAGCAAGGAAACATATGTGTGCATATTATCCCATGTATGTATACATATCTATATTTTTGTATCTAGCCACCTGCAAGTATGTATATTAAAATAAATTACATATGTATATATTAAATATATATTAATGTGCCTAACTTAAAGATATATTTATATGTCCTACTCTAATCTAACACCATAAAGCACATTCTAGCCCTTCCCTACTGGGTGTTTACAACTTCTTTCTCTGACAGTAGTACTTCTTCATTCAGTCCAGTATGTACTATTAACCCACAGTCCTGGAAGAAACATATTTGCTAACTGGAGTAAGGTGCTTATGCAGAATTCTTTTTGTCTGTGGGCTTACAGTACCCAACGTACCATTTTCAGAAGCTACTGTGGCTCAGCTCCTTTCCCACCCTCTTTGGAGGATATAGCTTAGATTTGTGAAACAATTAAATTCATTTATCACAGTTAGTGTGCCATTCTGGGATGTGAGAGATTTTTATGATGTGAGAGATTTTTATAGTCCATTTGAACAAGGATTTATCGACTATTAAGATTCCTAGAAGTTTGGGAGAAGGGGGTGGGGTTATGGACATCGGGGAGGGTATGTGATTTGGTGAGTGCTGTGAAGTCTGTAAACCTGGTGATTCACAGACCTGTACCCCTGGGGATAAAAATATATGTTTATAAAAAATAAAAAATAAAAAATTTAAAATACAAAAAAAAAAAAAAAGATTCCTAGACGCCATATAATGCTTTGTATGTTTTCAGTGCATTTTAGCGTATGTATATACGTAAAGCTACATATATCATTGTTCCAGTGGAGAAAAGTATCCATAAATACAGGAAAACAAAGACCAATAATAATAATAATAAGGCACCAGGAGGTCTATTGCGTGGAAATAACCACTGTCAAAATTTTAGGATACTTTTGGGGTGCTTGGGTGGCTCAGTGGGTTAAGCCTCTGCCTTGGGCTCAGGGCATGATCTCAGGGTCCTGGAATTGAGCCCCGCATCAGGCTCTCTGCTCAGCAGGAAGCCTGCTTCCCCCTCTCTCTCTGCCTACTTGTGATCTCTCTCTTTGCCAAATAAATAAATAAAATCTTAAAAAAAAAATTTTTAGGATACTTTCTTCTAGAATCATTTAGTTAATAAATAAAAAATACCATTACACAATTCATATTGTTTTGAATCTGCTTTTTTTCCTCGGTATATCATGAACATAAGAGAGTATTTTGATATATAAAAACATAAATTAAAAAAAAAAAACTTTTGTCCCCCGTTCTCCAGGAATTTCAGATTTATAATTAGAGATGCCAGCAAATGCTAATATATCCCTACCAATAAGCAACTAAGACTTCTCCTGACAACAGGAACTGATTAATACAATGTGTGCAAACATTAATTGATGGTGTGAATTAAGAATCGAATCCCTGCTTTAAAGATGTTATACACGCAGTGCAATCAAGAAAAGCATTTAACCAGATTTGTTCGTGAATTTCATTGTGTGCTGCTGAATAGCTAATTTATCATTGCATCAGTCTGTAAAATAATCTATTAATAAAATTGGAAGTAAAATTGGGCATAGATTCATTATCTCAGTCAGTTGTGGATGCTCACTAAAGAACAATTTCCCTGCAGATGAGGTGCAGACCTCATTCTCATTCTCAGCAGTATGGAGAGCGCATTTCTGTCCTTTATTCTTCCTGTGCTGAGTAACATTCCAGCAACTCAACTAATTCATTAAAGTTAGTGGAAAACTTGAGTGCATGCTTAATCTTCTTTGGTGTTAATTAGTGTTGTCGATGGCTTAAGAAATGTTTCATAAGTTACTGAATTAAAAAATCAATTGCTTATCAGCTTTGTAAAGGTAACTGCATTTGCAGCTAGTGGCTCTTAGCTTTTGTGTAGAAAAAACTGGGCCCTTGGGTCATCATTGCTTTTCAGAACCTTTGCTTTCCCATCGCTGTATGGACTCATTAAAAATCAGAATAAAAAAACCTAGAGAATCTATCTAGGGACTATTATTAAGATTAGATTCAGAGAAATCTAAAAAATCCACAACTAAATAAGAGAGGAGTGAAGAGCCTGAAGTGAAGTATTTATTCAACCAACCAACCAACCAACCAACCATCACTGATTCAGGACTGACAGCATGGGGCATCATGGCTGCACCACCCCCCTTCCAGCTGTGAGGGGGAGGGGGAAGAAGGGGAGAAGGAGAGGATTGGAGGAGCTGGCCCTGCATGCACTCCAAACCTGGGAGGCTGAGGACCCAATGCTAGGGGCCCAGGCCAACATGGGCAGCCACAGCGAGGCCAAGAGTGAGACAGGCAGTGCTGACACTGTGACCTCCACCCCTCCCAGAATCAGCCCCAAACCCTGGCAGGGGCCCATGCCTGCCCCTAGGGTCTGCTGGAGAGGCCAAGTGTCAACTGCCCAGGAGTGATTATCTGTCCTCCTCGTCTCCCAGAAGATGATCAAATATTTCTTCAGACAAAACACAAGATAGACAAGAGCCACAGAGTCTCACTAGTGATGGTGAGGGAGAACGGAGGCTCATTGTCTAGGCTGGCTGCCAACACCCAAGGGCTTGGCAACTGCCTCTAAACCTAGAGACAGCCTTCTGCTCCATGTCTAAACTAGAAGTTCTCTTCAGCCTTGTCCAGAAGAAAATTAAGCTGCTGGTCACTGACCACTTGCTGTCTCCAGTCATCTGTCCTGCCAGCCACTCGCCTCCCTGTAGGAACATGAAGAAAGTGTTCCACTGCCCATTTCTTCTCCAAGATTCTTCAACATGGCTCTTATGTGGAGGAGAAGACAAGCTGGAAGGACCCGTTCGCCTTCACGCTCAGTCTGGATACTGGATACCAAGGTACCAGTTACACGGAGGCAGCAGTGCTAACTGGGCCAGATTTTGAGCTGTGCAACTGCATGGTCAAGTTATCAGCTCATACACTGCAGTGCCCCTGCCAGACCTTCCTACAGCCTGCTGGAGGAGGAGGACTGACCCTCTGAACATCCCTGTACATTTTCACCTTCTTGTACAATAAAACCCTTGGCCGAGAGTGCTGGTTCTCAAAGAGGCTCCATGGGACCGTTGGGAGCATTGTTCCAGGGGACATCTAGGACACCTGAAGAACTCCAGAAGGATATCCAAGACTCCAGGCAGCGTTTCAAGGACTCTAGGCACCCATTACCCACGTTGCCTGGCCCACACTTCATTCCCACTCTGTCAGTTATAATTTTCATTCTTCCCTGTGAGATTTTGTCATCACAAGAAAAATCGAAGTTTCCCCAATCCAGGTCCACAAACAACAAGAACAGCAGCAACAACAACAAAAGATATGGTTGATAAGAGCATGGGAAAGCGAGCACTCTCACAGAACACTGATGGAAAAGTCAATCAATATATTTTTTCATGAAGGGTGGCAGAAATTTGACCGTATCTGTTAGTCCTTGAAGTATATATATAATCCGTTATCCAACAAGTCCTAATCTAAGATATATCCTATGAAATATAGTTGATCCTTCTTTTTCATGAATTCTGCATTTGCGGATTTGTCTACTCACTGTCATGAATTTGTAAACCCCAAATCGTTACTCTGGACACTATCACGGTCCTCCACGGGCGTAGAGCAACAAAAACTTTAAGTTCAGAATTGATTGCCTGTATACCTACAGATGTGAAGACGACCCATGTTCATTGAGGTCTTTCATTAAACGTGTTGAAAATAGCAGCATAGGCATTTGGAATTCATGAAGCAAACAGAAAGAGAACTGCCCTTGCAGAGTTTACATTCTGGCAGAAGAAAGGTCACTGCAGAAGAGTTTGAGAAAACAGAAAATTTAGGAAAAAAACCTCAATGTCCCATAAGAGGTGACTGACAGCTGATAGCCCCGGTGATCCCCATCGTAGGTACATCTCAAGAAAAATGAGGCGTATGTTCAAAAAACACATGTGCAAGAGAGTACTTAGCAGCTTTATTTGTAGTACAAGTCTGGTCAAATTATGATACATACATATAAGGGAACATACCGCAGACCCTGAAAATGACATACATTCATGGACATAGAACAAGTCCAGGAGTCACTGCTGACAGAAAAAGTCTGTTTCAAAATAACATGATACCTTACGCCCAAGTTTGTGAAAATATATATTTATATTAACAGACACACACACACACACACACATACACACACACATTTGTAGAGGTCTATTTGGAAGATTTTTGCAAGGGCTTTCTCTTGGTAGTGGGATTTCAGAAAACGTGTACTTTGTTATTTTATCTTCCTGCACTGTTTCAATTTTTTAAAAAGATTTTATTTATTTATTTGAGAGAGACAGAGAGAGCATGGGGGTGGGGTGCAGAGGGAGAGGGAGAAGCAGACTCCTTCAGGTCTCGATTCCAGGACCCTGAGATCATGACCTGAGCCGAAGACAGATGCTTAGCCACCTGAGCCACCCAGGTGTCCCTCAGTTTTGCGTTTTTTTTTTTTTTTTTTTTTTTTGTAATGTTGTATATGAGAGTACAAGTAGTGCCATTTCCTAGTGCAAATCTGCAGTGGGCACGCTTTTAAGGATTTATACGCTTTACCAGTGCATCTTTTCTATGAGTTTCTCAGAGGACAATACATTTGTTCTTCAAGGAGTTCTGACTTTCCTGGTCTTTTGTCTGATGGTAGAGAACAGAAACCCCCCACATGTCCAGAAACCTTCGACAAATGTCACTTTTCACCCCTTCCACTGAAACCCTCGGTGAAGCTCCCTTCAAGGCCTGGTCTCTTTCAGGAGCCACCACTCTATGTAGCAAAATTAGGCATCTGTCACAGCCACTTCCCCGTGCTCCCCACTCTTCTACCAAATGAGCAACTCACCTTTTTTTTTTTTTTAATTGGAAAATACATATGAGAGAGATTGTGTTCTCCAGCTCCCTAGCCAGCAAACCCAAGCCCCAGATGTGAAGAGCTGTGTTGGGGGAGGTGCAACGCTTCATTCGGCATTCCAGGCCCAGATAAGAGAGAATGGCTTCTGAAACACCTGTGAAAATCCAGGGTGCGGGGGAGGGAGATGGAATTGGTCCCAGAGCTGTTTGTGATCTTCTTGTTAGCTGTCTTGTTAAAGAACCTTTGTTTGGCGACTGTGGCCATTGCTATTTATATTGGGGTAAAGATGGCCCTTCTTTTCACTACATCTGTATCTTTGGGGTAAGAACCAAGACGCCCCTCAACGGACTAATGGATAAGGAAGATGTGGTCCATATACACTATGGAGTATTATGCCTCCATCCGAAAGGATGAATACCCAACTTTTGTAGCAACATGGGTGGGACTGGAAGAGATTATGCTGAGTGAAATAAGTCAAGCAGAGAGAGTCAATTATCATATGGTTTCACTTATTTGTGGAGTACAACAAGTAACACGGAGGACATGGGGAGATGGAGAGGGGAAGGGAGTTGGGGGAAATTGGAAGGGGAGATAAACCATGAGAGACTATGGACTCTGAAAAACAACCTGAGGGTTTTGAAGGGGCGGGGGGTGGGGGTGGGAGGTTGGGGAGCCAGGTGGTGGGTATGAAGGAGGGCACGTATTGCATGGAGCACTGGGTGTGGTGCAAAAACAATGAATACTGTTGTGCTGAAAAGAAATTAAAAAAAAAATCATATTAGAAAAAAATAAAAAATAAAGAACCTTTGTTCCTGTGTATGTGTATGCACACGTGTGTGTTTAGTGCTACTCAACTCAAACACGTTCCCAATCATAAAAGGGGGGTTTTGTTGGAAAAAATGGGTCATGGCTCATAGCATAAATTCATGCTCAGAAACAGCTGGTAAGCAAATGGACAGACTACTCATATCCGTTTCGGCTGACTGTATGCTTAAAATGTCTGCTTAGTTGTTTAGTTAAGACGGTTCAGTCATTTGACGGTTTGACTCTTGATTTCAGTTCAGGTCTTGATTTCAGAGTCCTGGGTTCAAGCCCCGTGTTGGGCTCCACCCTAGGCGTGGAGCCAACTTAAAAAAAAATTAATAAAAATTGACATGTCACATGTCAGCCTGTTACCAAGGTCCACATTCTGAGACATGTCTGTGCTATTTTTGAAGCAGAGTTAGAGGTCCTGAGAGGGCACACTGCACCTCACATGGTCTGAGGGGCATCGACATTGACAACTGCAAGGTCTCCACAGCCCACTTGCTTGGTCTCAGGCAAATGCCCTCTCTAGCCCCGTAAGTGGGGTGCAGAGCTTGTTGTCAGTCTCTACACTGCATTTCAGGGGGATTCTTGAGAGCTGGTTCTCAGACTTCACTGAGTGCTGTAATCTCCTGGGACATTTTAAGAAACAATGGAGCCTGCCTCCGTCCTCCAAATAATCTGATTAAACTGGTCTGGGTACAGTCTGAGCACCTGGATTTTTTAAAACTTCCCAGGTGACTATGATGGGCAGCCATATCTGAGAGCCACTGTCTCAGTGGCCCCTTGTGGGGCCAGACTGTATGGGGGGGTCACACTGGCTTCTCAGAGGTACTTCTCATCCAGTCTAATGATGATCTCTTATTCAGAGAGGCTACAGAAATCATGAAAGCAGCAGCTTCTCATAACCATGCTGTTTACACACAGAGGCAGAGACAGCACAGTGCAAGTCACGCACGGAGCTGAATGGCAGCAGCTAAACCTCTCTTCACCTTCTCATCAGGTAACCCAAGGATGCACCTGACAGGGAATAATACGATGTTATGCCATATTCTAAACAACTGAAGCAAAAATGCTTTAGGGTGCCATCAAGCTCATCCCATGACTTGTCAAAAATAGCAGTTGGCTCCAATTGTGGCGCAAAATAATCAGAAGGAATGCCTTCCAAGATATGTTCTCTATGCTTCATGCATTGTTACAAATGCAATCTTTTATTCTCAAAAATGACGCCTCTTAATATAGAGGAGATGCATTGAGCACCGAGACGTAGGGCAGAATGCAAGACGAGAGGCATTCCCAATATGGAAAACACCTTGCTTTCATCACATCATCTCCCATTACCTCTTTAATTTGGCCTTCCAAGCAACTAAAGGATCCTCCAGACAGAAGCTATATGCTTAATTAAGAGATACCACCTTGTATCTGAAGTTGTGCCTGCCACAATGCCAAAGACTCATCTACAGATTTCCAAGTGTAGTCACCAGTCTAAGGCAGGGAGCCATTGTGTTTATTGTTCAAAAGCAGTACCCCAAGGGTGTGGAAAGCAGGACTTTTACTCTCTTCCCCCACCCCAGGTTGGCCCATCTCTCACGGATTGAAGCTGAAGGAACAATTGGCTTAGCTACAGTTTAATCTCATTTCAAACACTCCACCCAATATGTCATTAATCCTCAGTGTTGCCTAAATCAGCAATAAGGTACAAAGGTTTCCTCAAACTGGCAGTTTTAGACCGGATACCATCATAAACCCAGAGGCTTAAATATAGTTCAAGGGTTATGAAGGAGAGAAAAACAAATCTCAAATGGACCCCCTTCAAACTCAAGGGTTACAGTGAAACAAAAGGTGATTTTAATGGCGTTTTGGCTCCAGGAAGAAATCCTTGAACATAACCCGCTTGTTCTGGTTCCTGATCCTTTGTCTCCTTTACCTTTTCCTCCCACGTTGTCCTTGACAAGGGAACAGTACTTGAAGTTCTTGAACTGGACTCCTAGAATATCCTCTTAGGTGTGGTTCATTTTGTCTGGCTCTTTGGAGATCACTGATTGTCATTAGAACTTTTCCTCAGAATTGACGGTGGGGCTCCATTTGATCCTGCAAAGTCATGAAGGACTCAGTTTAGAAGAACAATAGTGTTCACCGTTCAAGCAAAAGGTCCTCGAGCCTCATACCCCCCTTACATGTTTAAAACTGTTCTTGCTGCTTCCTGTAGAGCAGCTTCAGAGCTTGAGGCCGTTGGCCTTACAGCTGTCATCATTTGGTCAAGCAATGAGAAGGTATGTTTCCGGCCCACTTCCCCATTCCCTTGCCTTCTCCGCTGACTTCCAGCAGGAATGGGGAAGGGGCTCCTATTAGGGGAAAGGACACCAAAGTTGTTCACAACCAGCTCTAAAGAATTAAAAAATCTGACCCACAAAGTTCAGGAGCTATTTCAAGAATATGAGGCAAGAGGCAGAGTAGGGAGTGAGGGATACACGATGTTTCAGGCCCCTTGTGGTGCTCAGTTAAGGAAACACTGGCTGCTGGCACTAGGAGCAGATGAGAACCAATCCGGCCTGACCACCCTTGCTATCCGGCTCCCTCCTCCAGCCCCAGAATTTATTTTTCCCTCACAGCAGCCAGATAAATGCCGTATCATATCTAAATGAGTCGGAAGAAACCAGATTCTGAGCTTTTCAAAAGCCACATTCAAGGTTAACATCTTAATCCTCCAAAAGCTGAATGTGTGTTGGAGATTTCCCAAACATCATAATATTGAGGGCTTGGGGAGCCTGGGTGGCTCAGTTGGTTAAGCATCCAACTCTTGATTTTAGATGAGGTCTTGATCTCAGGGTCATGAGTTCAAGTCCCAGGATGGGTTCCATGTTGGGCATGGAGCCTACAAGGAAAAGAAGGAAGGAAGGAAGGAAGGAAGGAAGAAAGGAAGGAAGGAAGGAATACTAGGAGCCTGACAGGGGTGGGGCTAGCTTTCCCACTTTTTCTGTAAAATGACTCCAAGGCACAAGTCCAAAATTCTCTGCCCCATCACTCAGCACCTTGCTGCCTGGCCAACGAGTCACATATCAGGCTTCCCTGGTTTTAAATGATTATCACTATTTCCAACCCCGCAAAGGAGGTGAAATGCCAAGGACCGGTGTTTCTCAGAACATTGTTTGGGCAGCTGCTGTGTGTGGACCTGAGCTAGATAGAGTCAGTGCATCTCCCCTATGTTCAAGAGGCTTGGCTGATGACCTTTGGGTTGCCAGCCAAGGTACAACACATCACTGGATTCCTTAAGTCCTCACTTGGCTTCTTAGGGTTAACCCCAAGTGCAGAATTGCACAGGATGTTAGGCCTGGGGCCATCTTTGAGCATAACCAGCCTGCCTTCACGTGGATCGTTGAGTAAACAAGCCCAGAGTGATCAAGTGACTGGGTGGACCAGTTAGTTTCACAAAGCTGTTCACAGTGTCTGGCCACAACTCCAGATTTTCTGACCTGTGGACCAGACAGATGTATTACCCTTGGCTTTCTTCACGAGACACTCAGGTTGGCACTAATGAACCGTATGCCTCTGGGTGACGACACTCTCCTTGCTCCCCGGATGCCCCCTTCCTCTTTTTCATCTTACTATTTCCTACTCTTCTTTCAGAATTCAGCTCCTCAAGGCTTCTCTGGCCCCAGGTATGAGACTGGGGATCCTCTATGTGGCCCGCTGTGTTCCCTGCCCACACAACACCCACAACATGGCACTGGAACCCTCCACTAGCCTGTAAATTCCTTGAGGGTGAAGATTATGACTGCTTTGATTTATGCAAAAACAATGCCCAACACAATATCTGACGCAGGTCGGTGGCTCATTCATGTCTGGTGAGGGACAATATGAGCTACATTATCATCAGTGCATGACACAGCCCCAGGTATGTGGTGATAAGCTTTACTTTATGGGCTCTCTAGAATTCAATAGTCCACACTGATGGCAATGACAATTGGTTATTTAAAACATAAATAAAAACTCACAAGGTCCTGGAGTGGTAAAAGCCCCTTTTCCAGATGAGGACTAGGAAGGGGAAGTCCACAGAGGAGCTGAGGTCGTTTAACACCTTAGTAGCCAGACTTGAACTTCAAGCGCCCGTTAGGGAACCCATGCTCTTGTCACTAAATTTGCTGCTTTCAGTATCACTTAGACAAGAAGCTTTTCTCTGTAGGGTCTTCCATCCTCTGCCCTGTAGGAAGAGAGAAGAGTGTGCTTTTCCCCAGTCCTGTACCCACTGTCTTCTATTATCTTGTCTGACCAAGGTTAAAGTGTAACCAAACCGCTAAGACTTCTTAGGTTCTTATCACTAGAAACATCAGCTTTGGAGGCCGAAATGGGCCCAAAGACTTCTTAGATGTGAGATCTATGAGTCAGGGTGTACCTATTATAACTATGTCAGGGGCCGGATGGAAATAAGAGTGGCTTCCCTTCCTGGTTTGGATCAGAGGAAACTGTTGGCTTCTTGCAGCCCTTCCCCACTTCCCCCAATGAGGTTAACTCCATCAGCCACCTGGAAAAGAAATGTTGTCTAGATTAGGACGGAAGTGTCATAAGGTAATTATTGTGAATAATAAGCATTCTTCACAATCTGTCAATTATATAGCAGTTAACACTAATAGTAGCCATTACTATTTATTACTAGTATTTATTTCTACATCAGACTTAAGGTGGAGATGGAGAATGAGGCTTGGAAAGAATAGCTAGTGAGAGGCTCTGAGGTTGGACGGAAAACCTCAGCTGCTTCTCTTCAATTCTGCAGCCTGGAGGCCTAAGGCCTGGGAAGCCACTAAGTGCCACAGCCCCCTGCTGGCCACAAGCTAAAGTGACTTTGCTGAACTTCCCTTGAAGACCCACTCCAGAGGAGCACTAGCGGTGGTGGAATGGAGAAGAGACATCACTTACAAAGCTCACCCCACTTATTACAGCCAGAGACAGCCAGAGACTGAAATGGACACAGCCAGGTGCTCCTAGAGCCCCCCAAATTGCAAATGTTGATGGAAAGTATATCCCTTCCTGTACACTGTTGAGTGCTTCCTTGGAGAATCAGGATGGCTGTAAGTAGCAGCTTAAAGGTTTAGAATTTGTCCTCAACATTTATGAAGTCCTAACACACTACTTCCTCTTTATTTCACTTTTTTAAAAAAATAAAATGTCTTGTTTTATTAACAAGCAAAATATAAAAATCTAACTCCTGTGGTAATAACTTGTATAGGAACATCAGCCATCTGAAGGATAAGTGGGTGCTGGGGAGTGAGTAGAAAAAATTCTAGGCATTGTGGTCAAACACAAGAAACTTCGTGAATCCCTTCCCTAGAGTTAAGTCATTCCTTAACAAAGGAAATGTGAGCACTATTGGAGGTAAGTAAACTGCCACAGGAAAAAAATGGAGCAATGACAAAACCTCTAGGAACCCAGCCCCACAATGAGGCGAGCGCTGCGTTGGGTTATCAAATGCCCAATATACCTCCATAACTCTTGAGTGGGAATGGACCCAGATTTTGTAGGATCTGAAGCTTACACAATTTAAAGGACTTTTTTTTTTTTTTTAAGATTTATTTATTTATTTCAGGGGGTGGGGAAGAGAGAGAGAGCAAGGAGGAGGGGCAAAAGGAGAGGGAGAGAGAGTTCCAAGCAGACTCTGAGCTAAGCACAGAGCCAGACATGGGGCTCGATCTCATGACCCCAAGATCATGACCGAGCTGAAACCATTAGGCTATGACTTAACCGACTGAGCCACCCAGGCACCCCCAAGGGACTTTCCTTAGGAAAAAGAACAGAAGGGGCACCTGAGTGGCTCAGGGGGTGAAGCATCTACCTTTGGCTCAGGTCATGATCTCAGGGTTCTGGGATAGAGCCCCACGTTGCGCTCCTTGCTTAGCAGGGAGCCAGCTTCTCCCTCTGCCTGCCACTCCCCCGTTCTCTCAAATAAATAAATAAGATCTTTAAAAAAAGAATAGAAATATGAAATGCACAATTAAATATAAAAGTGAATATTTACTTCCAATGGCAAAAACACACACATACCAAATTACTAGAGTTCTGAAGAGTTACATCTCCTTTTACTGAGATTTCTCAGCAACTTACTGGAAATGTTTACATGCAAATAATTCCTTTGCAACCTTGTTTTTTAAGGGCATCCCCCCACCATGCCATCCTATTCCATCTATCTGCAGGAGGTAGGTTTCTCTCTGTTTTAATAATAATGTAATAATAAAACAAATGTACCATCCAAACTAGGTTTATAGAGCTATACAAAGAGGATTTTTCTCCCATAGATTTCTATGTCTTTTGTCCTTTTTTTAATGATTTTATTTATTTACTTGACAGAGAGAGTGCACAAGCAGGGGGAGTGGCAGGCAGAGCAGGCAGACGGAGAAGCAGGATCCCTCTGGGCAAGGAGCTGGATGTGGTGTACATCCCAGGACCCTGGGATGATGACTTGAGCTGAAGGCAGAACTTAACCAACTAAGCCACCTAGGTGTTCGCCTTTTGTCCTTTTTTGGTAGGGATTTACCCAACTGATAGGGATTTAATCCCCTACATGAAAACAGGTTCCCCGTGAGCTTCCCCATATAGCATGTTTCCTAACTCAGGGACTGAAAAGAACATGGAAATTTTCTCTGGTCAGTGGTGGATAGCCAGAGATATCTAGCAACCATATAGCTGAGAACTGAGAATTAGGAAGTGAGTCCCCAAATATCTCTGGAGCTCACAAAATTCTGTGCTCTAGAAGAGTCCAAGATTGTGGAGAGGTAGGAGACTGAGATTTGTCTGGTCCCAGGTATTCAGCAAAAGAGCTATCAGATCATTCTGAACGCCTGTGAACTCTACTGGAGATCAAAGAAAAGAACAGCTGCAACTCTACAAATAGAAAAACAACTACTTTCTGCAAGGTAGGCAGTGCAGAGAAGTGAATCCGAGGCAATACATGGGAAGAGAAACCGCGGAGGGGGAGGAAGCCTCTGTTAGCCGGCTCACGGCAAGTGGCAGAGCAGCGGAGCACAAAATTGGAACTTTTAGAAGTCTGCTCCACTGAGGGAGGGTGCTCCAGAAGCTAATCAGGGAGTGGAGCCCTTGCGAGAACAGTGTGATCTCAGGGCCCTCAGGGTCATAGAAAGAGGGGTGGGGGGGTGGGGGGTGGTGTCTGAGTGTGGCAGAGCTCCCAGGTATCAGAGCGGGGAAGCTGGCTACAGAGACGGCGCCGAGGAGTTGGTTCTCAGCTCGGGGTTACCTCAAACCGTGATCTAAGGCAGAGTCGGGCTAAGGGTCTTCAAGAAGCGACCCCACAAGTGGCAGATCTGGGGAGACTCCCCTTCCTCCTCTGGGAGGAGCTGCCTGGGAACACACTGCAGGAATTGGCTGGGTTTGGTGACTCCAAATGGGGCCATTCACCAGAGATAGAAATGCTCTGTCACAGGCTGGTGAGCTTGGAGTGCGGCTGGAGGCGAGGAAGACAGGAGGAATTAACTGCTTTTCTCTGAGGACTCACTGAGGAGTGGGGTCCCAAGCTCTTGCGTCCTCCCGGCTGGAGACTGGAAGGCCACAATTTTTTCATTCCCATCCTCCAGAGCTCTACGGAAAGCGTTCAGGGAACAAAAGCTCCCAAGAGCAAACCAGCACAGATTGCTTAGCCCGGCCCCTGGCAAGGGCAGTGCAATTCTGCAAGGGGCAGAGACACTTGAGAATCACTACAACAGGCCCCTCCCCCAGAAGGTCAGCAAGAACATCCAGCCAAGACCAAGCTCACCGATGATTTCTTAAGAAATTAAAAATAGAGCTGCCCTATGACCCTGCAATTACACTACTGGGTATTTTCCCCAAAGATACAGATGTAGTGAAAAGAAGGGCCATCTGTTCCCTGATGTTCATAGCAGGAATGTCTATAGTCACCAAACTGTGGAAAGAACCAAGATGCCCTTCAACAGACAAATGGATAAAGAAGATATGGTCCATATAGACCATGGAGTATTATGCCTTCATCAGAAAGGATGAATACCCAACTTTTGTGTCAACATTGACGGGACTGGAGGGATTATGCTGACTGAAATAAGTCAAGCAGAGGAAGTCAATTATCATATGGTTTCACTTACTTGTGGAGCATAAGGAATAACACGAAGGACAATGGGAGATGGAGAGGAGAAGGGAGTTGGGGAAATTGGAGGGGGAGACAAACCACGAGAGACTGTGGACTCTGAGAAACAACCTGAGGGTTTTGGACGGGAGAGGGGTGGGGGGTTGGGTGAGCCTGCCGGTGGGTATTAAGGAGGACACGTATTGCATGGAGCATTGGGTGTGGTGCATAAACAATGAATTTTAAAACACACATATACAAATATTAAATTAAAAAAAAAAAGAACTGCAGAACTCCAGCACTAAGGGAATACAGAATATTGAATTCATGGCTTTCCCCCCATGATTCTTTAGTTCTTCAATTTTAATTCTTTAAAAAATTTTTTCTTTCCTTTTTCAACCAATTTCTTATCAAGTTTTTAAAAAAACTTTTTAAATTTTCACTTTTATAGTTACATTCTCTGCCTTCATTGTATTTAATTTTATTTTGTATATATATAAGTTTTTCTTTTTTTTTTTTACAATTTTGGGATGCAGTTTCTTCTAATAGACAAAATACACCCAAAATCTAGTGTATGGCTCAGTTCTATTCACCTGTCTGATCATATTTTTCTCTCTTTCTTTTTTCTTCTTCTTTTTTTTTTTTTTGTAAAGTCTTTAAATTTTCATTTTTACAGGTACATTCTATCCTTTCAATGTATTTAATTTTATTTTTGTATATATGTAAGTTTTTCTTTCTTTACAATTTTGGAATCTAGTTTTCTAACAACCAGACCAAAACACACACAGGATCCAGTATATTGCACTATTCTATTCATCTGTTTGAATATATTCTCTTCTTTAAAATTTAAAAAAAAATTACTCTTTTTTTTTTTTCAGTTTTGGATCTCTTCTGATTTATTTAGTGTATGTTTCTCTGGGATCATTGTCATTTTAGTATTTTGTTCTCTTGTTCATCTATTCTTCTTTGGACAGAATGACAAGACAGAAAAACTCACCTCAAAGAGAATAAGAAGCAATACTGACTGCCAGGGACCTCGTTAGTATAGACAGGATTAATACCTTTTAATACCTATTCTTCTGAAGCAGTTTCAAAAAATAAAAAGGGAAGGAAAACTTCCAAACTCACTTTATCAGGCAAGCATTACTTCGATCCCAAAATCAAGACCCCACCAAAGAGAATTACAGACCAATATCCATGAGGCTAGAATTACCTTGATCCCAAACCAAAGACCCCACCAAAAAGGAGAATTAAAGACCAATTTGTACAGATGCAAAAATTCTCACCAAAATACTAGTCAATAGGATCCAACCATACCTTAAAAGGGTTATTGACCATGACAAGTGAGATTTATTCCTGGGCCGCAAGGATGGTTCGACATCTGCAAATCAATCATTGTGATACACTGCATTAATAAAAGAAGGTCAAGGGCACCTGGGTGGCTCTGTGGGTTAAAGCCTCGGTCTTTGGCTCAGGTCATGATCCCAGGGTATTGGGATCAAGCCCCACATCGGGGTCTCTGCTTGGTGGGGAGTCTGCTTCCCGCCCCCTCTGACTGCTTCTGCCTACTTGTGATCTCTGTCAAATAAATAGATAAAATATTTAAAAAAAATTAAAGGGGGTCAAGAACCATATGATCCTCTCAATTGATGCAGAAAAAGCATTTGACAAAGTACAGCATCCTTTCTTGATTAAAACTCTTCATAGGGTAGGGATAGAGGGAATATACCTGAATATCACAAAAACCATCTGTGAAAAGCCCGCAGCAAGTATCATTATTAATGAGGAAAAATTGAGAGCATTTCCCCCAAAGTCAGGAACATGCTGGGTATGTTCACTATCACCACTGTTGTTCAGTATAGTTGTAGAAGTCCTAGCCTCAGGAATCAGACAACAAAAAGAAAGAAAATGCATCCGAATTGGCAAAGAAGTCAAACTCTCACTCTTCATAGATGACATGATACTCTATGTGGAAAATGCAGAAGACTCGACCCCAAAATTGCTAGAACTCATACAGGAATTCAGCAACGTGGCATAAAATCAATGCACAGAAATCATTTGCTTTTCCAAACACTAACAATGAGACAGAAGAAAGAGAAATTAGAGTTGATGCCTTAGAATTGCCCCCCAAACCACGAGATAACTTAGGAAAAAACCTAACCAAAGAGGCAAAGGATCTGTACTCAGAAAACTACAGAATACTCATGAAAGAAATTGAAGAAGACACAAATAAATGGAAAAACATTTCATGATCATAGATTGGAAGAACAAATATTGTTAAAATGTCTATGCTACCTAGACACTGCATATCTATGCAATCTACACATTAAAGCGATCCCTGTCAAAATACCATCAACTTTTTTTCACAGAGTTGGAACAAATAATCCTAAAATACACATACGGAACCAGAAAAGACTGTGAATAGCCAAATGAATGTTGAAAAAAAACCCAAAACTGGTGGCATCACAATTCCAGACTTCAAGCTCTATTACAAAGTTGTGATCATCAACACAGTATGGTACTGGCACAAAAACAGTCACATAGATCAATGGAACAGAACAGAGAACCCAGAAATGGCCCTCATCTCTATGGTCAACTAATATTCATCAAAGCAGTAAAGAATGTCCAATGGAAAAAAGACAGTCTCTTCAATAAATGGTGTTGGGAAAATTGGACCGCCACATGCAGAAGAATGAAACTGGACCATTTCCTTACACCACACACAAAAATAGACTCAAAATGAATGAAAGACCTAAATGTGAGACAGAAATCCATCAAAATCCTAGAGAAAAACACAGGCAGCAACCTCTTCAGCCTCAGCTGCAGCAACCTCTTGCTAGACACGTCTCCAAAGACAAGGGAAACAAAGGCAAAAATGAAGAGAATTGAGAATTCATCAAGATAAAAATGAAGAGAATTGAGAATTCATCAAGATAAAAAGCTTTCACACAGCAAATGAAACAGTCAACAAAACCAAAAGACAACCGACAGAATAGGAAAAGATATTTGCAAATGACAAACCAGATAAAGGGCTAGTATCAGATATTTAAAAGAACTCGTCAAACTCAACACTCAGAGAATAAATGATTCAGACAAGAAATGGACAAAAGACATGAACAGACATTTCTCCAAAGAAGACTTAAAAATGGTCAATAGACACATAAAAGACTGCTCAACATCACTGGGCATCATGGAAATACAAATCAAAACCATGAGATACCATCTCACACCAGTCAGAATTGCTAAATTAACAAGTCAGGAAATAACAGGTGTTGGCAGGGATGCCAACACAAAGAAAGGGGAGCCCTCCTACACTCTTGGTGGGAATGCAAGCTGGTGCAGCCACTCTGGAAAACAGTATGGAGATTCCTCAAAAAGTTGAAAATAGACCTACCTATTACTCAGCAACTGCACTACTGGGTATTTACCCCAAAGATACAAATGTTGTGACCTGAAGGTATCTGTACCCCAATGTTTACAGCAGCAATGTCTGTAATAGCCAAACTGTGGAAAGAGCCCAGATATCCATCAACAGGTGAATGGATAAAGAAGATGTGGTGTATATGTGATGTATATGTGATGTATTCCATATACAATGGAATACTACTCTGCCATTAAGAGGAAACGAAATTTTGCCATTTACAGTGATGTGGATGGAACTAAAATGTATTATGCTAAATTAAATAAATCAATTGGAGAAAGACAATTATCATATGATCTCACTGATACGTGAAATTTAAGAAACAAAACAGGATCATAAGAGAAGAGAAGAAAAAATAAAACAAGATGAAACCAGAAAGGAAGACAAACCATAAGAGACTCTTAATCATGGAAAACAAACTGAGAGTTACTGGAGGGGTGGGGGATGGGGTAACTGGGTGGTGGGCATTAAAGAGGGTACAAGATATAATGAGCTCTGGATATTATATAAGACTGAAGAACCACTGACCTCTACCTCTGAAACCAATAATATATTATATGCTAATTAATTAAATTAAAATTAAAAAAAGAATCCCATGCTCTAGGTGAACTCACCATACCCTATAGACAAAGAGAAGACTGGAAAGGACAAGGCTGTTATTAGTCCTTTCCCTAGAATAAAAAGATCTGACATCCATAAAGGAGAGGACTATTGGGAAACAAAACAAAATAAAATGGGACACCTGGCTGGCTCAGTCAGTAGAACATGCAACTCTCGATGTCACGGTTGGGAGTTAGGAAGGGAGGGAGGGAGGGAGGAAGGCAAGGAAGGAAGGAGGTAGAAGGGAAGGAAGGAAGGAAAGAGAGGAGGGAAGGAGGGAGGAAGGAAGGAAGAGAGAAAGAAAGAGGAGAAGAGAAAGAGAGGGAAGGAAGGAAGAAAAAAAGAAAGGAAGAAAAGTTGCATCTGTGCTTTTTCTTCTGGTGCCGTAAAACCTTCATGTACTCAGGAAACAATTCTTGACAATTTACTTATGTCACAGGATGGGACTGTGGGTCATGTATGATGTTTCTCCCAATTTTCCTAGACTTGTGAATAAGGGTCATCACTGAAAACAAAAGTCACCAGGGAGTACAGAGTCTCACGTCAGAGAACCCACAGAAGCTGAGGCCAACTGCCTCCTTCCAAGACTTTACGAGAAGGGGCCATCTTAGCAGAACCATCTCCTTCCTTCAATGCACCCCAATCCACACAAGAGGGACCTGAGGAAAGAAGGGGGGGTCACTTTTTGGGGTGGACAGGTGGGAAGCATTAGCAAAATGAAGCTATTTTGCCTTTCCTCCTCCTGCTTCCACACCCCCAAACCAAGTGCAGGGGAACTTAAGAGAATTGCCTGGGATGGTTGAGGCTGGCTGGCAACCATTTTATTTTTTGTGTTGCCACCACACTTGCCAGCCTGCCTGTGTGCCACCAGGACTGGGGAAATAACGTGGAGAGAGGCAGTGGGGTGGGGGGTGCTGTCAGCCATGCACACTTGCCGTCCTGCACCACACTCCACTTTGCCTGCCCCAGGAGGTAAGAAAGAGACACACGCATGCCCAAATGCCCAAGGGATGGAAGGTGAGCTCTATGGCTTCAGCTTTGCCTAAGACTATCACAGGATGCACAAGGGGTGCCCCCAAGACTGACCAAGACCGCCACGAGCTAGGGGTCTGCCAGACAAAGTGGCTGGATTTCCAGAGGGACTGCTCACGCCTTGAAGGGCTACTTAGAGGCACCCCCTGTCAGCAGGAACCACTGGAGCTCACAGAGAAGAGTGAGGGCAAAGGCTTACAACTCCCACCACCCTTACTTCACCCCTAACTGGTAGACCCTCAGGTCTAGTCTATGCGGGATGGTTGAGAAGGAGGAGAAATCACATGAATCAGAATTTTCAGACCAAAATGAGTTGTTTTACAAATGAAAAGTAAAAGGTCATCGTGTTAGGTGGGGGATTTAAGCCAGCACAGTCCATTGAAATGATGGGGAAAACATGTCATGATTTGGATTCTTCAATATACTGAGTATTCATACCATTCTTGCGCCATCCCCAGTCACTGACAAGATAGAACATAATTTCTAATAAAATTACAGCTTCAAAAATAGGCCAAAAAAAGGAATATATGAAATATATATAAAAGGATGTTGTTAACAAGGCGTGCTGGCTGAGGAGAATTGCACCGGGAACATCAGTGTAGCTCAGAGCTTCCAGCAGCCATGTGACATGCACTGTCCATCAGGAGGAAAAAGAAAATAAGCCACGGTTCACGAAGAGAAAGAAATAAACATTTCCTTGGCCCCGAGTTCTCAGAATTTGTCATCAGACTCTTACTTATTAGGAAGTTTCCCTACAGCCGTGTTTACAGGAAAGGCAAGACATTTCCCATGTGACTTTGGTGCAAAGCCCAGTAAACAGCAGTCCTGAGAACAATGCTGGAGGAACAAGTCCTCCCCGGCAGCCTCCAATCCTCGACTGAATACGACACACTTGTGGCTTGTTTCTGGCTCAACAGGAATGATTCTTCCCTCACACAAAGGAGCTCATAAGACCAAGTTCCTCTTGCTAACCCCCAAAACATTTCTGTGGCAAGAGAACAAGAGACCAAGGGTAGGCTCCTGCTATTTTAAGAACCATTTAACAAGGTGACTTGGGTTCACAGGGCCCAGGCCTCCCCCCTTCCACCATCATGAATCTTAGGGACACAAAATCCCTACAGAAAAGCAAGCTCTATAAACTCAATGACAGCAGCATGAAATGAAGAGGCAAGGGGCACAGCACAAAATTAAGGTGGAAATGTTCTGGAGTATTCCCTCTGCCACTTCCCATCATCCATGGCCACGAAGAGGGTGGAGGCCTCAAGGGAGAAACAGATCTGCCTCCACCCACCTAGAAACCTATCATAAATTGAAAATATCCTAAGTCAAAATGCATTTAGTATCCCTAACCTACCAAACATCACAGCTTAGCCCCGCTGGTCTTCAGTGTGCCCATGACACTTCCATTAGCTCACAGTTGGGCAAAATCACCTCACACAAAGCCTACTTGGTAACGAAGTGTTGGCTCTCTCGTGTAATTGGGTGAATATTCAGCTGAAAGTGACAAACAGAATGGCTCTATGGGTAGACATTGTCAGTGTCCCTACGGGTTGTTTGTGCTGGGGAGCGTGTGGCCGACTGGGAGCAGGGGCTGCCACTTCTCAGCGTCACTGCAGAGGATCTTACTGCATAGCCCAGGAGAAGATCCAAGTTCAAAACTCAAAGTTTCGACTGAAGGCCGATCACTTTCGCAACATCATGAAATAGAAAACTTGTAAGTTGTGAGTCAGGGACCGTCTGTAGTAGCACATGCTGGGATTGTTTTTGTGGATGGTTACCATGGAAACCTGCCTCTCTGCTCAAAAGCCGAGAGCCTTTCAGTATCACATCCTTATGTTCTATGCGCCGAGAGGAAAAGTACTAGAAAGGAGAGAGGCAGAAGATGGGCTTTTGGTGTGGGTCCTCAGCTATATCCTGGAACAAATTCATTCATTCGTTGATGTATGCACTTTCTCCTTCTTACATTAAATTTTATGGAGCACCAACCATACTCCAGATACTATACTGGACATTAGAAATATATAGACAAATAATATACAGTCCCCACACTGAGGGACCTCATTGTCCACATGGGATACACACACACACACACACACACACACACACATGCACTCAATTAGCCATAATACAATTAGTGCAAAAATACATGTAAAATAATTCCATGGAATTGAAAAACTGAAAGCAATGATTTCTTAGGGTTGGTGTGAGGGCTGGTAAGGGAAAGCTGTATTGAGAGGTTAATACTTGAGTGGGGTTTTGAGTGAGACATTTGTTAAATGCTCTGAGAAAGGAGAATATTGTCCAGGCAGGGCACAACACAAGCACGCGCCAGGTGTTCCACATGTGATGAACTCCAAAACGAGCAATAATGGCCACACTTTCAACACGCCCAGCTTCTGTTCGATGTGCTTTAGGGGCATTCTCTTGTTTGCTCCTCACAGTGACTCCAGAGATGAAGTCACGCTATACCATTTTACAGGTAAAGTAAGTGAAGCACAGAGAGGTCAAATCATTTGCCAAAGATCACACTGGTATTAGCATTGGGTGGCAGAGCCATGCCTCTCGTTCCAAAGCCCGTGCTCCCAACCTTGGTGTTATTATGCTCATCCCACTGCTCTGGAAAGGCCAGATCACAGGACACATGGGGAGGGGGAGAAATAAGACGAGACTACTGAGCAGCAAAGCTCAGGCCTCAGTCATGATATCCTCAAGTACCGTTTAAAAAAGCAGGAAGTTGGGGGTTCGGGATGATGAGAAGCCATCATGGGTTTTTAAGCTGGAAAGGTTCATAACAAGAATGATAGTATGGCAATGATTTGGGAACCCATGTGTAGAATAGAATGGAGAGGAAACAGACCGAAGATTTCAACGGCGAGGAGGAAGAAAGAGGGAGAGAGCATGTGTCATTCCAAACAGGCAAGACCCGTGTCATCTGGTTCGTTGCAGTGCCACATCCAATAAATCACATCCAATAAATGTTGGTTAAATGAATGTTTCAAAGTTGTCTTAGTTGGCTTCCCCTGGAAGCAGACCTTGAAATATGGGTACCGGGGCAAGAAGTTATTTAGGAGGTGCAGGAAACACCAGTAGGAAGTGGGAATTGAGGCAGGGAAGGAAGACAATCAGTAGTACGTTTACTGAGGCAGCTACATACTGAGGAGCGTAACCCTGTGGGGCAACTTTGGAAGTCAGTGCAACACAGAGACTTCAGTCATCCCATGAGAAGAGTGAGGGTGTTGGGGTATTTACACAACATCGGTTTGTAGCTGAGGGTTACTTTGGGGGAATGTTAATTGCCTGATACCAGAACAGAGATGTGTGTGGTTGGGGAAAGGGAGGCAGGCACAGAGGTGTACCTGGAAATCACTGGGGTCATGCTGACCTTCTCAGGTGCATGCATGCGAACGGGGAGCGTAGGTTCTGCTATAAAATCAATCTTGCATCAGCACATTTAAAGAGAGTAGAAGCTGAATTGTGAGATATCGTTTCTCCTCAGAGACCTTTCCCCTTGAGTTTCTTTTGGTTCACCCTCACCAGAACAGAGACATGTTTTCCTTTTTCCAAAAAGAACTGTGTTCTCAGTTGTGGGAGTTTTAGACCCTTGAACTTTATTACTTGGGTAAACACCAGAAAACTTCACTACACAGTATGGGTAGCTTCTGTAGAAGATTATGTCATTCAAAACTGAAAACTGGAAACTCCAGGAAGCAGTATTTACATCAGAGCTTGGGTAAGTAGGAGAGAAGGAAGAGGAAGAAGGGGAGGAGGCAGAGAGGAGAGGGAAGAGAAAAGACTTTTGCTAAAATAAGCCCCAAACCCAACTCTGGTATCTGTTTGCACAAAATGTAGAATAGCACATAAAGTTTCTAAACCAAGGGAACCAGAAACTAACATGAAGTTTTTGTTCCCCCAGCTAAGCTTGAGGCTTTTATCTGAGAAGCCACACTCCTCCCCATTCCCAGCCTTCTCCCTCAGCTTGATATCCTCCTCACCTTCCCACCCACCAAGATCTGGTCTACGTAAGTTCTTGTTCTCCATCACAACGCATCCTCTGAAGGTAGGTGTCTATCGATTCTTCAGATCGAAGAGATAAAAACCAATAATCCCCAAACTTGTAACACCACTGTGTGCGCTCCAGCAGTTGATCAAAGAACACAGACCCATGTGCATGGTTGTGCAAAAACCATGTTTGTTTCAAAGCATGCTCCTAGGGCTATGTCAGAGATCAATGTCATGGCTATGGGGCTAGATTGTTAAATTAAGATGGTGTATTGAGTACCTCAAATAAATGATACTGTCAATGCACTTTTCAAACTTGAAGACAATTTTGCAAGTAGGACTCTTGTATCCAACTTATCAATGGCAGAAAACAAGTGACCAGCCTGCAGAGTAGAGACAGGAGGGCAGTTCAGAGACATATAGCGGGAGAACTATGTTCTCAGTACTGCTCTGCTAGTCAGCACTCACTTCTTTTGGCAAATGAAAATTGCCTCAAATAGTCTCATAAGAGAAAAACTTATAGCCAATATCAAAACAAACAAATGGGTTTATTTCATAAGTCAGTATCAAAGTCAAACCCATCAAAACAAAAACAATTTATTTTTTTTAAATATTTTATTCATTTATTTGACAGAAAGGGATCACAAGCAGGCAGAGAGGCAGGCAGAGAGAGAGAGAGAGAGAGATGGGGAAGCAGGCTCCCCGCTGCGCAGAGAGCCCCACCTGGGGCTCGATCCCAGGACCCTGAGATCATGACCTGAGCTGAAGGCAGAGGCTTAACCCACTGAGCCACCTAGGTTCCCCAAAACAGAGACAATTTAAAATCGTGTGTAGACCACAGTGCAAGTGTACCCTTGCCCACCTTTGACATGCATTCCAATCACTTTCCAGACATTGCCTCATTTACTCTCCAGTCCTCAGGAGAGAAGACAGTTCTGGCAAGTTATAAGTATTTCCTGTCCTGGGGTGGCATGAGATGGGAAAGTATGGCTGATGTTGGAAATTTTGAAAAGCACAGCAGAAAACACCAAGAATCACTCCCACTACGGTAAAAGCAAGAACAAAGACATGGGTGTCATTTGAGGACAGTCGGTGAGAGACAGCATTTTACAGAGTAGAGTATCAAACAGAGCTCATTAGGCCTGGCAAGACTCATTAAAGAGAGCTTTTGACAGGGCACTGACTCACGGGAGGCAGCTCAAGTGTGGTCCGGGGTGGCAGGTCCTCCCTGAGGCTGCAACCGACGACAAGACGGTGATGGAAGGTGGGGGAGCTATCTGTCAGTGTCTTCAGGTGCCTCCGTCTGGGGCGAAGCCATGGTGTTCTGGCAGGTGATCACAGAGAGTGTGGTTCTGCCCCACAGCCCGGCACGTTGACTGCTCAAGACAACCTGTATAAACAGGCAGGTGATGACCATCATCTCCCGGATGAGTAAGGGCTCTACCACTCACATTTATTTATAGTTTGGTTCTACCAATTAGCAAATAATAAATGAAAAAGAGGTGATGATATAAGACAAATATATAAAAACCAGACCACCTGGGTGTAATTCCAGGCTCTGTTACTATGACCACTATCATCTTGGGCAAGTAACCACTCTGGGCCTCAGTTTCCTTATCTGTGCCATCAGATTTTATAAGAATCTTGTGACAATTAAATAAGATGGCAGATGCAAAGAATTTAGTATAATACCTCTCAGTAAATGGGAACTATTATCATGGGAACTATATCATGGGAACCATTATCATGACTATAAGTCATACCTAGGTCAGAGCAAAACTGATGTGGAAAATTATAGTCTAGATACAAATACAGATACAAATACAAATACAGTTTAAGGGATGTGGAGGGGGGAGGGTAGTGGTGGTAGGTGATGGTTATTATATCAGCCCAAAGTAGGCCAATACAGTTACTTAGGACATGATATTAAGCTCTGAGCTTCCTAGACTCTAAGGGAAAAAAAAGAACCATTAAGGCCAAGTTATTCTTATTGTTATTAAATACATAATTAATACATTATTCATTCTCAATAAATTTGTGTGGAATGCAGGAGTTACACTAGCCCTTCTCTTGCCCCAGCCTGCTTCTCTCTCCCTTCCCTTCTCCTGAGAGAACTACCTGAATTTACCTTTCAGGAGCATTGCCACTTTAAGCCCTGCTTCTAGGGGACCTGACCTAAGGTACCCCTGTGACAGGGAACCCAGATTTCCTCTACAGCCATCTCATCAGCGCTGGTCAGGCCATGATCATTTTTAGCCACAATTTCTTTGTGATCCCTCCAGAACAGATATTAGGTGAGTATGTGTAGGAATGCCTAGCATCATTATTTATTTCTGATTGCGCAGGTCCAGAGGAAAGATCTGAATTTTAAAATTTTATTTTCTTGGGAATAAATTGTATTTGCCTTATGTGTGTCTTCAGTAAACTCCACGAAGGTGGGAAGACTCTTATCTTCTTTCCCACATGTTATTGTGAATGTTCACACAAAGAAGAATTTGGCTATCTGAGTGTTGAGAGATTAAACTGAGAGTCACTTTCAGAAGAAGATAATTGGGTAACAACACCAGAGATACTGTCATTACACTAAGAACCAAGGATGTTATGGGGCTCTTTAAGGAGACTGATCTTTTAGCATTTGAGAATTAATTACACGTTGGAGGGATTTTGCTCACTAAATGGTATCTATGCATCCTGAAAGGAAAATTTCATGGTCCCCAAATGAGTATGTGACTTCATATTTGTCTCTTCTTTATTTTTACATCTTTATTGAAGGTTCTTACACTTCGTTAGCAGGAGTAAAAACTAGTGGGATCTTTTGGAAAATTCTACCAAAATTACACAATTTGATATATATATTGATCCCAGAAATTTTGGTTCTAAAAATGTATCCTGCGGGTGACTTAACATATGCACGTAGATATTCTACCGCAAGATTGATTATAATAGAAAAAGACAGGAAATGACCCAAATGCTTGACGGTGACAAACTAGTTAAATGTATCTACATAAAGAAATGGAGCTTAAAAAAAAAAAAAAAAGGATGAAAAGACCTTAATGAATTCATACAGAGAGTACAGAGAGATTTTTAAGACTGCTCAATTTTTGAAACTCAAGTATGTAAACCTAGCTACCATATTTATGGGGGAGAAAAGGGGGGTAACCTGGCTAGCATAGTCTGTGGAGCACATGATTCTTGATCTTGGGATCATGGGTTCAAGCCCCATGTTGGGATAGAGCTCACTTAAACAAAATAAACAAATAAACATATAGGAAAGAAAAAGAACAAGAAATGTCTCTTATTTGCATGCACATCCATCAAAAATCTTTGGAAATAGAAACTAGTAACAGTCATTTCCTTATTTCAAGTTAGGAAGAAAATTGGGCAGTTGCACAGTGGTGGAAGAAAGACTTTCTCTGCAATACATATTATATGCTTGATTTTTGAGTTATGTTTAATACATTTCTATTTCAAGACAAATAAAGGTAATTTAAGATAATCTTTTAAAGTGTGTATTATGTGCAGAGGGCTTTGATCATCACACAGCCCTGCTTTCTAGGAATTTCTAACCCAGTTGATGAGTTAGAAGGCGACCAGTAATCATAATGTATCATCAATATACCACATTTCACCAAATCTAAAACCATTAATTTTAAGTCACGGATTATATAACGTGTCACTAGGAAAAGAAAGAATGTGGCAAATTAAATTATGGCACAATGCTTCCTTTTCATTTAGAATTTGTACTTAATACCCAAAGAGAGATCTCTTTTAAACACTCATTTATACACTGACTTTTATCATATATCACTCTTGCATGATATATGATGTACAAGGCAAAGCGAAATAAATTAGTTAAAGAATTCTTAAAACTTTTTCTTATTACAGTCTAACTCTTCTGAATCTTTTTCACACTGTATTGTCCCTTGTTCTTACAAAAGCTTTGGTGATACAGCATTTTTGGAAAGTGTTCTACTGATATTTCCAGAATTTTCTTCTAAGCTGCTGAATGCTTAGGTGCAAATTTTGATACACATACCCAGGCAAACACAACCGTATTATAACCATTGCATAGCCAATAGTGATTGTAACATGAATCCAAATTCCAGAAGTATTTAAATGTTGGGGGGGGAGTGCTTAATTGCTTAATGTAGAAGAGGGATAATTTCAAGACAGAAGACATCCCTGGGATATCATGGAAGACTCCTTTAGGGGCCAGAATTGAGGCTGGAGTTTAAAGAATGAGAGAGATTTTGGAGTCAGAGATGAGCAGGATGAATGAGTCATGTAAGCAAAATAGCCTGACAAAGGAAGTAGAAATTGTATCTGGGGGAGGGAAAGACGATGATATGGCCTTGTAAAGGGAAGAAATGGAGTTACGGACATATAGGGGAGATTGGGACCCAACTGTAGTGCCCTGAATGGCCGGCTCGGAGGCTCAGACTTCATTCCATAAGGAAACAGGGAACCTGCATAGAGCTGGAGATTGGACACCAGCATTTGGGAGAGCCGTCAATACTGGAGTCTGGGAAGCACTCGTCTTGAGTCGATGATATCAGCCAGGGACAAATCCAGAGACTTAAGCTGGCTGAACAGTGGAGGGAACAAACAAACCGAGCATCAAAAGAAAACAGAAAAAAATATGTACTGAGAGAATCTTGGGCCACAGAATTTTAGTGCCTGGAGGACTATTGAAGATTGTCTAGTTCATGTTTTCCATTTTACAGATAAAGAGAACTTCCTAGAAGGCACATTATGGCTTCCAAGTGGAAGGGCCAGGTCTCAAAATTGGGTCTTGTCATCTCCTGAGCGGTGCTCCTCCTGATGGAGCGAGACAGACAGCAAACAGCAAAGGAAATAGTTTCAAGGAGGCAAGTAATCAATAAAGTCCAGTGATGGCGAGTGACAAAACATAAGCCTAAAGAAGACATCGATCTGACCATTGCAGATTCCTGATGACCTTCAAATGTCTATCTTTGGGGGCAGTCTGGGTTGGAACAAGATTGTGAAAAGTCAAAGAAAGGGAGATAGATATTTCACAATTAGAGGCACCATCAGGAAAAAGTTTCTTACTTTTCAGTGTTTCCTTTCAAAGGATTCAGTACAGTTCACAAAGGACTGTAGGTTCAATATTATTATTTCCTGGAAATCCTGCAAAATCATGTGACACATTGCCCCTTGGGCAAGACAAAAATAAAATTTACAGGTGGCAGGCACTCAGATTTCAAATCTAGCCTTCCAACTCTGTAAAGAATCCATTGTTTTCTCACAAATAGAAATGGACTAACAAACATGTTAATCAATAACAGTCTGGCCTGTGGGTTTCCAAATTGCTCCTCTCTGGAACTTTCTTCACTGCCTAGTTATCAGGTATTGCTCTCCTGTACATCTGCAACACTAAACATAGTATATGCGGGTGCCTGAACTGGGTTTCTTTCAGGGGAACAAAAAATCCTGTCACAGGAAAGTCATCCTGCTAAGTTGGCCACTACCAGAGCCAGAGTGAGCCCCTTAATATCTCTGGGTGGCGGTTTTGTCTTAAGTACATCCTCACTAACAACTGAAGAAATTTAAATTAAAGCAATGAGGTGGCATTTCATATTGGCAAATATGTATTTGATTGGCCAAAATGTAAAATATTAACAATGTGCAGGGAATTGGGATTAATTATTACATCTGGGTTTTTTTTTTTTGACAGTTTACTAATATTTATTAAAACTAAATATGAAGGGTGCTTGGTTGGCTCAGGCCATTGAACATCTGACTTTAGATTTAGACTCAGGTTGTGATCCCAAGGTCCAGAAAAAGCCCCGCTTTCCAGCTCTGCCTGAGTATTCTCTCCCTCCCCCTCTGCCCACCCCCGCTTATACATGCATGCATGCGTGTGTGTGTGTGTGCGCACACACACGCTCACTCACTCTAAAATAAATAAATCTTTAAAAAAAACAACTAAAAATGAGCACTCCCTATGACTTAGACACTCTCCATTTCTATCTACAGAATAATTTATGCACATGCATAAGGAGAAATGTTCGAGGATATTTAAACAGTTTTGTTTATAACGGGGAAAGATTAGAAACAACCCATATGTCCATAAAATGAAGGCTGGCTAAATGTATGTGTGGTAAAAATATCAGTAGGTCTAAAAGACATATGGTTGAATTTTAAAAAGCAAGTTGTAAACAGATATATTCAGTATAAAATCATCTATTTAAATATACATTGAATACTGTCAAGTTTCTATGGATATAGTTACATGTATATGTGCATGAGTGTGCAAGCACATATTCCAAAACAGGGAACAGAAACAGAGCTAACCAGGGAGAAGGTGGGGTGACATTCCAAGACTGGGAGTTAGGGGTTGGGAGAAAGGAGAATTTTAGTTTTATCTATAATGGTTGATTTTTTTTTTTTAAAGGAGGATGTAGTTATGTATAGCATCAAATTTAAATTTTTTTTTTTTAAGAAAAGAAAATCTTGTTAAGTGCTGTCAAAAACCTCTGATTCGTTTAGGAAACTTCAAATGTGGTGGCATTATATAGGTATGGCCTGGGACTAAAATGAACATTAAAAACATTTTTCTACATCTACATGTACATAGTGCTGTATCTGTCACTGTCTGGTCAAGATGGTAAAGACTTTAAAAATATTTTCTATTTAAAATGAAGATTGAAAGCAAAGAATAAATATAGCAGCAAATCAACATGAGGTTCCTTTGAACCCTGACATAGTTTTGAGTCTGAAAGATATATGTTACTTCAGTTAAAGACTCAAATACTGGGGAACTCGGGTGGCTCAATCAGTTAACCATCTGCCTTCGGTTTAGGTCAAGATCCCTGAGTCCCAGGATTGAGCCCCAAGGCGATGCCACATCTGGCTCTATTCTCCACAGGGAGTCTGCTTGTCCCTCTCCTTCTGCCCCTCCTCCTGCTCATTCTCCCTCTCTCACACATAAAAAAATAATCTTTTAAAAAAGGCCTGAGTACTAATGTCTAGAGGAACAGGTTGTCTTGTAGTTTCAAACAACAGATGAGTGCTTTTGCTAAGTTTCTGAGACCCTCATGATACAGATGCTGAGTGTAGCTTTAGGCATCTTTCATCAATGCCAAGCCTTCAGAACAGAAAAGAACATGGCTCATTGCCAAATACATTTGCCAAGTCCCAATTTGCAAGCACAATTCAGCTCATTTGCACTTCTATCTTGATCCTGAGTGTTTCTCTATTAAGAAATAATAGAACAATGACATTGTCTCTTGGTTGAAGCGAGCTATGATTTTGGTCACTACCATCCTTAGGGACAAAAATATCCAGAAATATATGTAGATTTCCATTTCCTATTGGGTTAAATGCTCTCCCGTGTTGACCTCTTAGGCCAACTCACTGGGGTGCACCATGAATGCCAAAGTAGTATTTTATCTCAGTAATTTGGTCAAACAAGCATTCATAGCTAGAGGGAAATAGTGCTGTCCTAATTTCTTGAATGAGGATTTTCTAGTGTTCTTTCTTTGAGGGCCTGAATTAATCATCCAATGGATCTCCTATCAATAAAAATGTAGAAGAGACCCCTGCTGTCTGAGATTAGAGTTAAGTATTGAGAATATGTTGTGTTCAGGAACCTCTGATACTCGGATAAAGGACGTATAAAACTCAAAGAGTTGATATGAACCATTGCCAACAGATTGCTAATGGGTGAGACGACAGGGGACATCTGCTGTTTTCCCCTACCCAGACACGATTCCTTTCTTCTGGCAGTGGCATCTTGATTTCCCCTCTCCCACTCTCAGTTCACGAGGTTTAGGTTGGACTGTCCCCACCACCTGGCTCTAGGAGTGCACATGACTCAGATCCTGAGTCAGAGAATTCCATGCTGTTGGTCATGGTCATTGACTCATGATAGACCCTTGATCCAAGCCAGGCTCATGAGAGTCCCTGAAGCACTGTTGAGCTGCTGGGGGAGTTCTGGAGCCTAAGTAGCCCTATCTATGCAGAGGGCCTACCTGAAAACAAAGCCAACGCTTGGAAGAACACGGCCAAAGGAAGTGTCCCGATGGTGTCTCTGAGAACCGAAGCCAGCGCGATGCCTTGAATTTCTGTTATATGCGTCGTTTGGATTTGTCTGTAATTCGAGTGGAGTTTTGGTCTGGACACCAAAAGAATTCTGACTGACAAAACCAGTCATACAATATACTCAGTATTAAGCAAGCCTATACGGACATTACCCTTCTACTCTGCTTACCTGAGTCCTAATTCTTTTTAAGATTTTATTTATTTGTCAGAGAAAGCACACAAACACAAGCAAGGGGAATGGCAGGCAGAGCAGGCAGAGGGAGAAGCAGACTCCCCACTGAGCAAGGAGCCCAATGCGGGACTTGATCCCAGGACACTGGGATCATGACCTGAGCCAAAGGCAGCCACTCAAGTGACTAACCCATCCAGGCGTCCCTACCTGAGTCCTAATTTTGCTTCAAATTCCAGTTACAATATGGTTTTATCTTTCTTCTAAGTCTTCTAGAATCCCACCAGCCCTGAGGTGGGTCTCATCCTCCTTCCTCATCTGAGTTCCTGAAATATTGGCTTTTGTCAGTTACCATCCTGTTTGTTTCTAGTATATTCACATATCCTCTTTCTCCACATTAATGATAATGGATCTCAAGGTTAGGAACCACATGTAATGCACCTCTTTATCGCAGCGACTCGTGGAAGTTAAGGCCTGAAGAAATGTTCATTGATGGCACACATAAAGGGCCACAGCCTCCGTGATCCAGCTTTGTGGTTTCGTCTCCAAGGCCCCCAACATATGCCCATCCCCCCAACCAAACATCCCCTTATCCTGAAGTCACTGAGGCAGAATGGGTTCCATGCTCTGTGCTGCCTTGAATCCCCATTTGCGAGAGGACAGCTCCAGCAGCCGAGCTCCTTAGGGTTCAGTCAGGGCTTGACTACCGTGACACAACTGTTTGGTTTCTTCACCCCATCCCAATGGGGAAATTCAGATGAGCAAGAAGGGAGAGAACAAGCTGAGGAGAAAGGAGAGTCCCAGTGAGTAATCCCCACCCAAACGAGGGGAAAGCCTGTGCTGTGAACCTGCGCCCGAGGAAAACCAGTGAGATGAAGTTTTGCTGCATCATAAGTACATGTTAGAGCAAACACACAGATTCGCCAGGTACAGGCCCTGAAATAAATTACACAGGACTTGTAAGGAACAGGATCTGGGCGGGTGAGAATTTTAATAGCAACACAAAGTATGACTCAGGCCTTGGCTCTGCCCCTCAGGGCCTTCCAACTCTCTGACCTTGGTTTCATCATTGCTTCTGCTGGCTAGACTGGAAAAGGCCTCCACAGAGGGAGGCGTATTTACATTCCCTTTCGTCCAGCTTCTCTGTGTGAATGGTGCGAAAGTCACACAAGGCAACCTCTACCAAAGAGAGAAAATGAGTTTTTAAAAGGTTTTCCGGTGGGGGGTGGGCTAGATGGGGGTTGGGTGTTAAGGAGGACACGTGTTGTGTTGAGTGCTGGGGGTTATATGTCAGTGATGAATCCCTAGTCTGTTCCTGAAACCAGTATTATGCTATATTTTAACTAACAAGAATTTAAATAAAAAATGTGGGGGAAAAAGGAAAATAAAAACATTTTAAAACTTTTTTTTTTTTTTTGGAGAGAGAGAGAGCGCACAAGCAAGGGGTGAGGGGAAGGGCAGAGGGAGGGAGAGGAAGAGAGAGAATCCCAAGCAGGCTCCACACAGTCAGCGCGGAGCCCGACACAGAGCTCCATCCCGCAACCCTGAGACCATGACCTGAGCTGAAATCAAGAGCTGGGCGCTTCACCAACTGGGCCACCAGGCTCCCCTAAAATAAAAATGTTTTATTTTATTATTTTTTTAAGACTTTATTTATTCAACAGAGAGAGAGAGAGAGAGATTACAACAGAGAGAGAGAGAGAGATTACACCAGGCACAGAGGCAGGCAGAGAGAGGGGGGTGGAAGCAGGCTCCCCAGGGAGCCCGATTCAGGACTCCATCCCAGGACCCTGAGATCATGACCTGAGCCAAAGGCAGACGCTTAATTGACTGAACCACCCAGGCGCCCTAATAAAAACGTTTTAAAGAAAACAGTTAACAAGTGGGAACATTCAGGGTGTAGAAGTCAGCAAGAGGGGCGTGTTTCAGTAGCTATTGCCGTCACAGATTTACGAAGGGACTCCCCTTTGTAGAATTTCTCAAGCACTAACAGGATAGTCATCCTCTCCTGAGCATGTGTAGTGGGCCCAGCATCACACTAAGCACTTCACAAACGCCCCTCCACTCAACACTTTCCCCAGCTATTAATTACATTGTTTCAGAATTCTGGTTTTACACATGGGGAGGCTGAGGCTGTGAGAGAGAGTAATAGCGGTTCTAAGACTGAAACAGTCCTAGAGCTCAGAATCCTCTTACACCATCCTTTGAACTGCTCCATAGTATTTACTGTGCGTATTTACTTCGTGAAATAAATGGTACCCAGAGAAACTGCTTTTCTCTTTTCTTGGCAGAAAATCTTACGGAAGATGCACCATAAAATGACAAAAGTCCAGCTTGCTAAGGACCTCCAGTGCCCAGTGGGTAAATGATGGCCTTAGTTACTTGCACAGGGCAGCCTAAATTCCCAGCTCCCAGTACGTATCCATCCTGGCTCCCTGTGCCTCCTTTCATGGAACTTGCTGTGAGTAGCCTGTTGTTTCCACTGACAACAAAACAGAGGGGGATGGGGGACAAGCCATCAGACATAAAGAATTGAGCTCTGAAAAGCAAGGTGCTCAGAAAGGACAGAACCAAGAAATGTCACATACATTCAAATGACAGAGGTGAGCCTAAGGTCCACCACGCAAAATAGGCGTCAAATAGCACTTTTGCTTGGGAATGGAGCCAAACAAGAGAGACCCGTTCTTTCCACTTAGATATATACACATTTAGTCCCCAAGATTGTAGTTTTAGTTCTGGAGAAGAGCATGATGTCTTTGTATTCACCCCAGCTGGACTTGGAGACCCTGTGAGGTATAAGCCACTTAGGAAAGGCTGTGCGAAACAGAAGCTCCAGGCTTCCAGTACCTTCAGAAAGGCAACTCACATAGCTGGATCATCCCTCTCCCCTTTCCCCATGCCCCATCAAATCCAAGTAGCATGTAATAGGAATCGGGGCCTGCCAGACTGACAATGACACAGACACGGGCACTTTGCCTTATCCTGTTGGGGCTCGTCAGGGAATACCAGCTGCCTGGGAGCATGCCCAGCAAGCCCGGCCATGGACGTCTGTCCCACAGCTCTCCACTGCAACTTGGCTGGGAGCAGATCACCTTTGTGAGCCCCTGAGCACAGGTCCTCAATTAGAGTTGCACATTTTCTCATTATTCTTAGCACCAGGCTTGAGGACTCCAAGCCAAGAGAAGAACCCATCCTGCTCCTAAGACTTGTGTTACCAACTCCTAATTCCTATGTTTCTGGGTCCCTACCCTAGTGGCTGGACATTTCACAAAGAGGAAGAAGCAGGAACAGATTATCCCGGAATCATCATTTCCTTCACTTTCTGCAGAAGTAAGAAAGTGATCACAGGGCGCGAGGTCCTCAAAATGTGCCTAAGATTTTTTTTTTTCTGATCTTCCATCTCATCAGTTGCCTACCAAGGAGGTAAGATCACTCACATTTTAATTTTCTGGACAGTATTTGCTCTCAGCTTGTGGTTCTTTCTGCGGGCTCCACTGGCATCATTTTTCTGCGCTTGAAAAAAAGAGAGTGGTGACACAAATCTGCCCTCTAGTGGGCAATGAGAAGCACTTAAAGCGTAAAAAAAACCAAACCAAACCAAAACAAAAAAACTCCCAGAGAAGCCGGATGCTTAAAGTTTTACTGCAGTTCCCAAAACTGACCAGCAGATTGAGATTTTGCCAACGCTGCTCAGATTGAATATGCAGACCACGTCTACAAAAGTTGACTTGTAACTCTAGAAGCGTAATGGGTTGTGGGAAAATAGAGAAATTACATCAAGAAGTGGGAAATCAGGGGTGCTTGGGTGGCTCAGCGGGTTACAGCCTCTGCCTTCGGCTCAGGTCATGATCCCAGCCAGGGTCCTGGGATGAGCCCCACATAAGGCTCTCTGCTTGGCGGGGAGCCTGCTTCCTTCTCTCTCCCTCTCTGCCTGCCTCTCTGCATACTTGGGATCTCTGTCTGTCAAATAAATAAATAAAATCTTAAAAAAAAAAAAAAAAAGAAGTGGGAAATCAGGGGCACCTGGGTGGCTCAGTGGATTAAGCCTCTGCTTTCGGCTCAGGTCATGATCCTAGGGTCCTGGGATTGAGCCCTGCATTGGGCTCTCTGCTCAGCAGGGAGCCTGCTTCCCTTCATCTCTGCCAGCCTCTCTGCCTACTTGTGATCTGTCAAATAAATAAATAAAATCTTAAAAAAAAGAAAAGGAAGTGGGAAATCACTGAGCTTGGAATCAGCTTTGCGGACACTGAAGTGTCATGTGACTTTTAGATCACTCAACTATCAGTGATCTCCTCGGTCCAATTGATAATAGTACCTATATTGTGAGAATGAAGGACATTCTGGAACACATGATTTGTGCTAAGATTGCACTTCATGGACCCATCCCATGGCACAGTCTTTAAGCACTGAGATTCAGCAGCCTGAATGCCTGGGTTGAAACTTCAGCTCTGCCATTTGCTGGATAAATGATCTGGGCATGTTTTCTGACCCTCTGTACATCAGTGCCTCCTGTTACATGAGGATCACATACTTTGCTCATAGGGTCATTCTGAGCAATAAGTGAATCAATGTTTGCAAAGTGGTTACACAGTATCTAACATGATATTTGCAAATACTTGTTTAAAATTCAGTATATTCCACAGTCAAACTAAAAAGGGTATGTTGACCACCTATGAATGTGTGCACAGAGTTAGAGGTACAAGACTGTTTACAATCCTGTCCCAGAATAGCAGTAAAAATAGCAAAGATTTATTAAGCACTTACAAGGTGGCAGGCTTAGAACTATGTATTTCTTTGTTTAATATTAATATTAAAGAGCAGCTAGAAACAAAACAGTGCACACTGTATGATTCATTTATATGAAGTTGTGGAAAGTTAAAAGGATGGAACACAAATTAGTGGATGCCTTAGGCCAGGGCGTAGAGATTGGGTTTGGACCAGTAAAAGACACAAAGATACCTTCTGAGATCAGAGAAATGTTTTATGCTATACATTTGTTAAGACTCATTCAACTGCATACTTAAAATGTGTTCATTTTATTTATGTAAATTTTACTCCAGTAAAGTTAGTTTAAAAAAAAAAAAAAAGAAACCTGAGAAACATCAATAAATTGAAATGTAGGAATTTAGCTGAGTCTAGAAGGAAGGTTAAAAAAATATTTGAGACAATCAGATACTTATAAGAAAATCTGTGGCCTTAAATGTTTTTATCAGTAAAAATTATAAAGTGAAAATAATGAACTAAATAGGCATAAGAAACTACAAATTGTATAAGCCCCTGATCAAGAGAATTTAATAAAAAATAAAATTAGGGCTTAATTAAACAGAAGAACCAAACACTGATTTTTAAAAAGAAAAATATATATAACTCTAAAAAACCATGGGAAAACAGAGAACAAATACAAATATACAACATTAGAAATTATTTTTAAAAAACTATAAACACAGGCATATCTGAATATAAAATGGTTATAAGAGAATACTAAAAGAAGTGAATGATTTTTAACAGAACAGCACTACAGGTAACCCAAAGAAAGGCAAATATTTTGAAGCAATTTTTAAAAGAATAGCATACAAATATGCTGATCAGTAAACAGCCAGCGCCTCCCAGATGCCCCCAACTGCCACAGCTTCTTCCCTAGGGACCCCCTAGAAACCCTCCAAAATAAATACACACACACACACACACACACACACACACACACACACACAAATACAATTCATCAATCAAAGGGTTAATGGTTAGCATAGTGGTGGGCCACCATCTCTAAAGCTGGTGTCCATTTTGTTGGTCAGCATGTGCCTTATCATATTATACTACTTGCAAAAGAACAACCTTTTAATAACAATCTGAACCCAGAATGTAGTTCCATTTTACATATAAGAACAAAAGTAGCATTATTCTGATGCCAAAAATCAGATAAGGACTCCACTAAAAATGAGAACTTACAGGCCAATATACCTGATGAACACAGGTGCGAAAATTCTCAGTAAATACTGGCAAACCGAATCTAATAATACATTTTAAAAAGCATTCACCATGATCAAGTGGGATTTATTCCTGAGTTGCAAGGGTTGTTCAAATTGGTCAACGTGAAACACCATATTAATAAAGAAAATTAGAAGAATCATATGATCATTTCAATAGGGCCAGAAAAAACATGTGACAAAGTACAACATCCATTCATGATAAACCCCCCCCAATAAAGTGGGGTTAGAGGGAACATACCTCAACATAATAAAGGCCATATACAAAAAACCCACAGCTGACATCATCTTCAATGAGAGCTTTTCCTCTATGGTCTACTCTCACCACTGTTATTTAATGTAGTATTAGAAGTCTTAGCCACAGCAGTCAGACAACAAAAGGAAATAAAAAGCATCCATTTTGGTAAGGAAGAAGTAAAACTTCTAACATTTGCAGATGATATGATTTTTTTTTCTTTTCAACTCCATTCTGGGTTGATTCTTTTTTAATTGTGATTAACTGTGATTCAGATGATATGGCATTCTATGCAGAAAATGCAAAAAACTGCTAGAACTGATAAGCGAATTCAGTAAAGTCGCAGGATATAAAACAAACAGACAGAAATCTGTTCCATTTCTATACACCAATAAAGAAGCAGCAGAAAGAAATTTAGGAATCAATCCCAATTACCATTCCACCAAAACAACAGGAGACCTGGGAATAAACCTAACCAAAGAGGTGAATGACCACTACTCTAAGAACTATATGACACTGATAGAAGAAACTGAAGATGACACAAATAATGGAAAGACACTCCAATCTGATGGACTGGAATAACAAATATTGTTAAAATGTCTATACGACCCAAAGCCATCTACACATTTCAAACAATCCCTATCAAAACACTACCAGCAGTTTTCACAGAGCTGAAACAAACAATTTTAAAATCTGTGTGGAACCACAAAAAACTCCAAAGAGCCAAAGCAACCTTGAAAAAGGGAAGCAAAGCCAGAGGCATCACAGTTTCCAACTTTAAGTTGTATTACAAAGCTGTAGTGATCAAAACAGTATGGTACTGGCACAAAAACAGACATATAGATCAATGAAACAGAATAGAGAGCCCAGAAATGGACCCTTGACTCTATGGTCAACTAATCTTCGACAAAGCAGGAAAGAATGTCCAATGGAAGAAAGACAATCTCTTCAACAAATGGTGTTGGGAAAACTGGACAGCCACATGCAGAAGGAAACTGCACCACTTTCTTAAACCATACACAAAAATAAACTCAAAATGCATGAAAGACCTAAATGTGAGACATGAAGCCGTAAAAATCCTAGAAAAGAACACAGGCAGTAACCTCTTTGACATTGGGCATAGCAACTTCTTTCTAGATATACATCCCGAGGCAAGGGAAACAAAAGCAAAAATACACTATTTGGACTTCTTCAAAATAAAAAACTTCTGCACAGCAAGGAAACAATCAACAAAACTAAAAGGCAGCCTAGAGAATGGAAGAAGATATTTGCAAATGACCTCTCATAAAGGGTTAGTATCCAAAATATATAAAAACACTTATAAAACTTAACACCACAAAAATGAATAATCAAATTTAAAAATGAGCAGAAGACATGAATAGACATTTTTCCAAAGAAGATATACCATTGGCCAACAGACACATGAAAAGATGACCAGTATGCCTGGGTATCTCAGTCAGTTAACATCTGCCTTTGGCTCAGATCATAATTCCAGGGTCCTAGGATGGAGCCTCACAGTCGGTCTCCTCGCTCAGCAGGGAGACCACTTCTCCCTCCCCCTCTGCCTACCTCTCCCCTTGTTTGTGCTCTCTCTCAAATGAATAAATAAAACCTTTAAAAAAGAAAAGATGCTCAATATCATTGATCATCAGGGAAATGCAAATCAAAACTACAGTGAGATACTATCTCACACCTGTCAGAATGTCGAAAATCAAGAACACGAGAAACAACAGGTGTTGCTGAGGATGTGGGGAAAGGGGAATCCTCTTGCACCATTGGTGGGAATGCAAACCAGTGCAGGCACTGTGGAAAATAATATGGACGTTCCTCAGTGTGTGAACCTGGCGATTCACAGACCTGTACCCCTGGGGATAAAAATATATGTTTATAAAAAATAAAAAAAATTATTAAAAAAAATGGAAGTTCCTCAAAAGGTTAAAAATAGAATTATCCTATGATCCAACAAATGCACTACCAGGTACTCACACAAAGAATACAAACATACTAATTAAAAGGGATACATGCACCCCAATGTTTATAGTAACATTATATACAATAGCCAAGTTTTGGAAGCACTCCAAGTGTCCATTGACTGGTGAATGGATAAAGAGAATATGATAAATATATATAAGGAATATTACTCGATCATAAAAAAGGAATGTACTCTTGCCATTTGCAAGAATGTGGATGGAGCTAGAGAGGATTATTCCAAGTGAAGTAAGTCAGTTAAAGACAAATATCATGTAATTGCATTCATATATGGAATTTAAGAAACAAAACAAATGAGCAAAGGGGGAAACCCCCCTTTTTTTTTCCCTCTCTGAGGGAGGGGCAAACCAAGAAACAGACTTCTCAATTATAGAGAACAAATTGGTGGTTACCAGAGGGTAGGGTAGGGGTAGGGGGATGTGTTAAACAGGTGATGGGGATTCAGGAGTGCACTTAAAAAAATATTTTATTTATTTTGATAGGCAGAGATCACAAATAGGCAGAGAGACAGGCAGATAAAGAGGAGGAAGCAGGCTCCCCGCCGAGCAGAAAGCCCAACACGGGACTTAATCCCAGGACCCCGAGACCACCACCCAAGTCGAAAGCAAGGGCCTCAACGCACTGAGCCTCGCAGGTGCCCCCAGGAGCGCACTTCTGATGGGGATTCAGGAGTGCACCAAGTGTTACCTGGAAGTGTTGAATCACTGTATTGTATATCTGAAACTTATATTACACGTATGTTAACTAACTGGAAATTTTTTTAAAGATTTTATTTATTTATTTGACAGAGAGAGATCACAAGTAGGCAGAGAGGCAGGCAGAGAGAGAGAGGGGGACGCAGACTCCCCACTGAGCAGAGAGCCTGATGTGGGTCCATGATCCCAGGATCCTGGGATCATGACCTGAGCTGAAGGCAGAGGCTTTAACCCACTGAGCCACCCAGGCACCCCAACTAACTGGAATTTAAGTAAGGACTTAAATAGAAAAGAAAATACTAGAGGTGCCTGTGTGGCTCAGTCTGCTAAGCATCTGCCTTCTGCTCAGGTCATAATCCCGGGATCCTGGGATTGAACCCTGCACCGGGTGCCTTGTTTGGCAGGGGAGGCTGCTTCTCCCTCTCCCTCTGCCCCTCCTCCCATTTGTGCGCGCGTGCTCGCTCTCTCTCTCTCTCAAATAAATAAATAGAATCCTGAAAAAAGAGAAAATACTAGATTCATAAATGCAGATAAAGCACAAGTATTATATAAAAACAACCCCCCCATCAAATAGCATGGTTCTAATAATAACTGAATGTATAGACACACAATTATCATTTAAATAAACAGAAGATTGTATTTTGTTTGGATCGAAATGTCAGTAGGAGTTGTTTTTTATTTCAACTTCATGATATTTGAATCACCAGCCCATCCACAAAAGTCAGTCTACATTTTATATATGTATAGTCATGGAATTTCTACATGTAGTTAAATTTTTTTTAAAGATTTTTATTTATTTATGTGAGAGAGAGAGAGAGAACATAGAAGGAGAGTGAGAGCAAAAAGCAGACTCCCTGATGAGCAGGGAGCCCAATGCGCAGCTTGATCCCAGGACCCTGAGATCATTACCCAAGCCAAAGGCAGACGATTAACCGACTGCGCCACCCAGGCACCCCTGTAGTTAAATATTTAACTACTCATATTTTCTAGTAGATTTGTACTCTCACACTCTTGTCAATGTATCATTTTATTATGAATTACTTTTTAAATGTCTCCTTTATACTTCAGGTGATCATATTCACTTCATAAAATTGTGAACATAGGCAGTATACTATTTATGAATTTTATTTCAGGATAATAGAGGCGGTGCTATGAATTGAATTGTGTCCTTCCTCCCAAATACAGTTGTTGAAGACTTCAACCCCAATGTGATGGTGTTGAAATGAGGCCGTTTGGAAAGGGTTAGGGTGACAGGAGTCATGGGGTAGGGGCTGTCATGATAGGATTAGTGCCCCTTTAAGAAGAGATGGAAGAGATCCCAGCCTGTTCTCTTTCCCTTCACACAGGCACTGAGGAAAGGCCATGTGAGCTCCCGGTGAGGGGATGGCTACCTACCAGCACCCACGTTGCCAGCACCTTGGCCTTGGCCTTCCAGCCTCCAGTACTATATAAATTAAGTTCTGTTGTTTCAGCCACTCAGTCTGTGGTATTTCATTATGACAGCATGATCAGATTAATACAGGGGATGTTATGGAATGTTCTTAATGAAGGCAACGGAGCTTTAGGACTAATGGGATCAGGAGCACTGATATCATACCCAAGTTATTCTGACAAGAAGTCCATTCAAGGAGAAATTTTTCATTTTTTGAAACCTGGCATCCATTCTGGTCTTTCTCATGTGCATACTTTTTACTCTAGTGCATTGTGTCTGGATTACTTGACCTCCCAACTGGAAAGTTGACAAGACCGATATCCTTTCATTGCCCTCATATTGCCGAGTGTAAGTAAGAAAGCCAAGCTCAGCCAGTTGCAATTGTCTTCCATGATTTCGAACCTTGAAAAGACTATGTATAAATGGATGAAAATATCAAGTAATGCCCTAGTGTCAAGCATGGTTCCTCAGCTTTTGTCAACCCCCCGTCAATAAATTCTCCCTGTGGTTTAAGGAGACATTGTTTTAGAGAACCCACCTAAAGTAGTAAGAACAGAAAACAAAATCAGTATTATGTATAATAGAAATAAAGACACAAGATCTCCTTTATTTGTTGATGGCATGATGACTATCGAAACACCAAGAAACTTTATTATAAAGTTTTAGTGTAAACTAGAGAATTGGGTAAAAGAGCTGAATACAAGTTGCATAAGGAAAAATCAAGAGCTTAAAAAATATCATTAATAAATTTTAAAATGAAAAATAAAAAACTTCCTCATTCATGATTAATTGATATAATACATAAGAATAAGTTCTCAGCAACAAATTAGAATCTATAAAAAGAAAAGCACAACATATTTTTAAAAGATATAAAATATCACTTCAGTAAGTAGGCATACCATCCTGGCTAGAAATGCTTAGTATCTCAAAAATATAAATTTGATCCAAATTAATATAACCAAGAGTCACAACCTTTTTTTTTTCTTGAGTGAGCACACAAAGGTGTAAAACTTCTAGAGATTAATATCCCCCCCCCCCCCATTCCATGGCTTGTCTTTTTACTCTCTTAGCAATGCCTTTCAAAGAGCAGAAGTTCTGGGATCCCTGGGTGGCTCAGTGAGTGAAGCGGCTGCCTTCAGCTTGGGTCATGATCCCAGGGTCCTGGGATGGAGTCCTACATTGGGCTCCTTGCTCAGCAGGGACTCTGCTTCTCTCTCTGCCTCTGCCTGCCATTCTGCCTACTTGTGCTTCCTGTCTGATAGATAAATAAAGTCTTAAAAAAAAAAGATAGAGAGAGAGAGAGAGAGAGAAGTTCTTACTTTTTTTTAAATTTTTTTTTTTTTTAAGATTTTACTTATTCATTTGACAGAGAGAGACACACAGCAAGAGAGGGACCACAAACAGGGGGAGTTGGAAAGGGAGAAGCAGGCTTCCTGCCAAGCAGAGAGCCCGATGTGGGGCTCAATCCCAAGAACCCTCGGATCATGACCTGAGCCAAAGGCAGATGCTTAACAACTGAGCCATCCAGGTGCCCCAGTTCTTAGTTTTGATAAAGTCCAATGTACCAGTATTTTTTTCTAAAAATAGTACATTTGATGTCAGACCTTAGAAGTCTTCGCTTGACCAAGATCACAAAGCTTTTCTACTATGTATTCTGTAAATGCTGTAATACTAGGTTTTATGGGTAAGTCTATTATCCATTATGAACAGATACTTAAATACAGTGTGAAACATAGATTGCATATGATTATCCAAGTATCCTAGCACCTTTTAAGAAGACTACCCTCCGTCCACTGGATTGTTTTGCACTGTCGTTGAAAGTCAGGTATCAGTTGTGAAAACCTATCTAAACACCCTACTGAATTCCACTGGTCTACCTTTCTGGCTTTATGCCAACTGTATGTGTACATATACATATACATATACATATGTATCTATACACAAACTGACTTGGTTAGTGCAGTTTTATAAAAAACCTTAAAGACAAAATCCCTTTTTTTCAAGTTTTTTGGCTATTCTAAGTTTTTTCCACTTCCAAAGGAATTTTAGAATCAGCTTGTCAATTTAAAAGAAAAAAAAAAAGCCTGCCCAATTTATGTATCAATTTGGGAAAATTAACTTTTTAACAATATTGAGCCTTTTGATATGAACACAATATATCTCCCTGTTTATTTAGGCCTTCTTTAAGTTTTCTCATCACCGTTTTATAGTTTTTAAAGCATAGGGTCTTATACATCTTTTGTCAGTTCTATATCTAAGAATTTCGTATTTTTGATACTATGTATAAATAGTATTTATTTTTATTTTTTTTTAAAGATTTTATTTATTTATTTGACAGAGAGAAATCACAAGTAGACGGAGAGGCAGGCAGAGAGAGAGAGAGGGAAGCAGGCTCCCTGCCGAGCAGAGAGCCCGATGTGGAACTCCATACCAGGACCCTGAGATCATGACCTGAGCCGAAGGCAGCGGCTTAACCCATTGCTCCACCCAGGCGCCCCAGTGTAAGTAGTATTTTTAATTCAATTTCTGAGTGTTGCTAGTATGTAAAAAATACAATAAACTTGTGTGTACTGATCATTTATCCTACAACTTTATTGAAATAACATATTAGTTTTAATGACCATAGAATTTTTGTCTATTTATGATCATGTTATCTGCAAACAAAAACAGATTGGCTTCAACCTTTCTAACCTGGGAGGCTTTTATTGATTTTTCTTCTTTCTTACACTGTTTTAGAACCTCCAGTATCACACTGAGTAGAAACAGTGAGAGGAAACATTGTTCCTGATCTGGTGGAGAATATATTCTTATTTTTGCTATTAAGTATGATGTTCCTTCTGGGTTTTTCATGGATGTCCTGTAATACGGTTGAGGAAATTCAGTTCTATTTCAAGATTGCCGAGAGGTTTTGCCAAGAATGAATATCAGATTTTATCAAATGCTTTTTCTTCATCTATGAAGACAATCATAGTTTTTCATTTTTAGTCTAAAACCATGATAATTTCATTGATGGGGGGGTCATTGATTTTTTTTTTAATGTTACCAAAACCTGGGATAAGTCTTTGTTATTAGATTCATAAACACCTAGGATTATTATGACCTACTGATAAATTTCATTATCATTATGAAATAATCTGCTTTATTCTTTACTCTAAAGTCTACTGTGATATTAATATAGCCACTCCAGATTACTTTGATTAGTATTAGCACATATATCTCTTTAATATTTTACATTTTAACCTGAGTATGTTTTTATATTTAAAGTGAGCATCTTATAGGCAACATATAGTTATGTCCTGCTTTTTAATCTGATATGACAGCCTCTGAATTTTATTTGGTGTGGTTAAACCATTTACATTTAACATGATTACTGTTATTTTGAGTTTAAACCTATCACATTGCTATTCGTTTTTTATTTGTCCAATCTATTCTTTGTTTCCTTTTTCTTCTTTATGCACCTTCTTTAGATTACTGAAATATTTTTATGATTCCATTTTATCTCCTTCGTTGGCTTATTAACTGTAATTCTTTATTTTGTTATTTTAATGGTTGCTTTAGGATTTTTCATAAACATCTTTAATGTATCACAGTTTACCTTCAAGGGCTACTATATCACTTGTACAGAATAAGAACTCACAATAATATACTTTCATTTCTCTCCTCCCAGCCCTTGTGTTATAATCATATATTTTACTTTCATATATGTTGTAAATACAGCAATATCTTATTTTCGCTTTATTTTTTTAAAATATTTTATTTACTTGTCAGAGAGAGAGCACAAGGAGGGAGAGCAGCAGGCAGAGGGAGAAGCAGGCTCCCCGCTGAGCAAGGAGCTGAATGTGAGACTCGAACTCAGGAGCCTGGGATCATGACCTGAGCTCAAGGCAGCCATTTAACGGACTGAGCCACACAGGCATCCCTTATTATAATTTTAAACAGTTGATTTTCTTTTAAAGAGACTTTGAAAATAAGAAAACAGGTCTTTTATATTTACCCAGGTAGTTCCCATTCCCAAGGCTCTTAATTCCTTTATGTAGATCCCAGATTTCCATCTGATATCATTTTCCTTCTACATGAAGCATTTTTGTCTTTCTTTCTGTCTTTCTCTCTCTCTTTCTTTCTTTCTTTCAATATTATTTGTTTATTTACCTATTTGACACACAGAGAGAGAGAGAGAGCACAAGCAAGCAGAACAGCAGGCAGAGGGAGAGGGAGAATCAGGTTTCCCACTGAGCAGAGAGCCCAACATGGGCTTAAACCCAGGTCCCTGAGATCATGACCCAAGCAGAAGGCAGATGCTTAACTGACTCAGCCACCTAGCCCCTCAAAGTGTGTCTTTCAACATTTCTTATAGTGCAGTCTTCTAGTGATGAATTCTCTCAGTTTTCATGTGTCTGAAGAAGTTTTCATGTCACCTTTGTTTTCGAAAGATATTTTCACGGGGTATAGAATTCTAAGTTGATGGTTTTATTCTTTCTGTACTCTAAAGATATTTCACTGTCATCTAGTATACTTATTTTCTCCTGTGATTCTCATTTTTTTCCTTTGCACATAGTGCATCATGTTCCCCCCAGGTGACTTTTGCATTTTCTTGTTATCACCAGTTTTAAGGAATTTGATAAACATGAGCCTTTTGTTGTTTTCTTCATGTTTCCTGTGGATTAGTTTGATCGCGCTTGCGCTATTTGGATTGATGAAGTTATAATTTTCATTGAATTAAAAAAAATTTAATGATTTATTTATTTGACAGAGAGAGAGTACAACCAGGGAAGCTGCAGGCAGAAGGAGAAGCAGGCTCCCTGCTGAGCAGGGAGCCCAATGGGAGACTTGATCCCAGCATCCCAGGATTGTGACCCAAGCTGTAGGCAGACTCTCAACTGACTGAGTCATCCAGGTGTCCCAAATTTGAAAAATTTTGATGATTATTTCTTAAATATGTTTTCTGTGCCATTCTCTTTGGTAAAATACTTGTAATTAAAAATTTTCCACAGCTCACTGAAGCTCTACTCCCCCCTTTTTGGGTATTTTTAAAATTTCGGTTTTATTGAGGTATAATTGACATAAAAAGTTGTAAGACATTTAAAGTATACGTTGTGGTGATTTGATGTGCATACACATTGTGAAAGAGCCTCCACCATTGAGTCAGTTAACATATCCATCACCTCACATATTTATTTTTGTGTATGTGTGAGAACATTTAGTTCTACTCTCTCAGCAAATTTTATTCATTACATTGTTATCAACTTTAGTCACTGTGTTTTACATTTGATGCTCAGAACTTATTCATATTACAGCTGAAAGTTTGTATCCTTTTATAAACCTTTTTCTATTTCCCTTAAGTGCCAGCCTCTGGCAACCCCTCTCTATTCTCTGATTCTATGATACTGACACTTTCTTTCCTTTCTTCTTTTCTTTTCTTTCCTTTTTTTCTTTCTTTTCTTTTCCTTCTTCCTTCCTTCTTTCTTTTTTAGATTCCACATGTAAGTGATATCATGGAATAATTGTCTTTCTCTGTCCTGCTTATTTCATTTAGCATAATGCCTTACAGGTCCATCCATGTTATCACAGATGGCAGGATTTCCTTCTTTCTCACAGCAGAATAATATTCCTCTGTGTGTGTGTGTGTGTGTGTGTGAGAGAGAGAGAGAGAGAGAGAGAGAGAGATATCTCATTTATTCATCTTTCTAACAACACTTAGGTGTTTCCCTATCTTGGCTATTGTGAATAATGCTGCGATGAACATGAGGGTGTGTATAGTCCTTTGGTATCTTATTTTCAGATCTATACCCCAAGGTGGGACTGCTGGATCATACAGTAGTTCTATTTTTTAAAAAAAGATTTTATTCATTTTGAGAGAGAGAGAGGGTGTGTGAGCATGAGTCGGGGAGGGACACAGGCAGAGAGAGAGAAAGAATCTGAAACAGATTCTCTCCACACTGTGTGCAGAGCCTGACATGGGGCTCGGTATCACGACCATCAGATCATGATCTCAGCCAAAATCAAGAGTCTGACACTTAAATGACTGAACCACGCAGGCACACTGGGTAGTTCTATTTTTAATTTTTTGAGAAACCTCCAAATTGTTTTCCATAGTGGTTGCAGCAATTTAATCTTTTTTTCTTCCTATGTTTCATTTTGTAGTTTCTATTGCTATGCTTTCAAGTTTGCTAATCTTTTCTTCTGCAATGCCACTAATCTCCTCCAGTGTATTTTTCATTTCAAACATTATAGTTTTCACCTCTACAAGTACAATTTGGCTCTTTTTTGTATCATCTTTGTCTTTGCCTGTCATGCTCAGTCTTTCCTTTTTTTATTTTCTTTTTTTAAAATGTTTTTTCAAAACTTTGACCATTTTAAAATTGAGTTATTTATATTTTTATTATTGAGTTATAAGTTCTCTTTGTATATTTTGAATACCAGACCCTGTTGTTATTATTATTATTATGTTCAATTAGCCAACATATAGTACATCATTAGTTTCTGAGATAGTGTTTAATGATTCATTCTTTTTTAGCTTCTTTTTTTAAAAAATTTTATTTATATATTTGACAGACAGAAATCACAAGTAGGCAGAGAGGCAGGCAGAGAGAGAGGAGGAAGCAGGCTCCCTGCTGAGCAGAGAGCCCGAAGTGGGGCTCGATCCCAGGAACCTGGGATCGTGACCTGAGCTGAAGGCAGAGACTTTAACCCATTGAGCCACCCAGGTGCCCCTTTTTTAGCTTCTTGAACATATGGAATATAATTCTAATAACTACTATTCTTATTTAGTAATTCTATCATCTGTGTGATTTTGTGTTGGTTTTGATATATGTATATATTTTCTCCTTCATCTGGATCATATTTTTCTGCTTCTTTGTATGTCTGGTATTTTTGATGAAATGCCACGAATTTTTTTTTCTTGTTATGTGTTGGTTGTTATTTTTTAGTATTATAAATATAGTTGAGCTTTCTTCCGGGAGGTAGTTAAGTTCCAACTTTTACTTTTTGGTTGTATTAGATAAGACTGAATCAGCATTTAGTCTAGGGCTAGTTTAGCCCACTACTGAGACTGGACCCTTTTGAGTACTCTTCCCAATACCTCATGAATCATGAAGTTTTATACTCCAGCCAGTGGGAACAGGAACTACTCTAGTCAGAGGGAGTGGTGGGGGCCTGTAGTTCTCCGCTGGGGGCAATTCTTCTCCACAAAGGATATTTGGCAATGTCTGGAGACACTTTTGGTTTTCACCACTCAGAAATGGGTTTGTTGCTGCTGACATCTAGTTGGGAAAAGCCAGGATGTCTTTAAATATCAATAACACAGCTAAAGAAAGACATATCTGTCCCAAAATAGTGTTGAGGTTGAGAAACCCTGCCTAATACTCCTGCATGATTTTCCCCTGGGCTTCAGGTAGTTTCTTTACATGCATGTTCTGATCAGTAGTTTGAGAGTTCAGGGGGACCCTCGTCAGTTCTCGGGGGTTTCTCTGTGTAGCATCCTCCTCTCTGGAGCTCTGCCCTGAGAACTCTAGTCATCTTGGTCTCTCAGCCTTACAACTCTGTTTCCTTAGCTCCAGAAGACTGCTGGGCTTTGTCTGAACCCCAAAACCAATCCTGAGCTGCGGTCTGGAAGCTCTCCAGGCGGTAAGTTGAGCAATCTTAGGGGTCTCCTCATTGTTTCTCTTCTTTACCAAATGCTTATTCTACATTGCTTGTTGTTCAATGTCTTGGAAGCCATTTTTTCCTTATATTTTGTCTGGTTTTAGTTGACAAAAGTTTTTCCCAGGCATAAAGATAAATCATATCTCTGTTACTCCATTTTGTTTTGAAGCAGAAGCCCCGCTTTTGACATTTTTGAGATTCAGTTAGAATTAAATCTTGCTAGCTGTTCTATAGCTGAATCTTTCTCAAGAGTGTTTGGTGTTTTCAAATAAGTTGTCAATCCTCAAAAATAATGGAATTTTCACATAAGAATCCAGATTTCCAGCTATCCTTGAAACATCTTCTCTTGAACAATCTCAAGTCAACTTGTTAGAAGTCTAACTTTTAGCAATTGAGGCATTGGGGATGAGTTGGTGAGGGTAAGACCTGGGCTGCACTTCTTTTTCATTGCCCCAGGTTCACTCTCCATTCTTTTTCATCCCTTCCTGTGTCCAGGAGCCTGACCTTTATGACTTGATCAGAAGACGTCCTGACTCTCTTCTCAGTGGTGTCAGTGGTGTCAGCCTATCAGAAACACTGGCAGGGGATAGGGTGGGAGGAGGCAGGATGAGAGTCTGGCTTCCTCTTTGCTAGCTTACTACAGGTTGACCAAGTCCGTCTTTCTTTCTTTCTTTAAAAACATCTTATTTATTCATTTATTTGACAGGGAGAGATCACAAGTAAGCAGAGAGGCAGGCAGGGGGTTGGGGGGAAGCAGGCTCCCTGCTGAGCAGAGAGCCCAGTGCAGGGCTTGATCCCAGGACCCTGAGACCATGACCTGAGCCAAAGGCAGAGGCTCAACCCACTGAGACACCCAGGTGCCCCCAAGTCCTCCTTTCAAAGGCTGCAGCTTTTGGCAAATGGCCTTACACACACTGTTCTCTCTGTGTTCCAGTGACCCTACCTAAGTACAAGGGGGCTAGGAAACATAGAGAAACCAGTGGGATATTTAGTGGGTATTATTGCCCTGACTATAAAGATTTCTACAGGAACATTTCGTCCTCAGTGCCAAGCTAAATTCTTTTTGCTGAAAGGGACAGAGTAGCGGGAAGGAGTTATTTATGGTATCCACCTCCAGATTAAGATTTAATTGTATTCCTAGAAACTCTCTTCTGTGTCTGTTCTTTCAGAAGAGAGTTTCATCAGTATGATGAGGATCATCTCCCTCAGTCTAGTCTACTTACACAATCTGTTTTGACAGCTCTGGGCAGGAAAGTCCCTAAAGGAAATATTAGATATCACCATATCATTCTATTCTAATCATATTCTATATTCTGTAGTCATAGCTTAATGATATTTTGCTCTGGAGCACAAATACACACTCCCACATACAAGCATGCATATGCATTTTTGTACACTACTTCAATTCATTTTCTCTGTGCTTTTCCAAAGCAGCTATGTGGTCTCTGTCTACTGCCCACTAAATATTTAGTGATGAATGCAATCAGTTGATTCACTAGATCAACAATCACTTTTTTTTTTTTTTACACAAGAAAAAGCTGGAATCCTGGAAGAAGTCAAATGTTAAAGAATGTTCTTGGATTTTAGATTTATAAAGTAAGGATAACTGCCTGCCAAGGTTAAGAATACCAGCAAATATGTAGGACACAAGACATATGTTCTGTGGATTCACTACCCCAGAGCGGAGTATTGGTCAAAGTGCTAGAAAAAATAGACATCACTTCCTGACAGGCTCAGGTTGTATTTTTTTAAAGATTTATTTGTTTGTTTTAGAGAGAGAGAGACAGCGCGGGCAGGAGGGGGAAGTTGGAGAGGAAGAGAGAGAGACAATCTCAAGCAGATTCCACACTGAGCATGGCTTGATCCCATGACTCTGAGACCATGACCTGAGCCAGCCAAGAGTTGATGCTTAACCGACTGTACCCAGGTGCTTCTTAGAAAAAATAAAGAAGCAGAAAGATTCATTATTAATTATTGATCCATTTTGATCTCAGAATCTTGTTCATTCCCTGAAAAGCAACAATACACTAATAAAAATTATGCTTTAGAATGTAATGTTTTCATGATTATTTTACAGGCCTCTGAAATGTTTTGTTTAAAACATAAGGTCCAACTCATGGTATGTTGCAGAGCTCAAGCAGTCCTCGGGGGCCATGGCCTGCCTGGGAGCATTGTGGCTCTCAGCTCTGCCTCTGTGTGATGGGATGGGTGGTACCAGAGCCATGTCCGAGGTGCCTCCCAGCTCTCTGGTTCAGTGACTCCGGGAATGCTGACTGGTTTGGGGACTTAGGAAGAAGTCCTACTTAACAGAAAGCCAGGTTCTCAGGACATTAAAACTGGACATTACAAAAGAAATCACAGACAGAGTGATATAGTTTTCCTGGTGGCCTATGGAATAGGCTCCAATTCTGTATCTGTGATGGGGAAGGGGGTAGGACCCTGGCCACAGCATCTACACATTAACATCTACCTTTGATCTTTTTAGAATCACCATGATATTCTCAGTCACCAATTCCATCTCAGTTTCAGAAGTTTGGGACTGTGAATTGTGGCTAGTACCCTGGCAGTCCCACGGACTCTCCCCGACTCTTCCCTTCCTTAGATCTCCTCCTCAAACCTTCCTTTCACTCCAAACTAAGTGGTAGAAACCACTTCTCTTTACTTGGCATGTACGAAATCATCACCCCCATAGAACAACCATCATGTTATCTGATAGTCCTTTTCATCACTTATGATCTGCCTATGAGGCTTCATCTTGTCAATTCTTGAAATATACCTCTAAGGGGATTAGGAGACGGATAATTTGCCCTGGGAGCCCAAAAGTGAATAGAAGCATATTTTATCACTTTGTTATGCACTGGTTTCATGTGATTCCTTAGCAATTTGTGTGCAGCAAACTCTTTCAATAAATGTTTATCATCTGCTAAATCTTACCAATTCATGAACTTTGTCCATTTTCTCATTCAATTTTCTATGTCCCGTGTTCCCCAAGGGCCATAGCTCTTTTCTTGTGATGATACATAAAGGCCAGAGACCTTGGCTTTTTGGTTTACTCCATTTATCACATTCAAAGTGTCATTGAGAATCACTAGCCTGAAGAGATCGTTGTAACCTCACGTTCATTGCAATATCATTCGCGGTAGCTCAAACATGGAAATAACCTAAGTGTAACTGATAGATGAATGGCTAATAAAAACTGGCATATATATTCCTGCCTTCTGTGACAACATGAGTCAACGTAGAGGGTGTTACCTTAAGTGAAATAAATCAGACAAAGACCAACACTGTATGATCTCACTTACATGTGGAATGTAAACAAGCCAAACTCATAGAGATAGAGAATATATAAAATGATGTGTGCCAGGCGCTGGTGGCAGGGGCCTAAGGAAAATGGGGAGATATTGACCAAAGGGTGGAAGATTATAAAGGGTCTAGTTATAAGTGAGTTCTGAGGATCTAATGTATGGAAAAATGGTGACCATAATTAACGATACTATATTAGATACTTGAAAGTTGCTGAGAGAGTAGACCTTAAATGTCCTCAGCACACACAAAACAAGTGGTTATTACGTGATGTGATGGAAGTCTTAACTTAGTGTGGTAATCTTTTCACAATATATATACATGTCATTCATATAATGAATCATCAGGTTGTAGCACCTAAACTTACACAGTATTATATGTCCATTGTATCCCAAAAATATATGTTACAAAAACTGTCATTGATTCAACTTTCTCTTGTATATGGAATTGGTAATAATAGATGTACTGAAATTCACGTCCTTTGTGAAAGCCTTAGTGAAATAATGGATCTAGTGGACAATCATTGGTGGACAACTGCATGCCCCAAGGAGAGATAAGCCAGACATCACCAGACTCCTGATGAACTACTACCTGTGAAGTATTATTGCCATAAAGTAGAGCTTGAATCAGATCAAGTCTTCATTTGTAATTACCAAATAACTGGAAATACAAGGGCCAGGAGATCCTGTTGTCACCAGGGGGATGGAATCAGCAAAGTCCAGAACCTGGACAATGAGACAGAATGAACGCTCAGACTTCTGCAATATATTGAATAGAAAAATAAGAGAGGAGAACAAGGAGAACGTGCCCTGACTGAGAGAATTAAGTACACATCAACCATATGTGTGGGACTTGTTGGATCCTGACTCAGACAAGCCAACTGTTGAAAATGAACAAGGCAGAAGAATAACAGCAAAAACTTTGAGATAATAAGGGAAACATGCTTAGATATTTCATGATATTAAGAAATTATTATTAATTCTATAGGTGTGATTAATTATAAATCTGTGTGTGTGTGTGTGTGTGTGTATTTTTTTTTTTTTGAAGAATCTTTATGTTTAGAACCAAGTATGGAAATAATTGTGGGTTAGATGTCAGGGTCTCTGGGATTTGTGAATGAGGTGGGGATTATAGGAGGAAACAAGAGCAGTCATTAGTTGATGGTTGTTGTAGCTGGAAGACAGATAAATGAGGGTCCATTGCTCTTTACTTTGGTATATGTTTGAAAATTTCAGTAATTTTTTGTATTAATAAAGAATCTTTCATTTGCTAACGCATTTGAGTTCGCCATCACATATCATGTATAAGATCAGTGATTAATAATGCATACCAACACTTGGAGCTACGCAATAGCTTACAAAGCAATTCATTTACAATCTCATTTCTTCCTCCAGGTTACTACTGGGCGTGGTCGGTGTTGTTCAAATCCCCACTTCTCAGAAATGAATGAACCTCAAGGAAGCCCAGGGCAACTGCTGCCTTGAAGCCACGGTCCAGAACTAGAACGTGGAGTCTTAGAAATTCCACATTCTGAGCTCCTCCCCCCACACCAACAAGCTTTAGAAGGGAAGTACAGGAGTGGGATAAAGAAAAGAATTGTTTACCCAGCGCTCGAGGACCGGGCAAAACGGCCACTTGGGGAGTGGAAGTCCTGTGCAGCTGGGCAGATACTCGCTGTGGCCACCAGATGGCGAAGGCTGCTCGCCGCCCAGGGGAGAGCAGCGCCCGCAACTGCGCTCAAACTGCCCTGAGACCCGAAGGCCAAGGGCAAGGCGCTCCGACAGTGCGTGGAAAGCCGAGCCGAGGCCAAAGTTACAGAAGTTGGTGTGCGAGTCCTGCCGCCTCCGCAGGCTTATGGAAGCAAGTTCAGGGCTTTCCCCGGAGGTGGGGAGTGGAGGGTGCACGCCCTGCTGCATAGAATAAGCAGTAACTCGCGCTTCGGGATCAGGGGGTCAGGGATCCTTCAGAATCCCCGGCACTTTGGGGGCCATCGCTGGGGGCCTGCCCAGTATGTGGCGCAGGTGAATCCTTCCCCTGGGGAACTCGACGCTCTTCTTCTGCGAAGCGCAAAGGATTCCTAGGGCCGAAGGAAAAAAGGGCAAATGGACTTCCAGGAGAGAAAGTTTACTTTTCCTTTAAGCCGTAACAAGGGGAAATTCGGTGGCCCTCAAAGGTCAGCGTCCCCATCATGTTAAAAAAAAAAAAAGTCCGTAACTTCAGGCGGTATTCAGGTTCAGGCGGGCGAGAACCCCAAGTGTGTGCGCTGAACCCAGGCCTCGTCCTCTTAGCCAGACCAGGATAGGCGCGGGTGGGCAGATTGCGAGGGTTCGAGTCCACATGAAAGCCTAAACCTGAAGGATGGGGGACGGAGGAGATGGAGAATTCATAGAAGGGGACTCAGTCGCGCTCACCAACAGTTTTGCAAATTGTCTTTAAAAGGTGCCTCCTGGTGACGCCGAAATCTCCGCGGGGTGAAAGCCAAACTCTTGGAGTCGGCGTGCAGCGTCGTGGGGCGGGGGGACATCTCGGCGCTAACGCGAAAAAAAGGAAGGATGCAGCCAGCATCCAGGCGAGTGGAAAACGAGTGGTTCTAATTTCTGTCCCTACTGGAGGCTCCATTTCGATTAAAATCAAGGGTCATGCGATACTGTTTTTACTCCGGTGCGTTTCCGTGACACCTGAAAATTTTTTTTAAAAATCGCATCATCACCCCCCCCCCCACCCCCGAACACACACACACACACACACACACACACACACACACACACACTTGTCTGGATCTGAATGAAGGAAGAGACTGCAGAGGAAGGGAGAAACTGTGAGTCTGCCTTTACCTCCAGGTTTAAAGCTAATCAGAGGTGTCTGGAGAAGGTGGCTAGGACCAAAAGCTGATTTGGAGCTTGAAATTCTCCATTACGAAGCTGGGAGACGCTTTGCTGCGGACTCCAAGCGGGCTCCAAACCCTGGCCCTAGTTCACAGTTTGGCGCGCTACTCTGCAGCTTCCCCCATCAAATACTTCTTTTCATACTCTTCCTGCCTTTCCCGGTGGGCGGCTCCCCCAACCCCCAGGACGGCTACCCCAGCTCCCAGCAATTCGCCGCTTCAGCACGCGGAAGGAGGAATCCTGGAACCAAGGGGAGCGAACTTGTGCCGGGGCGCAGTGGGGAGCGGAGGAAGGCCCCGCCCGTTCTTCCCGAAAACAGAGAAGACTTCCAGGGGCTGCGCTGGGGCTGCTTTGTTGTTGTTGTTGTTTTTCGTTTGCCTTAAAAAAAAGAAAAAAGAAAACTCGAACAACCAAAAAACGGTTATGTAAAGGACAGGGTGGAAAATGGCAAACAACAGCATTTCCAGCTCAGAGTCGGGTCCTTTTTGCACTTGGTTTTCCTCGGGGCTTTCGTTGCGGTTTACTCACTTACTGGGTGCTTTTGTTTGGAGCAGGAATGAAGGTGAAGCGAACCCCGGCGGAGCAGCAGACCCCCAAGCCGGGGTCTCCACCCTGCGCCGGGAACGGGTGCAAACGCGGGGACCCTGGCAGAGAATGTAAACAAACGGGGCGCCGAGCCCTTGATCTTTATTTAAATAGAGGCTTGTTTATCGGTGTCATCCTAGGAGGATTAATTAGACACATCTCTTCACAATTTGGTGTCTGACACTCCATCTTAGGAATGCCTTATCACAAGGTGTTAATTGGGGCCACTCAGCCACTTACGTTTCTATTAAACACTGTGAGGGACTTTTCACAAGTACCGGTTCTTTTTACTGTACGGTGCAAAAATATACAGGACTCGAAATAGACTGGGGCCAGAGTCTGCTTTATCCCGGCGGTGATCAGCATTTTGGGGCTTTCTAGAGGGCAGAGCGCTGTTTCGGAATTCCGTCGCAGCTCCCCAGTACGTTATGGTCCCTGGGAGGGGACGGGGGTGCTGACCAGATTAGGGGGGCTGCTAGTCCTCCCTCCAGAGTCTGAATCTGTCATCCATAATAAATATACATAAACCAGATTTCAAGCTTTCGCTTCTAGGGTCGTAAAATTCCGGGCGACTTTGGCAAAGCGTTTTGACCAGGCACCGTCATAGACTTGGGGCTAGAGTCCGGGCCCCCAAGGTCACGGGCGGCGCGGGAAGAACTCGGGCCCAGGAGGGGTGCAGGGAATGGGAAACCGGGGAGAGGCTCCTGGCGGCCTTAATTGGGCGCGGAAGAGGAGGAGGTCCCGGCTGATTGCTCGCCTCCCAGCAGCTAATCCTCTTAGCAGCTGCATTTCCGCGCCGCGCAGTTTAGCAAAATGACCCTCCCGGCCAGACCTTTACCCCGGGAGGGTCAGGAAGGGGCTGGAAAGGTTTGCAAGCTGGGCCAGAAGCCGTCTGCTGATAAGCCTGGCGGGACGTCTGGCAGGGGGACAAAGGGCCCTCCGCCCCACTCCTGGGTTTAACTTTTCGGCGGGCCCAGGGCTCAGCCAGGGGATGGGGTGGCCTTCGCCCTCCTGGGGAATGAGAGTCAAATAAACGGAGCTAGACTCAGGACAAACCGCTCCCCGGCCGCTGTTTGCAGAGTGGAGCTGCGCGGGACGACTTGGAATCCTCATTTGTAAGTGTCGCGCCCGCCCCTAGCCCGCGCCGCCGCCGCCGCCGCCGCAGCGTCCCCAGCGTTCCTGGCCGACTTTGGCTGCCCGCAACGCGCCCCGGCCAGCAGCTACCGAGGCGAGCAGCCCGCCGGCGGCCGGTGCGCTTGGGAGCTCCGTGTAGAAAAAAGCCGCAGGTTGGAGCTGAGGCTGAGTTGTGGGCGGCCCGCTTCCCGCCGCACTGCAGGGACCAGTAACTCGTGGGCGCTCAAAGGGCCGCGGGGGTTCCCGGGGAGCCCACGTGGGTTCAGGGATGGGTGGCCCCCAGATAACCTAGGAAAAAGCCCAGAGAACTAAGTGGTCACGGGCCGAGGCAGGGCCCGGAATCCAACGGCTGGGGGCTGAGGTTTCCCAGGCCGGCTTAAGCCTAGCATAGGCAATTCTGCATCTCTGCAATCTCCCCTCTCCCCCACCCCCACCGGCCCAATACCCATTGTCCAGACTTCGCAGTGGGGTGAGGAAATAAACCCATTCATCTTCAAGAAAAAAAGAAGATAAACAAAAGCAACCCCACCCCCTCAAGACTACAGTGTCCACTCACAGATTCTAGAGCCTGAGGGTGGGGGTGGGAAGGGGGTGGGGGTAGGTAGGGGGACTCGGTGTTCATGCTGGTGAAGGGTGGAGAGGGAAGCAAAGTAAGATCTTCAACACAAAGATTACAACTCCAAGTACAGAAGACAGAGCTATACCTGTTCCCTTAATGAACCACATTTATTAAAAATGACTAAGACTGTACATAAAAACCCAAGATCTCTAAAAAGCCTATAGGAGCTGTGGCATCAGGTTTTCAGTTCTTCACATTACCGAGCTGGGTAGTGGGGATGGCAAAGAAGGAGGGTGAAATAGAGGAGTTTTCCTTACACACGTTTCAAGTTAGTACAGAGTAGCTGAATACATTCTTAACTATCTAAGAAGTAAACAGAATATTCCCCAATATCCGGGATGATGAGAGAACCTATTCCCCACCCCCCGGCCCTGCTGTCAGGTGATCTGCGAATTCTTGACAAAGCCAAAGCACCAATTTTCATCATCTCAGACACAGAAGTAGACTATTTGTACAATATATCCCACAGTATTCTACAGTGTATCTAAGCACACACAAAACTGTACACTTTAAAATTCTCTTTTTTTCCTTTTTGGCGACTCCCTCGCCTGCCCTCTCCTGAGTCCTACCAGCCACCCCAGCCTGCCGCAGAGGCCTAGCCGGTGAAACAGTCCCAAACTAGGGCCAAACATGGCTTGCTTCAAAAGCCTAGGAGGAATCAAAGTCAGGTAAAGCCAGCACCATCACATACGGTTTTTCTCACTTCCCAGGCCTAGCTATCTTTTGTCCCTAGCAGAAAGTAATAGCAAAAAGTCCCCTGTTGAAGCTTAAGGCCCAGCCCTTCTCCTCCAGAGGCAAAACACCTCGCCACTCTGGGATTCTCTTTGCTTACAGATTTACACATAGGAATGAGAACCAAAGCTTTCAACTCATTGGCTAGCGCTCAGCACTGGAATCTTCATAGCCTGATTCTCTGAATGTTTAGTGCCTCCAATAAATAAATCCAGAACCTTGAATAACCTTCAACTTTTAAAATGCTTAAAGTCCTTCATTAATTTTATTTAAAAAAGAAAAAAAAATGCGAGGCGTGTATCCGTTACCTGCAGCAATCAAAAAGCTTTGGCACCTTCTTTTAGAGGATTGCACAAAACGGGATGCATCGAGGTGCAATGCAAACGTCTTTTTGGCAAACCTAGGCAAAGAAGACAACAAAAAACACCACCAAGTCCATCTGCAAAAAGTTAGCTCATTCTGACGAAGTTAAAATAACTCTTTAGGGAGTTGTGTAAAAAGCGTAATAGCCCCCCATGCCTTTGGAGGTGTCTTTACTGTACTCTTCAGCATTAATGTCCTCACACTTTATGGAGGGAGAATTTTCATTACTAGAGGTGCTAGGAGACAGCCGCCGTCGCTTACAAGCACTGGTGTATACCCCCGAATCATTGGAATCCAGAGACTTGATGGAAGGGGGGGTCTCTATCCAAGAAGAGCTAATTTCTTCTTTGACTTTCTCCTTGGAGAGTTGATCTTCAGAGAACACAGGGGGGCTTGTTCTGGAGGTCCATGGGAGTCCAGCTGCCATCTTCCTCTGGTAAGAGCCTCGACCTCCCCACCCTGCCATGGCAGGGAAGGTTGGGTCAGGGTAATAGCCCAGGGCGTGGGACGTCTGGAGGGGCAAGGATTTAATACCATATGGGAGCAAGGTGCTGGAAGTGTATTCAGACTCATAGGAACCGATGTCTAGTTTGTTGGTCCCAGGTTGCTGAACAGGCGTGACAAGCCACCGCTGGGGAGGGTTGGCCACCTCTTCGCTCTGTTGGGGTGAAAGGAGGCCGTTGGTCTGTGGCACGGTTCTCTCGCCATTATAATATCGGGCTTGAGGTAAAGTGTTGACAAAGGGCTCCGGGAAGAAGGACTGAACGCCGTACCGACCTCCAGGGACAATCTGATGGGATCTAGGAGAATCCGTGGGAGATGGAGTTAACCTGTCATTTTCTGAAGCGGTGTACATGCTACAATATAAAGAGAAACACTTAAAAAAAAAAAAAACCTAATGTTGTTCCCAAATAACCACCTCCCAGAAATCAAAAAGGCTCACGTAGTGGGCTCTACTGGGCATGCTGATATGCTGGAGTGGAGGGAGAGAGGTAGGAGATGCCCTGGCCCATTTCAGCTGACACTTGGCTCATACGGAAAAAGTTTCCTCCCAAGCACTAAGTATTTAAGCTATAGAAAAATCCACCTTCGCAAGTCTTAGTATTTGAACAGCGGAACAGCTCTCCTTCTCGGTGTCGTGGAAGGAATGCTGGCTGTGGTGGTAGAAATCCCACTTGTAAGTGGTCTTGTGGGGCCTTGCTGTTTAATGTTGTGAAAATTACATCCTCTTAGTTTGAGGTTTTTCTTATGTAAATAATAATAACAATAATAAAAAAGGGGGAGTAATACCTATTCCTCAGAGGATACAAAATTTGGATCAAATGAAAAGGAATGTATATAAATGCAGATTATGAAAATTTCAAATCTCCCCTCAAATGTTAAAAAAAAATAGCTCTTCATTTTTTAGCCCTTCACATTGCTTTAGAAAGTAACAAAGCCCTTCTGTGAAAATTCTAAAGCAAGATTAGCCAAGGGGAAAAAAATGCAAAAATAAAAATAGGTGAAAATCCCCAACAAATGTGAAAGCTCGTTCTAGAATGTTTTCTCGGAAGTGTCTGGTGAGGTATGTCCTGTTCAAAGATGACCACGCACATGTGAATAAAAGCTGCACTTACGAATCATAGTTGTCTCTGAAGCCTTTTGCAAAGGGGTTATGATCAATCTTTAGTTGAGTTATCTAGAGAAGGGAGAAAAAGAGTGAGTCGTTGAGTGCTTTATCATGCTGGACCTAGCTGTAGAGTCTTGGGACACGTGTGACACTCACATCGGTGTTCTGGTAGGCAGTCACTGCAATGAACTGCGTTTCGGAGAAGGTAAAGGTCTGAGTCTTTGAGGGCTCATTCAGGTCTTCCACGCCGTCCTCTGTCACCTCAACAATATGCAGTCGCGGTTGGTACTTGTGTAAAGACTGCAACACTATCATCTGGAAATGGTAGAGAAAAAGAGCTGCCGAATCCAAACAAAGTCTCTTAGAGGTAAATCTTGACAAACTACTTGTTTTGGAATGGGACCCCTGCTTATTTCCCACTGACAGTTACCTTTTTCTAGAGCCATTTTTAAGATCTTATCATTGTTGCTTTTGAACCTTAAAACCTAGCTGGCTGGGTGTGCTTGTCTGACAAACACTCCTTCCTCTGTGTTTTCTAAGTCCCCCAAAGACTTTAGTATTTCTTCTCCTATTAGTCAACTCACTGTTAACCGAAATCTACGACAATGAGAGAGGTCAAAAGAAAAAAAAAAAGGTTAGAACTAGGTGAGCAAACGGGTAACAACTGCAGATATCACAAATACAGTGAAGAGTATGGAAACTTGTTAGGAAAAGAGATCTATGGCCGGAAGCCACCCCGTCCTCTGTCACTCTACCTGGGTGTTGTTGTTATTTGCGCCTTTGTTATTGGTGAGTTTTAATTTCCCAAAGGAAATCTCCTGTCTCATCCAGTGGGAACCAGTATTAGGAGACTCTGGGTGAACATACATTTTGTTGCCTAAGAGAAAATGAAACAAAACACAAAACCCAAGCAGATAGGGCTGATTACACATGGACACAGGGGAGGGATGAATGTCTGTCACTTTTGGGCAAAGATTTAAGAGCTAGTCTTCAGGCACAAATCTCCCCCAGAGTTCGCTCTCCACCTAGACTGCACTGACAGCCCTCCCAGGGCCCCTGTACTTTGGGCGCCTTCCTTGGACAAGGCAGTCATCTTAATGCTACCTCAAAATACATAAAAGGAGCCACCAGGAAATGTCTCTTGAAGGTCAATTTGGGGGCCTTCTAAAGCCGGAAGGGCAACAGCGGATGCAAAGTGGTTGGGTTTTCAAGGGTAGACCCAGCCTTGAGGAAGGCTTTCTCAAGTGAAGTTTGGAGTGTCAGCAGCCCTTTCCACCCAGGAGCATTTAGTAGGAAAGGTGGGGGAGGGCGGGGAGAAGTAGGGTCATGATTAAAATACCAAAGTTTATATTCCTAGGCAAGAAATCTGACTTGGCAATTCTACCCCCTCCCCCCCTGATTCCAACCATCAACATCAAGGAACTCATACTAACACCTCTAGGCCCCAGATGAGGGGCAAGTGCTCGATTTAAATGTGAGTTTTCAGAATCAAGAGTTCACCACCCTCCCCTCCCTTCCTGGGCCTCCTCTCTCCTCACCCTGCATGTTATTGTCCGCTTTGCCGCAGGTCACCCACTTGCCCCCCTGGAATCGCCAGTGGTTGGGGTCCGCCAGCACCACCTCTACAAACACATTGTAGTGGGCCGTGGGATTGAGTCCGTTTATATTGAAGCTCAAGAAAGGAAACATGCGCCTGGGCAGGGGAACAGAAGCAGAATAAGCGATTTAAACCCAGATGCCCGAGAGCAGGCCCGCAGCAGACCAGGTTTGCCGGCACCTTGGGGCCGGTAGGTCGGAGTGGGACATTGAAAAGCCTACAGAAAGGACAGAATACCAGTCCAAAAAGTGACCTTACTCTGCAAAATACTTGAGTTGTCAACTCCGGGAACATCTTTTTTTCTGAAACAATTTGCTCCAAAGTCAGTATTTCCCAAATTGAAATGCCACCGCACCCTCTTCTCAATCAAGTCCTTTTTCTTCCAGGACGTTAAAAATCATTCGTTTTTCTACGTTTAAGTACCGAAGAACAAACAACGTGCAGTTGTTTGCGTTTAAATTCTTAAATTGTCAGGCTAAAAGTTCCCCTGAGCGCCCCTCTCCCAGCTCCCACCCTCTCTTTCCCCAGTTGTACCCGCTGTTAGCAGTTGGATAGGTATCAGAACTTTCTCAAGTCCCGAACCGCACCAGGTCTGGCTCCAGGGCCTGCCTAATCAACTACCCAGACCAACCCACCCTCCGATGCCCATCTACCCGAGACCCCCAGTGGAGACTCAGGCGCCAAAAACTGCGGGAGCTCATCTATTGCGCTCAGGAAACCAACCTTTGCGCCTTAACCCACCCGCGGCTCCTCTCGGGTATGCAGGGACCAGCTCGGTATGCAGAGCGGGCGGATCTAGTAAATCCAGCTTTGTGGACAAGCCCCAATTTCCATTTCCGCCTCCTTCTCGCCAGTCCAGGTGAGGGTGACCGGAGGGGAGGAGGAACAGCTCTAACATCGGGACCGTGCACAAGCCGGTGCGCGGACCGGGAGGGACACCGGATTGGAGATGCGCGCGGAAAAACACTTTTCAAGCAAATCGTGGAGAGAACGGGCCCAGCTCCCTCACCCCCGGCCTTCCCCACACAGTCATTCAACTGTCATTCACCTCGGGGCCCCTCCGCGCTGCGCTCACCTGCCCTGTTTCGTAATGATCATCTCGGTTTGGTGGCGGTGGAATTTGAGCCACAGAGGCCGGTTGCACAGGTAGACGTGGGCACGGAAGCCGGAACCAGGAACCCCCAGTCCCCCCAATCCTCCGCAGGACCCCGCAGCTGCCGCCCCAGGGTACGGCCCATAGAGCGGAGCCCCCTGGCTGTACTGATAGGCCCCCGGGCCGCCTGCCCCGCCGCAGCCGCCGGCGCCCGCTCCGCTACTAGCGCCGGCTCCGGGGCCGAACTGTGCCCTCCCAGGTGGGCACACAGCCGCGGGGAAGCCGCCGGGGGGCAGCATGGAGCCGTAGGGGTAGCGCGCCCCGTTGGGAGTAGGGTAGACAGATCCGTGGGGCGCCCCGGCCGCCGCCTGGTAGGGAAAGAGCGAGCAGGGAGCGGCCAGCTCGGAGCCCTGAGGCCCGGGGGACTGGAGGTAGTAGCGCTCCGAGCTCAGGCTGTCCATGGAGTAGCGCGCGGTGGCTGCGGCCGCGGCGGCAGCGGCGGCGGCGGCGGCGGCGGCGGCTGAGGGCAGCTCCTCCTCCCCGCAGGGGGAGCCCTTGCGGCCGTCCGGGGGCCCGGGCTTGGCCACTGCCGCGGCGCTGGCGAAGGCGTCCCCGGCGTCGGCGTCACTGAGCATGGCCGCGGGGGCCCCCGCGCTGGCGGCTGTGGCTTCCCCGCTCCCAGTCTCGCACGAGAGGCTGCCAGGGAACTTCTTGGGCGCTTTGTCTAAGTCCAGCCTCTGAGGCGAGGGGGCCGCGCCAGGGAGGTGGCCTGCGCTCCCGCTGCCTCCGCCTCGCGCACTCTCCAGCGGGTAGAAGTGCGCGCCGGGCAGGTTCACCGAGCTCACCAAGAGCTGCTCCCCTAACTGCATGCTTTGCAAAGCGCAGACGGCAGCTGGCTGCTTCCTCTCCTCCCGCGGCCTTAATATAAAGGCAGGATGGGGGAGCCAGCGCCCTCTTCCGAGGGGAAGGTAACTTCCCCTTCCTCCGATGCTGGGGCTACCCACCTGGCCGCACGCGGGCCGCTAAGGCGCGCACTGGCGCGCCCTGAACGCAGCGTCCTTTCCGCGAGGAAAGCGCACTGGGTTTCAAGGCAGGAGGTGGCAATGGACCGAAAAGCACTCTTTTCCCTTCCCGTCTTTCTTGCCTCTCTGGACCCCCGTCCTCCTCCGCACTCACACCCAGGAAGAAGAGGATTTAGAGCTCTGTCCCCATCCACCCACCAGCGCTAGCCTTTCTGCCCTTCTCGACTGCCAAAGCGTGGGTCAAGTTGACCACTTGGAAACTTGCGGACTGTCATTGGCTGCTTTATATATGTGCGGCCAGGGAGGGGCTTCGAGGGCCCACAGCCCGGGGACTCTCCTATTGGCTGATGGAGGTGACACTAATTCAATTAGGCATTTACTAATTGGATCATGTCGACTGCGACTTTCTTTTCCTTTAGTCTTTTTTTTTTTTTTTTTTTTTTTTTTTTGAGACTCTGTCCTACTATGAGAATCAGTCCTGATGTCCGTATTTTGCTGGGGTTTAGGGGGAAAGGATTTGGGGTCTCCGTAGCGGGGTCCAGTCCTGCCACAGAAGTCATCTCAGAGGAGGATGCGGAGGCGGGAGCAGGGTTTAGAGGCTGGCTCGAGAAAGGCTCTGCAAGCTGAAGGTTTGAAGGAAGGCACCGGTCCCTGAGGGTGGGGATCTGGGGAGAGTCGGAGAGAGGCCAGGCCGAAGCGAGGTCTCTTTCCTCATCGGGGGCTGTAGCTTCAGGCACACTTTCCTCTCGAAGGAGGAAGGCTCCCAGGCCTTCAACACACAGGAACCCCATTTTGTTCCGTCCCACTCATTTACTCATTGGGAAGGGTGCGCGACCTTGAGCTCGGCTTTTGGGATTCCGGGGTCGGCGGGAGCACATTGCCATCCTTGAGGACCAGCTTATGAGTCCGAAGCCCTGGTGGGGTGAGGTACTGGGGACACCCTCACCCTCGCGCCAACACACCTGCTTTCAGGAGGCAATCGCTTTTACTCTCCACAGTTTAAAATCCACCGCAGCTCAGTTTCCCTGCATCCCGGACCCCCTCCGTCCCACACACCACCTTCAGTGGGGCCTGGCACCAAGAAACAAAGGTTCTCCAGCAGCAGTGCGGTTGAGATTCCCTGCGCCTCTTCTCTGCGGCGCAACACAGAAGGTAGAATAATTAGTGAAATAATCAGTTTGATATTGAATTAAGCCCTTTTGCCCCAGCTGCCTGTTTCTCCCTTGCGTTTCCGCAGACCGTGGAGTCAAGAGCGGTGCCGTCTTATTTTATTGTTTTATTACCGAAAAGGGGGGAGGCACGTTTCATTGCGGATAAGGAAAAGCATGAATATTCGCTGTTAATAAGCAATTACAGACGCGGCTTGTAATCGCTCCGGGAGCGCATTTTCCGGCTGAGATGTTGGGACTCTGCTTCCCCAACCGAACACGATCACACGGGAAACTCTTAGCCCACAACAGATGAGGCGGCCTCAGGATTTCTTGAGCGCGCACACGCCAGTGCAGAATGGCTCGAAGCCTTCCAAGCCAGGTTCAAACCACAGCAGCACAAACCAACAGCTGCACGTCTGGGTTGGAGAGAGCGAGACGGTCCGTAATACAGTCGGAAGCTCCAGGGAATTTACCAGTTTTGGGGGGGGGGTGTGAAAACAGGGGGCATGAGAAGGTTTTCAGGGTCAGGACACAGCCCGTGGGGAGGCAGCACATTCAGAGAGTGGGCCGGGGCGGTGATCCCGCAGGTCATGGGCAGAGCAGTCCAGGAACAGATCCCTGGAAAGCTGGCCCAGAGCGCACTCAGTCCAGCGCCCCTAGCATCTCGTCCTGCTAGTTGAGTTCGGGTTTGGCGTGGCTCTCTGCTCCGAGCACCCCACCGACCACTCCCACCTCCCGGCTTTTGCTTTATTTTGACCCAGGAAAGTCTTGAACTGAATTTTTAAAGTACTTCGTGTGTTTGAAAACTTCATGATTTTCAACGTGGAGATTCCGTGAAGGGGACTGGAGAACAGGAAAGGAAGGGACTGTGCGGTCGGGGCAGTTTGGCGACGTAACTCAGATTTGGGGGACCTGGTTACTACTCGTGGGCTCCTCCGCGTTAGGCTTGACCTGAGCTGCAGGCTGTTTGAGGGAAAAGTAGGGGTGAGATGGAATCTCACATTATTTGGAGATAGGGTGGCTGAGGGTATGTATCGGTTTTGCGCTTTATCACAGAAAGCGGGCCTCAGTGTACCATCAAATTGCGTTCGAGGCGACCAGGGAAGCGCTGCGCGTGGCAAAGTGCCATAGCAGGCAACAGGCATCGTTCCGACCCACTCTGGCGCAAATAACGCGGGCCAGCTGTCCCCCGCGCCACATCAGAAAGGGCTGATTTTATTCCAGCCCCAGAGCAAGCTCTTGAAAACGCGTGGGTTCATTCTGAGGGCTACTTTATTATTAAATATATACACGATATGCGTAATCCAGATTAGTGTTGACTCCTGGGGCAGGAAATTGCAGTTTACATCTCCCCACCTCTCCAGAATTTCTAGAATTTGACCCAAACTTTGACACATTTTACAGATGAGGAAATAAAGAGGAATTCAAAGAGAATCAAAATTCGGGCTGTACAAACTGCTCTGAGACCTGGCATTTTGGGAACATGGAAGACATATAAATGATTTATATTACATTTTTAAGTAACAAATTCTTTTTTTTTTTTACATAATGAAGAGCAGCGTTTCAACTAAAGATGATTTTTTTTCTGACAACAGAGAGATAAAGAAACCTCATTGAATGATTTTTCCTGTATTGATTGACTAACTGCATTATTATTATTATTATTATTACACATGGAATATATTAGTCTAAATGCCTGGAGAGTTATAGATGAGCAAATCTGTGATTTCCTACTTAGAATGGATTTTCTTTTGCTGGCTCCATTTTACTTATAATCAGGGAAAGAGACATAAAAAATATTTTCATGTATCCTAGCCAAACTTTAAAATCTAAGCACTCTTTTCCAGAAATAGGAACAGAGAAGAAAGCTAAGCACTGGCTTCCATGAACATGTCAGGCAGCACCCTCCTTAGACTGGGTGGGCAAATAACAGCCCCTTCCAGCCTGTTTGCTGTTTGATTTCAATTACACCCCAAGCTTCATGAAATCCAAATGAGACATTTATTGAAAGGTGCCTGGTTTTATGTGGCTCAACTGACAGTGTATTGGAATACATTGAACAAAAACATCAACACTGGGGAGGAAACGTGGAGACCCCTTGGAACTCCAGCCCCAAATGCTGGCTGGATTAACTCAAATCTTGCACCTTCCAGCATGAGTTGGAGCAAGTAGGATCCTTTGAAGGCTACAAGGAAGTCAAGGCCAAGCCTGTATATGAGCCTATGGAAGATCTTATGCTCTGTTGATTCAAGCAATCCTATCAGCTTCCTGCCACCATCTCATCCTGAGAACACAAAGTTATTGACAACCTGGCCAGGTGACCTCTTTACCCATTTCTCCCCCTTAAAGGTAACCACTATCAATGCATTCGTATTTTAAAATTCACACCGAGAAGCATTTTGCTATAACATTTTACTATAACTATGACACATCAAATACATATACATACATATATACATATATGAGTAAGTTACAGGGGTGAGTTATAGATGAGTGCAATGATCTATGGTTTTCCTCCTGCCCTGCCCCCCTCTAGACACAACCAAGGGGGCCCATATAAATGTCCCAATAAATTCTATTATTTTCACCCCCACTAAAAATGTGTTATCAAAACACCGTCCGTGTTATTCAAACACTTTGTAAATTCTGAGCAGACTTGCTGCCGGTTCTCCTTTTAACCCTAGGAAAACATTCCAACATTACCCGGTCACCAGCGCTTCGCCTGGACTCTGGGAAAACGTCAATGGGTGTTTTGTGGTGAGTTGGTCCTTTTACTATTTATCTATGGCCTTTTCTTTGTTGATGTTACATTTTATTTCACCATCTCAGGTTAACTCTTTGGCCCTTTGTTCTCTGCGGGCCAGATCTACCACCTCCACTGTGCTTTCCAGAGGGGGAGGGAGTTTTCATCACTGTAAGGTTGTTCATGTTTCACTTTTTTCTTCTTTTAAAGAAAATGTCCTGTAAGATAAAACATTTTGGCAAGGACAAGTAGTTTTGATTCTGCTGACAACAGCAAGATACTTCCACCAACACAGTTTCACTTTTGTAAGAATTTATAATTCACCATGATGCTGGAATTGACTGATCATTTGCTTAAAAAAAAAAAAAATTGCCAGGTCCACAAATGTGTGAGGCAAAGGTTTACATTAAACTCAACTGCATTTTTCAAACAAACATGGCAAATTTAAACTATTTTCTTAGCTCTCCATCTATGTATTTAGATTGCTAAGTACAATTGTAGGTTATTGTTAAAATTCGAAGAGGTGGGGGAATCCTGGAATGAAACATAAGAAACATACCCGAAGTTGCTTATTACAAGAAATAATCGATCCTTCCTTAAACGTCGAATCAAGATTCTTTTTTTTTTTTTAATGAAAGCATTTTTCAAACAGCAAAGGAATTCCTGGATTTCAGTGCTGCTTTATCATTTTTATATTCACCTTTATGGAAGTACATAGATTCACCTAAATACAAGACAGCCATGTGGGACAAAGTAAATAAAGTAAAAAATTCTCAGAAATAAGTTATCGGACTGTTTGGTTAATTGTTGTTTCATTAAAATATGAAAGTTATACAGGGTTCCACCTATCTTGCTTACTTTTGCACCTTGAAAGTTCTGACACTTAGTAGGGGCTCATCTGTTAACTCAAAGAAAAGGTTGCTGAATTCGTAAACTAGAACAGATGAAATAGCCCAAGGAAAGTGTCAGGTCCCAAGCTTTATAACTAAGAAGATGAAAGTGAAAATGCTATTTGCTCCCCATGAGAAAAGAGATAACACAGATCTTCCTAAATTAATGGACATGGCATTTTCAGTTTTTTAAGACTTTTCAGGATTTTTTAAATCTTCCCTAGACCTTTCCTAACCCAATGTTCTTATGTGATTGTATGGCTTCTCTTGTGTATTTCATCAATGTTGACACTTTTCCACAGGAAAATAGAAAAGTTAGTGCTGGAATTGCAGTATAGCTCTTAATGGGAGCAACCAACATGTAGCCAAGGAGAAACATCCTCCTAAACAGAAATCACTTGCATATCACTAAGAGAGTCGGTGGAGCCTATGGCAGTGAATGTTTCAACAGAAGCCACCTCTATGGTACAGGTGCGGCAGGATGTCTACACAACAGGTGGGCAGAATCCAATCCTGTTGACCAAAGCTTCAAAATGACAGGGCAGCTGCAACCTCTCATTCAGGCCCCCTGAGAGAAATGGGGAGAGGGGCAGTCTTGGTTGAGGAGTTACTCAGCAGAAAGCATTAAGCCAGTAAGATAACCGAGGAAGAGGGGGGAGGGGGAGGGAGGAAAGAAGGACACCAAAGAGATCATTCCATAAACTAAGAGAAAAGCAGAATGTTGTATGCAGAATGGTATGTATTTGTGGCTTTTTACCTTTTACTAGCTTTGTGAATCTGGGCAAACTCCTTAAGCTTTCTGTGCCCCAGTTCCCACTTGTAGTAATAGCATATAGAATGCAAAGCAATTAGAACAGCACCTGACACATAGGAAGGTCCGAAGTCTTTCCTATTGTTCCCCATCACACTTACACTGAGCTCATTTTTTGCTCTTTTCTTAGTAGTTGCTGGGGCGAAATGAGGATGCATCCTTGTCTGGGGAGAGGTCAGGAACCTAACGGTCAAAAGCAACGTGAACTAGAAGTAGGAAGCAGGACTGAGTCCAGTAGAACCTGAGAGGAGATTCCCCAGTTGTTTCTACAGCTTCTTTCAATTTCTTCAAAACCTTGCGGGATGGAGGGGGGTGGGGGAGGGGTGGAATCCAGTGCCCTCCTCTTGAGCGCCGCTGGAAAGGTGCACTTCAAAGGGAGGCGGCTGGGGCGCCCAAGCCCGGGTGCGCCTTCCGCCCCCTCCAGGCCCCCATTAGCATTCTGTTTTTCCCAGGCCTCCTTGCCCTCCTGCCTCCCGCCGGGATTTTGCCGTTCTGGCCCATTATTTGTCAAAGAAAAAAAAAATAGGGTTTTTAGCTCAGGTTTTGTTCTCCACCTACTTGGATAAAAGGCTCGACCACGCAGGAGTTACGTGAATGGTCCGATGCCTCCCGCAGGGCTCTCGCTCCTGGAGAAGGCACCCTGAACTGGGGGTCCCCAAAAGGACACCATCTGGATCAGCTCGAGGCTGGGGAGGTGGGGGTTGGTTGCGGGCCTCAGTGGCCGCATCTGCAAATTGAGGGGACTAGAGGGCTGCTGTTAAAGAAGCCCCCAAGTCCTGATCAGCCTGGTCCGCTTAACCACTTGGTAGGGTCCAGGAACTTCCGTGGAACCCCCTCCTCCGAAAGATTCCAAGGGAAAAGAGTTTCTAGGGAGAGCAATGAAGGAAAATAATAAAAGCAGCAACAGCTGACAATGTGCCAGACTCTTCTGCTTTATCTGTACGGTCTTTTAAAATCGTTAAAATGTTTCGACAACCCATTTTGCAGAAGGGTAAAGCCATACTTGGGGAAATGAAGGCCCTTGTCCACAGGCACACAGCTAAAAATGGTAGCGGGGGAATTTGAATCCTGGCAGTCCGAGCTGCGGGGCTCCCAGTGAAGGGGTTAAGGATGTGTAAATGGGGCGGGGTGTGGGGCGTTGTTTTCTTTGAGGGGTAAGGCTTCCAGCTAAGTGTTGGAGTGGGGGTCATGTGTGGCTTCGAAGGTAGCGAGTGGACTGCGCTCGGTGCACATTTGCAGCCGCTGGATCTTTAAAATGAGTCTCTTTTATGGAAACTGGGCCTCATAACTCCACCCTATATCCCAGTTCTGGGCTCTGGCTAGTCATTCTTGCTTGGGATAATCATAGGAGGGGTGGACCTCTCTCTACAATCTCCGGCTGGTCCAAGCCCGTGCCCTACAGTATTCCATTTAAAGCCTCACTACCACCTCACAGAGGTAGGTAGTTTTATCATCCCCATTTTACAGATGGGAAAACCGAGTCTGAGAGAGGTCAAGTAAACTTCCCTGAGAGCATACAATTTGTGAGTAGCTGCTCTAGCGGACCTGGAATCTGGGAAGGCGGAGCTCTTTCCCCAGAACCCTGAAACCTTTACTAGAAAACGGGTTTCTGGGCTCGAGCTTAGACAAGAGGGGCGATCCGCACAGAGAGCGGCGGCGAAGCAACAACCAGTTCTCGACTCCCCTGCCTGTCGCGTTTCAATTTCCCTGCCCATTCCCAGCCGCGGAGCGCAGCCGAGCGCCTATCCCACGGGCTCCAGGGCTGGGATTTGCGAGCTGTTGGGGGCCCTTCTAGCCTATCTGGCGGATGCTGGAAGCCGTTCATTTGCGGATGGGCGGGGAAGCGAGGCGCCTCACTTGGGTCTCTCCTTGGTGCGCCCGGCTTCTGCGGCCGCCCTAACCCGGCGACACGAAGCCCGAGGACGGAACAGCCGCGGTCAGAGAAGCCAAAGAAGTTTTTTAGAGCTCAAAGCGCGCGGCGAGTGCCCCTTCCTGACGCAAGACAGAGCCTATCCACGCCCCAGTGTACGTGGCCTGAGCAAAAAAAGAAAAAAAAAAAAAAAAAAAAAAAAAAAAAAAAAAAAAAAAAAGAAGAAGAAGAAGAAAAGAAAGAAAAGAAAAGCCAATTCCAGGCAGAGGCTGAAACCCGGGATTCTGTGCCCCAGGCGTGGGTTGTCGGTTTCTGCCCCGCCACAGGCTTAGAACTCATAATGCAGTTGGAGCGGCGCTTGGGTGGCCGAGAGTGTCAGTTTCTTCTGTCCCTCTCCCCATAATCACCCGCGCGCTTTGGGCGAAAAGATATGGGGGTGTCCACATACTTCTGGTCCTCTCTCTTTGCCTTTGCACTCCGCGAGCCTTTCTCTCTCTATGTTAGGTAAGCCTGGAAGGCAGAGGCCAGTTTGAACTTCTTTGACTCTACCAACCAGAGATATATGTATATGTGTATTAGATAACATATTGTGTGGTGTTATAATAAGATATAATATCTTTCACAATAGAAGACATTATCTACAACATCATACAATACGTAATGCAACATAAAATCAATCAATCAATCAATCTATCTATCTATCATCTATCTAAACACACTTGCATAAGGCTTTTAAAAAACTCAGCCACCGGGTTGCAACATCTCGCGCGCACCCCGGTCTGATGGCAACCACCATTAATTTCTTGTATTTCCGGGGCTTATTACATGTTTTGCACCAGCAAGTGTGTGTATGCACCTGAATTCCTCCTTATCTGTCCCCCACCCATCTGCATGCTTTTTTGCGCACTCCTCAACAATTTGCTTTTTTCACTTAAAATACGTCTTCAAGTTAGTACCTGCGTTAGTCAGAGGTTTTGCTTGCTCAACACATCCCAGGGCGTGCCCGAAAGGCTTAATAAAATTATATTGGTGTTTGGGGGCTTTCCTCGCAGCTGCACGCGCCAACGCCGAGCCAAGCTGAGATTCCCTGATCCGCTGGGAGGCCGCCCGCCTGCGGCTCTGCGCCCCCGGAAGCGCGCGCCGCGGGAGGAGCGGTGTGCGCCGCGAAAGGCGCAGCGCCCCCTTGCTCCGCGTGCGCGGAAACCCGCCCGGGCCTCGCTGTGGGAGTTTTCTTGCCTTTGAGACCCCTCTTTGTTTGTACTCTCAGACCCCAGAATCGGGTAAACAAGCTCTCGGACCCTGCCCTGTGCTCCTGGGGCTCACGGGCAGGGGAGTTATCTGCTAGACAGTCCCCAAACTGATCAAAGAGGAGGACCTGAAGGGGACCGTCAGCCCCATTAACATCCCGCCTGGCTGGGCTGCTGGGGGCGGGGATGAAGTTGGGCAGACGCGGGCCAGAAATCGCGTGTTGCCAAAGGCCCAAGAAATGACTGGGTCTGAATTATTTTCTAAATAAATCTCTTAAGGCTTAATGGCAACTCTCGAAGAAGCCGAAGTTCTCTGTGCTGCTTAGAAGGCGCACTGTGAGGCTCAGCTCTTAGGAGGGTGCTCGGATACGAGACTGGACAGTGATGACAAGGACAAGCTTCCATGTCCTCAGAAGCTGGTGGGGGATACACACAACATCCAGTAAGCAATTAAAAAAATATCGGAAAATCATCCAGCAGGGGAATGCAGGGCTTTCCAATCTTGGCAGAATCACCCGGAGCGTTCCTAACAAACCCAGTGCCCTCCTGGTAGGTAGCATCTCAGGAACAATGAAATCAGGATCTTTGAGAGGGAGACGCAGGCATCGGTATAACTGGAAGGGGTCTAAATGGTTTCGATATGTAGCAAAGTTGGAGAACGACTGGGCTGATGGGCTCGGGGTCGATGCAGGTCTTTCTGAAGAACTGACGCTAGAGCTCAGAAGGGAAGGGTGAGAAGACTGTGAGGGGACACTCTGTGCCTGGGTCCTGTGCTTGCTGGTGCTCTGGGATTGGCGGTGGAGGAGGGAAAAAAGGCATTTTAAGACAGAAGGAAGCAAGTGATAGCTGAGCATCTGGTCACAGTGCTGTGCATCCCTGGGAAGTCTTTCAATTGCCCAGTTCCTAGGGAAGCTTTAAAGATCACTGGAAAATACCTAGTTTAAAATGATTAATTTTAAAACATAAAAGTCAAATAAAGTATGGAAATATTTTTAAAATAGAATAATGCCGAAGGACTTCTCCATGAAGGATTTCGTGACAGTTCATGAAATCTAAGATGCCATCCATTAACATACTCCGTTATTTTGTTTATCACTAAGAAAGAAAAAAACAGCTCCTAACCTTTTTATTTCATGCTTATGGGAAGAACTGCTTTTTTAGACAAAGTGTTATTTTCATGTTTCCTGCGTATATACATAAAAGGAAAGTAAAAGTCAGAATCCCGGGCAGTGACAGTTGTGTCACAACTGTCACCTGACCAACAGTGATCGTAAGACATCATTGATTGTAGAATGTTTCCGGATTTCCAGAAATTAAAAGGAGCATCCTAGAATTTATGCAAATCAGCATCTTCTGATGAGCTCACTGCTCAGTGTTTTACATCTTTAAGCTCATTCAATCTGCACAACAACTCTATGAGGTAGGAACCATTCTTTATTTTATTTTTAAGATTTTATTTATTTATTTGAAAGAGATGGCAAGTAGGCAGAGAGGCAGGGAGAGAGGTGGGGGTGAGGGGAAGCAGGCTCTCTGCTGAGCAGAGAGGCCAATGCTGGATGGTGGGCTGGATCCCAGGACCCTGAGATCATGACCTGAACTGAAGGCAGAGGCTTAACCCACTGAGCCACCCAGGTGCCCCTGAAACATTCTTTATTAAAAACATTTTACAGATGAGAAAACGGAGGGACCGAAGGCTACGTTATTTCCCATCAGACCACTACCAAGTTGCAGAGATAGGCTATAAACCAACAGGGTCTTAATCTCACATTAAGCTGAGAAAATGGTCTCTGTTGAGTCAACTAAAACTCAGAAGGATTAGAAGGGGAATAGGGTTGAGGGGGGAAAGAAAGAACTTCAGGGCTCAATTAAGTGGCACAGTGGGGTCTCCATTTCAGCTGGACCTCAGTTTTATAACTATTTGTGGGTGGAAAAGGATCACAAGGCAAAACAACATTATACAGCCAAGAACATTCATGTCATCCATTAAAAAACCTTATAAGGAAATTATAATCTGTGTATTCCAGCCATATTTAAAAAATAAACTTGTATAACCAGCATTCATATTAAGAAATCCAGTATTGCTTGAACTCCAGAAGGCCCCATGCCCTCTTCTGGTCACTGCCTGCTAAGAGGATGCCACCATTTTGACTTCTATCACCATCAGTTAGATTTCTAATTTCTTAAATTCTATATACGTGGAATCTAGTGCATTCTTTGTGTCTGGCTTCTTTCATTCAGCTTGGTTAGGAAATTTGCTCATGTTGATGGGTGTAATTGCATTTGTGTGTTCTTCTTGCTGTGCAATATATATGTAATATATGTGTAATTTATTCATTTTGCTGGAATATATAATATATGTAGCATTTATATAATTTATAATTTATATATATTCTTTATTCATTCTGCTGGAGGCATTTGGGTTGTTTCCAGGGAGGCTTCTTATGGAGAGTGCTGGTATGAACATTCTTGGGCATGTCTTTTGGTGAACATCGGTAGTGCCTTTCTGTCAGGCCTCTGGGATTGGTGGGTGATACAGGTCAGACGATATATTTTTATTTTTATTTATTTATTTTAAAATATTTTTACTTAAATTCAGTTAATTAACAAATAGTGTATAAATAGTGTATTACTAGTTTTGGGGTGAAATTAAGTGATTCGTCAGTTTCATATAACACCAAGTGTTCCTTATGTCAAGTGCCCTCCTTAATGCCCGTCACCCAGTTACCCCATCCCCCCACCCACCAGACCATATATTTTTAAACAAGGTCTGTAACATTTTAAAGTCTTGGGCTTTACTCTTAGGACTGGGTTAACATGACAACAATGCTAGGGAGTATTAAGGGAAGGGATATCAAGTTAAAGAAAGGAGGAGGAGAGAAATAGGAGGCAGGAAGATAGATGCTAATTTACTTTAGCATACATTTATTGTTTTGTGATCTAGTATCCAACACTAAATGTTTATGAATTTTTTTAAAGATTTTATTTATTTATTTGACAGACTGAGACCACAAGTAGGCAGAGAGGCAGGCAGAAAGAGAGAGGAGGAAGCAGGCTCCCTGCTGAGCAGAGAGCCCGATGCGGGACTCGATCCCAGGACCATGGGATCACGACCCAAGCCACAGGCAGAGGCTTTAACCCACTGAGCCACCCAGGCACCCCAATATGCTTACTTTTTTCTACAAATTGTTGAGCACCCATAAGTGTGTTGACAAAGTAGATGGATAGGGAAAGACTCCGAATGCCAGAGGGAACACCATCATTTCCTTTCATCTAATGTTTATGACTTCCTAGCAATTGCCTCAGTTGAAAATTTCTAGCATAAAGGTGGAGGCACTGGTATGAGTAGATTCTCAAGTCTAGGTTTTCCACTGATATTTCATTTTTTTATAATCAAGGAAAAACTTTTTCCCCCTCTTGATGGTATATAATCTCTGTTCAGGAAAAAAAAAAAAAAGAAAGAAAGAAAGAAGAAAGGTATAGTGAGAAAACCAAAACCCAAAACAAAAACCCTGAGCACTCGTAAGCAAACCTCCAAGTGATAACCACTTTCGGTGTTTTGTGATTACATATGGGGCACCAATCGGTGTCTCACCTAGTGTCCATCTTATCCCACTTGTATTTCCAAAAAGAATTCCATATTTTTTAAGCTTTTATTTATTTATTTGACAGAGAGAGATCACAAGTAGGCAGAGGCAGACAGAGACAGAGGGGGAAGCAGGCTCCCTGCTGAGCAGAGAGCCTGATGTGGGGCTGATCCCTGGACCCTAAGATCATGACCTGAGCCCAAGGCAGAGGCTTAACCCACTGAGCCACCCAGGCACTCCAAGAACTCCTGTTTTAGTCAAGCATCTGTTCCTTATGTGACTCAGGAAAAAGTGATCCCAGACCCAATATGGGGGAGAGCCTCGTTAATTTAAGTCAATCAGTACATGTTGTTTCTATGGAAATTGCTACTCATCCAGACTGAAGGGGATGACTTGGAGTCAGTGGTTAGGAGCGAGGTTTCTTTTTTCCTTTCGTTATCCTGCTTATGTAGGAAGCAAGTAGCCTGATGGCCTCTGGCACCACTGTGGGACAGTGAGGGGACTCTCTTTAAGAGAACCCAGTGCTCAAGCAACAGATAAGAGAGAGGCAAAGAATCTGGATCCTTGACTTCTTTGAGCTGTTGATGGCTGATCCTGCCCTCTTCCGAGATCAGAACTAGGCTAATGTGTAGGTTAATTTGAACCAACATCCTAACTTCAACCACTGTGTGCCTTTCCGGATATGCCTGGACATAATGTCACACAAATATAATACTTCTGTAATCTGTAAATATGCAAACAGTGTTCAGTTTTTCCTGTTACAAGCAACACTACAATAAACATTCTTGCGAGGAAATCTTTGCATACATGTCCTACTATTTCGTTGGGATGAATCCCTTGAATTGGTGTTATTAGATCGAATATATTTGTTTAAAATTTTGGTATACATTAACAGATTCTTTTTGGTACCAACTTACATTCCTAATAAAAATGTTTAAGAGCATCTATTTCTCCTCATTCTTACCAACACCGGCTATTACTTACCCTTCTAGTCTTTGTGATTCTGGTATGGGAAAATATTACCTTGCATTTCTAAAATAACTAATGAGTTTGTGCATCACATTTAAGTTTAGTAGAGCTCTTTAAATATCATATGTATCATACTTCATGGAGTGTTGCAAATATGTCCCCCTATTTTAGCATTTATCTTTTGACGTAGTTTATGATGCCATACTCTGCACAGAAAATCTGAGTATCTTTCTTGGTACAGTTGGACTTTATGTGAAACTGCAGAAAAACTTGACCTTCTCTAAGATTGCTTTTTCATATCATATGTTTTTTTGGATACATTTGAAATTAATTTGAGGAAAAAATTGGTAGAAGTTCATCTTTATGTTCGAAGTAGCTGACCAGTTGTTTAAAAACCATTTACTGATTAGCTCTAAACTGAAGTGCTTCTAAAAATATATACCACATTTTCATCTATATTTGGGTATAATTTTGAACTCTATTAACAGCACTGAATATTTGACTGTTTCTGTTTTAGTGTTATGTAATTTTACTTAGATTTATAATTTTCCCCTGTAGTACCAAAATATATACCATGTTGTTTCTTTATTTTTTTTAAGATTATATTTACTTATTTATTTGAGAGAGAGAGAGCAGGGGGAGGGGCAGTGGGAGAGGAAGAGAGAGAATTTCAAGCAGACTCCGCACCGAGCCTGCGCTCAGCCCCAGGAGGAGTGTGGATCCCAAGGAGTCCCTGGATCTCAGGACCCTGAGGTCATGACCTGAGCTGAAATCAACAGTCACCGCTTAACCCACTGAGCCACCCGGGTGGCCCTACACCTTTCTCTTTTAGGCAATTTTTTGGCTACTCTCTAACTGTATTCTTTTACATGAAACTGAGAATTTGAGTTTTGATCAGGACTGCATTGAATCTAAAAATTTATTTATAAAAAATGGTGTCTTTACAAAATAAACTTTATTTCCAAAATTAATGTATGTCTTTAACATTTACTCAAGTTTCTCTCGGTATAGCTGTATGTTTTGTTCATGTGGGCTTATGCCTTTCTTGATAAATTAATCTGTATGCATTTTTGTTATTGATTATATTGTCATTCCTGATAAAAGGGGATTGTTTATTACATTTTTAAAAGATTTTATTTATTTATTTGAGAGAAAGAGCGAGAGCACAACTGGGTTACGGGGGGAGCAGAGGGAGAGGGAGAAGCAGGTTCCCTGCTGAGCAGAGAGCCTGACAGAGGGCTCCCAGGACCAGAGCCCAAGACAGACACTTAACTGACTGAGCCACCCAGGTGTCCTGAAGCTATTGATTTAAAGAATAATCTTGTTATTAACTACTTTCTGAATTTCTCTATGACTTTGAGTAGCTTTGCATTAGATTATCTTTGGTTTTTTTCATATCACTCACCTGAACATAATCATTTCCCTCTTCTTTCCCAATAGTTCAATTCTTGAATACTGAATATCTCTTACAACAAATGTTAAATAATAGTATCACTGAGCTCTTATATCTAACGGAAATGCTTCTCATGTTGAATCATCTGATCTGATGCTAAATTTAGAATATATATATAACAAATGTAGGAATTGAGAATACATTTGAATATTTTTTTGTAAATAGATTTTGTGTTGGTATTTTGTGGATACATACAAATTAAAGAATTTGCCATCTATTATTAATTTATCTGAGATAATGTCACATGTTAAAAAAATCAAATAAAAAATCAAATAAATAACATGTTTATTCAAATGAATTATTTTTAAAGTCAAATATATTAAGGTATACTTTATACAATATTCACCTTTTTTAGAAGTCTGCAGTTTGATAAGTTGTGACAAATGTATACACCTGTGTAACTAATGCCATAATCAAAATAAGAAACATTTCTATCACCCTGAAAACTTCCCAACTGCTCCTTTGTCATCAGTCTTTTTTCCCAACCCCTAGTCCCTGGCAACTCTGGTTGCTATGGAAATTAGTTTACTTTTTCCTATTTAATCTATTATTATGGTGAACTTTACTAAGAGACTCTCTAATATGTAATACCTCCGTGTTCCTGGAGTTAACTGGCTATAGTTATATTTTATATCCATAATGCATTGCAAGGCTCCTCATGCTATTTGAAAATTTTGCATAAGTATTTAAAAAAGGAATCAGTCCATATTGTCTTTGTTGGGTTTTGATCGCAAAAGTATGCCTTTTTTTTTTTTTAAGATTTTATTTATTTGACAGACAGAGATTACAAGTAGGCAGAGAGGCGGGCAGAGAGAGGTGGGGAAGCAGGCTCCCTGCTGATCCCCGGACTCTGGGATCATGACCCGAGCTGACGGCAGAGGCTTTAACACACTGAGCCACCCAGGTGCCCCAATAGTATGCTAACTTTTTAAAATAAGTTACAACTTTGTTTTATTCTCTATGGAACAACTTAAATACCAGTATCAGTTTAGTAAGAATTTATCCCTAAAATGAATACAACCTGGAAATGTCCTTTAGAGCTTTTTTATATTTTCTCTTATTCTCATTTATCTATTTAATTCTTAAATTTCAAAACGTTTTAGCAGAGTTATATCAAATAGTATAGCTGTATAATATAGCAAGCTGTTTCACATAGTAATATAGTCATGTTTGGCCTTGATTCTGCCATTTTATTTTATGATTTTACTTTTTGCCTGCTCATTTTTTTGTTTTCTTCTTTTTCGCATGTGATGCAGTCTCTATCTTTTGTCTTCTTTTCTCCCTCTCCATACTTCATTAGTATTTCAGAAAAAAACCTGTCATCAATGACTATTTTCATGGCTTTAAACAATATACTTAGGTTTTTTAAAAAATTTGTATTTATTTATTATTGATTGATTGATTTCTTAGAGACAGGGAGAGAGAGAACATGTGTGCACAGGCAGGAGGGAGGAGAGGGAAAGGGGACAGAGAGAATCTCAAGCAGGCTCCACACCCAGCACAGAGCCCCATGTGGGGCTTGAGTTCATCACCCTGAGATCATGACCTGAGCCAAAACCAAAAGTCTGGCACTTAACCCAGTGTGCCACCCAGGCACCCCTGTACTTATGTGGAGGGTTTTTTGTTTTGTTTTTGTCTAAGAAACAAAACTGGTTTTGTAGACTATTATGAATGATTATGAATCATTATGAATGAGGACAGTCAGGTGGAATGGAAATATCATGACATAACGGTTCTTGTCTATTTCATTCACGCTGGGATTCTCAGTGCCTAGACCAGGGCCTCAGCCGCAGCTCATGTTTCATACTTGAAAATGGCACTGCCTCCTACCCTTGAATTTCTGACAGCAGGCTTTGAGATTTAAGTACCAGTCCATTATATCTACATTATACCTATCTTCTTATAAGTTTGACATTATGCTATTATCCCTTCAAAAATAAGAACATTTAGGGGCGCCTGGCTGATTCACTTGGTTAAGCATCCAGCCCTTGATTTGGGCTCAGGTCATGATCTCAGGGTCCCCGGTCAGGCTCCTTGAGTTTATAGGGAGACTGCTTCTTCCTCTCCCTCTTACCCTGCCCATGCTCTCTCTCTCTCTGTCCCAAATAATTAAGTAAAATCTAAAAAAAAAAAAAAAAAAAGGAACATTTAACATTTGTTTTATAATTGCAATTGTTGTAATGATTTGTCATTGTTTATAATTAAATGGATTCTGAGCTCACTGCCAGTCCTTTTGTGCACTGCCCTCTGCGTTTCCAGTCTCTTGCATGACTGGATTGTGTTATTATACAGATTTTCTCAGGAAAACTTTGCAGGTGCTATTTTCTAATGATTTGATCTTCTGTCCAAACTCCCTCCGTCCCTCCCTCAACCTCTCCCTTCCTCCCTTCCTTTCTCTCTTCCGTTTCATTTTCTAAGACGTTTACTCATTTAAAAAAAAATAATGATAAATTCATATAGTTCAAAATTCAAGGGAAAAAAAGGGGATATCTTTGGAGTGCTTCGGTGGCTCAGTGAGTTAAGCCTCTGCCTTTGGCTCAAGTCATGATCTTGGGGTCCTGGAATCAAGCCCCACCTTGGGCTCTCTGCTCAGCAAGGAGCCTGTTTCTCTCTCTGCCTGCCTACTTGTGTGCTTTCTCTCTCTCTCTCTCTGTCAAATAAATAAATAAAATCTTGAAGAAAAGGGGGGGATATCTTCTTTCTATTTCTTTCCCAGATGCTCAGTGGCTCTTCCTAGACACAACCAATATTACCAGTTTCTTATGGATGCCTCTGGAGACATTTTTTATTCAGATAGAGAGGCATATTTATATTTTCCCCCCAGGGGAAGCGTATTAAAGCACTATTTTGCATCATGCTCCCCCCTTACCTCTTCACAATGAATGTTGGAAATCACTCCATATCAACACATAAAGAACTTCACTTCTTTTTTTTTTTTTTAAAGATTTATTTATTTATTTGACAGACAGAGATCACAAGTAGGCAGAGAGGCAGACAGAGAGAGAGGAGGAAGCAGGCTCCCTGCTGAGCAGAGAGCCCGATGCAGGGCTCGATCCCAGGACCCTGAGACCATGACCTGAGCCGAAGGCAGAGGCTTAACCCACTGAGCCACCCAGGCACCCCAAAGAACTTCACTTCTTTAGCCAGCTGCAAGAGTATCCCCTTGCGTGAATGCACCATAGTTATTCATCTATTTTCCCATTGATGGCCATTTAGGTTTTTCCAGTCATATGCTATATGAACAATGCTATAATAGGTGACCTTTTGCATTATTCAGGACTGACTGAATCAGAATTTCTGGGATTGTGCCTTTTTTTTTTTTTTTATGAGAGCCTCTTGGTGAATTTGATATATGGTGAACCATACCTCAGTTATATTCCTTAACCCCTCTGAAAACTTCATTTGTATACCTTAGCACTTCTTTAAACTAAGAAACTACTCCCTGCTGATGATGGGAAGAGGGCTCCCTTTGACATATTCTTGAGGCTCCCTTGGGCCAGATCTACTCCCAGGCCTGGTGAGAATGACCAGAGTTGTACATCTTCAGTTTGACTTACAACCCAGCATTGATTCTGGGAGTCCTCTTCTAATGGGCTGCAGATCTTTCTGTCTCTGGACTTTTCTCCTCCTCCTCCTTCTTTTAATTTTTTAAGATTCATCCATTTATTTTGAGGGGGAAGGGGCAGAGGAAGAGAAAGCATCTTCATGACCTGAGTCGAAGGTGGACACTTAACCTACCGAGCCACCCAAGCATCCCAACCCAATCTTTTCTTTAGATAATCTTTTCCCACCATTCTTCTATACTTCTGGTTAAAGCTCTCACTGTGCACTGGCTCATAATGGTGTCATCCATTTCCTTGACACAGACAGACTTTATATGCATTTTCCACATGCAGGAATAGGCTTTATTTTCTGAGGCTATTGTATTTTTTTCACTTTTGATAGAGACAGAAGGTTAAGGCCTACTTGGTTTTTTTCTTAAACCCACCGCCATAAGAAAACACAGCTCAGGCAAGAAGGTGATAATACCTGATATTTACCAGGTGTGCTTGCAATGTGGGAGGGGGCACTGTTCTAAGTATTTCATGTATAGAATCATTTAATTCTCATCACAAAGTTGGGTAACAATTATTGTCCTACTTAACAAATAACAAACCAAGGTACAGAAAGATCAGGTGACTTCCCCACAATGAGCACTGGTCAAAAATGATGGAATCTAGATTCAAACCCAGGCAGGCTAGTCCAGAGTCCACAGCCTTAGCCACTGTGCTTGACTGCCATCTGAAATCCAACCACCACAAGTGCCTCTGACATTAGAGGCAGGGTGTCTCTGGCACATTGGCTGCCCCGCCCTGCTTTCACACAAAGGGGCAATAACAATTCAGCCCCAGCCCACTGACACCTGGTGAAAATTGGATAACACCTTTGTCAATTCTACTGATTTTTATTGAAGAGAAGTCAGAACTTAGATATTTCTGCAAATTTTCTGGATTTTAAAATATTAAAAACTATTTAATTATCGTAAAATCCAGAAAAATGTTGCCTAGGGCCAAGAAAGCATATCTGTGGGCTGAATGTGGACTATAGGACATCTGATTGAACACCTGGTATATAGACTATCTCTTCTGGACCCAAATCCACTTCTTGGATGTCTCATTATGAGCAAAAAGCAGTAAGAGAGAGAGGGTGGAGAAATGCTGTTTATGTACCTTCTTCCTTTTATTTTCTCTCCTCACCCCCTTGTCCCTATTTCTACTTCAGTGGGATTATAAAGAAACTGTTAGCATTGAAGAATTACAGTTGGATAAAATAAACTTCCCGAATGGAGTGAAAAACTTTAGCAGAGAACTCAATAGTTCAAGGGATCTTAACAACTGATTCCACGTATGTGATTTATCTTGGACAATATAATGCTTTTTCTAGGACTACAGCATTTTTTCAGTGTCAAGTAGCCTCATTTAACACAAATTTATGAAGGACTGCGTAGGTGTCCGGTTCTGTGCTCACCTTGGGGATGCCAGAATGTTAGCTTTATATCTTTGAGGATTGTTACATCTATTAAGTCTTTAACATTGTTACTATTATGATTATGTGAACTTACAAAGTTTACTGGTACTACAAAGTGAACCAAACAATGGGGACAACAGAAAGAAGACAATTTAATACGAAAGAAAAAATTCTATTTTTAAGATGCTACCTAGAAAAAGTCTGAATTAAATGAAAGAATGATTACTTATAGATTGATTGTTATTTATTGATTTTTTCATGCCTAGTTATTTTTTTTCTTTTCTTTTTTAAGATTTTATTTCTTTGACAGAGAGAGAGAAAGAGACAGCGAGAGAGGGAACACAAGCAAGGGTAGTGGGAGAGTGAGAATCAGGCTTCCCACTGAGCAGGTAGCCTGATTTGGGGCTCCATCCCCAGACAGACCCTGGGATCATGTCCCGAGCCAAAGGCAGATGCTTAAGGACTGAGCCACCTAGAAGCCCCACATGCCTAGTTCTTTAAACATCTAGTCGTACTATTGCTGAATGCAGTGCTTAAACTTGTGATTTCCAAGAAAAGGGGTGGGTGTCATGTCAATCTCTTTAGCTGTGCTTATAAAGACAAGAAGCAAAACTGTTGCCAGTATCTTCTCTTTGTCTAAGAAGGACCACAGTATACTTTCAATTAACTTCTTACATTTAAGAGTTTATAGTATACACATTAATGCAGAGTGAACGGCAGCAACTGGATGTGGAAAAGAGGATAGTAAGTATCCCAGATTGATGAAAATGGTGCAGTTCTCCCCAGATTTACCCTTTCAGAACATGAGGGAAGTGGCCAATTACTTTACTGTTGAAAATTCTCAGATGTTGTGTGACAGAGTGTGACAGCTTAGGGAGTGAAGCCATTTCTTCATTAAGAATAGCTACTGAACCTCTATTTCTTCTCTCTCTGAAAAGATTTGATGGCACAGGGCATAGAGAACCAGAGAGTAATAACTTGGTTTTTATTCTTAGGTTCACAGTATAAGATGGGCAAAATGCAAGCAATTAGATGATTGAAACTTAAGCTGATATTTACTTTTAAAGATATGGGGGCAGGACATTTCAAGAATTTGATGAAATTTTATAAAAACATTTTCAAAAAAGAAACCTCAGATTTCCTTTTTCACCTCCAAAATGGTTGAAATTGCAAGATCATATTTTGGACTCTTGTCAAAAAGAATTGGCAATATAAATTCGAATGTTTAAAATTTTAACAACTTTGGAATTTACAGAAGCTAAGAATTCACTCTTTTCTAACAATATTGGGACCAAAGGCGGACTTAAGAATAGATCTACTGTATATTTAAAAGAGTAGTGAAAGCTTATGAATAACACATGCCCACAGTAATAGGATGCTGCCCAGACTACAGCTGTCCCAGGTCCTGTACACTTCCAATGCCTTTTAGAATTAACTTGACAAATATCTATAAAGCTGTGGCTTTGAGTGAGTTTATAAAAACAAAATGAAAGAGACAAAGTAAATAAACTGAACATTTAAATTAGTATTTTAGAAAAAGAAAAACTATGCATTCGTGAGTATCTTCATTTACCTTTGTTAATTTCTTCCTTTTACTGTTGCTTTTGCTATGGAAAAAAAAAAAAAAAAGCCCGCTGGGATTCTCAGTGGGATTATACCAAATCTAATTCATATCTTAACAATATGGAAGAAAAAGGCAGAGTCTTCCCCAGAAGCCCCAGGCTTCTACTCTAGTCTCAGGCCTGAAATAGGTACCCTATCCTGCTCATCACTGAACTAGTCTCTGTGCCTAGAGAGATGGGGCCACTCCTGGTCCTGGAGAGGTCACACCATACCCTCACAAATGTAAGGCTGTGAGGAATAGGAAAGGGTAAAATGAATACTTGGGCAGAACAAACACTAAATCACTGCATAAGACGTTAATCAAAGGATGGAGGTGCTGGGGAAGAGTGCCAGGGGATTCCTAATTGTCCATCCATCCGCTCAACTATTCCCGCAGCCATCCATCCGCTCAAGAAACACGGGACACTTACTGGGTAACATTCATTATTCTAAGTATTGGGTTTATGGGAATGAAGAAGGCACACAAGATCTTTCTTTTCAAGAAAAGTACAGAAGATGAAGTAGAAAACAGGAAGGCGAGGCAATTGCAGATCCTCGAATAAAGCAGGTTGGTGTGAAAAGCTGATAGGAGAGCTGCTCTGGACTGGGAGCTCAGGGAAGCCCCGCCTCAGGAGTTCCTGTCAGTGGGCCCCAGATGACAGGCCGCCTCCTGAATCAGAAGGAGGACATTCTGAGCATGGGGACAGCACATACTGCACCCATGGTGTGACAACCATGTATGGTGTATTTGAACCTGAAAGGAGACAGTTCTGGAGACTGTGGCTAGACAATGATATGAGAGATAAGAAAGGTGGTCAGGGACCAAATCATCTGGGAGCTTGTGGTCCCTAAATAAGCATGTTTACATTTTAGTCGAAATGCTATAAGCAGCATTATGAGCAGCAGCAGATGATAAGCAGGGTTTGTATTTTTAACGTATCCCTCTGGCTGTCATACAGAAAAGGAATCCAGAGTGAGTGAACTGGTCCAAGCAAGGGATGCTGGTGGCTTGAGCTCTGGTATTGCCATCAACATGGGGACCACTCTTTTCAAGAGATGCTTGGATTAGACACTGTTGGGCTTCATTAAGTAGATGACATATATTTGGGTTTGGGGTGGGACGGTAACCACAGATGAAACTTGAACTGGGTTCTGTGAAAAACTCTAATGAAATCTGCAGAAATTTTAGGATATAAGAATATGCAATGAGACAACCACCACAAATGAGTATAGAGAACAATTCCTCATTAAATGATACTGACAGCCCAGCTCTGCAATTGTGGGGGGCAGGAAACTTCATTTTCTTTTCTTTTCTTTTTTTTTTTTTTTAAGATTTTATTTATTTGACAGAGAGAGAGATCACAAATAGATGGAGAGGCAGGCAGAGGGAGAGGGAGAAGCAGGCTCCCCGCTAAGCAGAGAGCCTGATGCGGGGTTTCATTTTAGGACCCTGAGATCATGACCTGAGCCAAAGGCAGAGGCTCAACCCACTGAGCCACCCAGGTACCCCTTATTTTCTTTTTTTAAACATGTTTTGTTTTTTAAGTTTTATTTATTTAAGTAATCTCTATACCCAATGTGGGGCTCAAACTCATGACCCCAAGATCAAGAGTTGCGCTCTCTTCTGAATGAGCCAGCCAGGAACCACAAGGAAACTTCATTTTTAAAAAAAAGATTTTATTTATTTATTTGACGGAGAGAGTGAGAACAAGTAGGGGGAGCAGCAGGCAGAGGGAGAAGGAGAAGCAGGCTCCTGGTTGATCTGGGGGTCCAATGTGGGCCTTGATCCCAGGACCCTGAGATCATGACCTGAGCCACAGGTAGATGCTTAATGAGCCACCAGGTGCCGCAGGAAACTTCATTTTAAAATCTATACCTTAAATAACATGTCAAAATTAATTCCCGGTGATTTCAGAATGAGAGATTTTAGAAATAAGAAATATCCCCATGGGGAGCCTGGGGTGGTTCAGTGGGTTAAGCATCTATCTGCTTTTGGCTGATGCTTTACTAAAAAGGCGTTTTTAAATGATGTTTTAATTACTGAGAAAAAAAGACAAATTAAACTAAAGAAATAGAAAACTTGTATAATTCAAAAAACATCAAACCAAAATGAAATACAACAGTGATATAAGGAATACTCATAGCAAATATCATATGTCAAATAAAGGAATAATATATGTGATAATGAACAAAATTGTTCATAAAAGACTGCATCTGTAAAACAAAGATATAAACTGCTAGTAATTCAAACAATTCAAAACAACAAAAGCAAACCCACGAGTCCCCTTTTTGCCTAAAGAATATTTTTAAAATGATAAAATCCAACACCGCTGTAAGTATCAACTGAGGTGATGTGAATGAATTTAATCTTTTGGGAACCAAATTTACTCATAGGAATAAGAACTACAGACATGTGGATATCTTTTACGCCAGCCTAAGGTTTGCCTCATTAATTCTGGTCCGTTCTCTCCCCGACCTCCTCTCCAGCCAACCCAATGGAAATATCTGTGCATTTGAAATGTTCTCCATTTCTGACTTCATCATTTAAAAGTGACTATGTATGGGGGTGCCTCAGTGGCACAATTATTAAGCATCCAACTCTTGATTTCAGCTCTGGTCTTGATCTTGGGGTGGTAAGATCAAGCTCTGTGCTCAGGGCAATGTCTACTTAGAACTGTCTCCTTCTCCCTCTGCCTGCCCTCCTCCTGCCCTCCTCCCCCCCACGTGTGTGTGCATGCTCTCTCCCTCCCTCTCAAACAAATATATCTTAAAATAAATAAGTAAATAAAAGCGAATATCTATGTAAAATGTATGTAAAATTGGGAGAGGACTACCTAATTTAAAAAAAAAAATTTATTTATTTGACAGACAGAGATCACAAGCAGGCAGAGAGGCAGGCAGAGAGAGAGGAGGAAGCAGGCTCCCTGCTGAGCAGAGAGCCTGATGCGGGGCTCAATCCCAGGACCCTGAGATCAAGGCAGAGGTTTTAACCCACTGAGCCACCCAGGCGCCCCTAACCAAGATGCTTTTGACCAAGATGAAAACCCAAGGTCCAGCTGCAGGAGCCAATTCTTGTTGCTTCCTTAAATGTCAAAGAACAAGCTAAGAAAGGAAGGTATAGCAAGTAAAAGTCAAGGTGGGAACGAGGCAAGACCATCTGGGTCTATTTCTGTCACCATTTGAATTGCTTTGTATTTTTCTTCCTGGACGTTGGCCAGATGTCTGGAGAGCAAATTGGCTTAGCTCTGGGTAAAGCAAGAGTTGGGGGAGACATTGTGCCACTTGGTTTCATAGGAATGTATATGATATATCTTTTTAAGGTTTGCACATCGTGCTAGGAATCCCATTTTGAGAGTTCTGTGTGTAGGAGAGAAGAGTGGTAGCAAAAGGCAGTCAGAAAACCCAAGTATGAGGCAAGAATGCAATGAGAAGAGGATCTATCCATGCACCATCATTTACTGGCTGGGTGACTTGGCAGGTTTTTACATTTCTCTATGCTTCAGTTTCCTAGAGATAGTAATTCCTATTTTCTAGGTTTGTTGTGAAGATTCAATGAGTTCATTCATGAAAAGTGTTTTTAAAAGTATCTGGTACTAGTAAGTGGTCAATAAGTAATTAGTATCATCAGGATCGTCATCTTTAAGAGGCTCACCAAGGTCCATCTATGACAATGCTCTTTCCCACCAGTTGAAGTCTTTGAAGGTGGATGTTAGAGATTGTTGGGCTAAAGAAAGAATGAGACTTTCCCAAGGATTGGATGTGGGAAGAGAAGAGAAAGAAGGGAAAGACTTTAAACCCTGTCCAAAAAGAGGGCCACCTCTGGGGGCCATGAGGTTACTGAGATGAACTATGAGGAGTAGACTGCTGGAAAATTCCTAATGGGCTGGGGGTGGGGGTGGAAGGTGGGGGCAAAGAGAGAAAAACGCATCACCTGTGTCAGAGGAAGCTCATGTTTTCCCTGGTGGTCTCTGAATAAACCATGAAAGTTCTCAAGAAGGAGAATCAATTTTCTTCAATTGTCTGGCTCAGAGTCATTATACAACAATGACAGGACCAGTCCAGTGACATTTTGCTGCTCCTTTTCACCATCTTCTCTCTCGGCTGCTTTGACTGCCAGCGTGAGTCAGCAATCCTGATGGTGGGGGGCGGGGATGAGGAAGGAGGGCTGGGGATGAAGGGCACGTATAGGCAGGTTCATGCTGCTTCCTCGAGCTTCCTGTCTTCAGAAACCTTCAGGGTCCAGAAAAAAGAATATTTTGCCTTAAAATCATGTTCAAATTTTGTGATTATTATGTGAGATTACGGACATTTAGCTACTAAACTTAGACAAGTTTTCTAACTTAAAATGACTGTAGGCCTCGCTCCTTCCTTCCTGCCTTCCTTCTTTTCAGAGTTATTAGAAAAATCATAGGACTGCCGCAGTGCCCGAGTTTTCATCCTCAGAGGGCAGAGGGCAAGTTTCCACCTTGAATGAGTTTTAACACGAGAACAGGAAGCCTAAAAATAAAGATGAGATCTGATTACATGCCATAACTTCTCTTTGTTTAATATACTGGTAATTTTTTTAAAGATTTGTTTATTTATCTGAGAGTGAGAGAAGGTGTACCCTCAAGTGGGGGGAAGGGGCAGAGGGAGAGACTCTCAAGCAGACACCCCGCTAAGCAAGGAGATTGAGGGGGAGCTCGGTCTCAGATCCCTGAGATCATGACCTGAGCTGAAATCCAGAGTAGGTTGACTGAACCACCCAGGCACCCCGACGACGACATTTTTTAATGTCACTAAGAAAAGACGATAATAAACCATGGGAAGGCAGCTTCTCTTAACAGGATTATGCATGTAAAGCCAAGTGTCCACATTTGTACCATGTTATTTTATTCTGGTGTCACTGCTAGTTTTGAAGGATTTATATTTGACAGATGGTACCTAATGCAGCTTTCCCCCCTTTGCCTATTGTGAAGAGGAAACCGTTGCCAAGATTTCACAATATGAAAATTGCTCCTGTTTCCTAAAGGGCAAAAATGAATCACTTTCTTTCTGGATTCAGAACAAGTTAGAATGGCTCAGAGAGACATTGTCCTGGTTTACTCGCCAGAGTGCTGAGATTCAATGCTGTATGGACTTCTGGGAGAAAATTTCTAGTTGTCTCCCTAGAATAGTCAGGTAATGTTAAAGTGTTAAAGTTGGTGTTAAGGCATTTTACACTGTATAGATCTCCATGTGTGGAGTTACAAAATTTAAAGTGGTTTTTTTTGTTTGTTTTTTGTTTTTAAATAAAGCACTTGCAATATGTAAAAATTATTACTCTTCGACTCCTAATCTTAGCATTGTTAAGGAGTTCTTAGTTCATCTCCTGGTACTTGAAGAAAGTAGTAACTTGTTTTCGGGCACCTGGGTGGCTCAGTGGGTTAAACCTCTACCTTCAGCTCAGGTCATGATCTCAGGGTCCTAGGATCGAGCCCCACATTGGGCTCTCTGCTCAGCAGTGAACCTGCTTCCCCCCCTCTCTCTGCCTACTTGTGATCTCTCTCTCTCTCTGTCAAATAAATAAGTAAAATCTTAAAAAAAAGAAAGAAAGTAATAACTTGTTTTGAAACGAGAGATTGAAACATCAACTCAGCTTATTCTTGTTTTATCTAAATTCTCATTTTTATTTACAGACCCGTACAAAGTACCACTTCTTTCAGAAGGCTTTCCTAAAATTTTCATTTTTAGCAACACATTATTCTTTTGGTATTGACTTCTATTTTATCTCTAATCTACTTTGTTCTCTTGTTTAATTTATGCAACATTGCCTTCTCAACATGTTTATACACTTCATAATTTTGACTTTGATATTTATGATTTATCTATAATACAGATTATCTGTGCAATTTATGATCTATATTCCCATAACCTAGTGCCATACCTTACCAGGCATTTGGTAGGACCTCAGTGGGTCTGATTTTGAGAGGGACCACTCTCTAGGGAACTAGTCTTAAGGAGGAAACAGTTACCAATTAAATAATTAGGCTAAAGAAATAGTTCATAAGAGCAGGTTTGCCCTTTACCTCCGTTAAAGGGTCCCTCTCCCAGCCTCCGTCTTACCCATTTTGATTCATGTGTCATGTGACGTCAGAGAACTTTTTTAAGCTGCACACCTGATTACACCATGCCACCGGTCTACGGCTTCCCATGATCATTGATAAGAGTCAAAGTGTGTCTTTGGCACCCCTCGCTCTCTGTGATCTGACAGCCTAGCACTCTCACAGGCTCCTTCCACTTTTTTCAGCACACATTTCAGGCCCAGCTCAGAGGCCTCCTGCAGTGACCATACAGGAATTTATACCTGGCTTTGTTGGCTTTTCACCCTCTATGATAGGTTGAATTTTGCCCCCACCTCCACTTTGTCCTTTAAGTCCTAACCCCACTACCTTCAGCGTGTGGCTTTGTTTGGAAAGAGGTTCCCTGCAGATGTAATTAAGTGCAGATGAAATCATACTTGAGTATGATGGGTCCCTAATCCAGTGTGACTGGTGTCCTTGGAAAACGGGAAAATTTGGACACAGACAGGCACATAGAAATGTGATGATTGGGGTGATGCTATCACAAGCCCAGGAACTACCAGATGCCAGAAGGCAGTGCCTTCAGAGGGAGCACGGCCCTGCCAACACCTTGATGTCTGACCACAGCTTCCAGAACTAGGAGACAATAAAGTTCTATTGCTTGAAGCCACCTGGTGTGTGGTTCTTTGTTGTGGCAGCCCTAGGAGCCTGGGACACCTTCTTTGCACTTGGTGCACTCCTACCCACTGTTCTGTATTTGGTTCAACTGTCTCCTGTTTTGGAAGCTGCTTCTGACATCCCCACCCTCTCTCACTGCTGAATGAGGAGTCCCTTCTGTCTCTTTCTTCACAGCTTTTAAATTTGACCACTGACTTCTTTGCTTGTTTCTCACCATGATCTGTGCCTTGTTCCTCTCTATATTACAGCTCCCTGCTTTCACGTCTCAATACATGTTATTGAACAAATGGATTTTTACCTTTTTGATGACTTTAGCATCATCTTGATAGATAAATATTTTCTCAGAGGAATGTGGTGACATTCATTTTCTAGAGGGAAATCTAGAGGTATCAAAAGCTGGAGTGAAAAGAAATGATCAAGTTTGGCTGTTCTGTGGAGCAGCCAAGAGCAATCTTCCGCATTTGGGATTTAATATCAAAGCATTCTGGAGACTTCCAAAACTTCCATTTTCAGATGGAGAAGATGGGATGCAGTTTTGTTAGCTGGAAATGATTCCTCATCTACATGGGAAAAGAATCCAGAAAAGAATGAAGTTCATTCCTTCGGATGCATAGGAAACTATTCATAAAGTTGGGGAAATCTGAGAAATTTAAATGAAGATTTAGAATTTAGATTTATCTTCGAATGTAATCTCTTTTTATCTCAATCCCAAGAGACCCACAGAAGAGTGTCAAATTTCATTTAGAATGCATGTGAGTATGCTTTTTTCCCCAGCTCTTCCTGGCCCTGATTTAGTCAACAAATCTTTGTATACTGCAAAAGAAAGTTCATTGTAAAATAGGAGCTAGAATTAAGAATCCTAAAATGGCCCAGTTCCAGGCTCTACTGACAATAATATTGATATAATCTGAGTCACAATTCTAGGGGCATCTCCTAATACAAAGTAGTAAAGATTGCTTGGCTAGCCCTGGGTACCTAAGCATTTTTTGCTGTTGGTCTGCTGGCCTCAGGAAACTCACTGTGGAAGTAGTTGAAAAACAAAATGGAAGAGAGTGAAAGGATCACATTTGTGTCATAAGCAAACCCTTTATAAATCACCAAGAGACTGTAGAGATGGCCACAAAGAGATTTTGTCAAGGGTTTTATACAACTAAAATCAATGCATCCACTTTATCTGTTTTGAGCATACTGGGGACGCAACTGGAGATGTCACTAAGAGTTAGAGCTGCTCAGAAACCTTTAAGGTGTCAACTGACCATATTTTTAGGTGCAGAAATGTTACATAGACACACCACAGATTCACCAGTGATTTACTTTTAAAATCTGCAACAAATGGACCCAGGAATCTACAAGGGAATAAAAATATCATGAGAGCAAAGCTGAGTTGAAGCAGGGTAACTCAAAATCAATATTTTGCTTTTAAACTCTTAAGGGGAGACCCAGGAGGGCTGCACTCATTTTGTCCTCCTTACTTATTATCCTCAGAGGATGGGGTAAAAAGTGACAAGCCTGCTCCTTACTGCAGTCAGGACATTCTCTGCTAACAAGCCACTTGTTAGAATCCTTAGCTCCAGTTTCCTGGTGAATAGGTTTTTAATAGGTAGGCTATCAGATGCTGGTTTAAAAAAAAAAAAAACCAAGCTTACCTTCCATATTATATGAGCGAGATTGCATTTGGGGAAGCAGGCAAGAATGTCAATGTCAAACCTGATGGAGGAAAGGGGATCCTCTTGTTAGTTGTTCCCGGGCAGTAAAGGGAACTGAAATGCCACCCATTGCCATTGGGCTGGCTTTTCCGCTATGAGTTAGGATTCCTTGCTATTAAACTATTTTTTTGTCCTTGTGCATGGACAAGCAAGACTGCATTTCTATTACGTTGCTGGTGGTTTCAGTAAGTGCAAACAGTAAACCACAGAGTAGGTGGGAATTTTCTTTAAGAATAGCCTGGGAATCATTTTTATTCGGAGTGGATGACATTATTTAAGTTTCCTCCTTATAAAGCCTACTTTTCAAAACAAAACTGGAGCTCTGATGATTTCAAGGGTTGAAACTGTTTAGAAATCAAAGACGCAGGTCTTGGTTCAGTGTGAAATGTCCCCTCAACACTCAGCTCCTTGGCTTCTTGGCTCCTTGTCCTTGCTCCGTAAGCAATGCTGGCTTGAGCATTTCCTTCATAGAAAAGGTAGGAAGAGACAACTTCAGTAGCTTTAACTTTTAATTTTGTAAAAAAAAAAACCCAAAACAAACATACAAACAAAAAAACCTGGGGGAAATACTAGGCAAAATGTGTGAGGGAGAGTTTAAGCTCAATTAACTCACTTATAAAAGTATTTCTTGACATAGGGCACCTGGCTGGTTTAGTCGGTTAGGCGTCTGCCTTAGGCTCGGGTCATGATCCTGGGTTCTGGAATCGGGTCCCACTTTGGGCTCCCTGCTCAGTGGGGAGCCTGTTTCTCCTTCTGATTCTGTCCCTCTCCCCTGCTTGTGCATGCTCTCTCTCTCTCTTCAAATAAAACATTTAAAAAATATATTTCTTGATATAGTATTAGGGTCCACACAGAAAAACAGAAACTGCAATGGTTATGTTGGTAGAGAGAATTTCTTCCTTTCTTCCTTTCTTTCTAGTTTTCTTTTTTTACATAAGCTCTACACCCAAGGTGGGGCTTGAATTCCTGACTCCAAGATTGCGAGTCATATGTTCCATGGACTAAGCCAGCCAGGCACCCTGAGAGAATTTATTATGAGGAATTAGCTTCACAGATTGGCAATACTGAAAAACTAGACAGTACTGGTCGAGGTAGCCCAGAGACTGTAACTCCAGGAGGCAATGATGACCAGAAAATTACCAGACCTCGAAGAGTTAAACCAAGATGGATTTCTATTTATTTTTTTAGAAAAGAGTATTAAATCATATTGCTCTCATCAAGTATAAAAACCTTTTTTTCCCTTTCTTTCTTTCTTTTTTTTTTTGTGTGTTTTTTTTTTTTGTTTTTTCAAGTTTTAAATGAGCTTAAATCTATTAGTACCTTATTGGGAATATGGATGTAAATGCATCTACTGGGTTGAATGGGAGAGGAAGACAATTGGACACCCCAGATCTAAAGAGAAACAAACAAGTAAACACACATCCTGCCCTGTGAACCACCTGGGGTCTCTCATTCACGGCGGTGACTCTTGTACAGAGTCTGGCACAAGGCACGGGGTAGATGGTCTGGCCCCTCCATGTTTTAAGTGCTACAGGCATGAGAGTTGCATGGTATTATGGAAGAGGTGGGTAAGAGGGACACCCACAGCTGGTCTCTGTGGTTAGGGAAGAATCCCAGAGGCAATAGGAAGAGGAGGTAACTAGGTGACCACAGTGTGGCAGAAGGTGAAGCCACCTGGAGTTCTCCTGACAAGAGCACTGGAAACACACCAGGCTATTGAGATGGGGCAGGAACTGGGGAACAGAAGGATGAGGTAGGCTATGGTCAGCACTAGTCAGGATTTCAATCACTATCGGAGTTATCCCACATATTTGTTTTTCACCAGGGAATAATTTATTTCACCGAGAAGCTAAGTAATATTTATTATATCATACTTTTAAAATGTGCATATAAATAAAAGTATTTCAAGGTAAGGAAGTGTGGCGTGAAATATGATAGGAATAGAACAATCAGGTGGGAATTTGGAAAAGGGCGAATTTCTTACCAGCTCTGGGATCGGATTGTATTGTAAGGCTTATAATCTAGATAGATAGATAGATAGATAGACAGACAGACAAATGAATTCTTTAGGAATTTAAAGCAACTAAGGTATTTGTCTATTTTAAATTATATAAGTGAATTTGTTTTTGTAAAAATGTGAACAGTTCAGACAAAACTAAGGTTCTTGCCTCACACTGAAATCCCACATCAAAATCCCCTAAATTGATGTAGACACTTTTGGAGTTAGGACTTTGACTTCTTTCTCTAGTTTTTTTTTTTTTTCTGTGCATTTATTTTTTCCTGTATTTATATACATACATGTAGACCTGTAGAAAAGTATAGAGTTATAGTGTTTTTTTTCTTTTTTAAAAGTAAGTTGCTTCATAGCTTTTGTATTTTTCTCCTACTTACATTTTCCCCATTAACATTAATTCTTAAACAGTGTTTTATGCTGGTGATCTTGATCTAATTTAATCTTTTTAGTTGTGAAATATTTTCCAATATGGAAATAGTTCCAATATTTACAAATAGTTTCCAAATATAGGCGTGTCATCATTTATTCTGTTCTCCTACTGATAGAAATTTAAGTTGTTTCCAGTTTTTAGCTCTTACCAACAATGCCACAGTAAACAAACTTCTGCTCTCAGAGAATTTACTCTAGTTGGGAAAGAGACAATAAACAAAACGAAATGTGAAATACATAAAATATTAGAAAATAATAAATTGTCAGGAAAAAAATTAAGAAGGCTACAAAGTATCAGATGGGAGGTAGTTATGTTTTAGGTGATGAAAGTCTTTACCATGAAAATGATTTCTTTATGGCCTGAGGGAAGTGGCCAGGGACACAAGGACATGTAAACAATACACTACATGTCTTTGCAACTCAATTGGGAATCCTCAGAATTACTGAAATCTTATCAGCAACACCAGAATTATTTGTAACATATAAGAGCCAATTTAAGTATTTTTTAATACTACTCTACTATAATAAATATGGTCTCCATGTGCTTGCCAAATTGTATTTTCTACAACTTTGTAAGTTTTCCTTTTTCTGCCTTAGTTGACCACACTTTATTTGTGTATTTATTTATTTATTAAATACACTTCCTCAATTTTGGTAGGTATAATGAGCCTTTGGAATCTCGGTTGAGATTACATCAAGTGCTTTTATTTCTTGCTTTTTATATTCATATGAGGTTGACCAGACTAACTGAATTATTTCTACTTGTAGTGTATATATATTCTATCCCTTCCTCTGGGAAAGTGGGTCTTGATGGACTCTAATGAAAGCTATGGATTATCACCTTGAAAAATACTTGTATTTTTGTCCTTCTCTTAGTTCAGAGATATCCAGAAATCCAAGCATAGATCAGGGTTCAGAGACTCGGGTGATATTTAAAAAAAAAAAAGAAAAAAAAAGAGAAAAAGAAAGGAAACAAGAAAACAACCGTCATTAAACTCTGAAATCTGTCTCCAGTATAAAAATGACCTTGGCAGCGGCGCGGGTGGGTGTGGCGCCTGGGTGGCTCAGTGGGTTAAAGCCTCTACCTTGGGCTCAGGTCATGATCCCAGGATTTTGGGATTGAGCCCGGCATCAGGCTCTCTGCTCCGCGAGAGCGTGCTTCCTCCTCTCTCTCTGCCTGTCTCCCTGCTTACTTGTGATCTCTGTCTGTCAAATAAATAAATAAATAAAATCTTAAAAAAAAAAATGACCTTGGGAGAACCTGGTAGCTGAATCACATATCCCAGAGCCTCTGAAGGGCTGCCTTCGCTTCAGCATGAAGACGGAGCCCATAGCCCATAATGGGGAGTGAGACTTTAAAAAAATGCCACCTGTATAGCTCACTATTGTATTACTGTAAGGTCATTTAATTCATTGTGTTTCTTTGTTGAGGTCCATGGGAGAAACTTCTTTGTCTAGACGTAGATTCAGGAACAACTTTTATACTTCCTTGGACCAATGGATTTGTTCTAATTTACAGTGTTCACCGGAAATCCTGTCATCTTGGTGGCTGCTAGAAAGCCAACATCCATATGTGGGGGCTTCCTTTAGCATGTGCATGGGTTACAATAAATGGCCTTCTTTTCCAAGTGGTGTTTGATAAAACAGTGGGATAAACCCCTTAGGAAAATACTTCCAGGTATTCTTCATAGCAGAACCAGGACGTAAGTGCTCTTTTCTACCTCCGTTTTCTTGAGGAAGAACTGAGACTTGTTCAGTGGACTTGTTCAAGGTCACAGAAGAAGGTCACAGACCTAGTTGTCTAATAGGAAAATGTTCTTAACCACTCTGTAACACTCCCTTGCACGAGCTGGTAGTTTGGATCCTAACCTTTCCCCTTTCTCTGTCTTGCTACCCTACTTTTATACCCAGTTTCATTTTTTTCATGTGTTTTAAATTTATGTTATCTTCATGTATTTTATGCTTCCTTGCAAGTTGCCTTAAACTGTTTTTGGAAAAGGGAGAGTATAAATAAATAAATACAGAGATTACTAGGTGGTAATTGCACATTGAGTACACTTAGGTAAACATTTCGAGGCCCCTTTCTCTTTTCTCCTAATCTATTTTACCCCTGCCTGAGAGTGCTAGTCATACTTAGATGCTTTCCAAATCTTACCTGATTAAGACAATGAACAATGAGTATTTTATTTTGTTAGAAAAATTCCATGTGCCAGTTTTTTCTTTCTTTTTCCAAACATGTTTTTGCCATTATTTCTTCCCCTTTGAGATAGTGTATTTGTGATTTCCTCCTTTCCAGTTATTATTAACGCTCTCACCACCCCAACCATCCTGTATGGATTAGCAGAGGTTCCCCCCCCCCGATACATTGAACCCTTCTTTATGGAAAGGGGGTCCCTTAGAAGGGCAATAAACCGGCATTTGAAATGTTGGCTGTTTGGCATTTCTTGAGAGTCACTGATGTATTGGGTACATTTGTGTTAAATGGTTTAATTTCTCAGGGCCTCAGCTTTGATATCTAGGAAGCGATGGCAAGACATTCACTCTATTTTTCTCACAGGGAAATAGTAGTTAAAGATCAATGAGACTTTCTGAATGAGCCGGAAGAGGTGCTGGGCACCCAGCGGAGGGGGCTTGGGGCTGTCTTTGGAAGATCAAAGAGCTAGGCTGTCTCCTGAAGCCTCCTCTTCCTTCTGTTATTGCAAGGACCCGGATGGAGTCCATGGGTGGGCTGAAGGGACATAGGTGGAGGTAGGGGAAGTGTGTATATGTTTTAAAAGAAAAAGGACTTCTGATGAATGCAGAGCATAGGAAGGTGATTCCCTTCTTGGGCATAAGTCAGAAAGGATCTGAATGTGCTTACCTTCCTGTAAGCACATCATCATTATGTGATGCCTTCTGGATAATTTTTGATGATGCCTTCTGGATGCTTTTTTCTTCATGTTTCCTAAGATTGTAGAACTGGATTTCTGCCCTTCTCTTTATTACCCTTTTCTTTTCCTGTACGATGGCACACAGCCTTCCTTCTGTACTGGTGTGATTCTCACCATTCTTCACTGTGGACCAGCAAGCTCTTGCTTGCTGTCTGTTCTTTGCATAATAAATCTACTCAAAGGATGTCATTGAACTCTTACCTCTCTCACTGTCTCTTAGAACATTTCCCCTTTTTCATCATTTGTGACCGCTCCTGGCATTTTTCTCCCACTCAGGGAATTTTGGTCAGCTCCCACAGCTGTTCCTGCAGAAACTCTGCTCTTGACTTGTTTTGAACAGAAAAGCATGACTTCTTAGCAATAGGTCACTTTGGGAGATGAGCATAAAATGCGGCAGGTGGAAAAATCAGTTCTGTAGTGAGAGCGAGTGCCCATCTCTTATTTCTTGTCCCGTCTGTGATGCTCTGGAAGTAACTACACAGCCCAACGTTTCAGGTCACCTTGCTTCTTTCTGCTCCACTCAACCTAGGACAGTGTAGTCAGCAGTGTAGTCCTCTCTTGGTGACTGTGTCAGCTGGTAGCACACCAGGGGTTTGATCCCCACTGCTTCTGTTTCTTTTGAATGACTTCCGGTCTGTTGGCTCCAGGAACCATGACTTATGGAGCTTTTTGGATTATTTCTTCTCCCTGGTGGGAGCCACACTCCCTACCCCAGCTCCTTAAACTAACTTGTCAGGTTCTCTTCCCCCCATGGCAGAGGAATTGTTCCAGCTTCTCTTTCCCATGGTGCGTGAGCCCCCAGACTTCAATCCATCCTCCAGCTGTTTAGTTATTGTTCAGAACAATAACTACTGTGTTTTCTTTCTGCTTGAATCCCATATGGAAGAAGTTAGCAGGACTTACTGAGTAAGCAATAAAGGAATAAACTGACAGGCTAGCCAGGGAGATGGGCCAGGAGGGTCATCAGAATGACTGAACTTGGCAGAACTCCCATAAAAATAAAAATAACTGAGGAAACAAAAGATGTTTTCTCTCTCCAATACCATAAGGAGCTACTGGACCGCAAGGGTTCTCGATTTTCACTTCTTGGCTTCCTCCAGTTTGGGTCAAGAGAGTGAGGACTTTGTGCAGTTAGGTGTATTTGGGCTTATTGGCAATTATGTTTTGTCAGTTCTGAGCCCAAATGTACAGGAAGAAAAAAGCCCCTAGAGACAAGGCATTGTTAACTGGATGTCACACTGGCTGCAGCCTGGGGACAAGGCAGGGAGTTACAGTGGCAGAGTTGTGACCTTCAGGAACTTGGAAGCAGACTGAGCACAGAGACTGCCCGTTGCCTGCTTGAGTGGGCAAGAGCTGAACAGGAATCATCACAGTATAAGAAGATGACTCTTTGGGGAAGGGTCTCTGTTTCTTGTTTGACCAATGTTGGATGGGTAGGAAAAGATCCCTTCTTTTCTCATGGTGACATCAGTTCTGCTTCCACATCATCAAAGCTTCTCATTAGGCCTCCTTTCTTTTTCTGATCATCACCCTTTCCTGCTTCCCATTCTATGCTTACTTTTTGATTTTAATTTTATTTTTTAAAAAAGATTTATTTATTTATTTATTTATTTATTTATTTATTTTAGAGAGCGGGAGAGAGAGCATGCAGTGTGGGGGGAGGCGGAGGGACGGGGAGACAGAGAATCTTAAGCAGGCTCCACACTCAGCACAGAGCTTAGAGCAGGGCTCGATTCCACAGCCCTGGGATCATGACCTGAGCTGAAGGCAGGTGCTTAACCAACTGAGCCACCCAGGCACCACTAAATCAAAGTTTGTTATTGAATTATTTGTCTGCTATTTGCAGAAAATATTCATCCCAGAAGCACATTCTACCTTTGCTCCTCTTTCCCTCTTCCAATTCTGTCTTCCTTCCTCCCCTCCTCTCTTCTTACAAGCCCTCCCCCCAGTTTCTTTATTTCTTCTGTAATTATTTACCAATTATCTACTTTTCGCCGGGCACAGTGCTGAGTGTGCATATGGAAAAGTATGGCAAATGGCCTTCGCCGTTTGCAAAGTCACTGGGAGATCAGATACATCCAGCAGAGTTAAGCCCCTTACCACAAGTTAAGGAACCAGCTCAGGAATTGTGGTGGAGATAGCAGAAGGTAGAGATAGAAGAAGGAAGTTTATATAAGGTATATATAATGAGAACTGCTCCCGTTAGGGCTATAAGTTTGCAGGAGGCAAAGAGAATGCTGTCTAAGGGCTTGAGTAGCCCGGGGAAGGGTCTCTGAGAAAGCAGATTTGGAAGCGAGCCTACAAGGGAAACTAAGATTTGGATTAGCAAAGAAGGCTGGGCAGGAAATTTAAAAGGTGATACTGCAAAGCAGCCTGGTGTTCTAGGGGTGGAGTATCAGATGGTTTGTCTACACCAAAGAAAAACTAGAGAGAGAACGTGATGGATATGGTGAAGAATCAAGATTTGGTTCAGACTATGGACCCATGAATTACCAGTCTATGGATCTTGTCCCAGCAGGATTCTTAGACTATGGCTCCTTGTTTGGGGTTCTCCAAGGTCAAATCTCAGTGCCTTGCTGTATTTCCTTGGCATTCATTTCTACTCTCTACACATACAAGGGTTTACGGCAAACACCTACCTTTGCCTTTGGGCTTTTATCTACTTCTCACCCCAACCCCCGTCCTGGCTATGTGAACATGGTTGGCTGGTGTGAAGGACAGGTTGGACATTTCAGAGAGTTAATTCTCTCCACTGATGTCTGATAAGAACTTGGTGAGTACCTATTCCAGCTCCTTTACCCTCCAGCTGGAATAAAATCAGGGCTTGTTTTGTCTCGCAGAGTTCCCTATTGCGAATGAAATCTAGTCTCCCACAGTGAGCACTGTAGTATCTGCAGTGCACCGACTATTGGCTCCCTTCCTTTCCCTGTCCCACTTTCTTGCTGTCTTCCTGGGGTTTCCCAGTGTCAGTTCCCAGAAGAACTACTTGCGCTCGAATCTGTATCTGAGTCAAATTCTGGGGAGTCCAAATCAACATACCAAGTAACCTCCTATCTGCATATCAAGTTCATTCACTGAAAACTGTTCCTCTTCTATATGTAGGTCACCATGCTATTGCAAGGCCTTTTGGTGACTATAAAGACAGTATGACTTTTGCATCAAATGGAAATACTGATATATTCGTGTTTCATCGTAAGTTAATAACACCCCATAGAGGGTTATTTCTCATTCATGGAACACTCCAGTGAGGTTTCCTTCTGAGCAGTCAATCAGGGACCCCATGTGGGAAAATATCATGGCAATGCCATGTAACTTCTAGGGTTTTTCTGGGGGTCACCTCTACCCCAGTTAGTGGGAAGGAGGAAAGAGCATGTGGAAGAGTGCTCACGGAAGGGTGTGTGTTTCTGTTCCAGCCTGGAAGTTGCACACGTTCTACTTCTACTCCACATTCTACTCCAACTGAATCCAGTCACGAGGGCAAATCCAAATGTAAGGGAGGCTGAAAAATGTGGTCTAGCTGTATGTGGAAAGAAGAGCCCATGGATTTTGGTGTAAAGCAGTCTTTGTCAAGAAGGGCATATTAATTGAACTGATGGGTAAAACAAAAAATAAACATTCCTTTGGGGTGCAGGAAGTGGTGTCTGGCCCATCACTGTATGCCCAGTCGTTTGCAGTGTGCTTGACACATGCTAGGCAATAGATATTTGTGGAGGGAATTATGCATGTCTTACCGGTTTCTCCTGGTGGTGTGTGATGGGTCTTTACCCATCTCTTACTTTCGTGGTTCCCCTGAGCTTACCTTGGGTTCTGAATTCAGATGGCACTGTACTGGGAGCCAGTACAATTTCTGTACTGAGGGAGTATATAGACTTTGCTATCCAAAGGAAGAGGAAATTTTTTCATTTTCCAGGCTTTGGAGTTTCAAGTAGGTTTCTCATTTAGAATGGAAGGTCATTTTATTTTATGATTTTATGATTTTATTTATTTATTTGAGAGAGAGCACACACAAGTAGTGGAGAAGGGCAGAGGGAGAGGGAGAAACAGACTCCTGCTGAACAAGGAGTCTGACATGGTACTTGATCCTAGGACCCAGAGATCATGACCTGAGAAGAAGGCAGCCACTAACAGGGGTCTCTAGAAGGTAATTAAAAAAAAAAAAAAGTGTAGAAAATGAGTGAAAATGTTTATTTCCTGACAAATGCTATGTGTGCCTCAACTTTTAGGGGTATAGAATATCAAAAAATCTCCTCCACATGATAGCTTAGATATCATAAAATCACAACAAGGGCGGTCTGGCTGGTTCAGTCTAGAAAGCATGTGACTCTTGATCTTGTGGTTTGAGTCCAAACTCCATGTCTGGTGCAGAGATTACTAAAAAAAAAAAAAAAATTAAAAATAGAGAATAATAATAAACTTAGAAAAAAAGTATCAAAACAAAATTTTGGTACCTAAAGTATAACCCACTTACAAAGCTTTCCCAGTATGAAATAAGCTGTTTCTGGGGATTTTTTGAGAAATCTTGTACCTGATTAATATTTTAAAACTTTTTACTGAAGCAAAAAATATAGAGCAAAAGTCTATAGTTTAAAGGATTTTCACAAGCTGAACACCCTTGTGCAGCCAGTGTCCAGAATTTACCATCACCCTAAAAGCTACCCTCAGACTCCCTTCCAGACCCTATTTTCTCCTAAGAAGTAAGTTATGACTTCTGTTAGCTTAGCCTAGAATTGCCTTTTTTGTCCTCAGATGAATTAAATAATACAGTATGTACTCTTTTCTGTCTGGCTTCATACACTCAAAATATCTGTGAAATTCACTCATTTATGTAGTCTGTCCTCATGGCTGAATTATTCAATTATGCCATTATTCAAATATACCACTATTTACCATCCATTCTATTGTTTATATATTTTTTTATGGTTTTATTTATTTATTTGAGAGAGAGAGAGAGATAAGTGAGAGAGAAAGCATGAGCAGGGGAGAGAGGGAGAAGCAGACTCCACACTGGGTAGGGAGTCTGATTCAGGGCTTGATCTCAGGATCCTGAGATCATGACCTGAGCCAAAGGCAGAGGCTTAACAGACTGAGCCACCCAGATGCCCTGGGTTTATTTTCTATTAGTCAATCAATGATGGGTATAGCAGGGATTTAAAAGTGGGAACTAAAACAACTGTTGTCAATTACTGTACAATAAAAAAACTCAAAATTTAGTGACTAAAAAAATAAGTTGTATTATTTCTCATAGTTCTGTGGGTTGATTGGGATTAGCTGAGCCGTTGGTTCTTTCGCTCTGAGTAGTATGACTGGAACCTCCATGTTGCTGCAGGTCGTTCTAAGATATCTGAGATGGTTTCCCCCACATGCCGGGAAACTTCTCTGGTTCTGGAATGGCTGGAACGGCTGGGGGCTGCCTGCACCATCCTCCCCCTTCCCTCTTTATATCAGTATTTTCCATCCATTATGGATCCAGCCCAAGCTTCTTCAAGTGCTGATTGGACCCCAAGAAAGGGAAAATGGAAGCCTGGTGACCTCTTGAGGCTAAGGCTCTAGAACTCACAGAACAACACTTGTGTTCTATTAGTCAAGCAAATCACGAGGCCAAACTGAGATTCAAGAGGAGGGCTGTTAGTGCCCCCCAGTCGATGGGAGAAGCAGTGTACTTTCACAAAAATGAAAAGAATGGTCGGTAGCCATTTTTGTAGACAGTCTACATCAATAACCTGTCTTGTTTCCAGCCAGAACTTGGGGGGAGGGAGGAAGACTGTGCTGTCTTTATGGTTATGGGGAGACATGAGTAGACATTTGTATGGGAAAGGGGTAAAGTCGATGACATCGAAGAAGAGGGTGTGCTGCATAGTGTTGGAACTGCAGTGCAGAGTCGGGATAAACGTATCTCCTGCCCATCATTGCTGATGGTGTATTCATTCATCCAGCAAATACTTAATGCAAGAGGCATGAGGCAGAATGACAGACTGATAATTTCTGGGAGCTGCGGTGTCCTTCAAGGCTGCCTGTTCAGAGGGCAGTAAACATGTAGAAATCAGATTGCTCAAATGACAGAGAGAGGGACTAAGGTAGGGACTCAAGGGAAATTGGGACACCCAGGAATGAGGGAGGAAATGTTGTTACAGGAGCTAGGGAGGGATGGGCCAGAGGTGATTCCGGAGGTTCTCTGTGGCCTGCCCATGCGTGGCAGGTACACACAAATTTTGTATGGGTATAATTGAAGAAGCTAAGTAATGGAGGAAGTTTCAGGATTGTTGAGGAAGTGGAACAGTCTGTGAAGATGTTTAGTCAGCCTGTTGGCTGTAGGTGATGACTCCAGAGGACTGCCAAGGCTTCGGCCATATTTGATTAGCCACTGGACAAGGAAGGATTGAGATTAGGAGAACCTGGGTCACCGTGGAGTTTTGCAATTGGTTGAAGGGGAGACTCATTTTGGCATTTATAGGCTCTAACGTTTGAGGCAACTCCAGGTGACATCTCTGATGGGTTTAGTGACCAAAGAGGATGTCAAGGCTCAGGGGCCTAAGGGGCGCTCTAGTCGGTAGGACAGTAGCTTTATCACTGCGTTACGCCTATCATTTTATTCGGACCACTCAGTGCCTGACTGTCTTTGCCTCGGAGCTGTCTCTTGTCACTGGAGCCAGCTTTGCCACTTGACAACATAGGATTTGGTATATAAATAGCCCAATTCCCCTGTTCTTCTAGGGGCAACCTTGAGGTGTGTGTTCCACACTGGCTCCAAGTGAGATTAGACTCCAGGAGCCAAGTGTGTAGTTGACTTGATAACGTGCTTTAATGACTGCCTTTGCTTTCAGCTGTTTTTAGAATATAGTATATTAATAGACCAATCAGACCAGGCAGCAATTGTCATTGGAAAGGTACTTTGTTACTCAGCATTCCCAAGAAGAGGGGGACACCCTGCCACAGGGGGCTGACGGAGTAAGGGGAAAGTAATGAGGTAGGTCAGGAGGCAGAAGGAGAGGGGAAACTGGGGAAGAGTCCTTACTGTGGTTTGTTCGAGGAGGAACAGAAAGGGCAGGATAAGGGGGTTTAAGATTGGAAACAACTTCAGCAGGCTCTGAGGCATGGGGTTGTTCCTAGCTGTCTGGTACCCAGCTCTGGGTGATTAGGGCAAGTGAATAATGGCTTAGAGTATGATAGCTCAATAATGGTGGTGGCTGGATGTGGGGTCTGGATGGATTGGCTTATATTTGGAACTCACTCATGGGCAAGTTGTTAACTATCTCTAGGAAATGGCAAACTCTGGGAGGGGCAGTCCCCTTCTAACCCCCAGCCCCCACAGTCTGTGAGGCTCTACATGTCAAAGCATCAGAATACAGAAAATCAAAGACATGATAAATAGAGACTGCTGCTTCCCTGCTCCCATGTCCATGTTCTTTTCTCTTCCCAGATAAACCACCTGAATTTGAGTCCTTCTCTAAGGCTTTGCTTCTGGGGGGAATCAAAACTAATTCAGGTAGTTATGGTGACTCTTGTAATAATCTAGATTTGGGTGTTCAACTAAGGGAGTGGCAGGGAGAATAGAAAGAAAGGGGTTCTCTAGAATACACACGAATCGTGTTAGTTGAATAAAAAAAAATGTGTATTTTTTTTCCAAAATAAATTGAATCCCCAATACAATTTAATCCCAGTCCCTGTTACTGGCTGCTTGATTGGTATGTTTCCTGGAACAAGCTTGTATCATCCCATGAGAACTGATTTCTAAACATTCAGAACATTTGAAAGCTGGTTGTTGTTATTGTTGTCTTGAAAGCTGATTGTTAAAATGTTCGTAGCTTGAAATTGGCCATATTTACACCACAGAAATTAGCAAATGCTCTAAATCAGGGCTTGTCTTCCAAGAGAGTTGCTTTGCCAGCACGTCACTGCTATTATGGGAGGTTTATGAATAAAAGAAGATATTGTGTCATGGAGTTTTAGTATTGGGAAAGTAACTGGGATCATCTCCTCTAATATCCTAAATCAAATACAGGAAATGAGGTCCAGAGAGGACCAGGGAGACAGTTGCCCAGAATGAGAGTTGGTGGCAAGCAATACAATTCCCTCAGTAAATAGGGTTCCTCACAAATCTCAGACCTGGGCTGGGATTTTTAAATCATTATGACTATTGCTAGTACTGGCATCTTTTCCCATTTTCAGGTTTTATTTACAAAGTAGTGTGTGTGTTGAGGAGGGGAGAAGGGAGGAGAGAGAGGGGGAGAGAGGAAGAGAAAGAAAGGAAAGGGGGAGAGCCTTCCACAGTATTCCCTACTGGCAGTTCAATTTAATAAAATCAATTTGTTACAGGCTGAAGAAAATAAATAAAAATTCCCTGAGCATTTGTTGACACTGTAAATATGGAAAGTCTGTTATTTAACAGCAGTTAAGTAGATGCCAAGGGGGAACATTGTGACAAAATCTCAACCAAATATTGATATGAACATATTTCTGTTTGCGTGAAAATATGTTCCCTCCGTATGGGGAAAGGAAACTGTAAGGAGAGAAATACAAACAACACATTGAAGAAATGTTGAGTGGAGAGGCTGTTTATGTGCCAGAGCAAACCACTCCTCTTCATCCTGTGAATTTTCCTAGAGAGGTTGTCATGCAATTCACTTGCACAAGCGGGAAGCCAAAATTCTTCCATTCAAGGAAAAATGACAGATTTTAAGGACTGCTTTTTGGTAAGGTTGAAAACACACACAATATGGTTAGGCTCTGAGCAGGTATTTTGACTGGATTGGCAGAGATTTTTCATTCCCAGAGAAAAGGAGAAGGGATTTCACTTTGAGAAAATTGTGCATATTCATGTGTTTACCTACAGAAATTTTTATTTGGTATCATGATCCTCGTTCCTGAGAATCCAGCGTATTTTGAAATCAGTGCATCCAGCAGGGAATTCAGTCCATAGGTTTAGATCTTCCAAATCAGATTCCAGATTAAGAAAAATCACAATATTATCCTCCCAACAGCCTTCTTTTTAAAATTAACTAATTGATAGATTGATTTTATTTATTTATAAATATTTTACTTGTGTGTGTGAGAGAGAGAGCACACGAGGGAGAAAGGGAGATCAGGCTTCCCACTGAGCAGGGAGCCCAACATGGGGCTTGATCCCAGGGTCCTGGGATCATGACCTGAGCCAAAGGCAGGTGCTTAATGACTGAGTCACCAGGCGCCCCCTCACAATAGCTTTCTTTTCTTTCCAAATATGAGACGTACTGAGATTATTATTAGTGAGACTAAGGAAAAGGAAGCGATTAAGTCAAAAAGATGAAAAAATAAAACAGCCCCGAAGCACATCCTAACTAGTCTAACCTTGAGAAATACAGGAGATGGCCCCTGAGGGGGATTCTACGAATACCTGTCCACTGCTCCTCAAATGTCAGGAAAATCAAGGAGGTCTGAGAAATGACAACCAAGAGCAACATAAGGACACAAAACAAACAAACAAAAAGGAGACAAAACAACTAAATGTATGTGTGGTCACAGGAGTTAGATCCTGGAACAGGAAAAGGACATTAGGGAGAAATGGAAGCAATTTCAATAAGATATGAAATTCAGTTAATAATAATAATATATCAATGTCAGTTCGTGAATTGTAATAATGTCTTCTGCCAACATAGGATGTTCAGAACAGGGAAGACGGAATAATGTGGAGTATACGAGAACAGCCTGAAAAATCTTTGTAATAATTCTGTAAACCTGAACCTGTTCTAAAAATGTTTAATTTATTTAGGGGCACCTGGGTGGCTCCGTCGTTAAGCATCCGTGCTCGGCTCAGGTCATGATCCTGGGGTCCTGGGATCAAGTTCTGCATTGGGCTCCCTGCTCTGAGGGAAGCCTGCTTTTCCCTCTTCCATTCCCTCTGCCGTGTTCCCTCTCACACTATGTCTCTCTCTGTCAAATATAATAAATAAATAAATAATAAAATAATAAAATAAAAAATAAATCAGAAAAAATAAATAAAAACAAAAAATAATTCAGAAACTTATGTGGCGGGGGATGGGAGTGGGGTGATGGAAGATCTGTTAGGTTCGGCTTTTAACTTTCACTCATCATATGTGCATAGTCTTATCCCAATGTTGTCAGAAGAAGCAACCATGTGCTTGAAGTGGGGAAAGGGAGAAGGAAGTGGACAAAACCATCAAGGACAATTGAGGACCTGCTGGTGACAGTACATTGTATCAGATGACACTTGGCTCTAAATTAACCAGGACTCCAACTGGTAGGCACTTCCTGTCCAGGAACTCTCTGATTCTTACTCTACATGGGAACAGTTGTGTCTGTGAGAGCGAGCTGGGAAAGAAGAGCCCAAGCTTGTAAAGTTCACATCCTTTTAATGGGACCCTTGTTGGGGAAAAGTGGCCAACCAAAAGTGCCTATTGCTGTTTATGCCTATGTTTATTTCCTGCGTTTGTCTCTTTTTTGTGATGCATTTGTCTCTAAGGATGGCCACCATTAATTCCTTTCCTCCTCATGGGTTCATGCTACTCTTCACATCAGGAGGTGGAATCTGACTCCCCTCCCTTTGGATCAGGGTTGGGCTGAGTGACCTACTTCACCAAGCGATGAGAAGGAACAGACATTTTGGAACCTCTCTGGCTGGATTACTAGAAGCTTAATGGCTTCTTCCTGGGCCTCTCAGGATACTTGCCCATGGGACCCTCCCTCTCAGGACTCTCCTTGGAAACTAGCCACCATCCTGAGGAGAATAACTGCAGAGACAGCCCCCCTACAGGTACTGTGGTCCACAGTCCCAGCTGAACAGTGAGCCCCCACAGAGCCAGCACTGACTGCCAGCCATGTGAGGGAGCCGTGTCCCATGTCCAGCCCAGTTAAACCATCAGATGATTCCAGTGCCAGCCACCCTCTGAATTGAACTGTGGGAGAGACCTCAAGCCAGAATTGTCCAAGTCAACCTGCAGAATTATGAGAGAAAATAATAAATAATAAATAATAAATAATTATTTATAAATTGTTTATAAATAATAAATCATTGTTTTAAGCCACTGAGTTTTGGGATGGCTTCTTCAACTACAGTAGATAATTGGAATTTTCCCTAAAAAAAAGCAACCTATCTAGCTAATTCCCAAGGTTTGACCAACATGTGATGTCGGCCTCTGAAATTTAACCTACATGGTCCTTGTACTATCTGGCACAGTTGGAAATCAAAAATACCTTGGTATAGTATATATTGAGTTTTAGAACTGGGTATGGAATGATAAATAAGACAGATTTAAGGCTCAAGGAGAGATTTTATCTAAAAGGAATTTTATGTTTTGTTTCCCAGTTTTAATACTTGTTTCACCCCTTTAGGATTATAGACTCATATGTAAGACCTGGGAGAATTTTCTTCTTTTCTTCTTTTTGCTCTGTTTTGATTACCCTCAAGTTACACTGTGTGTGTGTGTGTGTGTGTGTGTGTGTGTGTGTGTGTGTGTTTTCAAAAGAAGGAAAAGAAGATAAGAAAAAGAAAGAAGGAAAGCAGCAAGCATTTGGTTATTGGAGTTGACCATCTTTTTTTGGAGGGAGGGGAAAGGCAGACGGAGAGGGAGAGTGAAGTGAGAGACTCTTTAAGGAAGGTCCCTGGTCATTTCAGGGCTCCACACTGTGCTTGATCTCACTACCCTGAGATCATGACCTGAGCTGAAATCAAGAGTCAGATGTTTAACCGACTGAACCACCCAGGTGTTCCTGGAGTTGACTATCTTTTATGTCTTCTCCTTTCCGTATTTGCTTCCTCCAAAGAGAAAATAAAACAAATAAAATCATCTATCAATTCTTTACCACATAGCCCAGACACTATTCTCAGTGTTATTCATTTATTTCAAAGATTTATTTATTTGTTTGAAAGAGAGAGTAGGGGAGCAGGGAGAGGGGCAGAGGGAGAGAGAGAGAGAGAGAGAGAGAGAGAATCTCAAGCAGACTCCCCACTGAGCATGGAGCCGAAGGCAGAGCTCAGTGTCAGGGCCCTGAGATCATGACCCGAGCTGAAACCCAGATCTGGACGCTCAACAAACTGAGCCACCCAGGCGCCCCTTATTCTGAGTGTTTTATGCAGAGTAACTCAATTAATTCCAATACCCTGTGAGTTTGGTACTATAGTCATCTTTAGTTTACAGACAGAGAAACTGAGACACAGAAAATTTAAGAAATTTGGCCAGTAGTTGGTTAGCCAGTGTTAAATGGGGTTTCAGACCTGTGTCATTTTTCAGGTGCCTGTGTGGCTCAGTTGGTTAAGCATCTGCCTTGGGCTCAGAGCCCTGGGGTAGAGTCCCACATTGGGCTCCCTGCTTGGCGGGGAGTCTGCTTCTCCCTCCCCCTGACTGTGCTCTCTCCAGTGTTCTCTCTCAAGAATAAATGAAATATTTGGGGCGCCTGTGTGGCTCAGTGGGTTAAAGCCTCTGCCTTCGGCTCAGGTCATGATCCCAGGGTCCTGGGATCGGGCCTCGTGTCCGGCTCTCTACTCAGCAGGAAGCCTGCTTCCCTTCCTCTCTCTGCCTGCTTCTCTGCCTACTTGTGATGTCTGTCTGTCAAATGAATAAATAAAATCTAAAAAAAAAAAGAAATAAAATAAAAAGAATAAATGAAATATTTAAAAACAAATAAATAAAAGCCATGTTTTCAGTTGCCACTCAACGTCTGCAAATTTTAATAAGGTGTATTTACTTTTAATTAATTAATTCTTATTGCAATTAATTAATTCCACATGTATAGTTCGCTAGGTGTTAGTCTGTGACTTATAATTAACTGCTCAAGGTAGCCACATTTGCAAACTCTTTAGTAACAAGGCCTGCATTCCTGTGTGCCTGAGTATGAAAAATGATACACATATACACTCGATTCCTAATTTTCAATTTTCTAGAGAAAGGCGGTGGAACGAGTGAAAATGAGAACAGACAACAACAGCAAAAAAATGCGGGGTAGGATCTAACAGACCTGGGTCTGAATCCCGGCTCTGGCTCTTGAGCAAGTTGCTAAGTTCTGCTTAGTTTCCTCGTCTGTGAGAGTAGGGCACTGATGCGTTTTACCACAATGTCATGGGAAGTCACTGCATTTCTCTACATTGAATACTCGAACATAGTGGGAGAAGCAGTTGAGCAGTGTCATGAAAATCTTGGGGTTTGGAGTCAGACAGAGTGGGGTTTCAAACCCATTTCCCTAGGGCGCCTGGGTGGCTCAGCTGTTAAGTGTCTGCCTTTGGCCCAGGTCATGACCCCTGGGTCCTAAGATCGAGTCCCGCATTGGGCTCCCTGCTCGGTGGGAAGCCTGCTTCTCCCTCTCCCACTCCCCTTGCTATGTCTCCCCACACCCATGTCAAATAAATAAAATCTTAAAAAAAAAAAAAAAAAGAGAGAGAGGAAAGAAACCTATATCCCAGACCTACTCAGTATATAACTTTAGACAAACAAATGTGCGAACCAGATGAGACAATGTTTGGAGCTCACCTGTTACATACTGAAAACTCAAAGAGTGGTAGTTAGGAGATGCTAAGGTTACCTCTGCTCCACCTCCTCTATCTCGTTCCCTTCCCCATCCTTTCATCGTCTGGGGAGAAACTGCCACGCTTGTGTCAATAGAGGTTCCCCCTCATTTTATTTTTATTATAAGATTACTTAAATACAGGAAATTTACTACTTTTAGTGTACATTTCTGTAAGTTTTGATGGTTGCATGCAGTTGTATAACCACTATGATGAGACATAGTATGTTTCTGTTACTCCTTCTCCCCAATTCTTACCGCTCCTTTATGCCAATTCCTACCTCAACCGTAGGCTTTGGCAGCCACTTGTTTGTTTTCTATCCCTATTATTTTGCCTTTTCCCACATGTTACATAAATGAAATCATATAGCAGGTAGATTTTTTTTTTAAGATTTTATTTATTTATTTGACAGACAGAGATCACAGGTAAGCAGAGAGGCAGGTAGAGAGAGAGGAGGAAGCAGGCTCCCTGCTGAGCAGAGAGCCCAATGTGGGGCTCCATCCCAGGACCCTGGGATCATGACCTGAGCCGAAGGCAGAAGCTTTAACCCATTGAGCCACCCAGGCGTCCCTAGCAGGTAGACTTTTGCATCTGGCTTCTTTAACTTAATGTAATGCACTTGGGATTCATCTCCAATAGGGTTTTAATTACTTTTAAAAATATACATTTTCCCCCTCTGTTGCATCATGCTGGTGGTGATAGATGAACTAATTAAGGGTGAGATCTCGAGAGTCCCTCTTACACTGAGAGATTATGCCATTCTTTGGTTCGCCGAAGTGCTAGCAAAAACCCAACCCAAACTAAACCCAGTGAAATCAACAGAACACAGGAGTATCAGTTTCAACCAATTTGGAATAAATAGCATTCTGTGACAAGCAAGACTCTGTTATCCCCCTCTTGTTTTTTGTGCAATTAAAAAAGAAGAAAAAAGAAAAAGACTCACTACTCTGAGTTACTCACTACTTTGAGCTACTCATTCATTTTATAGGAATGCTTTTTTTAGTGACTTGGTCGCAGGAATCTGCAGCATCTAATTTTGAATTCAGTGTCTTCAGATACCATTTTGAGCCACTTCCATCCTCTGCATTTAGCCATAATGTGATTTATACTTCCATGCTGACTCCATACATACTAGTTGGCAATAGATTGAAATGAAACCTGCTGAGGAGAATCCGTTGACAGTAGGAACTCAGGAAGATCAACGGGCTTAGGGAAAAGGGATCATGGTCTTTTTCATGTTTCTTCTCATTTTAACTCTTAGAGATTCTAAATCTCCTAGCATTTACCGTTAAGTCTTAAACAAGGAGGTAGGGAAAAAGAGATCTGTCTTTTCATCCTCTAGAATTGAGGTGGGAAATAGGATAGGAAGGTCAGAGATTATTTTTTTTTTTAAGATTTTATTTATTTATTTGACAGAGAGAGATCACAAGTAGGCAGAGAGGCAGGCAGAGAGAGAGAGAGAAAAGCAGGCTCTCCGCTCAGCAGAGAGCCCGATGCGGGACTCGATCCCAGGACCCTGGGATCATGACCTGAGCCGAAGGCAGCGGCTTAACCCACTGAGCCACCCAGGTGCCCCGGAAGGTCAGAGATTATTAAAACAGAATAAATATAGCAGAGTTTGGGGGAATTATAGCTATCAAGCTTTTAACTGATTTAGCATAATGATTCCTCCAAATGACAATTCCAAACCTCAAATGTATTATTATTTACAAGTCTCTAGTTGGCATCTTCATGCTTTGGTGCTACAGAAATTGCTAGTTGTTTCACCATAGTTACTCTGATGACAGTGCAGTAGCCCAGTGGTGGGGTCGTTCATTTAACAATAATTCTGAGTGCCTCGTAGGCATTGTGCTAGATACAGAGAATTTAGGGGTAAGCAAATACACCACCTCTCATTGTAAATTATGGAATTTACAAGCTGGTGAGATTTTTGAGAATATCTTGTAAATTCATGATACTTTCCCAATGCCCCAAAGACATCAGGATATCACTGTGTCACATAAGCATCCTCCAAAATATAACTCTCAACTTGACAGGACGAGGCAAATATGGAGGTGGTGTTTGCTTTGAAAAATGAAAAAAGATGATTCCAGGGATTTCGAAGCTTTAATATTGTTGTTTTATTATTTCTGCAATCAATATTTTATTTTATTTTCAGCTTCATTGAGGTAGAATTGACACAATATTGTAAGATATTTAAAGTGTATACTATGATGGTTTGGTATATAGTTGACTCTGAACAACATGGGCATAAGGAGCACTGGTACACCTTATGTAGTGGAAAGTCGTGTATAACATTTTTTAATATTGTCAGCTTTTAAAAAAAATTTTTAATTATTATTATTATTTTTTAAATGAGACTCCACACCCTACATGGGGATCGAAATCACGATCCTGACAGAAGTCGCATGCTCTATGGACTGAGCCAGCCAGTCATCCCCTGTGTATAACTTTTGACCCCCTAAAAACATAATTATTAGTAGCCTACTATTGATCAGAAGCCTTACCAATAACATAGTCAATTAACACATATTTTGTATGTTGTATGTATTACATACTGTATTCTTTAATACAATATAATAGTATCATAATAGAAGGTCAAACAGAAAATGTTATTAAGAGAATCATAAGAATGAGATAATATACTTTCAGGACTGTACTTAGAAAACCTGTATTTAAACAGACCCACGCAGTTCAAACCCATGTTGTTCCAACTGTACATAAGCTTTGTGAAAGGATATCCCCATCAACATATCCATTACCTCACATATTTCACCTTTCTGTGCATGTGGGAACATTTAAGTCCTACTGTCTTGCAAGTTTCAGTGATATAATACAGGATTAGCAGCTATAATCACCATGTTTCACATTAGAACCTCAGAACTTATTTAATAACTCAAAGTCTGTACCTTCTTACCAACCTTTTCCTATTTACCCCATTCCTCCAATATTTGGCAACCACTTTTCTATTTTATGTTTCTATGAATTTTAATATCTTTTTTAGATCTATGTTGCAAATGAAAGAATTTCCTCCTTTTTTAAGCTAAATAATTTTTAATTGTATATATACATCACACTTTTTTTTTTTCAAGATTTTATTTGTTTGACAGACAGAGATCATAAGGAGGCAGAGAGGCAGGCAGAGAGAGAGGGAAGCAAGCTCCCCACCGAGCAGAGAGCCCTATGTGGGGCTTGATCCCAGGACCCCGAGATCATGACCTGAGCCAGAGGCAGAGGCTTAACCCACTGAGCCACCCAGGCACCCCTACATCAGACTTTTTTTTAAATGCATTCATCTACCTACGGACACTTAGATTGCACCCATGTCTTGGCTATTGGTGAATAATGCTGCTAATGAACACTGAGAGTGCAGATGCGTCTTTGATATGATTATTTTATTTTCTTTGATATATACCCAGAAGTGGGATTAATGGATCACATGGTAGTTCTATTTTTAATTTCTTGAGGATCTCTATACTGTTTTCCATAGTGCTATTCCAATTTATATCCCCCACCCTCAACAGTGTCTAAGTGTTCCCTTTTCTCCATATCCTCACCAGAAATTGCTATCTCTTATCTTCTTGATGATAGATATCTTAACAGGTGTGAAGTGATATCTAAATGTGGTTTTGATTTGCATTTTCCTGAAGAGTGATGTGGAGCACCTTTTTATGTATCTATGGCCATTCGCATGTCTTCTTTGGAAAAATGTCTACATATTCAGGTCCATTGCCCATTTTTAGATGGGTTGTTTGTTTTGTTTTGCTTTTTGCTATTGAATTGTATGACTTCCTTGTATATTTTGGATATTAACCTATTATTGATCAAGCGGTTTACAAATATTTTCTCCCGTTTCATAGGCTGCCTTTTCATTTTGTTGATGGTTTCCCTTTCTGTGATGAATCTTTTTTAGTTTGTTTCAAGATTGCTTTGGCTCTTCAGAATCTTTTGTTGTTCTATGTTTTAGATTTTTCTTTTAATTTCTGTGAAAAATTCCAGTGGAATTTTGCATTAAATCTGTAAGTTGCTTTGGGTAGTATGAACATTTAAAAAACACTAATTTTTCTAATCCATGGACATGGGATATCTTTCCATTTATTTGTGTCTTCTTCAGTTTCTTTTATCAATGTCTGTAGCTTTAAAATTGTCAAAGAAATTTGTACTTATTTCACTATATCTAATTATTTTCTTATTCTGACTCATTCTCAAGAGGATTTGTGGTGACTTATGAAATGTAGAATGTACAACAAAATAAAGACACACACAAATCCCAAATACACAACAACAATGACAATAACAAAACAAAATAAAAGGTGATTTCCCAATTGAACTAAGAGAAAATCAGTGTAAGTAAATTGAAATATTAGAGTAATGTTGGGGTAAAGTAAGATTTAGAAAGTTAGAATAGCAAAAGCATACCAGAAGAACTGTATTCCATAAAGATGTATGGTCACAAATTTAGATCTGTTCTGATTAGTTTAGTAGGAATCAAGATTTGTTCCACAATTCACCACACAAGTACCATAAAAGCAAAAATTGCTGTTCAAAAAAAGTAAAGCTGTTCTTAGTATAGGAGACAGGAGAAATTTCTTCTGTGAGTCTTTTGAGGAAATAATAAAATTGTTGTTAATATAAATAAATATCCGTTTCATTATCAGAGTTATCACCTGTAGTAATTAAATACAAGAGTTTTTTAAAGAGGACATTTACAGATACCTTCATTTTCCCTTGATCTCTGAAAATGCTAAGTGTTCCTGTATAGCAGAGTAAATAATTCTGCTATATGGGAACTTTCCTGTAGAGTTACTTTCCTGTAAAGATAAGGGATCTGGCTTCTCGGGAGTGCCAAAACATAAACAGAAAACTTCCTAACATCTATCTTAGCCCCAGAAGCTCTGGCTGTAGGAGACAGATCTGAGCAGTGCCCTTTCTGCCAGGCCCCAAAGACAGAGATAGTTGATTATGGTAGGGGACCCAAGCTGCTCTGGGCAGCAAGCTACCGCAGACCTCTTCTACTCAAGGAGCCTACTTTCCATCTGTCTGTTGTTTTTGACATTCTGCTTAGGCTTTCGTTTCTGTGAGACGCCCCCATTCTAACGGTTCTCAAAACCCCTTCTGTGGCTTCTCCTTCATGTCATCTCTCTGGACTTGTAGTTGTTGGTGTGTTGTTCAGCATTAACACCTCCCAAGAGCTGTGAGATATAAGTGCTCCTCCCTTCCGTGCTTAAGTCCGAACTGAAATCAGAAACAAACGCTCCCAGCTTCTTGAAGACTCACTACACTTTTTCACTAGCTCATAAGTTCCCTTAAGACTCACCCAAAACTCCATTTAGATGCTGGAGGGATTTTTTGCATGTAAGCAGCCCCTTTCCTCAAAGATCAGTCAAGACTATCACATCAGACTCTGAGCTTCTCTTCTTTGGGACAAGGACCATAGCCATGGTTTTCCTCCCATTTGTTTTGAGGTCTTGTACTCATCAGCTTCTGCCATCGCCTCCAATTAATTCAGTTATTTCACATCTAAGAAAGCTCGTCAAGGCTACATCTCAATAAAATCAAAGCTAGCCCACCCCATTGGCTCACCCACGTAAGCCAGGATATACTCAAATTCAACCAATTAGGCAGCCAATAAATATTTCTTGGATGTCATCTGTAGGCCAGGCCAAAAGCGATAAAGTGACTTCGCATCTTCCTTAATAGATTATGTTTAAGTGAAACTTCCGATAGATAAGCAGGTTTGACGCTCCCTGGGACCTCACTAGCTGTAGAATTTCAGAATGGAGTATTCTCCCACTTTCCTTTCCTCTCTGGTTTAGTCAGTTTCACCTGATTGATTGCAGGGGGATAGGAGCATATAATGTCTTTTAAAATATTGCAGCAAACATGTCATAGCTTCTTTACAGTAATATTTTTCACCTTACTGTTGGTGAATTTTCTTATCCAACTCCTACCCTTCTAATGCCCGAGACCTGTTTCCTTTCGGTCTGGGTCACTAAATGAGGATAACAACTCAGTGTCCTTTACAGACAGCAGTGGTTAAGAACATGTGTGCAATGTGGCCAGAATTAGAATCCAGGCACTGGGAATGGCCTTGACAGCTTATTCATCTTTACGGAGACTTAGTTTCCTCATGTGTAAAATGGATGAAATGAAATGAAATGAAATGAAAGCAGTCAGTACATGATCTCCATTATTATTACTTACATAGTTTCCTAAAACTAATACGGATCTTAGAAATTGCCTATTTACACATATTTGATGGCATCTTTTGATATAATTTTTTCTCTAATCTGAGTAAAAGGTTTTCAAGTGTGCTGTGCATACAGACCTGACTGCACTAATTGCCTTAAATAGTTCAGGCTGAAGAATATTGGAGACCTAAGTAGGTTAAAAAATTAAGCTAGGATTTGGCACCTATTAAAATAATGTTTCCTGACATAGCTCTAATGAAAATAAAAATAGCTATAAAAGAGTCTTTTACACCAAGCTGATTCATATCCTAGTTAAAAGTGATCGCAGTGTTTATGCCTGTCATTAACCTGGTTTCCATTTCAGACAGAGAATGGCTTGAATAAGAAATATTTTCATCCATGTCTCTTCTCACTTGGCTTTGCATAGGACATTACAAGGCTGGACTGGGACTGTGCCAAGGGAGTCCCAGAGACACGATGGGCTGGCATCTAATTTACACTAAGGAGTTTAGGGGAGAATCAGTAGGAGTTCAAGCAGGAGGTACTAGAGACTAAGGGCTTGGTTATAGAATATAATTGAGGTTAAGGAGCCAAGTATCTTAGTCTGCTCATGCTAAACGAAAGCTGGAAGATGGGAAGTCCAACATCAAGGCACCCACAGATTCTGTGTCTGGTGAGGGTCTGTTTCATGGTTCATAAGACAGCTGTCTTCTCACTGCGTCATCACATAACAGACTATGTTCACCGTTCATTGAGGGTTTCACCTAATCACACAATCACCTCCCGATGGCCCTACCTCCAAAAACTATCATGTTAGAAATTAGGTTTTTACATGTGAATTTTAGGGGGGTACAAACATCTAGTCTTTAAGAAAGTAGGTAATCAATAGGTATCCATGAAGTTGGACTATTTCAATCAGATTTTATTTTATTTTTTCTTTTTATCAGAGTTTATTCTTAAAAATGACATATGTCATCTCAAAGCTATTTTTCTTGGGCTCATATAGGCCTGATGGGTCATGGTTGTGACTGATCTGAAAAGACCACCTACCTCCTGGGAGGGAGAAAATACTTTTTAAAGATATGAGGAAGTGGTGATGCAACATGGGGGCTTAAGGGGGTAGGAGAAGAATAAATGAAACAAGATGGGATTGGGAGGGAGACAAACCGTAAGTGACTCTTAATCTCACAAAACAAACTGAGGGTTGCTGGGGGGAGGGGGGTTGGGAGAAGGGGGTGGGATTATGGACATTGGGGAGGGTATGTGCTTTGGTGAGTGCTGTGAAGTGTGTAAACCTGGTGATTCACAGACCTGTACCCCTGGGGATAAAAATATATTATATGTTTACAAAAAAATAAAAAATAAAAGATTTTAAAAAAAAGGTACTTCAAATAAATACTTGATTCAGTTGAAGAATCAACTGTCAAAGAAAAACTACTAGAATTATAGAATCAGGAGAAATGTCAGTTTACCTGTCTCTGTAGCATCCCCCAAAAGAAAAATTCAAACATAGCCAGTGTCCAGAAGGCCATTTTCTTGTTATTCAGTTTATTAAAATATATTTTCCTATAGTGAGTTGAAATCTGCTCCCTGGTTGCTCTGTACATCCAGTGATTCTATTTCTCTCCCACCCTCCCCCCCTCCTCCCCTTCCTTCCTTCCTTCCTTTCTCTCTCTCTCTCTCTCTCTCTCTTTCTTTCTTTTGAGTAGAAGGAGGTAGTTGACTTCCCTGATGCTTAGTAAAGGAACATGTGATGCTTGGAAACATTCTTCTGTTCAATTCTTGTTTCTCTTTATAGCCTGCCTGGCATCTCCTGAAAGAACTTTGAAGGTCAAGACAAGAGGAGGACAAACTTCGGGACTGGTGTCCATTTTCTTCCTGCCTTTTTTTTTTTTTTTTAATGCTGATGAAACACACATAATAAAATTTACTATTCAATGGCTTTTAAGCATACAATCAGTGTTATTGTGTATATTCATGTTATTGTACAACCATTACCACTACCCATCTCCAGAATTCTTTTTATCTTGCAAAACTGAAACTCAGGACCCAGCAAAGCTACCTCCTTATCCCCCACCCCTGGCTTCTGATAACCATCATTCTACTTTCTGTCTCTTTATTTTGACTCTTTTAATATCTCATATAAGTGGAATAAGACAACATTTGTCTTTTTGTGACTAAAATAGCACAATGTTATTTCATTTCACATAATATCCTTAATTTTCATCCATATAATTTGTTTATTTGAGAGAGTGAGTGAGTGAGAAAGAGGGGGGGCAGGGTCTGAGGGAGAAGCAGATTCCTCACTGAGTGGGGAGCCCATTGTAGGACTCATCTTGGGAATCTGGGACCATGACATGAGCCAAAAGCAGATGCTTAATTGACCGAAGCATGCAGGCTCCCAATTTTCATCCATGTTAAAGGATGTGAGAACTCCCTTCTTTTTTAGGATGGAATAATGCCCACTGTATGTATATAGATCACATTTTGCTTTTTGTTTGCTTTCTTTTAAATTTCATACCAGAAAAGGAAGAATCAGAGAATTCAAGGTCCAGATGGAACTTTAAAGGATGATCTTTAATGTAGTTTAAACACACACACACACAAAGCATCAGGAGAATGAGATAGATAGAACCACAATGACATCCCTGTACACATTCACTAGATTTGCAAATCTAATGGCAAGTGTAATGGCAAATTTAAATAGGCTGACATCGGGGTACCTGGGTGGGTCAGAGGGTTAAACCTTTGCCTTCCACTCGGGTCATGGTCTCAGGGTCCTGGGGCTAAGCCCCGCAGCAGGCTCTCTGCTCAGCGGGGAGGCTGCTTCCCCCTCTCTCTCTGCCTACTTGTGCTCTCTCTCTGTCAAATACATAAATAAAAAATCTTTAAGGAAAAAAAAAAAGGCTGACATCACCAAGTGATGTCAAAGATGTAGCTCAGTTGAAACACTGATATGTGGCTGGTAAGGATGTAATTAGCAAAATCCACTTGGAAGGGGCACCTGGGTGGCTTAGTGGGTTATGACTCTGCCTTGGGCTCAGGTCATGATCCCAGGGTCCTGAGATTGAGCCCCGCATTGGGCTCTCTCCTCGGTGGGGAGCCTGCTTCCCCCACCCCCGTCCCTGCCTACTTGTGATCCTTCTCTCTCAAATGAATAAATAAAATCTTAAAAAAAAAAATCCACTTGGAAAACTGTTCAACAGACTCTCCTAAAGCTGAACATAAAACTTATGGCTCACCAATTCCGTTCCTAGATATAAGTGTAACAAATCAATATATGTGTGCACTAAGAACATTTATGAGTCTGTTCCCAGAAATACTATTCATAATGGCCCAAACTGGAAACTACCACAGCGCCCAACAATGGAATAGATGATTAAATTATTGGAATGTTTGTAAACTGATAATTTATAGCAATGAAAAGAAACAAACTGCTGCTTTGTGCAATAGCACGAATGAATCATAATGAGTCTCAAACATAATGTGGACGGAAAGAAGCCAGGTAGAAAAGAATACATGTTGCATAATTCTGTGTAAGTGAAGGGCAAAAACTAGTGAAACTGATTTATAGGACTGGAAGCCAGGATACTGGTTAACTTTCAGGAGCTGGGCAATACTCAGGAGGGGAGAATGAGGAGGGCTTTTGAGGTTTTGGTAATATTGTATTTGATTTGGATGTTGCTATGAGGGTACATGTAAATTTGGAAAATTAATTCAACTGTATACTTACATATGTATACTTTTTTGATGGTATATTTCTTAGGATAACAACATATGCTTTAAATATGATGACCAGGGATTTTAAATACTATGGATGATATACATAAGTATTCATGGAACATGTGTAATTATGCACATATTATGTGAGTGGTAGGGTTTTTGAATGTTTGAATGTGACACTGTTTTTATAATGTTATTTGTGCAATAGGAAATTAAAACCAAATAAAGACTATTTATTACACTTATTTGCCTCCCAGTGGATCCGAAGTTCTGAAGGAGATACCTTAGATAGTAGAATGGAAAGGGAACAAGCTAGCTGTGGGTGATAACTAGAACAAAAATCATGGAAAACATAATAACACTCATTTATAATACAAAAATATATCCATACTTACTTAATGAGCTATTAAAAAGAAACCTTTTCTTATCCAAGAATCATAGGGTTTGAATTATGGAAAGAATCTTAGAGTTTACTGAATCCACACCCTTCATTTTGTAGACACAAACAGAGTTACAGCATCACACAGTTTGATGATGGCAGGAGCAGGGCAGGATAGGGAATCAAATTTCCTGATTCTTACTCCAGTGCTCTTCTTTTGAATCAGCTACTGGTTGCCTCTGGATGTCTTCAAAGCTGTGGCAGAGGCTAGGAACAAGTCCCAAAAAATGACACTATGCAGAGAGTTTGAGAAAGTTACCAATTACTAGACTCCATTGAAATCACGCAGTTTTGCAAAGTGATTTTGCAATTTCTTCTTCCATGAGTTAGAGTCTCTCCTTGACCCCTTAAACCGGCTTTAACCATGTGACTTGCTTTGACCAATAGGATGAGGCAGAAACCATACTGTGTCAGTCCTGAGCTTCAGCCTCCTGAAATTGTGAGCAAATTAGCCTTTGCCTCTCCGAAGCCTGCTGGCACTAGGTCAACCAGCTCCAGCTTCTTGGGAGATGAAAGACCATGTGGAGCAGAGCCGAGTTGTTCCAGACCCTCGAAGATGGATACCATAGCCCAGCCTAGACCAGAACTTTAGACCAGCTGTTGACCCACAGAACTGGGAGTGAAATAAATATGTCTTAAGCCACCAAGTTTTAGGATGGCTTATGGCACGTCCGAAGTGAATGGACACATCACATCAACTGGCTGTTTTAAGCTTTGTGTCATTTATCAGTGGCATTGCAAATTGGTGTCCTCTTCTTCCCATTTTAAATGAGAAAACCTCTTGGAATGAAGGAAATGTCAGAGGCAAAGGAGATTTGGCATTTATAGCCTCTTTTTCAATAAGGGCTGGATACTTGCTCCCTTCCCCGGTAAGACCTAATGGGGATATTTGACATTACATAGCACTCTGATGTCAAATCTTTTTTGTTCTCCTCACTCAAGACAAACAGATCCCAATATGCTACCTTACCCACCACTTTCCCTTTCTCCTTTTTCACCCCTCAGGGTGAGATGGATCATCCCCTTCAGAATCCTTCTTATTAGGGTTGCTAGTCATTGTAAAAAAGTATCACTTGTGACCGACTCAAGCTGTGGTTAGAAGTTCAATGCTCTATCCTCAGAAGCACTTGCTGGTTTGGCAAATGGCCTGCAGAGAAGTCCTCTGTTCTTGTGGACAAGCGATTGAGCCAAGGTATATTTCTTTTAAGAGGAGTAACTATTCATTCTGACCTTTTCCTGCTATTCTGCCCACTCCTAGAGCACTGTGTGTGCTCTGATGGGGACCGTGGCCCTAAGCCAGAGGGAGGGAAGTCTCACCATATTGTTGTCAGAGTAGATAAGCAGTGGGGCACATGAAAGGGAAGTGCTCCAGGATTTGTGGGCTGCTTACGCTCAAAGACGCTCTCTTCTGATCCAGCTAACGGGGACGAATGGCAGCATAAAACCCACGCTCATTAGTGACTCTCGGGCTCCCAGCATCCTGGTGGGAGGGCGGCTGAGCAACCAGCCAACTTAGTGCTTTGTACTTTCTCCTTTAAAGCACACTTAACATGCACACACACACATACACACGACACTTCAAAGGTGTGACAGCTTTTAGGAATAGGGCTGCTGCTGTACAAGGTTAATGAAAAATGGTTACCAGTGGCTTTGGTTCCCATAACATTTTTTCCCCCGTCTTCAGAGCTTCTTGCTTTTATTTCCACTCCACAGAAATACGGAACACATAATGTGTGCAAGGCAAAGTGCTGATTACTACCACGAGGGAACAGAGGGGGACAATAAAGAGGCTGTAAGGTGGTAAGCATCTATGAAACAGTAGAGCAGTATGTCTGAGCAAAGTACTAAATTGTAAAATTGTTTTTCAAGGGGGAAATATCAGGGTAAATTAGGATGTTTCTTTGCACGGGAAATCCTTAACTCTGTTGGTATGTAGACTCTCCATTCGCTTCCTGATTATAATGGTTTTTCTCTATACTTGTTGCCTGGAAACCTCATTTCTGCCAATTAACTCTGACACCAATAGATTGATCCAACAGGGTGGGAGCTCTCTGGAGCCAGGGCGCTATTGGACTAGATGATGTCCGGAATGAGGCGGAGTGACTAGAACCAGAGGGTGGAAGCAGACCCCACCTGAGAGGCCCTGGGGAAGAAGGAGACTTAGAGAAGCAGAGTTGCTCACCTGACAGATGCTCTGGAGAGAAGAACTGACACTTTCTTTAAAATTTGTTTGGCTTTTTCCTTTCTGCCTCTCACTCAAGTTACTTGCTTCTCTTTCCTACTAAGGATGTCATCATTGGGTTCTTATTTCTCATTTGACAAGTTACTTCAGAATCCTCCTGGTAAAAGCTCTAAGACTGGGGCACCTGGGTAGCTCAGTGGTTTAAGCCTCTGCCTTCGGCTCAGGTCATGAGCTCAGGGTCCTGGGATTGAGCCCCACATCGGGCTCACTGATCAGTGGGGAGCCTGCTTCAGCCCCACCCCTGTCTGCCTCTCTTTCTACTTGTGATTTCTGTCTGTCAAATAAATAAATAAGATCTTAAAAAAAAAAAAAAAAAAAAAGCTCTGGTACTACCTCAGCCCCAGGTAGATCAAGATGAATTAGAAAAACAGAAGAAAAACAGGACACAGATTTTAACATCTCATTTTTCCCACCCTGCCTTGTCCCTCCCCCACCAAGAAAAGGCTAAATTCCTATTTGTGGTGATCCACTAAAGTTGATTAGAAAGACAATGGGTGGGCAGGCCAGTGGATGCATATTCTGAGAGGAAAGGCAGGAAGGTTGAAGGAGTCTTGAAAGCTCTGGTTCCCCTAAACCAAGAAGGAAATAAGGTATGAGACTCACTGGGCCCCTACTCCTACACTGTGCTCTAGGGAGTGGGGAGAATCTCCGAGGGGGAGAGCCAGCCTGACCATGTTTGCAGTAGCTTCCAGAATTAGTGAAGTCTCCATGCCACAGCTTGGCCCAACAGTGCTAGGGCGACATGTCTTCTTTGACCCTTCCTAGGAGGGCCGTGTATAGTGTAGCTTTTAAACTAGTTACCTAGTGTGTAGGTGAATGATGCTCTCTGAAGTTGTTTACCATACACCCCTATTAGGGACTACCTGGACAATAGGCAATCAGTGAAAACAAGTCCCATGAACTATTGCTTCAGGCTACCTCAGACCCTGACATTTCCTTAGGATTCCTGGGTGCTCATGGTGGGTATGAGCACTAGAGAGAATCAATTTCTCTACCACCCAGCAGGATGCGTGCTCAAAGGAGGCAAAATTTGTTGTATCAAAGCCAAATAATGTAATATTATTTCACCTTCCTTTTTAATTTTTCAATAGAAGAAAATTCAGAGCTACCACATAGGATTTCCTTAATGGGAATTCCAAATGCTGCTTTCATTCACATTTTGGCGGCTCATTCAGAGCAGGTGCCCATTGGCTAATGACTAACTCAGAGTCATGACAATCCTTTTTCATCACAACAACAACAAAAAGACACAAACTGGGGTGCCTGGGTGGCCCAGTCAGTTAATCTTCTGACTCTTGATTTTTACCTCAGGTGTCCTGGGATCCAGCCCTGTGTGGGGCTTCGCACTTAGGCAGAAATCTGGTCGTCCCTCTTTCCCTGCTCCCCCAACCCTGCTGGTACTTTCTCTCTCTAAAACAAATAAATAAAATCTTTTTTTTTTTTTTTTTTTAAAGAAACAAACCATTTGGAGGAAATAGGGTCTAAGGAATGCAAAAACATGGATGAAAACGAAACAGTCTGGCTTTCAGAACGGGGTCCACAATATCTCCTAGGATAGCATATTGTTGATGTTGCTATAGCTCACAACTTTGAGATATTCTTTCCTCAAAAAATTAGACATCAAAAGCCTAGTTGGAGCTGAGAGTATGAAGAACATGTTTGCCAAGGGCACCATAACTCAGGGTGGGTGTTAAGTAATTACCATCTTTGCAGCAGGAGGAATGGTTACAACGAGGCAGATTTACTATATAATTTGGATTCTAACTTCCTTTTGTTGTTAATCCACATGCCATCTGTTTAACAACTTTCTCCATTTATTTCTGATTAGTTCACCTTCCTAAACACAGAGGGGCAGCACAGATGATGTACATTCATCTTTTTGACTTTGTTAAGCACTCAGGCTAGTGATTACAGGATGCCGGACTGGGTCTCTGCCACCCCCAAGCTAGCTGTGCCACTGTAATCGTCCAGGTTAGCCTGAAATGCACACTTCCTCCTGACTACCCATGGGAGGAAAGAGATTTCTGCAAGCAGATGTCCCTGCCCTAGAGGCTGACCGACAAGCCAACAATGAAAACCATTACGCGTGATCCCTGTGTTCTGATGGGACACAAAAAAGCAGAGGAGGGTGCCGGGGTGGAGGGTGGGGTTACTGAACTGAGCCAGAGCTGGGTCTAGCCGATTCTTCTATGACCAGCTTTCTCAAGATTGGTACTATTGCCATGTTGAGTGAGATCATTCTTTGACTGGGGACCTGCTCTGGTATTGCAGAATGTTTAACAGCATCCTTGACCTCTACTCCCTAGATGTCTGTAAGCAGCCCCTTGACCTAGTTATTTTTACAAAAATGTTTCCAGACGTTTCCTGGGGACAAAATCACCCCCACTTGAGGATCACTGTTCTGTTGCAAGTTTTCCCATCCCAATATCACTTGCAAACTATGCTGTAAGCCCCAGTAAAGCCCAGGTCAAATTCACAAATAATTCCATTTTAATAAATTTCTTACAAGCCTAATGTATTATTAGTCCCTCTAAAAATGTTGCTGGTAGTTGCAGACTGAGGTATTTTTTGAATGGGACAACAGTGGTGCTTTAACAGCTATGGGAGTGAGTGCCTATTGAAATGCCTTTTCTCTGATCCAGCCTGTGGTGGTTGTCAGAGATGGACCAGCCATGGTGGTGATGCATCCAAGGAAATGCAGGGATTTGCTTGCTCTCTCTCATTCTGAGGGTTCCTCAGGATCTGGCCAAACCTGTCATTCACCTTGGTTTCTCATGAATCTGTCACCTAAGTAGCAGCAGAAGTAAGAAAGCCTGAGGTAAATCTGCTGTTCCATAGCCCAAACAACTCTTGGTTCAGTGGAGTCAACTAGACTGGAAAACTTTTTTGCTCTTTCATCTACTTTTGTCCCAATGGGTAGAAGGACACCACATCTCATGGGATGAATGTATTTTGCTGATTGTTTCAACTGAGGACATCACACCAAGAATACTTAGTGACTGGCCTTCTAGGAGCTAGTCTCGATTGGCAATGTTAGAAAAACTGGAATCAAGTGTCTCTCCATTTCTTAAATTTTTTTTTAAATTTTCCTTTGTATTTATTCTGCTTTCTCCACTGTCAACACCCATCCAAAGAATGAGCAAGTTCAGTCTCGTTGGAATATCCCAGACTGCTAGCAATGACTGTCTTTGGCACCAATAAATAAGATTAAAAAGAAAGCTGAGAGAAGAAAGGGAGACTTATACCAAATGATGGTTGGGATGATGCCCTTTCCTGAAGACTAAATTAAATACAAAAACTAAATAAAAATGATTCTTAGAGAAACAGTTGGACTGTTGTTCTGTCTTTGACCTTGACTCCCCCTGGAGCTATCACTCTCTCCATGCTCCATCTCTAAGGTTCTATGGAGCCAGGCTTGGATCAGTGGTTCCCAGGCTCCACTGAGCATTTATTCACCTAGGGAGCTTGGAAGAAATCATTTGGGTCACTCTCACAAGTTCTAACACCGTTTTGGGTGTGGGATCTGTGAATATGTATTTTTTAGAATCTTCTCAGGGTCTTCTGACACGCGGCCACTCTGGGGTCATCTGGAATAGGTAGTGACGGTGACCAGGATGAAGTCTTCCCTGTATGGGACTCTTTCTATGCTCCAGGAGTGTGTTAAATACTGTCTGCACATTAGCTCATGTCATCCTAGTTACAACGCCCATGACTTAGTTATGGCTTCCATCGGAGAGGGAGAAACGGAGGAAGGAGTTGGATGAGCATCCCAAAATAGGGCTGCATCTAAACCTGGCGTTTTTAACCATTCCCCAAGTTTCCCTCCCTACCCTGTTTTGAACTGAGAGCTGGGGTGGGGAGGGGGTGGGTATGGCAGGGAAGGAAAAAGATAAATGAAGATACATTTAAGACATGAAGACCGAGAGCGTCTGTGAATTCCGAATAACTCCAAGTCCAGGCTCACTTCTCAGAGTTAAGGCACAGGGAGGCTGGCAGGAGCGTTGGGGTGTAAGCTTGATTGTTGCTCCGTCTCACACAGGGAGCCTGGCAGCTCCATGAACAGGGCACGGAGGCTACCAGAACTGCCGGGGCAGAGTGGGGGGAAGCGGGTTCATAAAAATGATATTTTTACTGAGCACCAGAAAGAACATTTTCGTCTTTAAATATGCAGAGACACTACAGCAAGTATCACAAATTCATTCTGGTGATGCAACCAACAACACTTAATTATCAGCTCCACAAGCAAATTAGGTGAGAAAATTACTTGTCTTTTTATATTTATTTTATTTCTAAAAGAATTCAAAGAAGATAACGATTTAACTACCACAGCATATTATACACAGATTGCTTCTCTCTTTCATCCCCCCTTCCCCCTTTCCCTTTCCCCCTCTTTTTTTTTTTTTTTAAAGTCACAGAGGCACTTTGCTATTTGCCTGGACCTCCTGGGAGAGTTGTTTGGATGCCATTTCTTGAGGAATCCATTAGGTGTGTTGCTAAGCTGAGGCAGAGGCCATCTGTGGGAGGGTAAATTAATACAAATCCGAGTGTATCCACATGAATGTATCTATACAACGTCTGCCCACTGGAAGCTACTTTCCTCAGAAGACTTTGAGCTGCCCCACTCACACTGTTTGCCAGAGGGGGGCTTTTGGGTGCTATTTGTGCATGTCACTAAGGTCAACTTACCATCTCCTCGTTCTTACTCCATACTTTCTCTGACCAATGGGACATCCTTTGAGGGTCGAAGAGGATCCCATGGTCTTAGGGAGCCCGAAGAATTAATTCGCTTTCAGTGACAGTCCACAGCTCTGCATTAAAGCCATATCCTTCTTCAGTTTCTCACACATCACTTGTCTCTCTTCCAAAGGGAGCATTCTGAGATGCTTCTGGAAGGTAAGCTAGGGTCTCCTCAATATTCTCTGAAAGCGATGAAGTTTCAGCTATTTTACTAAATATGCTGGGAACAGTTAATGAGCTTGATTTCTTCTTCTGTTTTTCTGTTATAAACCTCCATGTTCTCTAGTTCACTCAGTGTGTGGCCACGGAGAGATGTAAGGGAGTTGGCTCCAGGCCTTTGGGTCCTTTCAAGACAGGAGCCAGTGTTCCCTGTAAGTCGTTGTTGGCCCTATCTGCAGTTATGCCGTCAGAAATTAAGGTTCTCCAGCTGCAAAAATGAGAAGAACTAAGGATTCTAGAGTTTGTCTTTTCCAGGGTTTCTAGAATGAGGCAGGCAACATAAGCAAGTGCTTTGAGCCAGGAGGGGATTGTGTGAACTGGAGGGCACATGCCCCATCTATAGAGGAAGCTGACCTTCACTCTGTTAGATGGTTATGTGGAAACATGGACCCAGGTTAAAAAATTATTTTGTGGACCAATCAAAATGTGTCTGTAGGCCAGATATGGTCCGAGGCCCACCATTTTGCAACCTTCTGTTTTGGTTCAATTCCATCCTTCTGAGGGATGGTTCTCCCAAAAGGTACAAGATACTCAACTAGCCAAGAATAAGAACCAAGATCTGGTGTCCAAACTGTGGGTCAAACATTCTTTCTTTTTTATTTTACCCTTAATTCTCTTCATTTTCGCCAGTTCAAAGATTTGTTTCTACCAGTGGTAACTGGATACTTTCCCTGGCAAAGAACTGTGCTAAATGTTTGAAACTATCAGAGAGTTAAACAAAACAACCACTCTTCCCCCAAAAGATTGGTACTTCTCTTGAAAAAGGAGAATTAAGATTAATAGTGTCTCCTTGGGGTGCCTGGGTGGCTCAGTTGCTTAAGCTTCAGCTCTTGGGTTCACCTCAGGTCATGGTCTCAGGGTCATGAGATCGAGCCTTGCTTGGGGCTCTGTGCTCAGCACAGAGTCTGCTTGAGATTCTCTCTCCCTCTCCCGTTGGCCCTCTCCTCCCCCTCTCTAAAATAAATAAATAAACCTTGAAAAAATATAATATTTCCTCTGTGCCAGGCATTTTATACTCAACATTTCAAGGAATCTTCAAAAACTGTTATGAGGTCAACGTTGTTCACAATCCTCTTCCAGCTGACATACTATAGATCAGAGAGATTAAGTAATCTGCCAAGGTCACACAGCTAGAAAGAAACAAAGCTGAGAGTTAAACCCTGGTCTGACTCTGGTTTCTGTGCTTTTCATTCCTTTTTTTTTTTTTTTCCTTATTGAAAATTGTGAGTGTTCAATAATGAAACATGGAATCATACAGAAATGGCATTACTTAATACTATTAATAGGTTCCCATGCTTTTTCTACCAGACTGTGCAATTATCAAGGAACCCAAACCCAGCATTTAGTCATGCATGCAAAAAGAATGATAATCACTGTGTGGGACATAGAATGTAGAGAATATGCTGAGTTGCTGGAACCACATGGAGGCACCAGAGTGAGGATAAGCTAGGTTAAGGAAAGCTATACAGAAGAGGTGAGCTCCGAGTTGGGCCTGAATGTGTACAGCTGACAGGGACTGGTGCTGGGTTAGGTATTCTCAGCAGCTGAACAAATCAGACAAAGGAAATCTGTTCCACCTACTCTCTAAATATAGCTCACGCTGACTCAGAAACTAAGGATGGTGGTGGTGAAAGTGGTAGAAAATCATACAGCGAGAGGTGCTGCCCCACGTTGTCCTGTTCCCCCAGGAGTGGGGACCCGACAGGATTCCATGACTTTCCGGGGATCGCAGGGGCCAGACATCCCAGCTTTGAGCACACCACACTTCCTGGGCAGCCCCCACCTCCTTGCTGCCTCGTCCCAGCTCTCTCACAATAATTCAAGGCTCAAATTTCCGTCTGGAATTTACTTCATTCCTCTATAAGCATCACACATTTGACATTTATCATAACAGGTCTGGGCTATTCATCTGACAATTAAGCATCCTCTGGGGCTGTGCTGAAGGCGTGGTATTTATGTTTGTGCTTTTATTTTTTTCTTGTTAGTAACCCTTCCTTTGCCTCAGTGTTCTAAAATGTATCAGTAAAATGTCCGCTTTCTTCTAAACCTGTGTGGGCTGTGTGAAAGATTGGCTCGTGGAGGAGGACCTATTTATTTTATTTTCAGTAAGGCTACATGTGTTTCAATATCATTTCTTCAGTCTTTCCTGAGTTAGACTCTTGAGATATAGCTGTTAGGATCTTCATTCTCTCTCTCTCTGGCTTACATTTGCAATATAGATATCTTTTCTTTTCTTTTCCTTTCTCTTCTCTTTTATTCTCTTTTCTTTCTTCTTCCCTTCTTCCCTCCCCCTCCCTTCCTTCCTTCCTTCCTTCCTTCCTTCCTTCCTTCCTTCCTTCCTTCAGGAAGCATAGTGTCTTTAGTTAATAGCCCCTGATTCTACAGTTTCTACTTATGATGATTGGACAGATGGGTAACATATCCAAGGACAAGCATTGATGAATAATTCCCTAACAAATTGCTGGCGAGGGGAATCAGTGCCTCCATCTTACATGTATTACATAAGACTTTTTAAAGAATTTGAGGTGAGTATATTTCTTTATACCAATCATGCAGAAAACCAGGTTAAATGAAGAAGTGAATGATAATCATTGAAGATTTGTGGAAAAGCCCGTGGAAGTACATGAGAGTTTTCATTTTGATGAAAGTTGTTTTAAATTTTGTAATAGGGATCCACAATTGGTTAAGTGATGGTTTAACGAGGAAGTTATATTTTCAATAGGGAAGACATAATGCATTAAAAAAATTATTTATTTTAGGTGGGGAGGGGAAGGGGTGAGAGAATCTTCAAGCCAACTCCCCACTGAGTGTGGAGCCCTTCATGCGGTTCGATCCCAGATCTCTGAGATCAGGACTTGAGCTGAAATCAAGAGTCAGCCACTCAACCGACCAAGCCACCCAGGTGCCCCCATATAATGCATTTTTTTTTTTACTGTTTTTTTTTTATTAAATTTTTTATTTTTTATAAACATATATTTTTATCCCCAGGGGTACAGGTCTGTGAATCACCAGGTTTACACACTTCACAGCACTCACCAAAGCACATACCCTCCCCAATGTCCATAATCCCACCCCCTTCTCCCAAACCCCCTCCCCCCAGCAACCCTCAGTTTGTTTTGTGAGATTAAGAGTCACTAATGCATTTTTAATCTGGCTTCCCACGCCTAAGGGAAGTGCAAGTGTCTTAAGGAACTGGAATTGCCTGTGTTTTCCATCTCCTTGTGGGAACGACCCACTTAAATACACGATTCTAAGAAGGAATAAACAACTTCTAGAGACCAGCCTTGGAAAGGAACCTAAGTAATGGCAAGTCTCAGATCCACCTTCCTTTGTGATGCCATTTTTGGTATATTAAAATTAAGGCAATGCTATCCAGACTTCAGCAGGAAGCAAGCAGCAGGAAGCTGGAATCTTCCTTGGTTTCGTTTGCTGCTGTATCTCAGATGCCTAGACCAGTGCCTGGAACACAGCGGGTTCTCACAGATGCATGGTGCTTCAAGGAAAGAATGCTCAGTGGCCAAGAACAAGGAAAAACTGATTATTTCTACAATTTAAAGCCCCCCTGCCAAGTTTCTTCATCATTATTATTACTTTCTGCTTTTCCTAAAAAAGTTCTCCCTTTAGTGGTACATAAATTATATATATTCTAAAAAATGTTAATCTTGGTCAGTGTTGCCCATTTTTTATTCTGTTCCTCTGAGGCTAAGGACGTGATTTGTTCAGCTTATACTATAAAATGCTCACCACAGCATAAAGTGATAGAGATGCATAATAAATTCCACTTAGTGATGAAATAATAAAACTAAAATTAAATCCTGACTAAAATGACAAAATTAAGTCCTGATTTAAAAAAAAAAAAGAAAAGAAAAGAAAAGAAAAAGAAAAAAGGAAAACCCCAGGACTGCCTACCAGTAGCAATTTTAACTCACTGGCTTATTATCATCAGTTGTGAGATAGTTTCCATGTCATTTATTGCTGAAAATAACTATAGCAGACATTTACTCATTTTTACTGTGCACATACATAGTGCTAAGCATGAATTGTGTACACGATTTTATTCACATCTCACAGCAGCCATTTAGAGGTTGAAGAAATGCAGACTCTGAGAGGTTGCTTGCCCAGTGTGGTCTGACTGGAAGGGGTTGCCTTGGGGATTCAGGCTCAGCCAATCTGGCTCCAAAACCCAATTCTAAATAGCTAAGCTACACTGATTTCCATACTGCTCAGAGTGGCTTAGATAGGGGTGCCTAGGTGGCTCAGTCGGTTAAGTGTCTGCCTTTGGCTCAGGTCGTGATCCAGAGGTCCTGGGATGGAGGCCCATGTGGGGCTCCCTGCTCAGAGGGGAGCCTGCTTCTCTCTCTGCCTCAGCCTTCCCACTGCTCATGGGCTCCTGCTCTCTCTTTCAAATAAATAAAATCTTAAAAACAAAAAGTCATTAAAATACAGAAGTCTGTAAATAAAACTTTTATGAATGAGAGCAGAGTTAGGGTTTTTCCTAGGTTCTTGTCTCTTTCAGTCACATTCATTTTTATTCTCCTCCTTGAGTGGAAGACAAAAGCCGGAAAGACCCCTCGAGTGTGGGAGCTGTGTCCCTCTTCTGTGTGTCCATAATTAGCAAGTGTTATTGATATACTCTTAAATGTTGTAGCGATTTAAATTTTTGTTGTGCTGCACTGACCTTCCAAGAATGGGAAATGTATCCTGAATGATCCGAGATCATTTATTCCCTCTAAAAATCCGTTTCATCAAAAGAAACATAAATAGCAATGCCCAGAGTCTTAAAGAAAACGTGTTTCCTGAATTCTCCAGAAGAGGTAAGAAAGTGAGAAGTATGCCCTGCAACTCATTGCAAAATAACAAATCTCTAGAGACGTTTCTCTCTTTGAAGATGCCCCAGTCTCTGGGGGAGCTCCTTCCATCCCTGTCCTTCTCTCCCTCAAAATCCTGCCTGGATCTTCCAGACCTTTCTCCTTGGAAATGGCTCCTGGTCTTTATTCATGGAAACCAGTCTTCCCCTTTCCCCAACAGCCTCCGTTCTGTGGTTCCATACCCTCCTCCGTGGTTTTGGGGCGAACGTGGACTTCTTACAAGGTCGTGCCTGGGAAGAGGCTGTACATGGTTATACTCAAAAACATTTTAAATTATGAGGGTATTCCCCCCCCCCCCCCCCCCGCCAGGAGAAATCTTCATTTCTCCAAGGGATTATGAGAATTGTGTCACAAATATCCTGGGGTTAAGTTTGCCAATGATGTATACCTAGATCATGCAATTTTTAAAAAATTACCAAAAAACAAACAGCCTAATATTTGGAGCCATTCTGGCAAAATGTAACTGATCTATCTACAATGCCTCTCGGGGGGACTGGGTGGCTCCGTTGGTTGAGAGTCTGACTCTTGGTTCCGGCTCAGGTCATGATCTTGCGGTTGTGGGATCGAGCGCTGCATGGGACTCTGTGCTCCATAGACTCGGCTTCAGAATCTCTGTCCCTCTCCCTCTTGATCAATCTCTCTCAAATAAAATCTAAAACAAACAAACAAATCACCATCCACTGTATTTCAGTGTTAAGATGAAAATGTCCTAGTCCAATGTGGACATACTTCTGAGCCTCAACACTCAGAGTTTATCTTTCCTGCATGCCATCCATAAGTGCTCCATTAAAGACCACAGCTAGCTCATCCGCATGTACCGATGAGCAGCGTGTCCATTAACAAGTTTATAAACTTTGGTACGGGGTTGATATTTATTCTATTTGATGAGCCCTTGGAATCCAAATCCACAAATAATCTCACCACTGGTTCCAGAGGGCACCAGTGCAGCCTTGTGGGCCTGGCTGGGGATGTCTGCAATCCTGGATTGCCTGAAGGGCTGCGAGAGCGAGTCAAGCATGTGGCCTATGTGCCATGTGTCAAGGATGATACGTCAACCCATTACCCATGAAAACCATTCAGGGTGTGTTAGCAAATAGGGGTCTGATAGGAATGGGTGCCCAAATGCTTTGTGGAGTGAGGCCACTTGATATTGCCTCCTAAGAAGGACAACTCTGGACAAGCCAGCATTAACTACATTGTGTATTCACTTCTAAGTTCAAGGATATGATTCCCGTGGATGTATCCAAGGATATGATTAAGTGGATATAACCAAGGAATTGATTCCTTCTATTCAGTGATTTCAAGGGCTTATGACTTTAATAGGTATTTGTTCAAATATTAATGTGTTAAATATACTTTATTTCAGGATGCTTTGTGAGTGCATATTTTAGTGAGTAGAATTAAATGTACATACTCTCTCCTGCCCCCCATAGTCACACAAGTTACCCAAATGTCCAGATAGATTTTACAGGTCAATTGTGTCATATTTATTAGACTAAAGTTACAATGTCTTTATTTAATATGTGATACAATATCTGTTTATTTAATACATGATATTTGAATGCATATATATGAATAAAAGAATGAGTGTAATTGCAGAAAGAGGCCTGATTTCCCAATGCCTTTCAAACTACTATTACATGCTATTTGGTTGCTTTTTCAGGGGAAGAGATTGGATTGAGGTCCTCTTTACCTCATCATTTGAGCTATTGTGAAGGGTTTAAGATGACAATATATAATTCATGGATGAGCTAAGAATTCTACTCACACAAGTATCCAACAATGAACTCATATCTCCATTTAGATATCTCAAAGCAACTCCAAACCAACATGTCCCAATCAAACCCATAGTTTCCCAAATTTGGTACTTAGAATTTCCCATCCTAGGGAACTCTAATACCATTCATCCAATTGGATAACCACAGGACGGGGAGTCATTTTAAAAAATTTTTTATTTTAAATAAACTCCATGTCACTGGTGGAGCTTGAACTCACAACCCAGAGATCAAATTTGCATGCTCTACTGACTGAGCCAGCCAGGCTCCCCGGGGAGTCATTCTTAATACTCTGTTTTCCTCTACTCTCAATCTCTCCTCTAATATCAATCATCACCAAAGACTGCTGATTTTACAATCTAAATAATTCTTCAGTCCAGACCCTTATCATCACTAACATGTCTTCCCCAGCCCATCATCTCCTTAGCAGTTCTTTCTCTTGCACAAGTGAAAGGGCAACTGATGGCCTCTTGCAAATCTGCAGAACCTTTCCTCTCATAGACTGCCCATTTATACCCTTTCTATGGCCTCCTGGCCCTCCTCTCAGTCCCAACAATGCATTATGCACCACATTCCTTTGTGTTCTAGCTCTCTCCACATGCTGACCTTTCCCTACCTACCTCCAGTACTTCCAGTACAGTCATCAGCTTTCAGCCAGGATATCACTGCTTCTGGGAAGTCTCCTTGGTCATCTTAGGTTTGGTCAGCCTTGTCAAATACATGTTTTTAGTATCCTATGATTTTTCCCTAATAAAATTACAACATTCTTACTCAGATACTCAATCATGATTATTTGATTAAAGCCTGTCCCACTTTCTGACTTGATCATAATTTTCATGAAGCCCAATCTTTTTTACTTACCCTTCTATCTCCAGTAATAGCACAGAACCTAGAATGAAGTAAGTGTCTTGTACATTTTAGTAATCATATGGATTAATAAAGAACCACGGGGACCACACATTATATAAAATTCTGTTAAGGAGTTGGACAGAGAGAAGGACCAGTTAGTGACAACTTTAGAATCTCGCTATCTTGGAAAAGTGGTCTCTAGACTAGATAACTTCCTGAGATAGCAGACTTGGTATCTCCTGAATTCTTTAGATATAATCGTTACATGTTGCATCATGAGGCAGCTAGGCTAGCAGCTGCCTTCACATACTCCCCTTCTGTTGGCCAAGTAGGGTCTTTGACTTTTCCGTCACAGGAGAAAGGTTTCAACAGCCAGATGGCAAATCCCTCTGGGTATATCCTGGGACAAAGGCAGCCAAGTCCAGGTTTGGGATGCCAATAGCACAAACATGAGGCATTTCCTTCACAACATACTATGCGTTGAACTTTGCAAGGGATGAGTCATCTCCTCTAAACTATCGCTCATTGTGGGAATGCTTACTGAAATATCTCTAAGGATGACCCGTGTCCTGTGCAATGCTTACAGAAGAACTAAAATTTTTACACGGAAATAGCTTCCTTTTGGTAGGAAGACTTATAACATAATTTTAATTCCTCTTGTTCAAATGACAGCTCTTTGACATTTTCCTTCGCTCTCTCTTTCTTTTTCCCCCATTGTTATTTATTTATTTATTTTTCAATCTCTCAGCTAACATTGGATTGGGCTACTTTGAGAATTTTTTTTCTATTCCTAGTAACATACAGAGATTGCAAATTCTTACATCCTAAATCCAAAGCCCGGCTTCACAAATCCCTAACCAGGGCCAAAATCTACCTGGCAGTCAGCGTTCACCCGGTTCAGTAAATCCTTAGCAATACCCACCTGGCAATTAGATATACACCAAATTTTAGTAACATTTTGTGTGTTAAATACCGTTTGTTGCCTTTTAAGCTATACATTATTTGAGGAGAGGGCATTTGTATCCCACACAGGCATTGCATTGTTGAAAGTCTATTTATGGAGGATTTAATCAAGAAATATAACATTGCCGGGGTGCCTGGGTGGCTCAGTGGGTTAAAGCCTCTGCTTTAGGCTCGGGTCATGGTCCCAGAGTCTTGGGATCAGGCCCTGCATCGGTCTTTCTGCTCGGCGGGGAGCCTGCTTCCCCCTCTCTCTCTGCCTGCCTCTCTGCCTACTTGTGATCTCTCTCTGTAGAATAAATGGGTAAAATCTTAAATGTATATATATATATATATATATATATATATATATATATATATATATAAAACATTGCCTAGTTGGTTCAGGAATCAGATGTCTCAAATTCTAGTCTAATATTTGCACCTCAACAAACCTCAGTTTCCTCATTTGTGAAAGATATCAATTATCGTTTTCAACTATCTTATAAGGCTGTTTTGATGTTAGATGCAATGAAGGTCTGGATTCCTTTAAAAAAGTCTTTAAGAGGTTAATTTTATTTTCTAACACTCCTCCTTCATCCTTGTGGGGTTGTAATTCAAACTCACGACACTCTCAGCTGTGTCCTCTTCGTCTGTCTTGCATCACAGAAGTAAATCCAGGTGACTGACTCCTCAAGGACGTAAGGACAGTAACCCTCAAATTGCAAGGCCCAGAGGATTGGGGTCATCTGGATTTGGGGAGGACCCTGGGCACTTGCTTGCAGATCCTGTCTTGGGGCTCCAGGTGATGAATTCAGGTTGGGCCTCTGGTTTCTTTTCTCTTGGGGATAAGGGGCCAGATCGGAAAACCAATGTGGAACACTGAGTGAAATGATGAGGTGATCTTGGGTGATGGTCTTTGGTGAGGATTAGGAAGAAGGAAGCCAGATTCAATACTGGAGCTGAGCAATCTCCACTTTAGAAGGCTGGGGCTGCCCAGGGCTCTTTTAAATGCTGACAAAGGTCTATCGAGTTCCAGTTGGGCAGTCTAATGTTTCCTTCTTTTACCTGTTGCTCTGCTTGCATATCAAAGGGATGTTTCTTCGCCAGATTTTGAAAAACAAAATAAATGAATACCAATTGCTCTTCAAGACCAAAAAACTCTATCCACTTCTCAAAACCGTCAAACAGCTTTAGGAAACAGTTTTTGTTTTTGAAAGAAGCCATCTCATTAGAAGTGTTTTGTAACTGGAAGGAAATACACCAAAATGATAATAGTGGTTGTTGTTTGGCACCTGGGCTGGTGGATGAGGTTTTGTTGTTGCTGGTTTTTTTTTTCCCCCTGCTTTTACATACTTTCTGAATATTATTCTATCATGACTTTTGTAATATAAGAATAAAAGGAAAGAAAATTCAAAGCCATTTCCCTGAATGAACATCCTTCAAAACAGGTATTTATTTTGTCCATTAATTTGTCTGCTTTCAAGTTGCTCTCTTCAGTACACGGTGAGCATTCTGTTTCAGTGGAAGACACCAAACTCAATAGATTTAATGTAATTATTCTTTTTTCCTTCTTTTCCTATTTCCAACCAGTCTTTCCCTTACCAGGACTTGGATTTTTAGCTTAACTGGGTATGTAGGGCTCAGAAATTGCTCAAAGACTGCAAAGTGCAGAGTTCCATTTTTTCCCTCCATTTTAATTTCCTTTAGCAATTTAGCACTTCTTTTCAAATCACACATATAGAAAAAAACAGAGAAATTTCTTAACACCCCTTTGGCAAATCACATGGAAAGAACTGCCACTGTTTCTATTTACTGCTTTGGGCAAGTTATATTTCAAGTAAAGAGCTTCATCTCAGAACCCAAGAAGAATTTTTTAAAAAGTCCTTTGTAAGCAACTGATTCCTTCAGACAAGATGTATTCTGAAAAGCAAAACACAACCTAGAATTTTACACAGTAATATAAGAAGGATGTATGTGTTAAGTATTTATAATACTAAACATTACACTTCTAACTATTGATTAGAGAAAATACTATGTAAATACAAAGTTCATTTTTTATTTTTCTTAGTAGATCGTTAGTTTTCACATGAACCAGAATACCAGCTTTTAGTAAAAATGAAATCATACATGAGTCAGATGATGTGTCCAAATCTCAAAGTTTACACTTGCCGCAAAATACTACATTTGGCAGCTAGCCGTAAGTTAAAACAGAGAGTGCGATCTTCTACTGAGGAAATTCACTCAGTATTAGATGACTATACTTTTTACCATATCCAAACTCTTGTAGAGTTTCCTTTTGTTTGGAAGGCAAAGTATAATTTATTCAAGAAGGGAAGATATGCAGCCAAGGAAGAACAACTATTATAAAAATAAAGAAAACCTCCTTTGCTAAAGTCTGAAGGTAACAGAATACGTGAGCAAAAAATGCAAATAACTTGGATTATATGGTCTGGGACATATTGACACAGTTAGAAACTGTGTAAAAATATAATTTAATTTATATTAATTTTACTAAATCTTTTCTCTCTTAATTCCAAGCAATTTCTAACTTGCCTTTCTAATGTCATTATATCCCCAATAACAGTGTCCTCTGCATCTGTAGTGATTTGCAATTTTCATGCACATTTTCCCTCCTTTTTTTTTTTTTTAAATTAATAAGAACATCTTCAACTGGTTCAGTGTGAGCTTTGAAGGACAGAGAATATTTCTTCCCATTCTGTCTCACTTCATTTATTTATTTTCCTCCTTATTAACTTAAAATGAAGCAGTTCGACATTCATTTGAAGTTTGGGAAAACTTCCTTTCCTGCCAGTGAAATGCTGTTCTTTTATTTCTGAATTCATGCATCACCTTTAAGAATTTGTATTCAGATCCAAATCAGTGGGAAAGCCTCTAGCAAGGGGGACAGATAACTGCCACCTGTTGGGGCACCTGGGGGCACCTGGGGAACCTGGAGTACCAGACACTCAGCATTCAAAGCAATGATGGTGGAGATTGAAGATCAGTCTTGAAATAAGCAGGAAATACAAGAGGGTCTGAGCGCTTCAAGCAAAGTCCACACGGGCACAGGCAGACAACCAGTCAAACAGGGAAAAGATTTCTGGTTTTGTTTTTCATGGAGATTATTTTGCATTAGAAGGATTTCCTATAAGTATGGAGTTTTTTTCTGATGCACTTAAAATATGATTGACTTGGTCAATTTTCTTAAAGAATAACTATAATAAAATTAATGTATTTTTTCATCAATCAGTGTTGGTTGTTTTAAACCAGATCCTCTATGAAGGATTTAAGTTGGAAATGAGATCAACACTTGGTTAGGGCATTTACACTTTTTGAGGGCTCAGTTTTCTCATCTCTGTTTATAAGCCTGGGAACAATGGGTATAGCCTTTTCCCCTACCCTCCTCTGAGCAGTGTTATGGAGATAAAGTAGGATAATACCATTTTTGGCCAAAGTGGCTAACAGTCTGCCCAATATGTGTATTCTCTCTTCTAAAGACCGCAGCTGCCCAACTGTATTACCCATCGTAGGTCTCCTACATTCATGCAACTCCTTCCCGCTATGAAAAGTGAGTGGATGACAGGGGTGTCACTTGTACGCTGAAGTTTTTAAGAAGTGGTAATGCTTTCTTCTACTGGCCAGAAACAGACATCCCAAAGCCCTAGAAGTTGATAGAAACCGAAGATGGAGGGAACTTTGGAACCTGAATCAATGTTGAAAGGGGTAAGTTGATCAGCTATTCTAGTTTGCCTGGGACTGAGGGGATTCTATAAACACAGGACTTCTATAAAACTGTCCTGGGAAAAATGGGATGTATTGGTCACCCTAAACGTGTCCATCATCCAGGAACATCTTCACTGGAATATTATATGTGTGAGAAATAAGCTACTATAATTTTAAGTTAATTTGTTGCCTTCCACTAACATTACCCTAACTAGTACGTGTTAGAATGACTGCTAAGTGGCCTTGTGGTGGTAGACATGTCCATGAGGGTTAAAGCGTGGGAACCTGGGTGCTCATCCTCACAGCTCTGTGATTAGAAGTAGATTCTTGGCTTAATGTTCTGGTTGAAGTAGATTGGTGATTCTCAAAGTGTAGGGAGGGGGTCCATGGATATTCCTAGGATCATTTCAAGGTGTCATTGAGGATAAAGCTATTTTTATGATAATACCAGATACTATTGCTTTTTTCACTCTGTCTTTCAAGAGTGTGTACAGGAGTTTTCTGGAGAAAACACAACATGGGATGATGTCACAGCCTTAATAACTGCTGGAACATGAGCTTATGCATTCTTTGTTTCTGTTTTTAAGATTTTATGTATTTATTTGAGTTAGAGAGAGGGAGAACACAGAGGGAGAATGAGAGGGAGAATCAAGCTCCCACTGAGCAGGCAACCCAATGCAGGACTCTGTCCCGGAATCCTGATCATGACCTGAGCGGAAGGCAGGTGCTTAACTGACTGAGCCACCCAGGCACCCATGCTTATGTATTCTTTAGTTTTAAGAAAGTCTGGAGTTTAATTTCTAATAAATATCAATAAATATAATGTACATAAACAAAAGCTTTTTGAACACATTAATGATTTTTAAGAGCATAAGAACTCTTGAGACCAAGAAGTTTGAGAGCTGCTGAACAGGACAATCTCTATGTTCCTGCATAACTCTAGAGGTTTATAAAGTAATAATATACACAAACTAGTTGCAGCATTTTTAAGTTTTCATGCCTTTTGTGGTTTTTCCCATATTGAGTTGTGGTGGAGATTAAAATACCTTGAAATCTTAAAGGCAGAAAAGCATAGAAAGTTCCTGTTTATGTGTCAGAAATTATGTCATTATAATGCCCCCTTATGACATAAACAAATTTATGTCATAAATTTGGGTAGTGTCATAGACAATTATAACACAACAAGAATTAAAGTATATTTTTCCTTCAGAAGAAAGAAGGGTATTATATCATTCCAAACAAGTAAATAACCATAATAATACGGTTGGACTCATCCAGGAATCTAGATAAAGATGCTTGTTACACTTTTTTTTTTTTTTTTTTGGCTTATTATACTTAAAAAAAAAGAATGGCCAAAATTAACAAGACAGCAAACAACATGTGCTGGAGAGGATGTGGAGAAAGGGGAACCTTCTTACACTGTTGGTGGGAACACAAGCTGGTGCAGCCACTTTGGAAAACAGTGTGGCGATTCCTTAAGAAATGAAAAATAGAGCTTCCCTAATACTGTGCAATTGTACTACTGGGTATTTACCTCAAAGATACAGATGTAGTGAAAAGAAGGGCCACATGCACCCCAGTGTTCATAACAGCAATGGCCACAGTCGCCAAACTGTGGAAAGAACCAAGATGACCTTCAATGGATGAATGGATAAAGAAGATGTGGTCAATACATACAATGGAGTATTATGCCTCCATCAAAAAGGATGAATACCCAACTCTTGTATCAACATGGACGGGACTGGTGGAGATTATGCTGAGTGTAATAAGTTAAGCAGAGAGAGACAATTATCATATGGTTTCATTTACTTGTGGAGCATAAGAAATAACACAGAGGACACTGGGAGAAGGAGAGGAGAAGTGAGTTGGGGAAAATTGGAGGGGGAGACGAACCATGAGAGACTGTGGACTCTGAGAAACAAATGGAGGGTGGGTGAGCCTGGTGGTGAGTATTGTGGAGGACACGTATTGTATGGAGCACTGGGTGTGATGCATAAACAATGAATTCTGGAACACTGAAAAGAAATAAAATAAAACAAATTTTATTTAGTATTTTAAGAACTAAAAAAAAATTATTTAAATTCAGTTAGCCAATAGTACATCATTAGTCTCAGATGTAGTAGTCAATAATTTATCAGTTGCGTATAACACCCAGTGCTCATCATATCACACACTCTACTTAACTACTTAATGCCCGTCACGCACCCACCTCCTGCTTATTAGACTTCTGTTGGAAGAAAACCAATGCAAATTTGGCTGTGTCTCTCTTGCTTAGAAACCTCTAATCGGTTACTTTAGGTCCTTGGAAGAGAGCCCCAACTTATACAAAATCCTTCGAGGTCTCCATCTACATATCCCAACTGCCCCGGCCTCAATTTTGTGTGCTCTTCCTCTGCCTTTGACTCCATTTCAGTTTCCATGTAAACACCTTTATCTCCAGGAAGTCTACCTGGTTTACAGCAAGGCACCTGTGCTTTATACCCCTGAGCAACTCCCTTGTAATTCCCAGTTCTCGGATACCCCCTGGATCCAAAGATGGAAACCCACTAATCTCTTGTAGGATCATGGTTCAGGTGTGACTGGCCCCTGGCAACAAGCCTTGCCCAGCAGCCAGTTTGGACGAGGGAGGAGGCCTTCCCGTGCTACAGTGCATCTGTACACGCAAATAGCAATATGTGTTCAGTCTACTAATGAAATGACTTAGAAAAGCGGGTTTGTAGATAGCCAAATACAAAGTGCTTGCTAAATATACAAAAATGACATTCTCAGTTACCTAAGGTCACTGGACACTGGTAAATTTAGAGATGTCCAAGATCTACTGAAACACACACCCACCCCCACTCCCACACATATGCACGTGACCCATTCAAAATCTGGGATGCCATTTGAGGCATGTATGGTTATTTGTTATTTTGACAAATTAGTAAAGTTAATTTAAATTAACTATGACAGGGGCACCTGGGTGTCTCAGTGGGTTGAAGTTTCTGCCTTTGGCTCAGGTCATGATCCCAGGGTTCTTAGATCAAACCCCGCATCGGGCTCTCTGCTCAATGGGGAGCCTGTTCCCCCCCACCCCCTGCCTTCCTCTCTGACTGCTTGTGATCTCTGTCAAATAAATAAATAAAATCTTAAAAAATAAATTAATTATGACAATGCTTCACAGTATATTTTACAAAACTAATGAAGTAATTTAAAAAGGTCTGGGTTTTTAAGCTTTTGTTGGGAAGAGTTGAAAGAATGCTATTGTTTCTTTCTTTAAGCTAACTTTAAAATGCCAGTACTTAAGGAGTAGTAAATGTGAGATATGTCTGCTGAATTTTAGGACATGTATATATTTCTATAATCAAATCTAGTGGAATATTTGAAACAAAAACTCTACTGATCTCTCTTAGCTCATCTTCCAAATGAGGTCTACTGCATGAGCGGGAAAAGGATCCATTTATCTATAATTGTGGCTTTCTGGGGTCAGAACAATAATAATGGGAAATGACCCATTATCTCTGGTTTCTAGGAACAGAGAATCACTTGGGGAGCTATATGCCTGAGTTCAAGTTGGCATAGGCTGGGTGCCACAGTATTTCTGGCCAGGGTGGGTGGAAATTCCAGAAGAGAGAAGGTAAGCTTGAAGGTAAACTGGGATTATTTCACTATTATATTCCCAGCCCTTGAAGACCACAGATTCAACAAAAATTTGTCAGGTGAAGAGTTAAGATCCCTTAAGGTATTATGCAGTATCTGGAAAGAATTCATGGAGGAGAAAGCATTTTAGGTGGATTTCTTTTAAGGGTTAGGGAATGGGAACTTTCCATTTAGAGATTGCTGAATATGCAAAGAATTGACGTTTTAATCAAAAATGCTTGAAAAGATGAATGTAGGAGCCTGCTGCATGTTTTTGCATTCAGAAATGAGCATGTGATAATAATTATGATTACATTTATTATACCTCACCATTCTGCCAGATGTTTTTAAGGACTTAATACATCTGCCTTCCGGAATGGCAGCGTTGTGGCAGACACAGATGTGGAATCCGGTTTTGTGGCTTCCCAGCTGTGGAGGGTGTGGTCAGCACGTAGTCTCTGCTCAGCTGCAGCGAGCCACCTGGCCCCTATTCAAGCCCTTTGCAGGCTAAGCCCACATCCAGCAATTGAATGAAGTGGGCCTCTAAGAGGCAGGTCCTTTGGGCCCAAAGTGGAATGAGACAGCTGGGCTCTGTTGGTTCCAGAGCTTCCAAAGTAGTGGAATTGGCCTTCCATTGAAGCTGGGCTCTCATAGCACTTTGGATTTTATCTTTGTCTAATCCTATTCCCCTCCCTTTTCATCCCACTAAGGTCACTGGTTCCTTGTAAACATCTCATTGGCTTTTAGGGCCTACTTTTAGAGACCCTAATCTGCAAGACTACTGATCTCCCATGTTGACTTGTTGGAAACTGGGGTTCTGAGAAGCAGCACAACTCCCCAAACCACACAGCTAGCAAATAGTATCTGACTCCCAGTGGAGGGCTCTTTCCAGAACTCCACACTCATTATAGGGACCAATGGTATTAAGCCAAAGCTACCTTCTTGCTCTTGCCTTGGCAGATGGATGTCAACAGCCATTACTCCATTTTTTGCACAGATGCATGTTTACTATCAGGAAAGCTCTGGGTCATCTGTGGCCTCTTGAGGAAGTCAAAGTGCAAGGACAACTGGGCATGCCCTTGACTTGGCTTCTGCTATCCATCTTTCAAATTTCAGTTAAATCCCAGCTAAATTTCCTGGTTATGAGCTTTTCTAATACTCCTCCTGGCGTCACCAACAATTTTCTTTCTCCCATCTGTGTGATTCACTAGGCTGTAACTCCAGGAGGCCATTGATCACTGCTAACCTCTCAGCACTGAGCACAGGGCCTGGTATACAGTAGGAGCTCAATTTACTTTTGTTGAAGGTATGAATTAAGTGTGTATGATAAATACTTGATATTTACCTTCATCAATATTAGTTTCTGTTCTTTTTTAGTTACTCAACTGTATGAGATATACAGGCAAAAAGATCATTGTATTATGGTGATGTTAATTATTATTACTATTGTTTTAGGCTCACAGCATGCCTTACATCATTTCTAGTCACCAAATAGGACACATTCAATTTTCTTCAGGAGAGGTTCAGATCCAAAGACAATTCTGGTGATTTCCAGGAATAGAGATTCCATTAAATTTCTCAGATGCCTGTCCCAATGTCTGGGAATGTCTTAAAGCCAATGTCTATCATTTTAACCACCTAACCATTGGATTTGTAAACACCTTTAAAACCAAAGCCATAGGTAACATCCTTTGACATCATTAAAGCCTGAAAATCTTCCTTTTGTGAAATGTGGCAAAGTTAAGAACTATTAAAGAGATGTTCTCTTTAACATTTGCCCTACAAACACACAACAGAGAAGCAGAATTAAGCATTTCCTTTTTTTTTTTTTTAAGTTGGGTTTCTTGGGGTACAATTTACATAGAGTGAATTTCTCTCTTTTATTCCCCTCCTTAATGTCCATACCCTATCTCCCCACATCCCTCTCTTCTGGCAACTCTCAGTTTGTTTTCTTTGATTGGGAGTCTCATGGTTTGCCTCTCACTTTGAGTTTGTTTAATTTTTTCTTTCTTTCCCTATGATCCTGTTTTGTTTCTTAAATTCCACATATCAGTGAGGGCATATGATAATTGTCTTTCTCTGATTGACTTATTTCACTTAACATACTACCCTCTAGTCCCAACCACGTCGTTGCAAATGGCAAGATTTCAGGGGTTTTTTTGGTGGTTGAGTAGTATTCTATTGTGTATATATATATATATATATATATATATATATATATATATACGCTACATCTTCTTTATCCATTCATCTGTTGATGGACATCTAGGTTCTTTCCATAGTTTGGCTATTGTGGACATTGTTGCTGTAAACGTTTGGTTACAGGTGCCCCTTCAGATCACTACATTTGTATTTTTAGGGTAAATACCCAGTAGTGCAATTGCTAGGTCATAGAGTAGCTCTATTTTCCACTTTTTGAGGAACCTTTATATTATTTTCCAGCTTGGCTGCACCAGCTTGCATTCCTATGAAGCGTGTAGGAGGGTTCCCCTTTCTCTGTATCCTCACCAGCATCTGTTGTTTCCTGAGTTGTTAATTTTAACCATTCTGACTGGTGTGAGGTGGTATCTCATTGTGGTTTTGATTTGTAGTTCCCTGATGCCAAGACTCAGGCATTTCTGACATAGGTCACTTCTCAGAGATACTGTTTCCACCTCACTGTATAGAGATGATGATTTTTTTTATAGATTCTAACTATGCAAACTTTTTAGCTTTTATCTTCTCAGGTCAGCATGACTTTTTACTAAGGATAAATTATTCTTCAATATAAAGTTAATATATTGACGACACAGAGAATTTTGAGGATGGAGAAAATAAGGCAGAATGTCACATATTCAGCCATCTTACATGTTTGCATTTGAGGTGAAATTTCTGTCTATTAAAGACTTATTCTTCCAGAGTTTCTCTGAATCCAAACTTATCCCAGTACTGCACATTTGTGGAACTTGGAATTAGAAAACGCAGACTTGAGGTTCCGTTGCCTAATTGCTGTGTGTTCTTCTGCAGCTTACTTAACCTCTCTGAGTCCAGTTTTCTCCTTAGGGGAATAGAGATGGTGATTCCTGTTAGTGACCTAGTAGGACTGTATTGGGGGAATCAAGCAAGATAGGGCAAAACCTCTTTTAACTTCTAACTCAAAGATAAACATAAGTTAATATTACTACTAGTCTTTTTTTTTTTTTTTTACTTTTTCTGAACCTATATTTGTTGTAGGTGTTGTTGGTCCCACCTATATACCCTGACCTTACTTACCATTGTAGTACCTGGGACCTTTATCCAACTGCCAGCGTTTTGCATCTTTTTTTGTCCAAGGGCTTAGTCTGGCAACCAGTCCCTTGTATATCCGATAAGATGAGTTAATACCAGAGACTGATCACCCTCAGATCAGGCTACAACCTGACTGACAGAAGTTGATCTAGATCCTGATCCCTGCCTCTTGGATGGGATCAATCAGAGGATCCCAGGGTCTTCGCATCTACACTGAAGCCCAGAATTTCCCCAGTAGTATTAAGCTCCAGGTAGCCACAGTGATAACTAGCTCAATTACACACCACTTTCTGGCTCCCTGAATAATTTATTGGCTTCTTTCCCTTGCCTGACTCACCTCTCCATTCTCTAACGGGTGTTTCCTAGGATTATCACCCAAATAAACAACTTGTATTTGAATTCTTGTCTTAGGGTCTGCTTCCAAGGGTACTCCAAACTAAGCCAGTGTTTGTATAAATCACAATTGTTTCAGGTGGATGTGACATCCATTCAATTTAACCCAACCTAGCTTAGACCAAAATGAAGAAAAAAATGTCAGTTCATTGGCTCATATGATGCAATGTCCAAAGGTCATGAATCCTCTTTAAGGATGGCTGGACCCACATATCCCTATGACCTGTCCTCTCATTTTCTCCATCTCTTTCTCACCACTGTTTTCCTTTATGTAGTAGCGTATTCTCAGACAGAAAAAATGGTGCCCTTGAGGCCACTCCCACCTTAGACTGCCTCAACAGAATGCAGTACCTGGGAAAGTAAAACTTTTCTTTCACATCTGTGTCAGTTCCAGAAAAGGTCTTATGCTGGTAGAATTGGGACACATGCTGTGCTCTAAAACAATCACTATGTCCAGGTAGTTGAAGTATCCTAAGTGATCACTGAAAGAAGGGTATAGCTCTAGCAGGACCGTACAGAAGGAGGAGGAATGGGTATGGTTTCAGAAGGATGTGGGCAGCAAACAAGTATTTCATAGATCAGAAAAGACCTTCTGGTGTTTCCATGTATTTTCTTGATGATACAGTACATTTTTGGACCTTTTTACTCCAACAGAAGCATTTGGAACTAATATAAGAGTAGGACCAATGACTCCTGTTGTAGGTTCAGAACTGATGGCTCTGATGTCACCTTCTATAATGAAGGAAGGAAAAGAATATATTCACTAAGCAGTTAAAAAATACATATATATTGTTATTTGTCAAATGCACATAGGTTATGTTCTAAATTCCATGCTATATATTTTATACACATGATTCTACCTAAACCTCAGATACAAACCCTGTGAATAGTCACAAGTATGACTCAGATTTTCATTTTACAAATGAAAAATATTATAGCTCGGAAAGGTAAATGACTTACTTAAGGTCTTGAACTTGTAAGTGGCAGAGACGACATTTACATCTGAGCTGGTGTGGTTCAAACACTGTGCCTGATGCTTGAGAAACACCGTGTTGGTTGGACCTATACTAGGGCTTTGCTCTTACATTTTTTTGCAGTATTTAGATTCAGTTAAAACACACACACACACACACACACACACACACACACACACACACTGATTGAATTCCAGGGACAGATTAACTTCTTTCAAACCTTACACTTGACGTTGGAGAATTTTTGGTCCAGTTTCTTTTTGATCTAAGAACTTGTCAATCTTACACCCAGAACTAATTGGCCTACAGAAATCTTCCCTTCCCTTTCCTTCCCTTCCTTTCGCTTCCCTTTCCTTTCTTGCTTGCTTGCTTAGAGAGAGAGTATGCAAGCAGGAAGAAGGGGACACAGAAAGAGGAGGGAGAATCTTTTATTTTAAAGATTTATTTATTTATTTGAGGGAGGGAAAAAGAGAGACAGAGCAGGAGGGAGGAGCAGAGGGAGAGAGAGACAAGTGGACTCCCTGATGAGCACGGAGCCCGATGCTGGGTTCAGTCCCAGGGCACTGAGATCATGATCTGAGCCGAAATCAAGAATTGGAAGCTTTACTGACTGAACCACCCAGTCGCCCCCACAAAAGTATTTTTTATATAACAATAGTATAACCAGCTTACCCAAGTTGTATATTGATTTTCCTTTTCCTGTTGACCTAAGGAAGTCGCTTGACTGTGTTGGCATTGGACAGATTAGATTGATGAGAACAGAATTAGCTTATGGAATTTCTTCATTAGGTCTCCAGGACCACCTCTTACTGGGGCTACAGGCTGCAGCTCTAAATATTTTGTACTTGGTTAAAAAAAAATAGAACAGTATTTGTATTCCTTTTAGACATTTTGCAATCTTTTTATTATGTCAAGATGTAAGAGGCAATTGGGGTATGAATCTAATTATCTCCATCATCAGTTAACAAATGAATTACCCACATAGTTGAAAGTGCTAAATATTTTCACTGGTTTGACAAATATGTATTAATCTCCTATTGTATGCAGAGCTCTACGTCAGGTGCTGGGTACACAGCAGTGACTAAGACAGAGACAAAATATCCCCAAATAAAAACATAATAGTAAATTATGGTTAAGAATCTTGAGAGAGTTTAACAGGCAGACTCTATCAATTAGGCTCCAGTGTTTGAAGTAGAAGTAACTCTAGATATTTTAAGAAGGATATAGATTAATACAAGGAATTCAGTGTTTATGAAAATCATTGCAAGGGCTGAAGGAGCAGTTTAATCCTGAGTCTTCAGGAATATCTTCCAGAATACTGCAGAGTTGTCCTGTCAGGAATGCCACGGCAATGGAACTTTGCCAGAACCAAGAACTCCCTGCTACTCATGTAGACCCCTATCGAAACTGCCTCTGAACACCAAGGAAGCTACCGAATGGACACCCAAGACCATGGTTTATGATTTAGGAAGCCGGAACCAGATGCCAACTTGACCACTCATGCTACTTTATTCCCTACTTCCTCACTGTCAGGAATCTGAAAACTGGGGTGCTGCAGAGCAACCCCATGTTTTTAGGATGGTGCTTGCCAGCAGAACCTGCCAGGTGAATCTAATCAGCATCCAGAACCTAGGCTGCAAAGGGGTCTTCCCTGTAGTTAACAAAGTTTTATCCTTTCCAAGAAGATGGAGTGTGGAGTGGACACTGAGTGAGTCAATCTGGAGTGTCCAGCATAAGATACTGATTTAGTCTGGGGACTGGGAAAGGTTTCTTTGAAGGGGTAACATTTCAACTGAGATATTAAAAACGAGCAGGCAGAGGGACCCTTGGGTGGCTCAGTCGGTTAGGCATCTGCCTTCTGCTGAGGCCATGGTCCCGGGGTCCTGGGATTGAGCCCGGTGTCGAGCGCCCTGCTCAGTGGGGAGTCTGCTTCTTCCTCTGCCTACCACTCCCCCTGCTTGTGCACGCTCTCACTGAAATAAATAAATAAAATCTTTAAAAGAAAAATCTTTAAAAGAAAAAAAAAAAGCAGTGGAAAGCAGTCTAGGAGTGAAATGAGTCCCACACAGAAAGGGTAAGAGAGATGACTGTGTGCTCAGAAGGCTCCTGGTGTGCTTGAGGAACTGGAGGGTGGTGTGGGGGAACAGAAGGAGTTAGGGGGGAGTGGTACAAGGCTGGGGAGCTAGTAAAGGCCGGATTGTGTAGGCCTTTCTCTACCACATTAAACACTGAGGATTTCATTCTGTGATGAAGCCATTGGACCACTTAAGCAGAGGACGAAGTCAATCCACTTTATATTTATGAAGGCTACTCTAGCTTGTGTGCAGAGAAATGTGTCCCGATGGCAGGAGTAGGAAGGGGGCTAGTGCAATAGCTCTAATCAGTAGACCGTGGTTTGCAAATGAGGGTGTGGTCAGTGGAGGTGATGGAGCAAAGCAGAGCTGATGAGACCCGATGGGAAGTGTCTGTCACATAGGTAAGGGGAAAAGAGAAGAGAATCTAAGTATGACTCCTAAATATTTCATCTGAACATCCGGATGGGATGATCATACCATTTAGTACAACAGATGAGACGGGTAGAGGAGGTTTGGGGAAATAACAGTATCAGTGTTGCATGTGTCTTTGGAACAGCCAACAATAGACTTCGAGACCATCTATAGACGCACACGTGTCTAGGTAGTGGTCAGTTGGAAAATGCAATCTACAAAGAAGTAAGGGTATTCAGATTCCAAATGAACAAATAAAACCAATGTCAATTCTTGTTTTTCACTATAAATGAGCTCTTAGCTCAATGGAATTACATGTACTGAAGGACTACAGAGATACCAGAAATAAAATCACAGTTCAAAAGCGATTCCTCCATTTTTTAAATGTATCGGCAAATACGATCATGGCTCCCTTTGAGGTGCAAGCTTCAGGATGTTTCTGATATGCTTTGGTTCTGTGGTTAACACTTATGACTAACTTGCTGTATATACAACTTATTTGTCCTGTTTATTACTTGTTTCTTGTCCTCCACTTAAACATGTTGGCTTAATGATTATGGCAGTTTTTATCTGATTTTTTTAAATGACATATTCCCTGTACTTAGAAAATACTTCGTATCTAGTAGGCATTCAATATAGTCATTGAAAGAATGATTGAATAAACAAATGTGAAATTTAGTACCAAGAGAATCTTTTGTGTGTATGTTTTTGTTTTTGTTTTAGAGAAAGCATGCATGGACACAAAGGTGCCTATGGCAGAGGTAAGAGGAGGGGCAGAGAGAAGAGAATCTCAGGCAGGCTCCTCACCCAGTGCAGGACCTTCCTGGGGCTCGATCTCACCACACTGAGATCAGCCAAAACCAAGAGTTGGATGCTTGACCAACTGAGCCACCCAGGTGCCCCAGGAGAAGATATTTGAACTGCCAGTCAAGTATGCACAAGAATATACATTATCTGTGGTTCTTTGGTTTGAGTATGTGACTCTTAAACTTTTAGTGTTACTAAATTCTGTGGAAGAACATTTCTTTCACAAAATGAATTGAGGCTGAGTCATCATTAGTCATGTAAACTTTGATTTGGAATTGATGCATCTTAGTTGAAAAAAAAAAGACTGGCAAGAAATACATCACATTGAGACTGTATCTCTGGATGGTGATATACTTCTTTTTACTTTTGTGTATTTTACAAGATTTTGATAATATAGATGAATTACTTGTAGAAAGAAAAAAAAAGAAACCTAAAAATTATAGAAAACTATCAGGTTATGAAATTTGTTAAAAACCACTATCTCAGTATCTTACTAATTATATCAGAAGAGATGAGTTAGAAGTACAAGATCTATGAAGGCATACTCTGACACAAATGAAATCAAGTAAACTACATTTTCCCCTGATTTTGGTAAAACTACTGAAAAAATATGTATTGAATAAATGACATACTGATCTACTCTATTCTTATTAATAAACAATTGATGGTATCCCTTCCACATAGAGATTTCTGACAACAAGTTTAATAATTGAAAGACCTTTGATTGTAAGATCTTTAAGGTGTCTGTGTCTCTCATTCTCTATAACCCCACATTGGTTTCTAATACCTGTGTCATAGGATTGTAAAACCAAATTGGATAATACATGAAAAGACACTCTCTAAATTACAAAGCCCCATATATATTTGGTTGGAAGAACATCTCCCAGGATCTGCCCCCACCGTAGGTAGTCATTTTCAACTTTGAGGGAACAGGGTGGGACCTTTACTTACTGAAGTTGAATGGAATGAAGTAATACCTTTGGAGTCTCCTGCCTGTGCTATGAAGCATCAGTCTATAGGGCTCAAGTTAAATGGCCAAGGTTCCAGCACTATAATATAGAAGAGTCTGTGCCAAGGGGGTAAAACATGATGGAAAGCTTTTTTGGGGGGTCTTCTCCAGGACGGGCCTGAGGGAGGCACTTCCTTATAAGGCCACTAACATGGGGCAATCCCTAATTAAGAGAACCAGAGTAAGAGACATCTGGGTGGCTCAGTTGGTTAAGCGTCTGCCTTTGACTCAGGTCATGGCCCTAAGATCCGGGGATTGAGTCCCATATCAGGCTCCCTGTTCAGTGGGGAGTCTGCTTCTCCCTTTCCCTCTGCCTCTGCAACTTGCTTGTGTGCGTCCATGCTTTCTCTCTCAAGTAAATAAATAAATAAATAAATAAATAAATAAATAAATAAATATTTTAAAAAATCGGTGGTGGGGGGCGGCCCTTGGTGGCTCAGTTGGTTAAGCGTCTACCTTTGGCTCAGGTCGTGCTCCCAGGGTCCTGAGTTTGAGCCCCATGTATGGCTCTCTGCTCAGCTAGGAGTCTGCTTCTCCTCCTTCTGCTCCTTCTCCTGCTTGTGCTCTCTCTCTCAAATAAAATCTAAAAAAAAAAAAAAAAAAATTAAAAAAACAAACAAAAAGCAAAGAGAGGACCAGGATAAGGTTTGCTTCCTCTGGAATGACACTGACTGGAGTTCAGGAAAGAGTGCTGCCACCCTAAGTTATTGAGATCATGGAGCTCCAGGGGAATTCAATAGCTTGTCCATTCTGTGTGGCCTTATGTATATAAGTGGAAACTGAGGGTGTTCCTGCATCATAAATACATATTATCTTTTGTTTTAAAAATATTATTTTTATTAAAATTACATATTACTTATGGTTATTGTATTATTACTAGTATTTATCTTTATTAGAGTTTCTTTTATTCTTTCTTTTGCTGATCAGTATTTTTCAATTTTCCATGTAATACTTCATAAAAGAAAACCAAGAGCTTTATGCAAGTTACCTAAAAGCATTTCGAAAATAACAGACAAGTAAAACAAAGAAATTAAAGTGACCCATAATTCTACTATCCAGAGGAAAGCACTGTTGATATTTTGAGATCCAAACTTCCAGGGTATAGAATTCCTTAACTAAAAATGGGATTTTAATCTATATGTCTTATCACCCAGTTCTTTCTTTTTTTAAAAAGGATTTTATTTATTTATTTGTCAGAGAGAGAGAGACAGAGAGAGAACACAAGCAGGGGGAGAAGCCAGTTCTCCTCTGAGCAGGGAGCCTAATGTTGGACTCGATCCCAGGACCCTGGAATCATGGCCTGAGCCGAAGGCAGCTGCTTAACCAACTGAGCCACCCAGGCATCCCTCACCCAGTTCTTTTGCTTGTAAAAAGAATCCCTCATGAATAAATGTTCTTCAAACATACCATTTCAACAACTGCATTTTCTTAGACTTTCCTGCGTATTCAAGAGCCAGAAACGTTGAATGTACCCGCATCCTGGCCAGCAGTGTCCTGGTTCCCTCCTTTAGTGCTGCTGGTGAGTTACGGCATCAAGAAAATCGTGCTCAGGCCTGGTGTCATTGCTGCTTTAATTGGCAGCTTTCTAATTGCTAATAAGTTTGATCATCCCCACCCTCCCGCCCTGAAAGATTCTTTGGACAATTGCCCTTGCTAGGATCATTTAAAAGCTGGGTAATAGTAAAGCAACAAGAGTGGCATCTGCGTTGGGGAAAGTTTGCACATGCAAAGATTTAATGTTCATGTCACACTATCTCATATACACTCGCTAAATCCCTCTACTTATTCACTGACCAATACTTACTGATGGTCTACTATATGAGAAGCCCCGTTCTAGATGCCAGTGATACAACAGTGAGTGAAACTGGCAAAGTCCCCGGTGCACACATTCTAGAGGGGGGAACCACACAAAGCCATGTGTGATTATGCGATGGCAGAATATGGAACAGAGGATGGGGCTGAGAGTGGTGGAGGGGAAGGGAAGGGGCTTTACAATAGAGGGGATCAAAGAGGGCCTCTTTGATGAGGTGATATTTGAGTAGGGACCTAGCAAGGAGTGAGCGAGTCCTGCTCAGTGTTTGGGGAAGAGCGATCCGGAGAGCGAGCAGAGTGCAAAGTTCCTGGGGCAACAGTGTGCCTGTCTCGATGAGGAGTGGCTGGACCTGAAAGAGGGATGGGGACAGTGGTACAAGGTGAGATCAGAGAGGAGGGGGCGGGGCACAGTTCTCAGGGAGGTTGGAGGCCTTGGCCGGGAAGGGCTACGGATTTATTCAGAAAGCGCTCAGAGAGGAGGCGGAGGGATCAGCAGAGGACTGTTGTAGTGAGACCGTGGAGCGCTCAGTGGTACCCATTCTCCCAGACAGGCCTGCCCTGCTCTGTCAAGCTCGGCCCTTAAACCATCTCCTGTACTACCCTTCTCTCCTTCTGTGGCCAGGGCAGGTGAAATGGGTGTCTTATGAGGTCTGTTGTGTGCTAAAAAGTCTGTGTGACAGGCAATCAAAATACTAAGAGTGACAAGGCAGGATCAGTGGGTGTCACCCTCAGAAGTCAATTTGACAAACCTTGGTCTAGCACTTACAGGGTTGAGAAGAACATGCTGGTAACTCTAGGGAAAAGCGAAGTAGAGGCACCAGAGACTTCAATAAAATGACTAAAAAAGAAGTGGCAGACACGAATGCGTCGAGTGTACCAAATCACTCCATATTTAATGTCTGCATGAGCTACCTGGAAATCTATAAATGACAGCGAGAAGCAGCTTGACCGGCGGCTTTGTGTTTCTTTGCTAGTTACACGCCAGTTGGAAGCTTCTCTTACATCTGAAATGCTGCTTTTGAATACAAAAACTTAAGCAAGGTCCTTTCAAATTCCCAAGTTCGGCCCCCTGATCAAGGGACCAGATGGGTGGGCTGCCAAGCGGGAAGGGCTAGGAGGGACCAGGACCAACTGCCTTCAGATTCCCGACCCAGTGCCCCTACTTGGAGGGCACAGGGGGCCCACGAGAGGCTAGATATTCCTATGGGGTGACATAGTGGCCATTGTCCCAGCCTTTCAGTTACAGGGGACACCCAGGGCGGAAGCTCCTTTCACTCTCCAGACATCTTTCTGAGAAACCCTCCTGACCACCTCAGCTTCTACCCATCTCCCTTCTCGGGCCTTTGTGGGTGTCTGGATAGCACTGTTTGTTTAGCACTGTTCTAGAATGCAAACTTCATGAGGCCAGTGAATGCCTTGCTCACTCCTTACCAGCGGTGCAGGAAATTGTGTGTGGGACCCAGTAGACACTCAATAATTATGTCCTCTTCCTTACTTCCCCTCTTGCCTCCTGTAGCAGACCACATCATGGACTGGCCCATAGGAGCTTGGCCTGCTCCAAAGTCAGTGGTAGACAGGTCCTGGCCGTGGCGGTGCTTCTGTTGGCTTTCCAACCACAGTTCAGTGCTTGGTCCCCTGCTCTGGAATTTCTCCGAAGACTGAAATCACCCAATTGTGATCCTCTGTCCACAAAGGGTGGAACCTGGTAGACAACTATTCCATTCCTTGCTTCTTGGAGAAATCAGTCTGGGGGGCATCCTACCATTTCCATAAGCTTCCGGGAAACTGAGTTCCATTGCCTACAGTGGCTCTCCACCCATTAATCCTCAGTGGCTTTCCTCCATTCCTTATCTCAAGTCCCTCCTTACTCCATTTCCTGGGACCACCTCTTACATCCTAAAAGAACTGCTCACACCCAAATCCTACAGCAGAGGCTGCTTTGGGGGGAACCCACACTAAGCCAATTGCTTAGAAGGGCTGTGCCTGAGTTCCTGTGACGACCGGGAGAGCTGAGACGAGCCAGGCACTCAGCGGGTTGTTTGCCTCCCATAAACGTAACGCTCCCTTAGCCACCACTGCTCTTGTACCTCCTGCTGAGGGGGGCCCATGAAACACTTGTGCATTCATCTTGGAAGCTGAATTTTTAGAAGGCATTGAGGCAGAGACCAAAGGGCATCCACAGCAGTACCAACATCAGTAACAGTGACTGTAGGTGAGGAGGGATGGAAGCAAAGGTCAACAACAAAGCCAGGGAAGACAGTGTATATCCAAGGTGTTAGCCTTTGTGGTACCAAGTGCACTGAAGTTAAGACTTCATCCTGGGGCCAATGTTTAAGAGAACCGATGTGGGCCTCACAGCGAACCAGAGTAAGGATATTTACAAGGGGATGGCAAGGGCCCTATTAAGACACCCCTGACAGAAAGGGCCAGAAATCTGGCCTCCTTTGAAAAGACAGGCACGTTCAGTAAGTCAAGAAACCAAGTGGTCTCCTTTCTGGAAGCTACAGGGAGGGAAAGGGAAAATTAGTGCCATAGGCGGAGCTGGACTCCCAAGCATCAGAAACTCAGCCCAAGTTAAAACTGAGAGAGCTCCGTACCCCGAAGACAAGTGTTCTTCAAGCTTTGCCTTGTGTGATACTGTCTGTTAGCTGCTCTGTGTGTGGCACTTGTGTTCACTGTCTCTGAAAGACGTCAGACCCCACAGCGGGATTTTGGCATTAACCGTAAGCGGCGGCAGGCCACTGGAACGGCACCATATGATGCACAAAGGGAAGCAGTGCTCCTGGTCTTTCCAGACTGAGGCTTGTGTCTGACAACTTCTGATTGTGTAGAAGGGTCAGGACTGACACCCCTTCAAGGCACAGGTCCCCCTCACTTTTGGAGTCCCAGTGCCTCTTTTGGCATCTGACCCAAGAGTGGATGGTCAATAAACACATGGAGAAGGAGGGAAGAGACAAAACTGTGACATGAGGGTCAGATGGCAGGAGAAGAAGGAATTAGTGAGCCCGCAGTAAGTGCTGCTCTCTGGTTCGGCTGAGTAGTACCAGCTGGCCCTCTCCCCTCCAGCCTGCTGGCTGGGACCAAGACAGACCAGGGGTCCTCACTGATGTGGTTTCACACTAAACCACCATGCTGATGTACAGTTCACCTCCACATGGGTCACTCTGCCTTCCATCCGTTGTTTTTTTTTTTTTAATTTTATTTTTATTTAAAAAAGATTTTATTTAAATTGCAGTTAAACATACAGTGGAATATTAGTTTCAGGTTGGCAACACAGCAACGCAGCACTTCCACATACGACCCGGTGCTCATCACAGGGGAGGCTTTAATCTGCATCCCCTATTTCACCCCCTCCCCCACCTCCCCTCTGGTAGCCCTCAGTTTGCTCTACAGGTTAAGACTCTGTTCCTTGGTTTTCGTCTCTCTCTCTCTCTCTTCTTTCTTTCTTTCCCATTTGCTTATTTGTTTTGTTTCCTAAACTCTACATATGAGAGAAATCATATGGTATTTGTCTTTCTCTGACTGCTTTCATTTACCATTATACTCTCTAGCTCCATCCATGTCATTGTAAATGTCAAGATTATACTCTTTTTTATGGCTGAGCAATCTTCCATTGTATATACCACATCTTCTTTGTCCATTCATCAGTCGATAGATGCGTGGGCTGGTTCCGTAGTTTGCTATTGTAGATAATGCTGTTATAAACACCGGGGCGGAGGGGGCATGTATCCCTTCGAATTAGTATTTTTGTGTCTTTGAGTAAATATCCAATAGTGCAATTGCCAGATCCTAGGGTAGTTCTATTTTTAGCTTCTTTTTTTTTTTTAAGATTTTATTTATTTATTTGACAGAAAGAGATCACAAGTAGGCAGAGAGGCAGACAGAGAGAGAGAGAGGGGGAAGCAGACTTCCCACTGAGCAGAGAGCCCAATACAGGGCTCGATCCCAGGACCCCGGGACCACGACCTGAGCCAAAGGCGGAGGCTTTAAGCCACTGAGCCACCCAGGTGCCCTATTCTAACTTTTTGAGGAACCTCTGTACTGCTCTCCAGAGTGGCCGCACCAGTTTGCCTTCCCACCAACAGTGCAAGAGAGTTGCCCTATCTCTGCATCCTCGCTAACACCTGTTGTTTCTTGTTGTTGATTTTAGCCATTCTGACAGGTGTGAGGTGATGTCTCATCATGGTTTTGATTTGTATTTCCCTGTCTCATTTGCTTTTTATGAAGGATGTGATTGCCCATTTGTAGGGTGCATACAAGGAAGGATGGGAAAAAGGAAAATGCTGATGTTCCTATCAGGATGGAGGGAAGCCAAATGGCCACATTGATCAAATCATAAAGCACTGGGCAATGGGGCACAGGCAAGGGGGGACAGCTGGAAAAGAAAACTGTGAGTTTGGAGCATGTTCTGGCTCCTAGGAGAAGCTAGCCTCCCACTCACCTTGGTCCCTAGGATTCCAAGTGTGTCCTGGGGGTAACTGGAGCTTATAAAGCTAGTCCCTTATTTCCCCAGTGAGCAGCTATTCGTGAAGATGCAGACACCCAAGGTGTTAACAAAGTTACGACATATTATTAATTTTCTGATTATTTATTTATTTGAGGGGGGGCAGTGCTCACGAGCACGGAGGGGCAGAGAGGGAGGGAGAAAGAATCTGAAGCAGATTCCTCACTGAGTGCAGAGCCTGATGTGGGCTCGATCTCATGACCTCAAGATCAAAAACTGAGCCAAACCAGGAGTCAGGCAATTAACCCCCTGAGCCACCCAGGCACCCTCACTTTGATTCTTGAGATGACTAATTTCTTTATAAAATTTATCCAAAAGTCTATGATCTCCTGATTGGTGTCCCATCTGACTGGGCAACAGAGTGGTTCCCAGGACCGTCTTGACTCCTACAAAAGTTCGTGGGCAAAAGAACGTAAACGAAAACCACTGATGTCCAGCTCACACTTGTCCCTTAACAAGATGTGTGGCTGGGACAGTCACAGTTTCTGTGAGATGAGGTGTTCGGGTTATAAGATCTTTGTCATCTCATCTCAGTCTGGCATCCTGTGATTCAGAACACATAGTTGAGACACTAATTAGGTGTAAGATGCTGGGAGAGATTATACAGTAAGGTTTTGCTGTATTGTCTGGCTTTGAAAAGCTTCACATTGTCTCTTCCAGAATGATTTCAATTTTAGCACCTGCCATAAGTGAGCTGTTAAATTATTTGTCAATAAACTTTGTTTATGATCCTTTAGCCACACAGTCGTTTTATTTAATTAATTAATTTATTTATTTATTTATTTGCCTCACAGTCATTTTAATTCCCTTTTTATGTTTCTGTTCATAGAATCCTGTTAAAGAAAGATCTTTTCCATGAAAAGATATACAAATATTCTCCTGCGGACTTTTCTGTTACTTTTCTCATTTTATTTGTATTTAATTTTTGAAAGCAGTTTTTAAAAAAAATGTATTTATTTGAGAGAGAGAGAGAGAGCATGAGCAGAGTGAAGGGCAGAGGGAGAAGCAGGCTCTTTACTGAGTGGGGCAGAAAGAGGAGACTGATGTGGGGCTCGATCCCAGGACCCCAGGATCATGACCTGAGCCAAAGGCAGACATCTACCCAACTGAGGCACCCAGGCACACCCCAAATTATGACAAATTCTTTGAAGCAACTCTTTTCCTTCCTGGTTTTATTAACTTGAGTCATCTGTTAGCGGAATTTTGTCATCAGACAATTTTTGCATACTTGAGAAGTTCTGTCTCTTGTTTTAATTTTAAATGACAATATTGTTATGGGGAATTCTAGAGGAAGTTTGATTTTTCTCTCTTACAGCCCATCACTTATTTTTATACATGCTCTCATGGCAATTTTTTAAAAATTAAAGAAAATTTTTTTTTTTTTTGAGGGAGCATGCAAGTGCAGAGTATGTTGGGGGGAGGTACGGGAGGAGCTGAGGGAAGGGAGAGAGACTCCTAAGCATGCCCCATGCCTGGTACAGAGCCTGTGACAGAGCCCACCTGGAGGCTTGATCTCATGAACCGGAGATCATGAGGTGAGCCAAAACTAAGAGTCAGTTGCTGAACCCCCTGAGCCACCCAGGTGCCCTGGCAATTTTTAAAACTATAAGCAATGGTAACAGTCTATGTTTCCCTCTCCCTCCCTATCTTTTCCGTTTTTTGTTTCTTGGTTTTTGGTATTCAGTTTCCTGAAATTTCTTGTCCCTTAGGATGTATAGATTTAGGTATCCCATTGTTTGGGGAAGAACTTTTATAATTGTTTCTTTCTTTTTTTTTTTTTAAGATTTTATTTATTTATTTGACAGAGAGAGAGAGAGAGAGATCACAAGTAGGCAGAGAAGCAGGCAGAGAAAGGGGGAAGCAGACTCAATGCTGAGCAGAGAGCCCAATGTGGGGCTCGATCCCAGGACCCTGAGATCATGACCTGAGCTGAAGGCAGAGGCTTAACCCACTGAGCCACCCAGGCGCCCCTATAATTGTTTATTTCAATGTTAACAGATACAGTCTTGTTTTTCATATAACAAATTATATGTATGTGTGATTCTTCTGGTCTGTCTTCTACATCTGTTACCTTTCATTTCCCTAATAGTTTTTAACCTCTTTGACTTTTGTTTTTTTCTCTGCATTGTCTTTCATCATTTGAATGCTTTCCTCCATGACTGGGACTTTGTTTTGACCAAATTCCATTTTCTTCCTTGATGTTTCAAATGATGTTTTTTGGTTCTTAGTGGATTTTCTTAGATTTTAGGAGATGTGCAAAAATTACTACAAAGTAAGGCTCTCTGTTTTCAAAGCTTGATATGGAGTTGTACTTTGTCTAAATGTCAATGATGTACATAATATATATATTTATGTACTTATATATTCACATATTTATATATATTTACACATACATACATGTATGAATATATACATACTTTGTTTTTTCTTTGGCTTTGCTCCATTCATTAGACCAGATCTTTGGTGTATGATCTGGTTTTACTCTACCATTATAACAGAAGTTATTGACTTTTGTTCTTGATTAAAGAAACATTTTTGGCAAAGGTTTTCCTCTCAGATGTCTTGTTCTTATCAAAAATATAACCCTTAGCAGCATAGTACAAAGGACATCAGTTTGAATTATGGATCTATTTCAGAAAACCAACAAAGCAGGAGTGAACTTCTATTCTATAATTACTGAAGAATGAACTAAGGGCATTTTGAAGTGCTATAAGTTGTACCTTAAAATTTTCAGGAGTGGGTCGAATAAATCCAGTGGGTTTTTGTATCCAGTTCTGTATTATGTGGGTTGGTTATTATCTCTGGTGAACAAATGTATTCATTGATAAATCTGACAAAAATTAGAAAAAATAAAATTGGAATTTGCTGACCATGGAAAACCTTAAACTAATTCTATTTGTTTTGCAGCATTAATTATCAAAGAAGATTGTACTTATGATGACAATGACTTGAAGCATTTCCTACAAGAAAGGATCTGTTAAGACTACCACCAAAGGATGAAGATTTCAGACTTTGGTTATGTACTTCAAAGTCTCCAACACAGTTGTTATTATCATGTTAGTGATGAGTAACAGGATTCCAAACAGTATTTCCACTTCTGTCTCCTGCTCACTGCCATCCTTTCCTTCCTGTCACCCTCTAGGCCACAGGGGTCCACCATCTTTTGCTGTATGTGACTGATTTTCTTTTGCACATCATGTTTTTCAACAGGATTGAGCTAGGGGTTATTTTTGAGGGGATTTTTAATACTTGAAAATAACATTTCCATAGGTTAATAGCAATCTGACTTTTTAAAAAGTTTTAAAGAAATCTTAGCTTGGTCTCCACACTTCACCTCCTCATAACCTTTTCCCCTTTGTAAAAGCCTACGTGAAATTCTGATTGTGAGAAACTCCCACTAGCAACCCACATATTTTCCCTCCAAATGGGCTTCTTAACTTTTAAGGCAGTTTTTCACATGGTTTTGGCTTTCACACTTTTGGTCATCTGTCATGTTTTATTAGAACAGGTGGAGATTTATTTCTATCTTCCCAAAGTCTGTAAAATGGAGAGGGTAAAATATAAGACTTTGCTTCGAAGAACTAAGGAGATGGAATGAAGTCTTAGACATCTAAAGGAATTTGTAGCTTGAAGCTGGTTTCCCTTAGGCTGTCTTGACCTCTTTGATGAGGTCAGGTTTTTGTTGTTGTTTTGCAGGAACCAATGCTATACCCAAGAGAAGGACCATCTTTTCTTGATCTTCTGGCAGTAGTTCATCCAGAGTCAAGTGTGGTATAATTTAGCTGTGTCTTACTGTGAACCTATTAAAGATCCATGTCATTAAAACTCGCTAGGACTGAGGGGGAGTCTGACTAGCTCAGCTGGTAGAACTTGCAACTCTTGATCTCAGGGTCATGAGATCAAGCCTCACATTGGGTATGGAGTGTACTTAAAACACACATACACGCACACACACACACCCACCCCAAACTCTCTAGGACTGTCTTTTCTCCAATAGTATACTGTGTAATGTCTAAAATAGGTGACTGACTCCTACTACTCCTACCCTTCAAGCACACAAAGTAACCTACAACTTTGGGTGCTTGAGGACCAGCATATGAATGACAGCAGAAAACTCATACTTGGTATAAACATGGTAGCTCAGATAGGGCAGTGCTGCCCAAAACTATGGCCAGTGTGGGCTGTCATACCCAAAGTGGAGGGTGTGATGGTGCTCAACTGAAGCAGAGTAGTTGGGGAAAAGGCAGACTTCAGATGCCATATGGTAACTAAACCCATGTGGGACTCCTCCTGGATTTGCAGTAACATAGGGAAGGGATTTTACAGGGATCTGTGATATGTATTAGCAGGAGCTAGTAGAGAGGGGAAAGAGAAAAAGGAACAAGCAAACATTCATTACTGTATCTTCTGAAAATCACATTTTTAGATATTATTAATATATCCATCTCTACTGTTAGTTAAAATGTAATGGTGTAAAGAAAAAGTTTATTAGAAGAGTGTGCAGAGATTTTGGTCCTTCTGGTTATCTTTGGGGTAAAAATTTTGTTGCCCAGCTAACAAATGATTCATATTCTCAACATTAAGATATAATGAAAGAGTCTTATACTCTTGTGGAACCCTATCCTTTTCAAAGTCTTCCCCATACACACTTCTCAGTCACAACATTCCAACAAGGTTGACAGATCATGGGTTATTCCCATTTTGATAGGAGCAAACCAGACTTCAGAATACATGGAAGTATTCCTAAGGGTGACACAACTGAAAAGTGGAGGGACGAATACTTTAAACCCAGGTGTTTGAACTCCAAGATCACTAACCTGTCTACCAAATCATGCTCATTATAATGGTTTTTCATAGCAAAATAGCTTGTCTTAATTCTTAAAAATACATATGAAATATAATATTAGGTTAGTCCAATTTCTCCAATTTCCATTTGATAATGATACTTTGTAGTAATGCAGTATACAATTTTCAAAGCACTTACAAATTCTAAATAGCCTAAAGAAATTAACAGGGAAATTATTACCATCTGTGCTAGACTTAGAAGACGACTAAGGAACAAGGAAATTAAATTTCTTGCCTAAAATCTTCTGACTCCCTATACACTCATTACTTGAGTAGAGTGCTTCTTGAAACTCTTCACACCATTACAAAAGCAATTCTTATAAATAAATTTAAGGCCACAATGGCACACTTACTGTCATGTTTTTAAATTTAATTCATCCTTTTTTTTCCTTCACATGCTTCACACATGGTCCTGGTTCTTTTTCTAAGGCATTTACGGTAAACCCTCAGCCAAAGTTGCTTCCATCTGAATTGAGTAGTGCATTGACTTCTGTGGAACCAAAATGAAATCATCTTCACAAGCCACAGGTGAGTCTCCCTCTTTATCTCCCTCCCAATCCCAGCCTTCTTTTAAAAAAGAGCAAGACTGTTGTCAAAAATGGCACCTTTTAAATTGGCAGTATAATAGAAAAAAAAAACACAAAAAACCTTTTTTTGAAAATAATTGAGGCTTATGGATATCAGAGGTGTCACCTGCTGTGCTACCTGACAGGTGTGAACCATCTGGCTGAGACTGACTTTTGGTATCTGCCAGCCTCCTCAGTACAGCTGCTGGGCTTGCACCATCATCAAAGAAGACTCAAATGAGAAGTTTACAGATTCTGGGGAAGAAAGAAAATGGCCTTCTTTTGTTCTTTCCTATACCAGTGGGGAAGATCTGCCATTTAAAATTCTTTTCAAGTTGGGACACCTGGGTGGCTCAGTTGGTTAAGCAACTGCCTTCAGCTTGGGTCATGATCCCAGGGTCCTGAGGTCAAGCCCCACATTAGGCTCCTTGCTCACCAGGGAGCTTGCTTCTCCCTCTCCCTTTCCTGCACCCCCTGGATGGGCTCTCTTTCTCTCTTTCTCTCCCACCCCCATCAAATAAATAAATAAAATCTTAAAAAATTTTTTTTTTAAATTTTTAAAAAATAAATTCTTTTTTTAAGTCAACTGGTAGAAGCCACTTCCAGCACTCTTTGCAGCACTGTGTCCTTCCTTTCAGGCTATAGATGTATTTTCTAATTGGCTTTGGTATCCTTTCTCCATTCATTCTCCAGTCTGTTTCATGCATTATTGCCTGTTACAGCTCTGAACACATTCCTTCCTTCCAAAGATTTCCTATGGGGACCATTTTTTTTTTTTAACAATGGATTACTTCCATATTTAATATCTACCCTCATAGACCAGGTGATAGATTCAATTATTGGTCCCAATTCTTCACTTCCCTGTAATGGGATTATATATCCATACGTTTGCTTATTAGCTTTGCTATGCTCTCCCACTGCATGTGGAATTATCTTCCCTATACCACATGACTTTCTCTGGCAGTGAAAAATAAGTAGATGTCATAGGAGCAAAGATCTTACATATATTTGTCAAGGTTTGGCTTGGCTCTTATATTCTGGATCTGCCAGGAGAGAGCATGTCCTAATTCCTGCTGCCTTCTTAGCTTTGGCCCCAGTATGAGCATACATGAAGACCTGAGCTCAAACCATAGTCTGGATCTAAGCCACCTGATGCAGACTGAACTTCAGCTACCCAGCCAAGCCCAATCTAGATCAGCCAAAACTCAGCTCAACTATAGACATATGAGTATGAGAATAAATGCTTGTTGATATGTACCATTGCATTTTGGGGTGGTTTACTATACTTGATTATTGTGCTGATATCTGACCAGTACACACCAACTACTTTCCCAGCTTCAAATCTGACTATAGTCTTGTGAATAGGCTATAGTCCAGCTAATCATGACAGCTTGATGATATCCTGGTGTTTCTTCCTGTCTTCAAACGAATACACATATAGCTAGCTAGTATTCATTGGCACTGGGATAAATAATCATGAGTGATCTGTTTGTAATCCTATTGAATCTTTAAACAGACTACCATGTCATTCATAGCCTACAATTTTTTAGTTTACCTTTTTCTGTAGGGTAGAGTAGTGTAGTTTGACCTCAGAAGTGGTGGGATGGACCTTGTCCTTTGGTAAAGGTTTAATATTTATTAAAGGGCCCATATGTTCCAGAACTCTGACTGGATTTTATATACAATGTTCTTCCATGAGGTAGAGATTATTTTCCCTATTTTCTAGGAAGAGGACGGTAAGGCTCAGGGAAGTTACACAACTTCTTCAAAATGTAAACAGTAGAGGTGGGGCTGAAATTTACTTTTGTTCTGACTCTCAATACCATGCTTTTTGGCTATGCCATCTTATATTTTTCATCACACAAAATTATTAGGTAATTGACTTATTTAACATGTAAGAAGTTTTAAGTATGATGAATATAGAACATAAAGTGCCATGACTTAGTGATTTTATTAAATAAATATTATTTACAAATTTAAATTCCAAACCTTTTTAAAAAATTTTATTAAGTAAACTCTGCCCCCCAACATGAGGCTCAAACTCATGACTTTAAGGTCAAGAGTTGCATTTGCTACTCACTGAGCCAGCCAGGCACCCCAAGATTCCAAACCTTAAATAGTTTGTGCCACCATCTCTTGAGGCCTGCTCTGAATATTGCCAATGTTTTTTCTTTAAGGTCTATAGAAGTCAGAAGGAAACCACAGAACAGCCACCCCAGGATAGCACAGAGTCTGACCTAAGCCCACAAAAGCCAAAAGTAGCAAGGTTTGAGTTGAAAGCTTGGCCTAACACTTTGTCTCCAACTCACACCCTGGCACCTTTGGGCTTTGTCTTTTTTTAACAGCAGAGTGCCAGCCTCGAATTTTTAAACCTTAACTCTGAATTTCTTGACTCAGTGTGTTTAAGATAGACTTTGCATGTTACTATTTTGAAGCAGCTGTTTGTCAGAGCTGGGGAGGAGGGAGGGAATCAAAGCGGTTTAAGGGGAGGTGCTTGTCTTATAACTGAGACTGCTGAGCTACCAGATTCAAGCGAAGGTTTTGATTTGGGCAAGATGAACAGCCTCACTCTAAGGCAGGACTTCTCAGTCTGGGAGCCACTGACACGAGGGGCTGGGTGATTCCTTGTTGTGAGGGGCAGTCTTGTGCCTTATAGGATATGTAGCAGCATCCTTGTCTCTGCCCATCAGATGCGAGTAGCACCTGTTTCCCAGATGTGACTATAAAAATGTCTACAGATATTGCCAAATGTCCCCTGGGGGTACACTCACCCGGTTTGAGAACTGCTGCCCTAAATGAGTAAGCCTGAGCTCGTGATAGCTTTTTGTTTTTTTAAAAAAATATTTTATTTATTTATTTGACAGAGATCACAAGTAGGCAGAGAGGCAGGCAGAGAGAGAGAGAGGAGAAAGCAGGCTCCCTGTGGAGCAGAGAGCCCGATGCAGGGCTCGATCCCTGGACCCTAGGATCATGACCCGAGCTGAAGGCAGAGGTTTTAACCCACTGAGCCACCTAGGCGCCCCTTGTGATAGCCTTTTAAACTCATAAAAGAAAAAATAAAGGGATAATGGATAAACTTACCTAAATAAATTATCCTAATAGCAATTAAATGAAATAATGGGGGGAAAGAAATTCCACTTTTTAAAAATGTATTCCTTTGTTATATATATATATATATATATATATATATATATATATATATATAGTCTTCCTTTAAAAAACATTTTAAAAATGTCTTCCTTTGTATTTTATATATATAATATATTATATAATAATATAACATATCTATATCTATCTACCTCAGGAAAGAAAACATCAGAGGAAGGAGCCAGTCAAAACATAGGCTAACAAAGCAAACTGTGTAGAGAGTAAATTAACAGTAAAACCTAAAGGGAGCAAAATATACAACCCCCAACTATGCCTCCTTGGCATATGAGTTGTTCTAAACTGGTTATTTTTAAGAAACAGGTGAAGCTCTGAAAACTGAGAAGTTAACCCTTTTGTAAGAGACATTGACATTTATAAGAGAAATCTCCCCTTGTAAGGGTGTCTCCCGGTCTACACCAGAAGAGGGACAGGACTCAATCTCTAGAATACTCTCTATCAGTGGAGAAGGGCAGAGACTTAAATTTGCATAACAATCATACTTTTACTTACTGTGCTTTACCGGAAAACCTCCTGTAACTGACTCCTCACCCCTGAACATCATTTGTCTTTAGCAGATGTTATATAAGGTGATGGTTTGGGCCGCATTAAGGAGTCACTCAATTTTCCTGGGTGTATGCCATGTATTTATTTTTGTTTTTGTATTTATTTTTTGTTTAATTTGTTTTTATTATTTTTTGTTTAATAACCTATATAAGAGGTATATAACCCCTATAGGAGGTATATAGGTTATTAAACTTTTGTTTGGGTTTCTCCTGTTAATCTGTCTTTTTATTACATGGGTGTCTCAGCCAAGAATCTAGAAGGGTAGAGGGAAAATTATTTTTCCTCCTCTATAGGTTCCATGCACTCAGAGCAAAAAAACCCCAAGAAATCTACTGTTTTTAAGCTACTACATAATGATCTCCCCTCTTGCTTCAGGGACTCTGTTTTGTGCCTTAATACATGAGGTAGGCATTATTGTTCTCATTTTATTCATAATAAGCCAGATATGTAGAGGTATCTGTCTCTTGGCCAGGTTCACAGGGACAGAGGCAGGAATTATCCCCAGGTCTGCTTGGCTCCCAAGCCTGGGTTCTTCAGTTGCTGTGGTGTCTATATCTCACAGCTAGGAGAAGACAGTGGGGTTCTATGGAGCTTCATAAAGTAATCATCATATTTGTTATCTTACCTTCCATTGAACTCAGAGCTGGTTTTCTTCTGATGTCTCTGATTGTAGCTGATCATGTAGGGCATTCAAAGAAATTTTTGCCACACAGATATTGTAGGATTCTGTGCTTCTATTCAAAGCCATTCAGAGAAAGGAAGAAAGCCATGTCATTGTACTGAGCTGGCAGGAACTGTGGGAAAGGAAGCCCTCAAGCACTATTCTGTAGAACAGGGACTTCGATGTTTCTGGAAGGAAGTCCATATTAGCACAGGAGGATAGGATAAGGTAAGGGGGCATTAAGTGTAACTTTCTTATGATGGGCCCAGCAGATGTCATACTTGGGCATTATGTTCTCCAGGTCTTTCATTTTATAGAGAAGAGAAGTCTGATGGGACATCTAGGTGACTCAGTCAGTTAAGTGCCTGACTCTTCAGCACAGGTCTTGATTTCAGGGTTGTGAGTTCAAGCCCCATGTTGGCTCCTACTTTAAAGAGAGAGAGAGAGAGAGAGAGAAGTCTGAAAGTCTTTAATGGGGAAGACATGGGAATCTAAGGATCCAGACAAAAAATGTTACTATGAGGAGCTTGCCTTTGAACCTCTGACATTCTGCTAAGACAGTTAAGATTCTCTGGACTCAAACTAAACCTAGGCATCGTTCATTATTAAATAAAATGCCAATAGATGTGTGATACTCCAGGCATACTGATGGTGAATTTCACCTTAATTTACTACAGCTTTTCCCAAGAGCATGTTTTATAAGAATAAGGAAGAAGTTGATCAAGGTAAGTGGACGTTGGATTGGGCGGTAAGGATATGGATCTACCCAGAAGACACAGAACAGAAAAGAAGGGTGAGATGCTTGGACACATTCCATTTCATTCCTTTGCTCATGTATGCAATATATTTATTGCCTCTCCACGGTGTGCTAGGTACTGTGCTAGATGTTGGGTTGTAGTGATAAACAGAACAGTGGAGGAAATAACACTTTTCAAAGTAAACAAATAATTAAATTTATACTTAATCACTCTGATAATGACCCTGCAGAGAAGTACGGAAAGTACGGGGATCATTTGACAGGGTTACCTGGCTTGTCTGGGAGGTTAGGAAAGATTTCTCTGAGGATGGAATGTTTGAGGCAAGATCTGCAGGGTGAGTGAAGTAGCTAGGCAAAGTGGGGTGGGGAGGGTTTAGTGGTAGAGGATAGAGCTTGTGCAAAGATCCTGGAACAAGGAAAACCTGTGGTATTTGGAAGGATTGAAAACTGATTATTGAGGTTGGAACACACAGGGCAAGAAGAAAAATGTAGGATATGAGATAGAAAAAATGCGAAGGGGTCAGATCAGATTATCCTAAAAGAAATGTAATTTATATATTCAGATTCACTTTCTAATAAGATCTCTGATTACTTTGCAGAGAAGAGTCTGGATGAGGCCAGAGTTGACACCTGAGGAAGCTGTTGCAAAAGTCCTGACAATATTAGAGAATCGTGGTGGTCACAGAGATGGAGAGAAGCAGATAGATCAATGAGATGCTTAAGAGAATGAGCCCTCTCCAGGTCTTGGCCCCATCTGGAGCTCCAGGTTCTGAGGTGACTGTGAGACTAAATTATATGACATTCGTTTCTTGGGATCATTAAATGTCATACTTGGGCATCATGTTCTCCATGTCTTTCATTTTATAGAGAAGAGAAATCTGATGGGACATCTGGGTGACTCAGTCAGTTAAGTGCCTGACTCTTCAGCACAGGTCTTGATTTCAGGGTTGTGAGTTCAAACCCCGTGTTGGCTCCTACTTTAAAGAGAGAGAGAGAGAGAGAGAGAGAATGAGAGAAATAAGTGTGAAAGGTGAAGTGGATTATTCAAGTTCACATGAGAATGGCCTTAGTGGGACTAGAACCCAGGAACCAGCTAGTTGGGGATTGCTGAGGGTAGAGGATCAACATGTACAGATTCCTTACAGACATGGAAATGTGTTATAAATTGACATGGGTGATAGGAAGTGATACCACCCTAAACTCCATTTCTGCTACATGGTAGACCATATATTGAGTGTAAGAATAAATTGTCTTTACCTACCCCTTCTCTACCCATAGTAAGAAGAAGAATTTGGTCATAACTATCCTTGTCATCAACTAACATAAGAGAACTTTAATACAAAGCTAGGAAAGAATTGATGTGCAGGGATAGATTTTTTTTTTTTTTTTCCCTAAGCCTGATAAGACCAGGTTGTTGGTTCTTGAGAGCTTGTTTGGAGGTTCTAGCAGGGGAGCGCAGCTACTCGTATACCCTTGACCGAAGAACGTTCCTCTCTTCTATCGGGGAAGGTCGTCCTCTTCGACCGAGCGCGCAGCTTCCGGAGGGACGCACATGGAGCGGTGAGGGAGGAAGGAGACACCCGCCTAGCCAGCCAGGTCAGCCGAATCAACCCTGGCGATCAATGGGGTGACAGATGTCGCAGCCAGATCACCCTCATATCCCAGGTTGTTGGTTCTTAAGAAACAGAGGGCACAGAAGGAATTTGGATTTCTCATGCACATTAAAGGGAAGATTGATTAAGATAGGGTTCTTTGTTTACAAACTGGAGAAATAGACTCTGGCTAATTTAGGTAAAAACAGTATAAAGCAAAACAAAACAAAAATAAAACAACAACAAATGAAAAACCCTCCGTCAACCAATCTACAAACAAAACAAAACAATAACAAAAGAGGAAATTTTTAGCTCCTGGGAGTTCAGAGAAGCATCCAGAAGGAGGCTGGAGAATTGGGTCTGGGACAGCACACGGATTGTAAGCTAGGAGCATGAATCACTGGGATGTTTTCTCTCTGGAAACCATCTGAGTGGGAATTTTCTGCCAGGTTGACTCACTACAACACTGTGTTCAATTGCCTTGTCTTCCTGCTCAAGAGGTACATTTCAGGAGGGAATATCTGATTGGCCTGACTTAAGCCATGTGCCTGCCCTTTGGCTAAAAGAGGATATGGTCCCTGAATAGAGTATCTCCCAGGAATATCCAACTGGGAAAAAGTAGTTACAGTAAGGAAAGTAGGTTGCTATCAGAAGGAGAACACAGAAGCTAGGCTGCCAAAAGCAAATTAACTGTATAAATGCCATGGAAAGGACCCTCCTTCCTTCTTTCTCCCTACTCTGTTCCCCATCTCACCACTCTAGTGTCTTCAGACACTAGAATCAGAGGTCATCCCATCTGCTGCAGGCCAGTAGGAACTGGGTGTAGGAGGAAAGCTATCAGCTTCAATGAACAACCAAGCCTGAGTGGCTTAGGATTAATTATGAGGACATGAAGATGTGTTAACCTTAAAAATAAAACTGCAAGCTATTTTACCAGCAAAATATGGGTTTATTCTGGAATAATAGAGAATTATAATCTAGAACAAGCAAGCTATGGCACAAAGTCATAGCTAAGGCCCTGAAACAAAGTGGTGGCCTCCTTTTTTTTTTTTTTTTTAAATAGAGGAAAGAGGGGGTTGGAGAGGCTGTTATAAACAAAAAGTCCATTGGAGTAAACTGGGAGTTCAAAGTGTACTGGCTTTTATTGGCTGATGGTGACTGTCTCTCACTGGCTGGGCTGTTGTTGGGGGAGAGAGGAGGAGAGGGAAGCCTTTCTTCTTCCTGCAGTGTAGTAAAGTAGTATCCCTCTCTCCCTGTTGGGTCTTCAATTGACAAGAGGCAGGGTATGAGAGCTCCCCCTGCCCAACCTCCTGGTTCCATTTTAGTGAGTTTTCACTTTTTTCATTTTCGCAGATGGAAAGTTGTGTGTGGCAGGGTAGGGTTTGGGGGACATATGGCATTGAGTCAATGTTCAAGACCATGAGAGGTGAACAGAGGCAGGTGAATGGTAGGGAATGAGGGAGGTGCCAGGGTCTGTCCCAGTCTCCTGTCGGGAAGGAAAGGGAGAGGATACCCATATTAAGACCACAGCCTCCCTGACATAAAATGAACCTCAAACACAGAACTGTTTAAATGTTTCCTGGGAGCCCGTGTTTCTTGAAAAGATCGGGAAAGCAGACTTCCTACCACGTAGTGTCCATAATCAACCAGTAGATGTGTTCACTGTTGGTTAAACATATTGAGCAATGTCTTTTCCTTTGCTCTGTTGCTCTATGAGGCTTTCCCTCCTAGAATGGACATTAGAATCACTTGTGGACCTCTTCAATATACCAGTGCCTGGGACCCAATTCCACAGATCTGAGTTTGACTGGTCTGGGTTTAGATCTGAGCATCCATGTTTTTTAAAGCTCCCAGGGGAAGCCGACATGCAGGTTTAGATTTCCCAGGGCTGAGAATTCTACGTTTATTTTCGAAGGGGAGATTTGATTAGCCTCTATTGTCGCTCTCAGTGCAGAAGGCTGCTTTTGGACAGAGCTGCTTCCTCCAGTGCCAACATCTTCAGGGTGCCTCTCTCCAGTACAAGTAGTGCCTGGGCCAATCCACACCCGGTCCCCCCAGACTCACTGAGACAGAAAGAACAACCAAAGTAGAAAATATCAGTGCATATATTAGTGGCTAGACTCCTTCTTCCAGCCATCTGGTATACCAGGTCATTGGGGCTCTACTAGAGTCCTCTCTATACTAAATTAATACAGAATGCCTATATTAATAATTAATTAATTAATTAATTAATATCTCACACCCCTGAGTAAGATAAGCACCTCACATTATTCTCTACATTCACCGGTGTTGCTTTCCAGGGGCAAACTTTCCCTCCAAATGATTACTAGTGTCTTAAGTAATCAGCTTGTCAAATGAACTTGAAGCATGAGTAATATCTAAAAAAATCAACAATTTCCCAGCAGATTATTGCTCATGCACTCATTTGTACAGTCTTTAACTCAACAAGTATCGACGAAGTCCCTACAAATACCTATATGTTGAATCAAGTCCTCTCCCAGGTACTATATGTAGTTATAATAGTGAACAACACAGAATGCCTTCCCTTATGGTGCTTACATTTAGGTGTATGAAATAAACAATAATAAAAGAAAGTAAAAGATATTAATGTTAGCAAGTGATAACAGTGGTGGAAAAATGAATTCAACAAAGGAAGATAGGACTGTCTCAGACACCTATAGTAGACACTATTGGTGACCTTCCCAGTTCCCCTTTAATTGGGAGAGTGTGCCCATGTCCCAAATGCTGTGGCAGCTGTTAATGACTCATAGATGCATCCCTCTCCTGAGACTTGTCTTCAGCTACTAGGAGCCCTTTTGCCAAGAGATGCCTGGAAGTTTATACATCCGACTGAGGGAAAGCCTGTGACCATTGGCTGCCTGGTAGGTGGTATACAACCTGGGCAAGAGCGTGGGACAATTCTGTAGTGCCACTCATATTTTGAGTTCTACATGGGATCAGGTAGAGGAAGCTAGAAATCACAGCTTTGCTTAGTAGCTTCCCCTGCTTTCATCTCCTTCCCTTGCTTTTTATGGCTTTCTCCTTAGAACACTCCCTCAATAAGTTACTGCACAGAACTCCTGGTTGTAGGTTCTGCTTCTAAGGAACCCAACCTGAGACAATATGTAAAGGAAGTAAAGGAGTGTACTTTGCAGATACCTAAGTGAAGAATATTCCGAGCAGAGGGCCTGAACTGATTTAAACTGGTTGCTTCTAAGAAAAGCTAGGACTGGAGGACCATCCTAGGACATTGTCATAATTTGGGCCTTTGCAGGCAGGATTTTTGAGCATAGGAGGGATGTGACCTGCCTTCTGTGTCAACAGGCTTTGAGCACCAGTGACAAACGTCTCCAGCGCCCCCCCCCTTGTTTTTTTAAAGATTTTATTTATTTATTTGACAGAGAGGTCACAAGTAGGCAGAGAGGCAGGCAAAGAGAGAGAGGGGGAAGCAGACTCCCTGTTGAGCAGAGAGCCTGATGCGGGGCTTGATTCCAGGACCCTAAGATCATGACCTGAGCCGAAGGCAGAGGCTTAACCCACTGAGCCACCCAGGTGCCCCTCCGGCTCTTTTTCATTGAGTTCTCCTTGCCTTTTATGGATGCTATTCAAAAAGTCCAAGTTGATTTCATCCAGACTGTGCTCCCACAGCCCACTTCCCTTGCTCTGACAAAATGTAGACCCATCTCACCCAGCAGCGGCTCCTGGGTATCACCACCAAAGCTTGGGATCCGCCTTTCTCACTCTAGATTTGTTAAAGAGGACTCAGACCCAGTCCGCAGTCTGCCGTGAGTGCAAGTCAAGTGCTGCCCCCTCTATCTTCCAGCTCAACCTTCTGTGTGGGGGGGGTTCCTTTGGAAGACTCCATCATCCTGTGGTTATTTAGAAACAACCGTGCCCCACCCCCTCCCCAAAGCAATAGGAGCAAGGCCCCCAGAATGACAGCAGCTCTACACAAACATATCTCTTAATCAGTGTTCTGTGGCAACTTCTACAAAGCCTCCTCACTGGACTTGAGGGGAAGAGGCAGTTACAGCGTGGTGCCCTCACACCTGCCCCTGGTGGGAAGGCTCACAGAGCTCACGGCAGACTTTTGTTCAACGGCAGCCACCTCCCCAAATTCTCCCTTCTTCTCTCCTCTCTAATCCTCTTGAACCACCTGAGGGATTCATATGTTATGGAATTAATTTTCAAGTTTATTTCCTTTGTAAATCTGCATAATCTGAAATCTGTCCCATTGAGGTTGAGACATTCTAAAGCGAAAAACGGCGTACACCTGCCCTCACTAAGGCTGAGGTGTGCAGGAGAATTTCCAGTCATAACATCCTACTACATTGTCTTAGTTAGCAATTGTGGCAGAGGCTACTAATCGTCTCTCAAAATCCATTTTCCTTTTCTTGTATATTTTGGAAGTTCTGATTTTTAGGTGGCTCATGACACTGTGAAGAAAACTCTTCTGCCCTCTGTAGGGCTTCCTAAACATCCCAGGGAAGAATTCGAATTTGCCTGGCTTTACCTTACATATCCACCTCTAGCTTAATCACTATGGCCTCAGGATAAGATGTTTTGGATAAGAAGATTTCTCTAGAACCATAGACACCTAGCCTGGAGAGAGGAGCAGGTCTCCAAAAAAAGAGGGTCTATTCTCATAAGGAGAGATTGGCACTGGTCAGATCAAAGAGGAGAAGTTCACATCAGGGGATTTTAAGATTTTTGAGGCTGATACTTCCTGTTTGGATCATATAGCCCTTCTGTGGTCACTGTGTAAGGCGATCTAGGCTAATTGCCAATTTGTATCTAAAGTAAGAAGGCTGAGTATTTTCTTTGATCTTGAACTCACTTTTATTTCTCACATGTGCTGCCCTGATAAATCTACTTATTAACACTTTCTTTATTTTGCCCTGTATCCTGCATGGTCTCTGTTATGTTTCTGTTGAAAATCTTATTCACACATTTGTGTGCTTGTCTTGATTATAGGAATTTTTATTTTTATGGATTCCTTGTCTTTACTTCAAACCTATTGATTCAATCATCAAGTTATACCCCCCCCCCCATCACTCACTATCTTGAGTGATGGTAAACACAAGCCAAAGCTTTTGGTGTCATGTGGAAATCAAGGCAAGAGACAACTTCCGAAATAAGCAGACGCATCCAAGAAGTGTTGCTGGTGGCAGTGGTGTCAGAAGGGGAATCATCTTTAAACTTCCAGAGTAGAGAATACACAGGGAATGACTAAACTGGAAACCTCAATGTGTAGGACTATATTATTTAATGACTTGGAGGCAATTGCCAAAAGAGACAGCAAAAAGAGATGAAAGTGAGCACTTGGGTAGCTCATTTGGTTAAGTGCCAAGACTCTTGATCTCGGCATAAGTCATGGTCTCAGGGTTGTGATAGGCAGCCCTGCTTTGGGCTTTGCGCTCAGGGCGGAGACTGTTTGAGAGTCTCTCTCTCCATCTTCTCCGCCCCCACACCCCACACACATGATCTCTCTCTCTAATGATGAAGACGGTTGCTTCTGGGGAGTAAGTTGTAGCTGGAAAAAGAAGATGGCCCAGAGGATGATTGCCTTCATAATAAATCTTATTGTATTGTTGTTAAATTATATGCATGCTAATTTGATAAAACAAAAATGAAAAGAAATCATAGCCCCAATGGTGTTGGATTCTGGCCTGGCTTATTTGCATGGCTCAGGTTTTCTGTTTATATCTCTTGTGATTTGAATTTCCTGTATCTGTCTTTCACTTGGCTTAATCCCCACTTTTGAGGGCACCTCCTAGACTTCCTGAGAAAGAAGCACATGGGAGAAAAAAACTGTAAGAAATTATATATATATTTATAATCATATATATAAATTATATATATGATATATATAAGTGTAATGATATATATATATATATATAAATGATATATATAAATGTCTCTTGACACTGAAATTTAATTGACTTGGACACAGAATTATCAATTGGTACCCATTTTCCCTCAGAATTTCTCTGTTGTCTTTTAGTTTCTATTGTTTCTTCTTGACTGTAATTCTTTAGCTGTGGTAGGAATTCATTTCAGTTTATTGTGGTGAACCTTGATGAGACCTTTTTAATTCTGGAACTTTTTGGTTAGCTTTTTCATTGTTTATTTTCTGTCTTCTAACTTTTTAGAATTCTTTTTGTTTGGATGTTTAGCCTTTTGGACACTCCCCAATATCTAATTTGCAAATGTTTTCTCTCTTGTTTTCCATCTCTTAGCGGTTTTGCTCTACTTTTCCTTTTTTAAACAAAAATTATTTTTAAGTCATCTCTGCACCCGATATGGGGCTCAAACTAACAACCCTGAGATCAAGAGCGGCAAGCTCCACTGACTGAGCCTGCCAGTCAGTGGCTGTGCCTTTCCCTCTCTTTCTGAGAAATTTCCTCAAGACTATCTTCCAGCACTTTTACTGATAGGTACATTTCTGCTTTCAGATTTTTATTTTCTAAAACTTACTCTGGATATCTGCATTTTTTTTAACAGACCCCCCCCCTCCTTTTTTAAGATTCTATGTATCTATTTTGACACAGCGAGAGAGGGAACACAAGAAGGGGGAGTGGGAGAGGGAGAGGCAGGCTTCCCACTGAGCCCAATGTGGGGCTCGATCCCAGGACCCAGGAATCATAACCTGAGCTAAAGCTAAAGCTTAACGACTGAGCCACTCAGGCACCCCAACAGAATCCTATTTTTATTTCATGTATGCGTTATCTTTTCTCTCAGAGATGAGAGTTGAGTTTTTTAAAAAAATATTTATTTATTTGAGAGAAAGTGAGTCCAAGCTCAAGCTCAGGTTAGAGGTGGCAGGGAGAGAGAGAGAGAGACAAACAGATGCCCCGTTGAGCAGGGGGCCCTCCATGCAGGGCTTGATCCCAGGACCCTGAGATAATGACCGGAGAGGAAGGCAAATGCTTAACCAGATGAGTCACCCAGGCGCCCAATGTATTGTTTTTGTTTTTTAAGTTGTCATCTCTTTGCTTAGACTGCCGACCCGCATGTTGCGGTCTTCCTCAGATGTTTGCTAATCCTTCGCTCTCTAAGAATCCAGCTTTCTTGGGCTTATTCAGTGAGTCGGTACTTGTCTTTCTGCTTTCCAGCCCCCAAAATGTTATCACTATCAAAAAAGGAGAGCATCTTCAACAAAAGAATTCTGTCAATGAGGAGAGATGATTTTCCATTCTTTGTCTCTGCTGATAATGTGCTCTTTAGAGCAGAGGCCCAGAAGCAGAGTGTTAGGAGGACCGGGAAGGAGGACTGTTCCTGCTCAGTGGTCTAGAACGTTTCTGCTGCTGTTCCCAGTCATACTGAACCCACTCACCACAAGGAAAGCCCTGGGCTCCAATTCCCCACCTCTCCTAGAAGGCGGCCTGAGCCCCATCTATCACAGGCCCCAGGAGGATCAGTCCTTCCCTTTCTCCTTGCCTTTTGAGCAGCTAATCAAAGCAACCTGCTTATCCTTTTGCAAATCCTTCTCTGAAAGTGGTGTTAGAGAAGTCTTTTCTCCATCTCATTACATTTCCAGAGGTTTTTCTTAAATGCAGTCAGCAGATGAGTCAGTGTCTTTTTTGTGCCTCGATCTCCTCTTTTGTAAATGGGGATAACACCGCCTCCCCCACTGCACCTCTGTGAGCAGGAAGTTAAATGAGGCCAATGGTCAGAACCTGCACATCAGGAGCAGCTCTGCCGCTGACAGCTCTGCAAACCAGAAACACGATGGAGACACCTTCTCCCAAAACCTCCCATGCCAGGGGCCCCTGGTGAGGGCTTGCGCTTTTTCCCAGCAGGGCCACCAGTGTTCGAAAAAGTGAAAGTAACTTTAAACCTCTTGAGATCAAAACATAAGGTGAAAAAAACCCAGTAACTAAATTCTCACCTCAACAAGCATTGCAAGTAAAACCAAAGAGGAAAAAGAAGGTATCAACCTCTCTAGACCGACGTGCAGGCAACAGGGTAAGCAAGCAGCAACAGCTCTCTCCACAAACCCAGGGAAGGTGTGAGACACAGTGGAGTCTGCTGCTTCCTTCAGACCCAGGGAATGTCTGCTTGACACCTCTCTTGCTGCCTCCCCTTACCCCCCTTCCTTCTATTTTTATAACTTCGAGAAGAACAGGAAGGAGTATATGTATATATTTTTTAATGTTTTTCAGCATTCAAGGTCTGCCTGTGTTCTAGAAGGTGATGAGGTTGAGAGCTTGCCACATGAAATGATTCTGACCTGGGGCAAGAGCTTCAGGCTCTCCAGTTTGTCAGGGGAGGAACTGCTGAACCAGACTGGAGGGCGTTTGCCATCTCTCAAGCTGGCACAGGGAGCTCTAGTTCACACTGCACGTAGGATTCAAATCTGAAGCGAAAAAATGACTCCAAGATTCTTGACTTATCAGTGAGAGGGAAGGTAGCCCCAGAGCTCAGGTTTGAGGAGGTGGCCCCGAGCCAGCCTGCTAGATCAGTTCGTGTCTCCTGGGAGAGACCTCTGCCGCTCGCCCACCCACGGGGACGCATCAAAGAGACGGTGACAAACAGATGACTGAGGCTGCTGAGACCACAGTCATTGCTCAGTCCAAGGACAGGTTAGAATGAAAGCCTCCGTGCTAATAGAAAGTAGGAAAAATGGACATGGTCTTCAGGTCAAATATATGTTCCTTCAGGGTAACTTCTGGTCTTGGGCTTCTTTTGTTTGTCCTTCCTTTTCTTCCTTCCTTCTTTTATCTTTCTTTCTTTCTTTCTTTCTTTCTTTCTTTCTTTCTTTCTTTCTTTCTTTCTCTCTCCCTTCCTTTCTCTTTCTTTCCTAGCCACTTCCAAATCCATTCTGTTTTTCTTCCCCATGTAGCTGCCAGTCCAATGTTCACTTTTCTTCTCATTGGGGTAATTCTTTTAATAGGTCTGCCCTATTTAGAAAATAAAACACATTTAAATTTGAATTTCAGGTAATCAGTGACAAAAATTTCAATCCCCATGTGATATTTGCACATGTTTATAGCAAAAAGTTCTTTGTTACTTATCTGAATCCAAGGGAACAGACTTCCAAAAAGTCATTCACTGTTGATGTGAAATTCATTTATTTGAGAATCTGTCTCTTATCTGGTAATGCTAGCTCTGGACCTTTTTCGCTCCCTTCTTCTGAATACTTTCTAGAAAAAGCTTTCTTAAAGGGAAGGGGAGAAATAAAGAACTCCAGGCAAGTTAACTCCCCTGCTAGGACCGACTACCATGAATTCACATGGAACCAAGCAGCTAGGATGGCTTCAATTTACTGGCTAAGGGTAGGATGAGTAGCCTGGTTTTAAGTTTGCTGCTTCTCCCAGGGAATAACCTTATAATGAACATGCATACCTTTCCGCACAGACCTGAGGAACTGTGAATCTAGACACCTAAGTCTGCTGCATCAAATTCCTCCCACATGGGTTATTGAACCAACCAGATTTGTTTTTTGAGATTCTTCTTTTCAACTGGGAGAACTTCAATTCAGCAAACAAGTATTTCTCAAGTGAAGTCATGAGCCAGATGCTTCTCGACGTACAAAGCTTCAAGGATCTGTCTCCTACCTTCACCACATTCTAATTAACTTGGGGACACACACACAAAAAAGGCAGGTGGGCTTGGGAGTAATATATTTGTTATATGAGCAGCAGGCATTTAAGATGCTCTGTAGTATGGGGGAAATCTATTCCCTACAGTATTTGATGTGTTTTTTCCCTTGGAAAACTTTTTGAATGTTCACAGATTTACACAACCAATAACTGTGTACCCCAATCACTTTGTGAATTAGCAGAATTAGTAACCTTTTGTGTTTTGCCTTATAGAGAGAGAATTTCACACATATTTTTTTTTTTCACGTCTTAGCATCTCTCAAATTTTGTGCATTTTAAGATTGGTTGCATATTGTGGCAAATTTCTTCCTCTTTTGTACATAAAATAATAGTTTTTTTTTATCAATGGCATCTTAGATTTGACAAAACAGCCTGATTTTTACTATTAAAATAAGATTACAGATAAAACTGAAAGACTTTTCTTCTCTCTTACCACTCACCCTCCCCCAACTGCTTTTATTTATTTATTTTTTAATTCCCCAGAGGCAAAGACTCACAAAAGTGGTGGCTTTCAGGCCATCGTTGTATATACATATATGCGTTTCTCTTAATACATAATATTTTTCTCTACGTCATTGTTCTGTATATATAATTTTGCATCTATATTTTCCTTTTTTTATATACAATTAGATTTTAAAATCTGTCCATGATGTATAGAGAAGAATTCATTTGTCTCCTTTATAATATCACATTGTATGAATATACTGTAATTAATTTATCCATTCCTCTATTGATGGCCATTTATGTGGTTTCCAATTCATTTTTCCATATTTATTCTTATAAATAAAAATTCTCTATTTAGAATTTGATTTAGTAATCCACATTTAGGAAGGGAATTTCCAGGTTGTAGGTATGTAGACTTCAAATTTTCAATGTATCCTTAATTTAATTAAGTCTGCATTTAGAGGTGCTTTTAGATTTATGGGTAAAATCTGGGCTTGTTATTATGTAAGGTTTGGTTTTTTTCCCCTCCTCAAAGGAAAGCCCTTTCTGTTTTGCCTTCCACCCACTTATTTACCAGAAATCATAATAGTACAGTGACTCTGTTTAAATGTTAGCTTTGAAACTTTTGTGATGGTTTGTGGGCCCTCGGTCAACTGAACCACCTACACTTCCTAAATCACCTCTGTATTTCCAAAGACTTTCTGTGCTTGAAAGGCCACGCCAGGCCCTCTCAGACCAATATAGCAATCATCTAGGGTTGGAGGGGTGCAGTAGTATCAGCGTGAAATTTTAGGTACAGTGCTGTGTGAAAAGGGCCTAAGAGTGGGCATCCCCATTGGGTCTAACAGTGCCACATCTAAGAATTAATTGTAAGGAAGTAATTAAAAATGTGCACAGGGGCACCTGGGTGGCTCAGTGGGTTAAGCCTCTGCCTTCAGCTCGGGTCATGATCCCAGGGTCCTGGGATCGAGCTCCGCATCGGGCTCTCTGCTCGGTGGGGAGCCTGCTTCCCTCTCTCTCTCTGCCTGCCTTTCTGCCTACTTGTGTCTCTGTCTGTCAAATAAATAAATAAAATCTTTAAAAAAAAATGTGCACAAACGTAAAGAGACAAGGATTTAACTACTGATCAGTTTATAACAACAGAAAGTAAAAAATACTGTTAGGATTCCATATTAGAAGTAACCTTCTGATTTATAAAGAAATCAGGGTGGGTTTCTATGGGGAGAAAAAAAAAAAAGCCCCAGAAAGTGCACATAGCATATTGTTAAGTGAGAAAATAGGGTAGAAATAGTTTGAAGAGTATGACTTCTTTTTAAAAAGATATTCATGGAAAAATCTCTGGAAAGATATAACCCAGGCTAACAGTGGCTCTTTCTGGGATGTGGAATTATGGATGGGTTGTAATTTCTTCCTTTTGTCATCTATCTTTCTAACTTTTATACAGTGCTCATATATTATTTTTGTGACTGAAATAATAAAAAAGAAATGTGCCAGGATTTTGTTTGCTTGGGTTATGGTTTTGTAATAGAATGAACACTAGGAGGTGGGTCGTTTGGTAAGAGAACTTAGGAGCAAGACAGGATGGGGGAATACATTTAATAAAGCACATTATTTGGGAATAATTTTGATTTTTATGTGTGTGCATTTCCTTGGCCCTTGCTCTCCAAACTTTTTAAGGGACTCTCAGCACAAATATCCAGAGATAACTGCTGTCTTGCAGTGAATAATCCAGTTTTCCTTTTGTTCTTTAAAGACTTCTGCATTTCTTCCTTCACTGTAGGTGGAAAATTTGTGCTCCCAGTGAGGACCTGCAGAGAAGTAGATTTGATTGCCTTCCTTGATAGTAAATTTAAGAAAGGTACCTAATGTTTCCTCTAGGATTTGTTGTTGTTGTTTGTTTGTTTTCATTTGGAAAAGAACAAAATATGCTCTAGAATATCAGCTTCATAATGGCCAGGTTTCAGTGTGCATAAAGAGAATAAGGTTCTCTTTCTGCATGCAAAAGCGTTCTTTAATGGCTTCGGGTATATACATTTAAATAATTTAAAGTTGTCACTATAGTAAACCAACCAAAAATATTAAAAATGGTAACATCGAATGCTGTCCTGTTTATGGGCTACAGAAAACCTGGCATATGTACTCATTGACAATAACACTTAAAATGGGTTCAGAATTTACAGAAAGAATCCTAATAATGTGTCAGAATGATCAAAAAGTTTTCATTTCCCAAAGAAAAATTGATTGGTACAGAAACGTACACAAGATCATTTGTGGACAATCCTTTTATGATATGACTCGGGAGCGGCAGCAACAACAGAACGTTCAAAACTCCTTTCAGCTTTGAGTCACTGATTTTAGGATTCCTAAAATTCTATCATTTTCAAGGTGGAAAGGAACTTAAAAATGTAGCCAGATGCCCCGAAAGAGTATAAAAGATTTTCCTAATGTCTCCCAGCTAATAACTAAAGAAGCTGAGTTTGTGGTTGGTGACTCTCTAATTATAGGTTGAGCATCTTTCATGCAATACCCATGTTCTCAGTAATGAGACAGCACCCAAAACTCTGGGACTAGAAGCAAGTTGTTGGTCAAGGCAGAGTCATGCTGAGAGGACCTTAGGGGGCTTGGTCAATTCTCCTATCTTAAAGAGAAGGGAAATGAGTCTGTTGGAAGTGAACTGACTTGGTTCAAGGTCAGTGGACTTCCCGTAACTGTTTCTTGGATGAGAGACACGAGTGTGGGAAATGGGTCAGCAGTGTGAAATGCCTGCATCTTCAGGTTACAGTATTTGGATGAAGGCTGAAGAGTTAGGGAGCAAGTGTTGGTTAAGCAAGTGTACCACGTGTACCACCTGGTGTTGCTCCTTCTGCATTCCAGACAGACAATAGCTCTGGAAGTGGTGTGAATGGCACCCCACCCCCACAATTAACCTCAAAGAGGTGTTAATTTCACAGTCAAACTGAGGACCATTTAAATTCAGGCAGTGTCAGAAAACAACTATTTATTTGGAACCAAAAGAACAATTTGTCTCTTTTATTTTGCATTGTCTGCCCCATTAATTTTCCCAGAATAAAATGTCTTTAAACAGACTTTCCTTACTCCTAGAATGCCCCATATCCCAGTCTAGGCAAACAGGACCTTTTCGCGAGAAGAAAAGGCACTCGGACGCCCTTTGGTCAAGACAGCAGGAAGAATGGATATTTGCCTTCAAAGAGGGTCATTGCTGGAAATAAAGCTGACATAGCACACCTTTGTTCAACTGAGTATTCTCTCTCATTAATGACACGATGGGGTCCTTCCAGATTTCATCCCATTTGTTAGAGTGTGGACACTTTTTCTCTCAAACTGCTGATTTTATGATCATATGGTTATGGTTTTGGATAACTCTACATGTCTTTCCTTCATCTCATGGTTTCTCAGTTTTAGGCACTACTGACATTTTGTACAGGACACTCTTTTGGGGGAGTGTGAAGGGGAGGGTGTCCAGTGTATTATATAGGACATTTAACAGCATCGCTGGTTTCTACTCACTAAATGCCAGTAACACACTTCTCCCCCATGTTCCCCATTTGTGACAACTGAAAATGTCTCTAAACATTGCCACTGTCCCTGGTTGAGACCTAGTCCCAGCATGCAGGTCAACAAAGAAGCCTCCTATTCTAATCTCAAAAGGAACCCAAAACCTTTCCCAGAGTTGGTCTCACGTCCTACGGCTATGGCTTCCTGACCTTCTTGGTACTGGACCACCCACCATATCTAAATAAAAATCAGAAACCATGAATGTTGTATTATTTGAGAAATCACAGGGATATGAGCTAGCTTAATTCTTTATCCCACGCCATCTTCTTTTAAAAAACATTTTTATTTATTTATTTTAGAGAGAGAGAGAGAGGGAGCACAAGTCGGAGGGGCAGGAGAATCTTAAGCAGATTCCACACTGAATGCAGAGCCCAATGCAAGGCTCAATCTCATGACCCTGAGACCAAGACATGAGCCCAAACCAAGAGTCTGATGCTTAACCGACTGTGCCACCCATCCTCCCCCTCCTACTCCGTCTTAAACTCCTTTTATCTGTATTTTATTAGCACCAAATTATGTTGTCTGTACCTAAATGTATTACCATTTGGCTAAATAATCTATACAATAGTAATACCTACCATGTATTGAGTCCCACTGTGTTCCAAGTTTTGAACTGTGTATGTTGTATTGTCATAACCTCAAGAGTTAGGTGCCTATTGTCCTCATGTCACTAGAATATAAGTCCATGAGGGCAGGTACTATAAGTTTAGTTTACTAATGTAGCCTCAAGACTTTGCACAGTGGCCAGTACATGTGATTGTGCATAGTAGTGCCCAGTAAATAGTCTTTAAAATGAATCAGTGATTGAATACATTTTACTGAAGGTCTTTGACTTCACCCTTTCATAACCCAAACTCAAACTTCCAGCATATCCTGTTTTCTCTACTGTCCAAATATATTCTGAGTAGAGTCATTTCTCACAACCTTTACTACTATTTACCTGATCCAGGTCAGCATGAGCTCTCACCTGGATAATTGCAATAGTCTCCCAACTGGTCTTCATGCTTCTGCCCTCATCCTATTACGGCCTGTTATCCACCCAGCAACTGGGGAACCTTTCAGATAGGTCAGATGCTTTCACTTGAAATCTTCCAGTTGGCTCCCATCTCACACAGAGCAAAAGACCAAGTGCTTTCAGTGACCTACAAATTCTAGATCTCATGCCTTCTGTTCATTCTCTGGTTTCATTTTCATGTACTCTCCCCCTCCCTCACTCTATTCCCTCTACACTGTCCTTCCTGCTGTTTTTTGAACATGCTGAGCGTTCTCCAACTTGCAAGCCTTTGTACTAGCTGCTCCCTCTGCCAGGAACACCCTTCCCATAGGTCTCTCTACCTAACCCACTGCAATCTTACGTCTTTACTGAAATGCCATCTTCCCAACGAGGCCTTCTCTGGCCACGTTTATTTAAATTCACTTCCTTTGCTGTTTAATGTGGTCCATTGCATTTATCATGTTCTTGTAAACCAGAATGAAAGTTTCATGAAGGAAGGGAGTTTTGTCAGTTTTGTTTGCTAGTAAATCTCCAGCACCCAGTACAAACATATAGCAAGTGCACAAATATTTGTTCTTGTTAAATGAATGAATGGGGACGCAGAGATGGTAACCGGCAGAACTAGATAATGAATGCAGGTTACCAGCCTTAAAGTCCTATTCTTTCAATGGTTCTCAAACTTGGCTGTGTATCAGAATCCCTGGGGGATGGTGGTGGTGGAGTGTGTTTGTTAAAACACAGACTCCCAGGCCTCACGCTGGATCTCAGGAGTCACTATATGGGGGAAGGGGATTCAGGAGACTGTACTTTAAGAAAATCCCAGGAGGTCCTAGGCAGCTAGTCCACTAGCTCAGCAGATCTAGAAATGGGTGCTTAAGGTGTGATCTAGAAGCCATCTGCATCAGAACCAGCTGGTTCAAAATCTGGAATCTGAAACCAGCTTCCCAGACTGTGAGTCCTAACCCCACTGACCCTGTGGCTACTTTCTTTCTTCTTTTCTTTTTTATAATCAGAAATTCTTTGAGGAAAGGATCTCAAAATCTAAGTGTGTTGAATTTCCTCCAAGCAGGATCTCATGTCTACAATTTCCTAACTACGTGACCGTAGACAATTACTTACCTTCTTTATTAGTTTTCTCATCCATAAATTGGGGGAATTATTAGTCCCCATTGCCTAGGATCACTGTGAAGATTTAATTGGTTTAGGTTATGAAATTACCAGAACAAAAGATGGCATATAGCAAACATTCAATAAATGTTATCTGTTATTATTTTTAGCACTGCTAATTTCTAGGCTCCAGCCCAGACTTATGAAATCAATCTCTGCAAGTAGGGCTCTAGATCATTTAAAACAAGAATTCCATGTGATTCAGATGCACACAGATGTTTGAGCAGCACTACCTCAGGCTGTCACATGGGAAGAGGAGCAGCCTGAGAGCCAAATGCTCAAAAGATACTGGGTATAAGCAGTCATTTCCTGGCTCCTGAGAAACACAAGACTCAGGGCATGGTTAGTCATAAAGTATACAAGTTTGGAGTGCCAATGTAAGCGCAGAAATTATTCAGCCCAACTTTCATTTTTGTAACTAATGAGGTAGGTCCCTAAGGTGATTATATAACCAATGTGTTAATACTCCTAAAATGAAGGCGAAGAAACTCTTTATATGTCCTTGTTACTCAGTCAATGTGGTCTAAAGACCAACAGAAACAGCATCAACCAGGAAACAAGTGTGTTAGAAATGCAGTTGCCATCCCAGATCCACAGCATCAGAAGGACTAATCTAGACCGCTGGTTCTCAGACTCAGCTGCACACTGGAATTACTTGGGAAGCTTTAAAAAAAAAACCTTTTGATATCTGGATTCCATCTCTAGAGATGCTGATACATTTGGCCTGGTGAAAAGTGGACATGGGGATTTCTAAATCTCCTTAGGTGACTTTCACCTGCAGCAAAATACAGTCACCTTATGTCAGTCACTCTAGATATCAGTTGTTCTCTGGATGCTCTGGGTTGGAAGAAACTGAGTCATCAAACTGGGCTTGAAGTTGCTTTTTGTTCATGGGAATATCCAAATCAGGGATGGTTTGCAACCGCCATTTAGAAAAAACAAAACAAAACACATAGATTAGGCTTATGGAAAAACATATTTGTTCATACATGAATATGAGTAAGCACATGTCACCTCATCTCTGACATTACGAATTTCACCTAATAAAGAAAGGCATAAGATAAGATTACCTTTAAAAAAAAGGAAAAGGAAAAAGGCCTGTCATTTGACATCCTGCCACCTGAACGCAACAGCACCCTTCATTTGACCATGCACTTTTCATTTTCCCTGTTGACTTTGGTCACATGGGTATTTATTTTCAGATCTACCAAAGTGGATGACTGCATTTAGCCCTGTGCATTTTGGTTGTGCTTTGTTTTCCCCAATTAGATTGCTGCTTAGGATTTTTCCCTTTATAAGCATGTTTTATGAAGAGAATGCATAATTGTCTCTTGAATCCATCCCATTAACTGTCTGGCACTTCAGCTTGCTCTTCTGTGACTCAGAGATAACTTCTAGCCTATCTTCCTTGTGGGGAAGATTGCATGAGATAATGAAGGCAAAGATGCTTTGCAAAAGGATAAAGAGCTTAAGACCAGTGGGACAGAGGAAGCATCATCAATATAACTCCATTTGTTGAGGGGCAACATGCCAGGCTTTGGGTAGTTTACATATTTATCCTCTGATGCTCAGAGTGTCCTTGTAAAGCGTTACTATCCTTATGTACAGCCAGGAAAACTGAGGCTCAGAGAGATGCAGGAACGAGCTTAGGGTCTCACTACCAGTAACTGAGAAAGCCAGTTTTCACACCTAGATTTTCTTAGTCCTGAAATCACGTCCCCAAGCAGTAACTCAGAGGCACACATAAAATATGACAGACTTTAGAAAGTATCATATCTTAAGAAAGGAATAGATGGAAGGCTGCAGAATTATAGAAGGGGAAGAAATTCTATTGTAAGTTGAAGTGATTCATACTTTCGTGAGTGTTTGGCAGATAAATTTCAAATCAGAGTGGTAGCTTTGTTGGACTGATTCTACTAAGTTAAGCTAGAATAATTTGAGGATATTAGATTTTCACCAATGCTTCATAATGAACACTTCATTTGCAAACTATGCTTACTTTATCTAGATATACACTTCTGAGGAGTATTGAAGGTCAGCTTGAGTTGAACATGTACTTACTTGGGTGGTAAGAATGGACAGAGCAATGGAGAGGAACACTTCTGAGAGGGGACACACCAAGATTCTGCCATCCCCCCAAACACCCCTCTATCCCAGTCTGTCTGTCTGCCTATCTCTCTCTCTCTGAAGTGTTTTGAAATGAGACTCATAGATTAGGAAATTTTTTCTTAGGAAGCACTAGAATTAGGCTTATATTCTCAAATATACTGGCTCTCTCAAACTTGACTACACATTAGGCTTACCTGGATGGCTTTCAAAATACTGATGCTTGGGCCTTCCCTCCAGAGATTCTGAGGTTATTGGTCTGGATGTGGTCTGGATGAGGATGTGGTCTGGATGAGGATTTTTGAGAAATCCCATTAATTCTAGTAGGAAGCAATGTTAGACAATCCCTAGCCTAACTGTTCTTAATAAAGAAACTAGTGACTAAATTACTAAAGAAAATGTATGTAATGGAATTATACATAATTAAAAGTGTATCACTCTAGCCAAACCAATAAATAGAAATCACCACCATCTTTGAGTATGCCTTTAGACAGCCATGGATATTCGCACGGCATGGCTCATTATAATTTGTAATGAATATTTGCTGGATATGTAAAGGACTGAATGGTGGATGAACCAAAGTTTGCCAAAAGAAAGGCAAAGCTGAGTAATGACATCAGGAAAGGTGGATTCTTTTTGTTTTTATTTTTTAAAAAAATCTTCACATACAGGCAAAATTAGAAGATCCATGGATTTGAAGTCAAGAGACTTGTGTTTGAATGTGCACCATGGAAAAATCAGATAAGCTTTCTAAAACTCAGTTTTATTATTTATTAGAAGAGAAAACAGTCCTGGGTTTTTGTGTTAACAGGTAAGATTATTGTCTCCAAAAAAACTTTGTAAGCAATAAGGTGTTATAAATATGCAAGGGAATATTATCCTCTTTATTATACAAACAAGAAAAATCCAGTAAGAGAACTTTGACTAGTGGCTCTCAAACTTCATGCCGATTCCTGGTTAGAGATCTTGAGTCAGTATATCTGGAGACCACCTTATGTAGCATTGACTTAGACAAAGTTATCATGAGATGCTTATCCAACAGCGCTGTATTTTGTTGCCTTTATATTTCTCCCAAGGCATCTCATCTCTTCCTTCAATTTCCCTTACCCTCTCCAATGCCCAGAACCAACTTTCCAAAAACCAACCAACCAACCTACTTCCTTTATTTTATATTTGTGAAGGAATTGACACCTGTGTACTACTTCATCTTGGGGTATAAGAATTCAAAGACAAATAGAAACTTCTGTGAAATAGATACTTCTGTGAAATGGAAACTTGCTCATCCCCTTACAGAATTAATAGGTTTCAGTCAGTCAGTATTGTTTCATCATGGGGATTGGAGGGAGAGCAGGTGACTGATCAGGCTTGGGTTTGAGAATGAAAGAGAACAAAGACAGAGAGGTATCAAAAAGAAGAGGTCTATGGGGAGACAGAATTAATACTTGAAGTTTTGACCAGTGTAAACCCTAACTGACACACTATTCCTGGGTCTTGCTTGTGTAATCTTTTCGTATCTGTCTCAAATGAAAGTAAATGAGAGCTTGGTGGCAGATTTCTTTGGTGGTGCCAAAGTTTAAGCAGGCTAGGAAATTAGATGACAAGACCCTACTAAAACACTCATTAATTTTTGGAAATTAATTATTCTTCTATATAAGTAATATGGTCACATGACTCAAAAGGCAAATATGGAAAATCAGTACAAATGGTAGAGTAGGGCACTTTTGGGATCTATTACCAGAGGCACAAAAACCTGGGAAAAACTATAAGAATAAATGTTACTGAACTCTGAGAGAGAATCAAAGTTTTATAGCAACCAAATGAACACTTTACCAAGAAAAGGCTACTGAAACATGGCCAGGAATTTTCATTTACTCTAATTTCAGCATTCTCCTTAATGTGGCAATGGACTTAGGATAGCAGCCCACATTCCCTGTGTGGGCACTAGGTTTCAGACGAAGCAGACAAGATCTTGTTCCCAAGGAATTGTGTTTGTGTGTTTTGACCTGACTGGGGTTTCTCCAAAGAACTGCTACAAAGGACTTCCCTTTTTTCCCACCCCACTTGGAACTCTATCTGGGCTAAGTGGCTACATGAAGGATGGTTCCCCCAAAATAAGGAACATGCCACTGCTCTCTGGGGCAAAGAGTAATAGTTTGGGTCAACAATAGACAAACCAAAAGTACATGAAGAAAAGCTAAGGAGTGAAATTTTTGAGGGGAATAACATCTTTGAAAAATTTTCACTTATATTAGCGAATCTAGAAACCATGTGTATACCTAGGGCAGGACACATGCTCAGAACAGACCTGAGAAAACCATAGGCTTTCACCTCTAGCTGATCCCTAGGCTCAGTGCAAACAGGAAGAGAAGGCTCAGAGTTGAAATGTGGCCTGGCTAAGGAGGAGTGACCCAACACAGAGCCACCCTGCAAATACCTGGGAAACTGTTTTGTTTTCTTTTCCAGTCTTTCTTTTTCTTGACTTCAGGTATTTAAGGAAATCTTTGTCAAACAACTAGCTGAGCACTAAGCTAGAAGAATAGAGACTTCAGAGTCTTCCCATGACAAGTCATGAAGTCTTTATAAAAATAGTTTAGAAAACAACTAACTGCAATTCATAATAACAAAAAGCAATAACAAAGAATCCTAGGGACAGGAGAGAATTTGATTTCCATTTGCCACATCATAATACTCAAAATGGCCTGTTTTCAACAAAAAAATTAGGAGATATGCACAAAAACAAAAAAGTACAGCCTACCCAAAAGAAAAAAAAATTAACAGAAACTGCTGAAGAGGAAGCATACATATCAGGCCTACTAAATGAAGATTTTAAATCAACTTCCTTAACTATGTTCCAAGTGCTAAAGAAAACCAAGGACAAAGAACAAAAGGGAACGAGGACAATGAAGTCTTTCCAAATAGAAATTTTGGAGCTGAAAATAAAATGATTGAAATAAAAAATTTATTGGAGGGATTTAACAGAGCCCATGACACCTGTGAGACACCAACAAGTATTCTAAGGAGAATTCCAGAGAGACAGTGAGGAGAGAAAAACAGGATGAATATCTGACAAAATTATGCTAGGAAGTTGCCCAAATTTGGCAGAAGATGTGAATCAATACATCCAAGAAGCTCAACAAATTTCAAAATATGCAGGATAAAGAGATTCACATTGAGACACATAATAATAAAACCATTGAAAGTCAATCTGATTCATGAGACTGAAGGGATCCTCAATAAGATTAACAGCTAATTCTCATCAGGAACCATGGAGATATTGAAATGACATATTAAATTTGAAGTATAAAATAATAATTATAAATATATGTAATGGGTACACAGTATAAAGATGTAATTTGTATTTGTGACAATAAGAACATAAAATGGGGAGGCTAGAGATATCCAGGAGTAGAATTTTGCATGCTATTGAAGTGAAATTTGTATTAACTCAAACTAGATTGTTTTAAGATGTTAATTATAATCCCAGGATAACCACTAACAACATCATTTAAAAATAGTTGAAAATTAAGAGTTGAAAGAATCAAAATGGTGCAGAAACCTCCCCTCTGATATCCAATTAAACAAAAAAGAAGGCAGTAAATGAAGGAATTGAGGAAGTATAACTATCTCTAAATCCTAAAGAATACACACAAAAAAATTATTAAAGCCAATAAACGAATTCAGCAGGATGGCAGGAAATGAGACCAACACACACACACACACACACACACACACACACACACACACACACCAGCTGTATTTTTATATGGTAGCAAAGGATAGTCCAAAAATACAATTAAATCAGAAAAATTCTGTTTATAGAGCATCAAAACTAACAAAATACTTAAGAATAAATTGAACCAAAGAGTTAAAATACTTGTACACTGAAAACTGTAAAACACTGCTGAAAAAAATTTAAGGGGATCTAAACAATGGGAAGAAATTTCCTGTTCACAGATTGGAAGACTTAATATTGTTAAGATGGCAGTACTCACCAAATGATGTACAGATTTAATGTGATCCTTGTCAATATCTCATTTTTTTTTTTGAGGAAATGGGAAAAATCTGATCCTGAAATACATGGAATTGCAAGTCCCAAATGGCCAAAACAATCCTAAGACAAAGAACAGAACAAAGGTAAAGGATTAACACTTCCTGATGTCAAAATTTACTATAAAACTGGAGTAGTCTGTGTGGTCCTAGCATAAAGATAGACATAGAGATCAATGAAATAGAACTGAGACCATAAATCAACCCACATATTTATGGTCAAGAGTGATTTCTGAGAAGGGTGATAGGACCATTCAGTGGGGGAAAGAACATTCTCTTCAACAAAAAACCCGATATCCACATGCAAATGAATGAAATTGGAGTTTTACATAATACTATATACCAAAATTAACTAGAAAATCAAAGAACTAAAATAAGAGCCAAAACATAAAACTCTTAGATGAAAACGTAGGAGTAACTCTTCATTATCCTGGATCTGGCAATGCATTTTTAGATGTGACATCAAAAGTACAAGTAACGAGAGAAAAATAGATACATTAAACTCATCAAAATTAAACACATTTATGCAAAGGATATTATCAGGAAGAGTGAAGAGACAATCCACAAAATGGGAGAAAATACTTGCAAATATATTTCTAATGAGTCTTATATCTAGAACATATAAAGAAATCCTACAATTCAGCAATGGACAGACAACCAGATTAAAAATTTGAAAGGAATTTAGACATTTCTTCAAAGCAGACATACAAGTATCCAATAAGCACACGAATAGATACTCAACATCATTAGTCATTAGGGAAATGCAAATCAAGCCCCCAATGATACACCACTTCATACTCAGTAGGATGGCTATAATAAGAAAAAAAAATTAAAGGAAATTAGCAGGGGTGGCAAAGTTATGGAAGAACTGGAACCCTCATACATTGCTGGTAGGAATGCAAATGGCACTGCCTCTGTGTAAAGCCATTCGGTGGTTCCGTAATAAGTTAAACAGAATTACTATATCACCTAGAAATTCCACTCCTTGGAATATACCCCAAAGAATTAAGAATAGGTGTTCAAACAAAAACCTGTACATCAATGTTCATAGCACCACTATACACAATAGGTGAAAGATAGGAATAACACAAAAGTCCATCAATGGATGAATGGATGAAGAAATGTGTTCTCTCCATACAGGAGAATATTATTCAGCTTTAAAAAGAAATGAAGTACGAATGCATGTTACAACTGGATAAACATCGAACCCACGCACAAAATGCCACATATTAAGTGATTTTATTTATGGGAAACATCCAGAATAAGCAAATTCATAGAGATAGAAAACAGCTTTGGGGGTTAGGTGGAACAGAGAATGAGGAGAGACAGCTTAATAGTAGGTACGGGGTTTCCTATTCTGGAACCAGATAGCTATGGTGACTGTATAATATCATGAATGTACTTAGTGTCATTGAGCCGTATACTTCAAAGTGGTTAAAATGGTAATTTTATCTTATGTGTATTTTACCACACACACACAAAAGAGTCAAATATAAAAAGGCACATTGAAAGAAGTGCCTTGATCCCATGCCTATAACCTCCACTTGATCCTCTACTTCTAGAGAGATCCTCTGACTCTCAGAGGTAAACACTATAGGAGTTTATGGTGTTTTTAAAAATATATTTATGAAATATAAAGAAATACAAAGGGCAGTCAGGTGGCTCAGGTCATGACTTCAGGGTCATGAGATCAAGACCAGTGTAGGGGTTTAAGATTCTCTCTCTCCCTCTCCCTCTGCCCTTTTCCCCACTTGTGTGCACACACAGACACCCTCTCTCTCCAAAAAAAATGAAAGAAAGAAAGAAGAAAGAAATATATTACAGCTATTTTGTTCTCATAAGATCCAACAAGCTATATATACTAATCTCTCTCTCTTTTTTTTTTCCTAGTATGTACCCTAGAGATCTTCCCAGATCAACACATAGAGGTGGTCTTTCTCTTTTACAACCACACGTCCACTGCTATAAAAGCACTCATTCCTCTGGAGACTCACTGAATATCAGAAGGTCCTTGAAAAGAATTATAACTCTTTCAGTGGAGGTTAACTAATCTTAATCCTTCTGCAATATGTAAGTGTATCAAATCAACACATTGTACACCTTACACTTATACAAAATTATATATCAATTATATCAGTAAATCTGAGGGAAAAAAAGAGAAAAGTTTAATGCTTTCCTCCCTTTACTTCCAATTGCAATAACCAGTTCTGCTTTCATAAAAAACTCAAAGATCCAAATGACCCCCAAAACAAAATCTCCTACCAGGATGTAAAAGAAAGATGGTGAATTTCCTTGTGTTCTTTCTTATCTCATCCTATGACCTTCTCACTTTGGGAAATACTTGGGATTGGTGATAGCTGTTGAGAGCTCAAACCATGAGAGATTCTACAGGCTATAAACCCTGACCATTGTCAATTTAGCATTTTCTCCATATCTGAAGGTGAGTGGGAAGAGAGGGGCAAGAAATATGACATTGAGCTTACAGGCTTCAGAATGTCCTAAAGGACCCTCCAAACCCAATCTTTGACTCTGCTGTTCGAATGTATCACAGTCAGGTGGGTCAACCTTCATGGGATCCTAAGTGTTTTAAAGATCTTCTCTCTTGCAAGCATCAAAGGAAACCAGCAATGCTCAGCTGCTTCAGTAATTCGAATCAGAAGAGAAAGCGGTTAGTAACTTGCTGAAATAAACCCAATCTGACTCCAGATTTCAGCAACCATGAAAGAAATTATTTTCTTCACACATGCCTTTAACATAACAGATGAACAGACTAAAGGGAAATGAGCTTTCACGAGGTACCATGGTTGGTCTTGATTCTGATTCAGCGATTCGTTGGTGTAGATTCTCTCCAGCTGCAAGTTCAATTTCTGATAACTTGGTGTGGCTGCCTCCCGGGCTGAAGCAAAGGCAGCTTTCCCTCTGCTGTTTAGCTTGTTATTCCTGCAAGAGCAGGGCGGACTCCACCTCTTAACAGCCCATAATGCTATCTCGTATTGACTTCCCTCCCCACATGCCATCACTTGCACTCAGCTGCACCCACAGTGCCTGGCACATAGTAGGCACTCAGTGAAAATGTGTCAAATACCACATTATGCCTTGTAATTCTACAGGATCTTCTGTATCACTCAGGGTAGACAAACAATACCCTGAGCTTCCTGAAGGCCAGGTTCTCATCCTGACTTCTGTTCTCCTGAGGCCAGCAGCTCAGAAGACTGCCAGTCTCTCTACAAAACCACCCAAAGGAAACTGTGCAGTTGTGACATCTGCTGCCCAGAGTAGCTGGTCCCCTGCCAGAGGAAGCCATTGGGGAAGAAGATGCATGGTAACATTTATGCTCTGCTTTTCTTTTTCCCTGGTCTACAGCCCACTCAATCTCTCCACTGCTTGGGACCTGAGCCTCTGCCCTCAGTTGACCTCCTCTCCCATGAGCCTGAAGAAGGGCCAAGGCAGGTTGGACTGGAGGCCAGGGACAAAGACCAGGGGATCCAACACAGTGGGTCCCACTCGTGTGGGCTCAGAGCTAAGGCTCCATGTGACTCTGCTGGCTCTGAAACTGGGCCATGGTGGCCTCATAGATATTCTTCAGGCCCTCTTGAAGGGAGGTTCAGATCCCCAGGATGTATAAAATACAGATATAGATGAGATATAGATATATTTGGGATATACACATATGGTATCACCTGGGCTTGCCAGTAGACTCAAATAAGAGGTAGTGGTTGAGTACTACATTATTCTCTTAAATGGCTGGTTTTGAGTTACTATGCAAATGGTGGTTTTTCTATTAATGATACTAATATATTGGTAACAAGATTCTATATCAAAAGGAAAAACCAAAATAATCAATGAATCGAGATTGATTTTGAGGAATTGGTTCACCTGACTATGGTATCTCCAAATTCTAAGTTTGTAACAGGTCAGTATGCTTGAATCTCAAGCAGGAGTTGATGCTGTAGTCCTGAGGCAGAATATCTCCTTTTCTGGAACATCTCAGATTTTGCTCTTAAGGCTTTCAACTGATTAGATAAAGCCCACCTACATTATTGATGGTTAATCTCCTTTACTTAAGGCCAACTGATTGTAGATATTCACCACATATAAAATTAACAATAGGGGTGCCTGGGTGGCTCAGTGGGCTAAAGCCTCTGCCTTCGGCTCAGGTCATGATCCCAGGGTCCTGGAATCAAGTCCCACATCAGGCTCTCTGCTTGGTGGGGAGCCTGCTCCCCGCCCCCACCCCCCAACTCTGCCTGCTTCTCTGCCCACTTGTGATCTCTCTCTGTCAAATAAATAAATAAAGTCTATTTAAAAAATTAACTATAAAACTAACTTCACATCAACACCTAGGCTAGCATTTGATTAATAACTACTTGTTGGCCTAATCAAACTGACATACCTTTAGTATCACACCTCCTCATCTGATTTATAAATATGCCAAAGGCCTGAACCACAGCTGTGCTGAGGACTTAGTGTGTGCTCTACTGTAATTTACCTACCTCAGTTATCTCTGGCCCAAGTCCTCTCTTTCTTCTGGAGATGCCTTTTATAAATTTAAAGTTCTAACCTGCTTTTACTTTTGATGCAGGCTAGTCTTCTGGGCTATCCATAAATATGCTTCACCTGGTCCCTAGCTCCAACTACTAGGCTTGTGTCAGATAACCTGAACACTCTAGGATTTCATAGTTATCTTCTGTGCTATGGTCACCATGTACTGTCATGGAGGTTGTATAGTGCTTAGACCTGGACAGTGGAATTCACATCACCATGTGAATGGTAACCTCTGGAGTAACAATGTAGAGCTCTAAAGCCCTAAGCAGAAACCTGACTTCCTTCCATTCATCCATCCATCATCCAGCCATCCATTGGTCTGTCATCATTATTACCTGCTTTATTCATCTCTGGGGGAATCCACATTCAAAATTCCATTCATTTGAGAAGACCAAAGTGTTATGAGACCATCTGAATTTGCAAAACCCGAGAGCAAGTTTAAGCCCCCTCCATCATTAACCTCTCAGATTTTCTCTAAGGCTAGATCTTGATAAGGCCTATTAGACAGATAACATGCCTGATATAGTGTTTCAGAGTATTCATCAGAAGATAAAAATATATGAAAACATGGTTCACAAATTTATCTATAGTAAATCTTGTCCTATTTTGCTCTTATTGCTTGGGATAAATTTTTACTCTATTTCTCGGATAGGATTACTTGAAAACCAAATCTCTCCTAAACCACTACTCACAGACCCCTCACCCCACCCTGCCCCACCGCCCCACCAGCTTGGAATGGGGTCCTTGGCCTCATTCATGCTTTCAATAAAGGCTCCTTTTTCAAGGGTCAGGTGCTGGACTAGATTCTGGTCCTTTTTCTCTTGGTGCATATAGTCTAATCTCCCATTCAAAACTGTGGGCCCTGTTCCCTTATTTCTCGTAAAGACATTTATTCAAAATGACCAAAGGTATTTGTCATCTTTAGGATGAAAAGAGAATTATTTCTAGTTTGTTCAATGAGATTTATGGTATAGGGGGCCAGGTGGGGAAAAAATTTAGGTCACAGATGCTCCATTATCAAATGGCACACATAGAGGTATTATCTTAAAATATAATAGATGCTGCACCTAGTGTACGCAAGTATGGTTGCCTTATGGAGAAATTAAAGGTCTGGTCCATGATTATGTTAATAACACATATGAACTAAAGGAAAAGGAAATAGGTCTTAAAGAAATCTGTAAGCTTTATGCTTCCTTTCGGCATCAAATTTATTATGTGGAAATTGATTTTGCCAATAAATTTATAAATGTTATCTCTTGTCTGAGAATTTGTAATCATCACCCATTTAGGGAAACCAGCCTGATGGTTGCTATTGCCGAAAGCAAGGCTGAAGCTGGTTCATTATGTTAGGCCATCTCTTCACCTAACAATCTATTTACCTCCTTGTTCCAAGGTAGTTTTAAGGACTCTTTCAAAAATATATGGGTTGTACTAAGATTAAAAAAGGGAAGTAGGTGAAAGGAAAAAGGTAAGAGAAGGGAAAAATCAAAACATAGCTTTATGAGTCTACAGCTTGCAAATAACTACCATTTTCTTGAACCTGCAAGAATGTTGTTTCTTAAAAGTTACCACTTACATAATTTCATTTTTCTAATATCTATATTTTCTCCACATTTTACATCTTTGACATGAAAGCCCCTCTTACAAAAGATGGTATCTCAGCTCAATGAAAACTGTGGCAATCTAGCCCCCTATAACTACAACCATGTGTCGTTTGCTAATTGTCTGTTTTATATCTGCTTCAGTCATGTTTCCAATTGCTTCTCATGTCCATGTTTTGTTCTTCTAGTTAGAAGTGTAAGTTCTTTGAGGCAAAGAGAATTCCTAGTAGGTGCCAAGTACTTTATACACACTACTTTATTCTGAATTCTTTCAAAAACACTGTGTGATAAATTATTCCCATTTCACAAAGAAATTGAGGCCCCAGGAAGGCAACTTTACTTGCCAAAGTTCCTCCAGGCAGCTTAGTAGTGGAATCAGAATCTAAGCTCAAGTATGTCTGACTCCCGTGTCCTTTCTCTTTCAACCGTGTCATCCTGCATTGCTATCTCAAAGTCATAAGTCAGGCCTTGGTATTGCTTTTGGATTCCCCATAAAGCTTCTTATCATTCTATGTACAGGGCAGGCGCTTAACAAATTCTTGTCAATTGAGAGAATGATTTCTGTCTCATGTCCTTTTTTAGAACAATCCAAACCAGCCTGTGAAAAGCTTTGATTTCTATTTCCTCTCTTTCATTTTAGTTCAACCTCTTTGGGATGCCATGGTTGTGTTGGAGCTGCCAGAAACAGGGAAAAAAAAAGGGGGGGGGGCAGAGACTTCTTAATGCGCAAATCATGCCTTTTAACTCCTCCACTTTTTGTTGAAAGGGTCTTCTTGCTCAGCCCGGGGTTGTACGAGTAACTCTCTGCAGGGAGGAGGGGGTGGGAGTCTGTGTGGTTTTGACAAGGGTGGGCTAGAATTTACCCTGGAAATCTTGACTAAAATGTTTTTGTGGGTCCAGGGCACAGTTGGGTTCACACCTAGGAAACTCTCTGAGGGTAAAGCCACAGCTTGGTTAAATCGGGTGACTCACAAGTGTGAAGGTTCATATTTTAGCACCTGGCAATCAGGGGCAAAATTGAACCACTTAAAAATGAACACTGATGAAAAGTCAGAACCAATGCAAGGCCTCCAGGCCACAGCATATATTAGAATTGTAATTGCACCTAAGAACTGAATTACCTTGTAGCTCATCTTTGATTTACATTAAAAGAAAATGAAGCAACAGCTCTTGGCAGGCCCCGAGTCTTTCAGTCCTGTCTAGGGGTCATGTTCTCTGCTTGAACACATTTGTTTTCATGAGCCCTTTCTGAAAAGAAGCTTCATTATGGTATTTATTGGGTAGTGTTGGAACAGCGCAATTCCAAGGTCCTAAAAGCTTTAACACAGATTTCTAAAAATCCAAGCATCAGAAAATTGCAGGGTAAGAAAAGACAAGCATAGTTGTACAAGTAAGCTTGTAATTCAATTTCTCTTTTGTTTGAAAATTGTTCTTTATTTTCTTCAGGTAAAAATGCAACTGTGTGTGTGAGGGGATTAGGGAAGAGAAGAGGGCAAACGTCCTACTATGTCTTGGTGTTGAACTCTACACAGCCATGTTGTCACTGAGCAAAAAGGGAAGCTGGTGACTGCAGCCACCTCGCTTCATTATTTCTCTGCCTGAGAGAAGTTACAGATTTCTTAGGAGTTTCGTATAATTTTTAGCATTCTTTTAATGTTTTTATGATATTCTTTTTGGGATCCTTCCAGGACTAACAATTTATAGACATGATTACAGTAACACAAATGGGAATATCTTATGCAGGGGAAATGCTGGCGGTCGGTATATACTTATAGTTCATCTGATTACTCTGCCTCCTTTAACCAGTTCTTTGGCCCCTTCATTTGGCTGGTGTTTCACAGATTTTTTAAAAAATATGCTATTTCAATTTTTCACCTTTTACAGCTTTTCAGAATTTTGTTTTTCCCCAGTTTGAGACACTTTTACAGTAAATAGTGAAAGTTATGCAATAACTAAAGGTTATGTGTTAATAATACAGATGTTGGGTAACCACTTTATCAACTTCCAGACTCTGTATAAGGTGGTGGAAGGTATTGGTGCCTGGAATCAGAAATGAAAAAAATAGGAATTGGATCCACACTAAACCTAACCATTTAGAGCTATTTCTTCCCACTGGACTTCTCTGTGAAGAGAATTGTGGTTTTGTCTACCATTGGATCCCCAGCTCCTCTCCATGCCTGGGGCATAGTAAGAACTATATAAATAACTGGTGAATGAACGAATGAATGAATGAGGCAAGAAAAGAACTGTGCCTGACCATAGTACTCCCAGACCGTAGCATAGGACTCAATACTAGTACGTGCTCAATAAACAGTTATAGACTTGAATGTCTTCCTGGAGCTTAAAACATCAAGCTGTTGGGCTTTGTGAAATTCAGAAATTATTTATTACATGATTAGATTGGTTTTTAGAGAGTAGATAATATTTCAAATTGGTGATTCCCAGACAGGATAAGATCTGGCCTTGTTTACTCTATGAAACACCCATGACAAGCTAATCCTTGTATAGGAGCTGCCAGCTTGCCTAGCTTTGAAGGGGCTAACTCTTGAATTCTTTACTTTCACACTTACACCTCTTTTTTTTTTTTTTTAATTGAAGTGTTGTTGACTCTTATAAGCCTTTCTTAAGTATATTCAAAAATCAAATCCATCCTTACTTTGCTAAGGAATAGGATGAGGTGGGGGAAGTCCCCATTATGAAGCCATGTTATAGAAATTAGAACATCTGGTAGTACCTAGAATATACCCCCCTGGACACAGTGTAATAAACAGTGGACGGAAATGGATTGAAAGTCTGAAGGCTCTGGTTTTGGCATCTGTTTTGCCAAAAATTCTAATCACTTGCTTAACTTTTCTGAGTCTTTTTCTTCTTGCCTGTAACAGGGACCTCTTTTGAAGAAACAATATCAAAGAAATCGTGCCCAGAGTAGAAAAAATTATAGCTGGATGGTACACATATCTGTTTGAAAACACACAGTCACACAAAGAATACCAATTTGCTCATAAGTTAGTTCTTAAGAATGAATGTCCAATGTTTTGTTAGAGAATTTGGAAATTCAAATAGAAGTATTTCCCGTTCCATCTGTTAAAGGAACCTAAAGATGCAGAGTCTAACAGAATTACCTGATGTATAAGAAAATGTCTTTTAAGTTCATGATTTGTTCTATTTCCCCCATTTTCTTCTTATTCCAGGCAAAATATTTGCCAACTCAATCCTGGAGTTGCATAGGATTCCTTTGCCAACTTATTCATTCAACATGTGGCACTTTAGTTAAAATATTTTCTCAATGTTCTATGAAAGAAATTCTAATCATTACACATCAACAGGAAACCACCATCTTGATGTTAGAGAAGAAACAGGAAGCACTGCTTATCTCTGGGTTGTCAAAATTTCTGAAGCACTTACCTACTCTGCTGGGCCCATACTTAGACATCAAAGCTGTCAAATCATTTATGGCATTTCCCAAGACTTAACCTAGTTCACCATAATACTTCCAGGTTGGGAGAACTTTGCCAAAGAAAACATTCTCACTGCAAAAGCACACACATGCCAGGAAAAAAGGGTATATGTTTTCAATTTTGGCAAACATGCCAAATACACACACGCTGGGGAAGAAGATTGAAGGAGATGCAATGATAGCCATTGCTCTCTTTAGGTGGTGGGTACAGGACCTTCCTGTCTTATGTAAATTATATCCAATAAGCATGTATTACTTTTGTAATCAGAAAATGTTCTGTTTCTTTCCTCTTATCTGTGTTACCTAAATTATATCCATAGACATATGTTACTTTTGTGATCAGAAAAGGTTATACAAAGAAAGATTATTGAAAACTACATTAAATGAACTTTAGTCTTTTGAAGACATTCCATATTGAAAATTGTAGACTCTTGGGATGCCTGGGTGGCTCATTCCATTAAGCATCTGTGTTCGGCTTGGATCATGGTCCCAGAGTCCTGGGAACGTCCTGCATAAGGCTCCTTGTTCAGTGGGGAGTCTTCTTCTCCCTCTGCCTGCTTCTCCTTCTGCCTGCTGCTTCCCTTGCTTGTGCCCCCCCCCCACCTCGGGCAGATAAATAAATAAAATCTTTAAAAAACTACTTTATAAAAAAACAAACAAACAAAAAACAACAAAAAAGAAAATTATAGAATCCTGAATGGAAGGGACTCATCTAGTCTAAATACCATAATTTAATGGAGAAACCAAGATTCAAAGAAGCAAAATGACTCACCTGTGATCTGAGGGTAGAGGTGGGCAGGGGAGGTGGGGAAAGAGTGGATTAGAAGCTCAGGTAGGAGCTCTCTGAGCTACTGTTGCAGAGTCCTTTAATACATATGCTGCAGGGGGTCATTCTCCAGATTAAAAACTACTCTAAGATCTTCTCCAAGAGCTCATAGAAGGAAAGAATTTTTTTTTTTAAAGCTATAATCAAATATCCTGTCCCACTTGACTTGAATATGTTCACTCATAAGAAAACAAATTTTGTCATCTCTAGGAACAGGTGAGCTCACTCACACTACACAAGTGGTTTGCTCTAGAAGGCAGATTCAAGGTCCAGCATCTTCCCTCTCCACCAACCTAAAACAGATACCAACTATTGAGAAATGCCTTTACCCATAGACAGAAGGGAGTCTGACAATGACTAGAAAAAAAGAAAACCAGATTTTGATGCTGGAAACAGGAGTCAAAACGGAAACATGATAATCTGTGGGAGAGGTTTTTTAAAAATTTCATTTACTCCTTTCCAGGAAGAAACACATATTGAGAAGTGAAAATATTTGTCTAAGACGATAGCCAGTAAATAGCATAGGCAAAATCTGAGCCCAGCTTGCCTCCTGCTAAACTAGTTTTTTAAAATCTTTCCATAGCCATGAAACCCTCTTTATTAGGACGTATAATACCCACTGCATAAAATAAGTGTAACTGAATGTTAAATTGGAAGTTTTGGCCCAAGTACAAGATGATCTCACAGACTAACGGATGGAACTTTCAAAGTAGCCACTAACCTGTTAAGAGCTTGAGATGGGTACTGTTTGGTGCCCCACCCATGGCCCATTTTCTGGGCTAGTGCATCCCTCTCCCAGCTGCTACAAACATTTGAGTCGTAAAGGCTCACAGCTGCCGCCTTATCTGGAGAATTGTCCTTGGCTGAACTACCAGTCTGCCCCAACTCACCTGGGAGACAAGCCCTACCTCATGATTGAGACATGGAAGTCCAAGGGCTGACCTTAAGGTACAACTCATGTTGTATACCACCCAGAGCTACCCATGGAATCTGGTCAAAGCCTATTTCCAACTGAGATCACAATCTTAGTTAGATTCTCCTCCACTGCCCCATTTTGGTTTCCCTCTTTCCTTTCTTCTGAAAATACTTCTTCAGGAAATCACTTAAAACAAACATAAAGGTTGCCAGATTTTAGGAAAAATAAACACACAAGATGCTCAGTTAAATTTGAACTTTAGGTAAACAGGTAATAATATTTTAGCATAAGTGTGTTCCATGCAATATTTGAAACATACTTTTACTATAAAATTATCCATTGTTTATCAGAAATTCAAATTTAACAGAGCTTTATCTTGTATTTTATCTGGCAACCCTAATAAGAATTTGTTTTCAGACTCTGCTTCTTAGGATCAATAGCATGTCATTCATACCAAATATATAAAAGTATCCAGTCATGGAGATTGGAAGGGTTGGGTAGAGGATTTCATTGGTATTCCCTCTACCTTCCCACATATGTAAGTGGAAGGGTGTGGTGTCCTATCCTCTAATCCCAAGCGAGAGGGAGAAGGCTTTTAGCAGGACTCCTAGGAGTTCTTCACTCCTATCCCTGCAGCTGTGGGTCACAGTGGAACCCCTTACCCAAGACTTCTAAACAGCTTGAGACAGCAGGGTTGTTGGACACCGTTGGGAAACAACTGCATTGCCTCTTGGTGGCAGTCAAGGAGTGTGAATTTCAGGGACCAGATGTGGAACTCCTGGGAGGAATATGGAATAGGGATAATGTTTTAAAGGGATCATGCACTAGAGGGTGGGCTGCTAGAGAAGGAGACCCCAGTAGGTTGTAAGGTGTACGGGGGGGGGGGGCTTCAGAAGCAGCCGGCCAAAAGGAAAACATTGCTTAGGATAAGAATTGCAAACCTTCTCTCTAAAGGGCCGCATGGTAAATATTTTAACTTCTGGGGATCATAACGTCTCTACTGTAACTACTCAACTCTACCACTGTTGCTTAAGGGCAGCCAGAAACGTTGTGTACATGGTTAGGTATGGCTCTCTTCCATTAAAACTTTATTTACGGGGCACCTGGGTGGCTCAGTGGGTTAAGCCTCTGCCTTCAGCTCAGGTCATGATCTCAGGGTCCTGGGATGGAGTCCCGCATCGGGCTCTCTGCACAGTGGAGAGCCTGCTTTCCCCTCTCTCTCTGCCTGTCTACTTCTCTGCCTACTTGTGATCTCTCACTCTGTCAGGTAAATAAAATCTAAACCCCCCCCCCAAAAAAAACAAAACAAAAAAACCCTTTACTTACAAGAACAGGCAATGAGCAGGATGTAGCCCACCTGCCATAGTTTGCCAACTCCTGGTTTACGACCAAAAAAAAGAAGCAATTAGAAGGACTAGTAGGGAATACAGAGAACCTATGAATTCCTCCATAAGAGAGTCCACTTTAAGTGTCTATGTCTGTAGCTAGTCAATAGCTAGTGAAATTATTTCTGTTTTCCTTCCAACTTTTTTCTTCCCACACTGCAGCTTTTGAAAGGTTAGAAACTCAAATTGGTAAACCAAAGAAGGGTGGGGGGAAAAGGCTCAACTTTAAATAAAGCTTGGAATTTTGATAAAGGCACTGAGCATTTTTAATGTTGAACTGAGATGGTCATATAACGTGACTATGGAATTTTTTGTTGACTTTAAGTAACCAGAAAAGGCAGGGTCTGGTTAGTTTTCACCCAGTGACAGAGAAAGTATTCTCCTTTAAATAAAGTTTATTTTTAAAAATTTGTTTGAGAGAGAGAGAGTGTGTGGTGGGAGGGGGGAGCAGAAGGAGAGGGAGAGAGTGGATCCTCAAGCAGACTCCCCACCAAGTGCAGAGCCTGATCTCACGACTCTGAGATGGTGACCTGAGCTGAAACCAAGAGTTGGATGCTTAAACAACTGAGCCACCCAGGTGCCCTCCTCTGAATATATTTTAAAGGGATAGTGAGAAGCAGGAATAAAGAGCCTTTCTCATGCCTTGTATATGCTCTACTTGCTCAAGGTACCTCTTGCATTTATATTTGTTGGTCCTTATCTGGGATGTAATCTGTAATGTTCTCAATGTTGGGGAATCTCCAAGGAACCCAAGGAACCAAGGTCGAAAAACAGAGACAGGAGCGCACAAGTAAAAACATTTCTGCCCTTAGTTCTCTGCACTCTCCTCTGCTCCAATCAGAAGAACAGCATAAAAAAAGAAGCAGAAATAGGAGCCTATTAGGGACATGTGGAGAGCAGGAAAGGGGAAGGTGATGAGCATCCCCTTTCCCTAACGGCAGTAGTGGGCTGGTTGGGGGAGGTTAGAAACCTCACCTTTGAAGGGAGATTTATTTTTGCTAAGATGTGACTTAATATTCTACATTTTAGTCTTTGAATTAAGATTGTTGGTGATTTAAAGGGGCTGCAGGACTCTCTGGTAACTAAGATGGAACAGAAAAGTTACAGCCTGCCTTCCTTTGCATCCGGAGGTGGGAAAGAACAACTATCACAGAGCTAGACTGAGAGATTAAAACAAATTTCTGTGATACAAACCAGCATGCTAGAAAAACAGGTAAACGTGAAATGGGAGGGATTCTGAGAGTCCTGTGTGTTGGCCTTCCATCAACTCAGCTGTCTCCCAGCCCCCAGGAGCTTCCTAGGAAAGTTGGGATTTTTTTTTTTAAATTTTTTACTTTTTAATTCAAATTCAGTTAGCCAACATATAGTACCCATTAGTTTCAATGTAGAGTTCAGTAATACATCAGTTGTGTATAACACCCAGTGCTAATCACATGACCTGGCTTCCTTAATACCCATCACCCAATCACCCCATCCCCCAACCCACCATGCCTCCAGCAACCCTCAGTTTATTTCCTGGAGTTAAGAGTCTCTTATGGTTTGTCTCCTTTTCTGATTTCTTCTCATTCAGTTTTCCTTCCCTTCCCCTATGATCCTCTGCACTGTTTCTTATATTCCACATATAAATAAAACCATATGATAATTGTCTTTCTCTGATTGACTTATTTTGCTCAGCAAAATCCCCTCCAGTTCCACCCACATCAGTGTAAATGGTGGGTGAGTGAGCCATCTCCTTCTGCTGGCTGAGTGATGTTCCACTGTGTATATGGACCACATCTTCATTATTCATCCATCTTTTGATGGACATCTGGGCTCTTCCCTCAGTTTGGCCGTTGTGGACATTGCTGCAATAAACATTGGGAGCAGGTGCCTCTTCAGATCAACACATTTGTATCTTCGGAATAAAAAACTAGTAGTACAATTGCTGGGTTGTAGTGTCACTCTAGTTTTGTCTTCTTGAGGAACCTCCATACTGTTTTCCAGAGTAAAGCCAGGGTTTTCAACACACCATTTGCTAACCACTACAGCACGTCTACTACTTCCTCACCTTGGAGGCCTGAAGAACACAGCTTAAAACTCCCTAAAAGTGTGATTATCCCAGTTAATTACTTCTTGGCATTTCATTGGGATGTGCCACAAACTGACATCAGAACCTATTCCACAATGAGGCTGTATTTCAGGGATCGGCAAACTTCTCCTTAAAGGGTCAGATAGTGACTATTTTAGGTTTTGCAGGTCATAGAGTGTTAGTGGCAGCTCTGCCCGTCTGCTGTTCTAGCTTAAAAGCAGCACAGATACATAAACAAATGTGCATAGCTCTTTTCCAATAAAATTCTGTTTTAAAAAAGCAGGCAGTTGGTTTGTGGATCAGAGTTTGCTGATTCCTGCTATACTGTGCTAAAGCATGCATTCCCTGTTTTTCCATAAGAGCCAGAACCACCCTTTCTGCCAGCTCTGTTCCCTGGCTTTGTGGTTTGGGTGGTTCGGGCCCCATTTTTGATCCAGGGCTGGACATGTGGCCAGGGTCTGGCTAAATATCATGCGTATCCTATATCTGCTATGATTGTCTTAGGGGTGAACACCTGAGTCAAGGCAGTCAGAGTCAAATTAAATCAAATTAAGGAACTTTTGCTCGGATTTCGGTTAAGAAAGATGTATGACTAGGATGTTTGGACCAACATGTGACAAGAGTTCCTGTCTTTGGTGGGATTCCCCTCATACAAGGATTTCATTCCTAGGAAAACCTGAGGGGGTATATGGAAGTCAGTCTGAGAAGGTAGGGAAGCCAAGCAAGGATGCAGTATCAAGCCAAGCCCTGTAGCTTTGGCTGAGTTCTGTGGGAGGTGAGGCGGCTCCGGAAACAACGTCAGCTGCAAAGTCATTCCTGTCGGGGGTGAGGGAGTTGGAGTATTTATACCTTGCACCTATGAGTTGTGGTTAAACTGCCCCCGGGGAGTTTAGAATCCCAGGAACATCTAGCTTTCAGAGCAGCAGCAGGCAACGCTAGCTCCAGAGCCAGATGGCAAGGAAGCACAAGTCTGTCAGAAGCGAAAGGACAGCAGGTTAGGGTGTTCAAGAGCCATGTGTAGTAAGCCAGCAGTTTCTACTACGCGGCTAGGGAGAGAAGTGGACAGAGAAAGGAGCAAAGGGAAGACACAGGGAAACATGACGTCTGAGGACATTTTTGAACCTGTGTCCGGTATTCCTAAAAGCCTAATGCACCCCTGGTGACTTGCACATATTTGGTGGAGGTAGGGGCACTCTGAGTTTTCTATTAGCTCTCTGGATAGAGACCAATGATTCATTAGTTTCCATAACACGAAGTGGGAAGAAAATAAACCTCAACAGAAGGTATATTGGCCTTTGGATATCTAGTCTTGGAAATATCTTCTCTCAGCTGAGCTCTTGTATCTCCATTTCTGTTTTTAATAACAGCCCGACTGTAGAATTGCCAGGATAGGAGTCTTTCACACCCTTCTAAAAATCCAGCCTCTGAGAATGAGGGAGGGTCTGGAAAGTCTGACCCCAGCTGGGGATGAACCCCAGGTGCACTCAAGACCTTAATAAATAATGGAGCACAAGTAGAAGGAACAGCAAGAAATGTGGGAAATGTGATATCTCAGTTCTGAGGCCCGGTGGACCAATGTGGCAGTCCTGGATAGAAACAGATTAAGTGTGAGAAATCACTCATCCCTAATATACAGTCGTTTCATAGACTTTGCTATCGTGAGAGGCATTCAGCTTCAGTAAGTCACAGACAACAAAATGTGCATTTTTTCACTTCAGAGGATTTAGCCAGTTGATTAACTATAAAAAGGGGGAGGCTGGTAGGTAAAAGACTATGCTTTCACTTCAGGGAATTCTGGTGGAGCCCTCCAAGAGACTGAGTTCACATGGCAGCTGTGGGACTCTCCTGGATAATAGCTCACATCAGAAAACCACCGTAAAGGATTTGGCAAGCAGGGACTAGCACAGGGGTATGGTGGGCAGGGAATTTACAGGAAGTCTCTCCTCCTATCCTCACGGTTAGGGAAATTCTTAAAGACATGGCAGAATAAGTGGAAGTCCAGCACTGGGTCTCATCTGAAGTCACCTCATGTTTTTGGGAAAACAACAAACGTATAGTGCTACAGAGAGAGATGATGGTCATGGAAATACTCTTCCTCACTAACCCGGTATGTTTATTCCTCTTTTTCTTACTTTTAAGTAAGTCTGCTTGTCACCAGGATAGGAAATCAGGAAGACATTCAGAGATTTACTGATATCACTGTAATCTGGGCTGGATTTATCAACAGGCTGATTGGATTAGGTGTAACCCTTTTACATTGCTAGTGTCAATGTCTGTAAATTGTTTTTCTAATGTTACTATTCCAATAGAAGACCCCAACTTTATTACTCATTAGCTGTGTGACTTAGGCAAGTAACTCCTTAATCTTTAAGCCCTAATAATCCTATTATAAAACAATAAAAGCATATATCCCATAGGGGTCATTTTGAGAATTAAATGAGATAATCCATGTAAGGTATCTTCACATGCTAAGCACCAAGTAAATCTGAGTTAGGATAATACAAATTATTATGATTATTATCATTACTAGGGCAGGTCTGAAACTGTAAAAGGTGGAGGGCATTTTCCATCGTCAGTCAGACTTCCAAGTTCACCTTTCATCCCCCAAATTGGCATCAAAGAAAGAACCTGAACTTTGGAGTTGAAGATCTGGGATACATTCCAGCTACGTAAACGTAGACAGGTTACTTGAAAGTCTCTGAGCCTTGATTTCTTTATCTACAAAGTGAGGAATGCCCATCTGGTTGGGTTGAAGTAGAGATTAAACTTAAAATGTCTACACTGTGCCAGGTGCACAATAGGCACAGATTAATATTCTACCTCATGACTGCAACTTCCTGGGTGTCTAATGGCTCTGGTTTTCTTGGGAGGCTTAAAAACCTCTCCCTCCCCAAGTAAAAACCTCAGTTCAACAGATTCTGTTTTTTTTTCCTTTAAATTTGTTTTTTTAAACACTATTACCGTTTTTATTATTTTTTTCTTTCAAAATTTTATTTAAATTCAGGTTAGTTCACATATAGAATTTTATTAGTTTCAGGGGTAGAATTTAGTGACTCCTCAGTTTCATATAATATCCAGTGCTCATTACATTAAGTGCCTTCCTTAATGCCCATCCCCCAGTTACCCTATCCCCCCACCTCCTTCCAACAACCCTCAGTTTGTTCCCTATAGTTAACAGTCTCTTATGATTTGCCTGCCTCTCTGTCTTTATCTTATTTTATTTTTCAACAGATTCTTTTTTAGTTAATTAGTTAATTAACATAGAATGTGTTATTTGTTTCAGGGGTACAGGTCTGTGAATCATCCATTGTACCCAATTCATAGCACTCACCATAGCACATACCCTCCCCAGTGTCCATCACTCAGCCACCCCATATTATCATTATTTTTAAGTAAGCTCTAGGTCCAATGTGGGGCCTGAACTCAGGACCCCAAGATCAACAGCCGTATGCTCTATTCACGGAGCCAGCCAGGTGCCCTTCCAGAGTTTGTTTTACTCTCTTTCAATTTTATAGAACAAAGCTATAAAAGTATTAATAATATTCATTCAAGAGTTGTTTTTGATTACCTACTAGGTGCCAAGCACTGAGTGTACAACAGAGAATAAAACGGATGAATGTCCCTGCCCTCTGAGAACAGGTCTTCCGTTGACTTGTCTTTTACCAGCAGAAAGCTAAGTAAATAGAATATACAGCATGTGAGATGAGGATAATTCTTAAAAAAAAAAAAATTTTTTTTTCATTTATTTATTTGAGAGAAAGAGAGAAAGGGAGGGAGCACGAGCAGGGGAAGGTACAGAGGGAGAAGTAGACTCCCCACTAAGCAGGGAGCCTGATGTGGGGCTCAATACCAGGACCCTGCCTGAGCCGAAGGCAGACACTTAAACGACTGAGCCATCCAATTGTCCCTATGAGGATAATTTACTTAAGGGTAAAAAAAATAGAGTAGAGAATAAGGATAGGAAGCCCGTGTGTGTGTGTGTGTGTGTGTGTGTGTGTGTGTGTGTGTGTGTGTGTGAATTCTAAGGCAAGTACCCAGGAAGGGCTGACTGAGAATTTGACTTTGGGTACAGACTTGAAGAAAAAGAGCAAGTAAAAACATGAAGGAGATAGGCAGAGAGAGGTAGGTAACCTCCAATCCCACAATCCTTTTATGTAACACGCAACCTATTTGACAGCATTTTTATATCAAATTCGGCATTACTAGCTTTCACTCCTAAATTAAGGCTTACTCATCTTTGGCCAGGCTTCTAACACTGCAGACGGGATTCAAAACTGCTATTGGGGGAACCAGGTTAATACCTGTTTCTAAGACGATAGATAGCACTGGCAGAAACATTCACTTCCCCAATAACTATAGCTGAAAGCATACTGATTTTCAATGCTTTCCCTGTTCTCCGAACTTTGGTCAAAAATCTTTCCTCTAAAAAATGTCCTCAGTTGTATTCAACCCAGTTTGATACCCTGAAAGACCATGGTCCAGAGGCACAACCAGGAATTAGAATGATACCACATCACTTACACAATACTTGGAATGTTCCAGGCTCTTCAAGTGTTATATATTGTTACCTCATCTGTCCTCTCAATAGCCTGTGAGGTAGGTTCCTTTATTATCACCATTTTGCAGATGAGAAAACAGAAACAGAAGATTAAGTAACTTGCCCAAAGTCATGCACCTTATAAAGTAATAGATGAAATTTTGAGTCCAGTTGAGTGATTTTCAACCTTTAATATGCAGTCGAGTGGCCTGAAAAGTAAGTTAAACCCAAATGGCTGGGCCCCACTCACAGAAATTCTGATTGAGTCGGTCTGGGCTAGGACCTAATAATTTGCTTTTCTGACATGTTCCCAGGTGGACCGCAGTTTGAGAACCATTGTGTTACGTTACACCGCTTCAAGATGGAGGGGACTCTTTTCAAGAGCTATGACAGAAGAAAAAAAATGCTGTCCTTAAAAAAGCATCTCCCTTCTGTCTGTGGGTAACAAACTGGGGAATCAATGTTTACATCAAATTCAACTGAATTGGCCCCGAGCTCTTTTTAGTATCTCCCAGCCAAGTTTACCATATAAGACAATGGTACCTATAATTTTTAAGGAAGGAGGAATCTGTTCAGAGGTATCTGAGAGTTTTGAAGGTCCCCAGAAGTGCATACATAGAAGGTAATTAAAACAATAACCCGCAGTTAGTCAGTCCTCTGGGTCTACACCTTCTCTATGTCCATGTCCCTTTGCGATCTGATACTGCCCCTTCTTCCAGTGAGAAGTGGGATCTGTTTTCCTGCCCCATTGAACAGGAGCCAACCTACTGCTTTGACAAGTAGGGTGTTGCAGATATGGTGCTCAGTTTTGGGGCCTTGGTCTTAAGAAGCGTTGCAGTTTTTGCTCTTACCCTCTTGGAACCTTGAAATCACTAAGCAATGAAGAAGCCCAGTGGAGTTTCCTGGAGGAGGAGTGGCTTCCCCGTAAACTGAGATGCTCCAGCCTAGAGCCAGGAGGAGGGGCCACAGACAAGCTGACAGCAGAAGTGATTGAGAAAGTTTCCTAGGTTTTCTTTCCATTTGCTGTCTCTGCTTGCTCCAGCCCCACTCACCAGCGACTGCTAAGAAACTTCAATCGCAGATTCTAAATGTAACTACTTGCCTTGGTTTTGGAATGTTCCATCTTTATCTGCAGTTGGTTCCGATATCAGGCTATCCATAAGCCTGAGAGTTGTGTTTCCCTGTGTGTAGTAGGCCAAGAATTTAGGGCCACGACACAGATCATCAGTATGACATGGAGCTATTCCTTTTTTTTTTTTAAGTTCTGTTGTAACCCTTCTGGTTGGGTCAAGAATAATTACACTTGCTAACTGAGCTTCAGATTAGTACAAAGAGAGTAGACTTTAGACCAAGAACTTTGAGAGCCAATTTATCTAACTAGGATTTAATAGCATTATTTTGTTTCCCGTGAGTGTGTCTGTGTGTGTGTGTGCGCGCGCGCGTGTGTGCATGTGTGCACATCACCTGTTTTATAGAATGATCCTGGTTTTTCATTTGTTTGTCATATAAAATTTTATTTTCAGGTAAATGTGATCATTTCAAAGCCATATTCACTTGTAGAAAAAAAGTAATATCAAATGATAGCACCAGAAGCAAATACATGTGGCAGAAGCTGTGAAAAAAAGGCAAGATATGGCAAATAACTGAGATGCTCAGACAAGTGCCTCCAAATTGTGGTGACCTCGAAGACCTCCACGCTCCACTTTTCAAAGCCTGTGCACTGCTGGTCAGAGGACAACTGTCCTGGCTCCCAGCTTGCCTTTCCTTGTTCTTTCTTCCATCCTCATCCTGGGCTCTTGGAGAGGGGATCTTCCAGGCTTTAAAACCTATCAGAGAAAAGGGAAGCACTACCATTTATGGAAGCCCTTTAACCTTCTGTCTTCTTCCCCACTTAGCAGGAGGACATGACTATGTGGTCTTTTGAGTGAAAGGATCTCAGACCCTTAAGGCTCTTTCTCTCCACTCCACCCTTTTTAAAAAGATGTTATTTATTTATTTGAGAGACAGACAGAGCACGCACAAGAGAGCACAAGTGATGGAGAGGGCAAAGCTGGCTGCTCATTGAGTGCATAACCTGACTCCAGGGGTCCCAGGACCCTGGGATCATGACCTGAGCCAAAGACAACTGCTTAACAGACTGAACCACTCAGGTGCTCCTTTCTATTTCCTTTTTTGTTTTGTTTTGTTTTTAAAGATTTTATTTATTTGACAGAAAGAGACACAGCAAGAGAGGGAACACAAGTGGTGGGAGAGGGAGAAGGAGAAGCAGGCCTCCAGATGAGCAGGGAGCATGATGTGGGGCTTGATCCCAGGACTCTGGGATCATGACTTAAGCCGAAGGCAGACACTTAACCAACTGAGCTACCCAGGTGCTGCTGCTGCTTCCTCTTCTTCTTCTTTTTCTTTTTTTTATTTTTTTAAGGTTTTATTTATTTGACAGAAAGACTCTTTTCCTTTTTGAAATGTGAATGTACTGTTTAGGGCTGAATGTATCTTTTTCTTAGGAAACTCTTAAGACCCTGAATGGCTGAGAAGGCTGGGTAACTTGCAGCTGTCATGGGCTTTAGAGGTTCATTTGATAGCATCAGCCCCGCTCACCAGTCTAGAAGGCTGTAGCCCAAAGAGTGAAATCATAGGTCAGGACCAGAGGGGGAAAGATTGCAAGAAACTCTCTTATGATGCATTTGGGTATGTAGGACGGGCATAAATCCAGTAGAAAAGCAGAGACAGGAACTCTCAATGTTGAAGCCATTTACATGGAGTCCTTTTCATGTGCCAGGTACTGTTATATGGACTGGGGATAGAGAAGTCAACAAAATAGGGGACCTGTTCTAGCAGGGCTCACGTTCTAGTAGCAGAGACACAAAGTAAACAAATATACAAAATAATACAGAGAATAATACCAGATAGTGATAATCGGTATGAAGAAAAATTAAGCGGCTGCTTAAAGGGATTGAAAATGAGTGTGTATGAGTGTCTACAGGGTGTGTGTGTGTGTGTGTGTGTGTGTGTGTGTGTGTATACAGGGTGCTAGTTTAGTGATCAAAAAAGCCTTTCTCATGGGAAAACACTTGAGTAGAGATAGGATAAAGTATTTCTTAGTTAGAGATTGTTAATTGGCCGGATATAGGCCAACTTCAGACTACAGATGTGATTTGCCTAGAAGACATGCTTGACTTGGTCAGTATTTCACATAAAATCTGGATTTTTGGTTTCTCTTGAAATAATAGTTCCAGAAGCAACACTGGGCCCACTGGAGAGTGCTTTACTCCGGTAAAGTGAGTGACAGCTACCGTCCCTGGATGAGCCATGTGCTCTCTGACTGGCCTGCTTTTCTCACGTACTTTCCCTGTCCTACCTCTGCAGACATTTGAGTTTGTTGACTTTTATTCTGAGATCAGAAAACAAAACAAAACAAAAAATAGCAAGGATTATTTCTGCCTTCAAATATTATTAGCAAAACAGACTCTTCTGTGTTTTGACATATACATTTGGAAGACTATGCTACAGCCTATTTCCAAAACGCATCATTCAGTCAATAAACATTCTTGGTGTATAGGCTAGGAGGACAGAACAGAAAAAAAAAAAAAAAAAAACCCAGGATGATGAAAGCTATATCTTCTGCCCTCAAAGGACCCGCAGTCAACTGGGAAAGACAGATATTTGAAGAAAGAATCACAGTGCTAGGAGTAAGAGAGTGCTAAAGAAGCACTGGGTTAAGAATTTAACTCTGCTGGGATGAACGGTTATGGGGGTGGGGGAAGCATTCTAGAAGAAAAAGGTATGAATAGGGCATGGAGGTGAAAGAGAACTGGGGCTACCCCTTGTGACTGGAATTCCCCCCACTCCATCTTACCCATAGTCCTACACTCTACAGTGCCTTCTTTCTCTAGAGCTTTGAAATTTCCCTTCTTATAATCTCACCTTTATGGAAGGCAAGGCAAGAGGCAGACAGCTTCCCTCCCCTGTTCTTGAAGAGTCTGGGGGCAGTGCTGAAGAAGAGAGTTCAAGGATGTTTTGAGTTTGCCACTTCTCTCCTGTGAAATACCTCAATAATTCGGTTGACCAGTGGTCTTTAGTACTCTCCACATGTCAGGGTCAAGTGACACCAACAAGCTTCCTGCTATTTTTCATAGCAAGTCATGAGAAAATGTAATGTCTTGAAACAATTGATGAATATCTCTAGGTTCTGTGTGTTGATTTGGCTCACTTGGTGGTTCTTCTTTGGGGTGTTCTATGTAGTTGCAGTCTTATAGGGCTGGGGCTGGAGTTATCTGAAGGCTCAGCTAGGTTGGTTGTCCAACATGGCTTCTTCATTCATATATGTGGTGCTCTAATGCTTCTCCTTAAGACTCTTGGTCGAAGCAGTCATGAGACAGTCCAGAGTCAAAGGGTTGGAAGAATAAACCCCATCTTCAATGTGGAATGTCATGCATGTACTGAGGGAGAAGGAACTGGTGGCAACTATGGAGACAGGTTACCTTAGTCAGCATAGGGGGACATCTTCCCAGTGCTCAGATAAGTTCTGACAATGTCAGGTCAATGGAAGGAGTTTCAAGGCTTGGGACTTCTTGGGGTTATTCCTCTAGAGGAATTTAGGGGTTGTTAACTGTGAGATGTCATTAGTAGACTTCATTAAAATCAGAAGTCTGCAGTGATATCTGGTTAGCCTTCCTGTTCCTCAGTACACTCCTAGCTCCCCAAAAGGGAAATTAAACTCTACTTGTAAGTTGGAAGTATTCTAAAAGCTCTCTGAGGTGACCATGAGATATGGAAGAAAAAGCATGGCCAGTGAGACATGGATTTGTTTATAATTTCTGCCACACAAGTTAGCCTGGTGAGTTTTCTTTCTTCCTTCCTTTCCTCCTTCCTTCCTTGCTTTCTTTCTTTCTTTCTCTTTTATTTATTTATTTATTTATTTATTTATTTATTTATTTATGAGAAAGTATGAACAGGGTGGTGATGAGAGAGAGAGAAGCAGGCTCCCTGCTGAGCAGGGATCCTGACTCAGGGCTAGATCCTAGGACCCTGAGATCATGACCTGAGCCAAAGCCCTATGCTTAACCGACTGAACTACGAGATGCCCCTTTAGCACAAAAGTGTTTAATTTTGATAAAATACATTTTATTTTATGTAATATGTTTTTGGATTCATATTTGAAAACTGCTAAACCCACGTTGTGCAGATTTTTCTCTCAGTTTTTTCTCTTAGAACACCTATAGCTTTATATTTTACATTCAGTCTATGATTAATTTTAAGTTAATTTTTTTATAAAGATTTACTTTAAAGAGAGCACGTGCATGAGTGGAGGGAAGGGCAAAGGGAAAGAGAGAATTTTAGGCAGGCTCCCTGCTGAGCACAGATCATGACAGGGGTTCCATCCTAGAACCCTGAGATTAGGACCTGAGCCGAACTCAAGAGTTGGATGCTTAACCAATTGAGCCACCCAGTGGCCCCAATTTTTAATTTTTTATAAAGTATGAGGTATTTGTTCAGATTTTTTTGGCTAAACAAAAACTAAAATGTTCATTTATTGAGATGGAGATATTGAAGAGGCAGCTGAGTCGGGCATTCAAGTCTGAAGTTCAAAGGGAAGACACAGATCAGAGATACAGATTTGAGAAGATTTAGTACTATTTCTTTGATGATATTTCCCTCTCATTTTCTCTACCCTTTCTGAATGCCTATTAATCAGATTTTTAACCTCTTAGGTTGACCTTCTTATTCTCTATCTTTGCTTTCGTGTGTCTAATTTCTTACCTTGAGAGGGCTTCCGTTCTCTGAGGGATTTCCTTGACTTTTTATTTTCTCCATTTACTTGTTTACTTATATTTTCTTATCATAGTTTAACCTTTCAATTTCTTTGTTTTTTATTGTTCCTTTTTCTATAATACTTAGCTCTGGGTTTATCAATTTAAGATTTTCTCGTATTTCTCCAAAGATATTAATTCATATCTTTGAGGTTTTCTCCTGTTACTTATCTTTGAGATTTGAGTGAATAAATGAGTGTGTATGTGTGTGTGTATGTTTTAGAGAAATTTCTTCATGTGTCTAATGATCCTTGATTGCCATAATTATGAATAAGATGTTAAAAATCTTTAGAAGCTATTATAGACTTAGTTATGTTCTCTCCAAATTCTTATGTTGAAATTCTAATCCCCAGTACCTCAGAATGTGACAATATTTGGAAATAGTCTTTGAAGAGGTAATTAAAGATGGGGCACCTGGGATGCTCAGTCAGTTTAGCATCTGCCTTCAGCTCAGGACATGATCCCGGGGTCCTGGGATTGAGCCCTGCATTGGGCTCCCTGCTTAATGGGGAGCCTGCTTCTCCCTCCCCTCTGCCTACTGCTCCCCCTGCTACCCCCACTTGTGCTCTCTTCCTCTCTCTCCATCAAATAAAGAGATAAATATAATTTTTTTAAAAAAAGATAATTAAGGTAATATGAGGCCATATGGGTAGGCCCTCATTCTGTATGCCTGGTGTCCTCAAGAGGAGATTAAGACCCCAACAGAGGGAGATCATGTGAAGACAAAGGGAGATGAAAATGATCTACAAGCGAAGGAGAGAGATCTCAGAAGACACCAACCCTGCTGACACCTTGTTCTCAGACTTCTAGGACTCCAGGAAAACAAACTGCTACCGTTTAAGATACCAGTCTGTGGTATGTGGTTATGGCAGCCTTGGCAAACTAACATAGAAGCTGTCAGACATAAGGCTGTCATCTCTTAGGGTTATTTGCTAGAGAACTGGCTGTTTCATTGGTGCATATCTATTTCCCTCCCCAAAATACATACACACAATTTCAGTATGTAGTAGTCATTCAGTATCTCTAGGGATGAATTCTTCAACTCCTATTGGAGGTGGGCACCTAGTTAAGCTTGGTGGTCCAGTCATTCAGGATGCAAATTTTTCACTTGACTGCCCCTTTTACTATCTTGTTACCTTACTGTCACATTCTGCTGTGTTTGGTGCTTCTGAACAAAAGTCTTCCCTTCCACTTTTTTCTTTCTTTCTTTCAATTTTTTTTTCTTTTTTAATTTTAAATAGGCTCCATGCCCAGCACAGAGCCCTACATGGGGCTCGAACTCAGGACACTGAGATCAAGACCTGAGCTGAGATCAGGAGTAATATGCTTAATCCCTTTCACTTTCACTGGAGAATAGAATCTGGCTGTCAGTTGTGGGGAGTGGAGCATTTGGCTGCTGGTATCTCCGCATGGGGAGGGGGAAGGTGGTGTATGAATACACATCTGGAATTCCAAGCCTTTCATGCACTTGTTTCACTTTAAGCCTTCCCCCTGGCCATGTATCCCTGTAGTTGCTCACGAGGTCTCCGGGGCAAATCCGTTCACTTTTTTTTTTTTTTTTTTTAAGATTTTTAAACTTCTTTATTTGACACAGAGAGAGAGAGAGAGAGATCACAAGCAGGCAGAGAGGCAGGCAGAGAGAGAGGGGGAAGCAGGCTTCCTGCTAAGCAGAGAGCCCGATGCAGGGTTTGATCCCAGAATCCTGAAATCATGACCTGAGCCAAAGGCAGAGGCTCAACCCACTGAGCCACCCAGACAACCCAAATCCATCCACTTCTAATTGGCTGTCCCCTTGAGTATGAATTTAGGATTAAGCTTTTTCTTCGGCCACATCAGTTGCCACTCCACCGTCTGCCTTCCATCTTCCCAAAGTGTGAACAAGCGTCCCCTTTTCCTCACCAGGAAATGCCTTTTCTTCCTTTACCACTATGTTGTTGGAGGAGATAAGGGAATGCATTCAATCCATCATTTGTTGCTGTCCAGGCAGTGTTTGGAAAAAGGAGGAAGATAAGGTGATTGTAAAAATATATTTTTCTCACTAGAAATCAGAGCTGATCATGAAAATAAAATTCTAAAGACTTTTTAAAAGTTGGTTTTATAACCAGTAGAAAGTAAAAGAACTGAGTTGCACTTGCTCTCTTTGCATTTATTTCCTCACCTGTCAAATAATAGGGTGAGACTGTGTTACTGGTTGTTTCCCCACACCAAGTGATTGTTAGAATCAGCTGGGGTGCTTGTTTGTAATTCGGATCCCTCAACCACAGGGCCAAAGATCCAGATTCGTCCATAGGTCTGGGGTGGGGACAAATGGGGGTCCAGTTGGGGGCAATGGGGACCGATAATCTTTTGGGGCCCATGACGCTTGGATATTCTCTGAGTCTGTGAATTTCATTTCTATTGCTTGATTCTCTTTTTAGCTGGAAACTGTTTTATGAATAACAAATATTATAAATATTTGGACAATTGTAAGGGTGCCTGGGTGACTCAGTTGGTTAAGCATCTGCCTTAGACTCAGGTCATGATCTCAGAGTCCTGGGAGTGAGTCCTGCATTGGGCTCCCTGCTTTTCCCTCTGCCTCTAAGCCAACTCATGCTCTCTCTCTCACTCTCTCTTGCTCTCAAATAAGTAAATAAAATCTTTTAAAAAATTAAAAAAAAATCAGACAATTGTAGATCTAGTAAGAGCCTTAAACTGAACATCAATATTACATAAAAATGGGCCAAAGATTAACAGGGGAAGCATATAATGGATGTTGTAGCTGGGAGGGCTGGAGTGGGGGTGTTGTAAGTAGATGATTTATGATTTGGAAAAAATGTCAAAATATATTTTTATATTTGGAAAGCAAAATGCCTTTCTCACATAATAATTTGGAACATTAAAAGCTATTGGTTTTTTTTTTTCTTATCTGACATGATGCACAGGAAAATAAATGTCATTTCTGCACATAAATCTCACTAGTCAAAATGGAAGTCAGAGGTGGTGGGAATGGTGTCATGAGATTTTCAGGCTTATCCAAAGGGGTCATGGGCTTAAAAAGGTTGCAGAGCACTGCAGTAATGAGATGGACTGGTTTCTGAAGAAAAGTGAGAAAAGAAAACCATTAACTCCAACTGTCACTCTTCCAACTGAATATTGAAACCACTTGGGAACAAATTTTGAGTGAGGTTTACAGTCATAAACAACATTGGTGTTTTTGAGGTTTGCTTGTGAATCGCCATTTAGCGGTACCACATGCTTCCTAGAGATGTGTTTAATTGTCATATTTTAAAACCTTCAAACGTGTTAAGTTGCCTGTTACACAGAGCTAACTTATTGAAAGGTTTCTGTTCGCTTAGATTAGTGGATTTGTGTGTTGTGTTTTGGCTTCGTGAACAGAAGATTCAGGAGACTGGAATTTCCATTCTACTTTCACAATGACGGTGTATAAATGGGAACAAGTCACTGAGTATTTTATCTGTAAGTCTTTGGATAAAATGTACTGCATCCAAGGGTGACTTGGCTCAAAATTTGTCACTATGGACTGCCAAGGTTCATTTGACAGACTTGGCCAACTTGGTAAGTTTCTTCCTCATTCTTTCTCCTTCTGTATATTGAAGATAAATGAGGGCACGAGATCCAAAGTGCTAGCTGCTTGTTGTAGTGATAGTCATGGTAGTAATGTAGTGACAGTCGTGGTATGATGGTAGTGGTATTCTTATTATATATATCCCTCCTTAATGTCAGAGGGGAAATGAATGAAGGAGACCGGAACATTCGATCATGTTTTAAAGACAGTGGGTCTAGAAAAAGAAAGCTGATTTTGAGCCCTAATTCTGCTGGCTCTGTAACTTGGTCAGGATGGTTTAAGTTCTCTGAGCTTCAGTTTCCTTGTTTATAAAATTGAGGTCACAATAGCTACCTGATGGCATCGCTTTGAGAACTAGATGAAATAATGTTTTTAGGAATGAGGACTGTGCCTAGCATTTTGTCCCAAAGATGATGGGAACCACTGTAAACTTTTCAGTAAAAGAATGATATGATTAGGTTTATGTTTCAGTAAATGTGAAGGATCAGTAGGGAGCACATAAAACTGGAAAATGAGATTTGAAGCAGGGAAACAGGTGAAAAAGTTGGAATATGACTGAAAAATTACATAATCTTAAGTATAGCAGAGGAAGAAGTGGCGAAAATGAGACATCCTTGAGTGATGGCAGTGAGGCCTGGTCTCATTGGTCTTTGTACCCCTGGTACCAAGCATGAAGCCTGACCTACAGTTGGGGCTGAGAAAATATTTTACTTGATTGTAGAATTGCCTCAATTTGATTCATTGTCATCACAAAAGGTAATAAGGTGAGAAATTCTGTTGTTCTAACTGATGTGTGGTTTTTTTTTTTTTCATGTTTCTGCTTTCCCCCAACTCTCTCCCTCTTTTCAATTCAGGGAGCTAAACATTTTGCCTTCTTATCCTTGGGAAAGAGGCTCCATGGGAGAAAGTAGACTTTAAAAGTGTTATCAAATTAACAAATGATCATTGTTTCAAAAAATCCTCATCTCATTTGGAAGAATACATGATGAATTAGAGTCAATGTCTCCTTCACAAAAATAAAAAAAAAAATTCTTGCCCTGAATGATGGAGAGAAGCAGAGGGGGTATGATAAGATCTGGTGGCTTTCTAGGGTAATGGGGATGAACCAAGGATTCAGGAAACTGGATAAGCTTGAGGAGGCTCAAGTTTCTGTCCCTGGGTAATGTCTGGGGGTGTGAGTGGCAAGAGGCAAGTTCCAGCCCCACCACTGTCCTAAGGGGGCAGCCCTACTGTTGTCTGGGTAATGTAAGCTTCACTGAGTTCCTTGTTTAGAGCATGGCATTGCAACAGCAAATGAATCTAGGACTGAAGAATATAAGTTTCCCACAGATCATAGCAGTGCCCTACAGTGGAATTTTCCCACACGGAGGTGTGACTCAAAGGAGAATCAGGGTCTTAAAGAGGCCTACTGATGGGAATGACAATGAAGGGCAAAACGGTGCCATATTGGCCTGCCAATGACCAACGACTGAGGTCTGGAAGGGAACCAGGACCTCTGAGTGGATGATAGTGTAGACACCCACCAAAATCAGATATTCTCTCCTACTCCATCCTGATACTTTGACCCTATGAGTCCTGTGAACCTAGTGACCCCCAAAGTTCTGATGCAGCCCTGGGCAAGCCGAGGAGCTTACATTTGAATTAACTCAAATTATGTCTTTACTATGCAAAAGTGTGGGGACTCACAATATAAATTGAGTTCGGTTATAAAAATATGAAGAAAATTTCTTGGGCACCTCATTTTGTCAACTGACATTCCAGATTCCTATATGAATAAATTCTTGGACAAATTAGTAGAAGTAGAGTTGGCACTGATTTTAAGTTGCTGCATGAACACATTCTATGAGGCACAGGTCAGAACCCACCTGAGGTACAGATTTAATCTAGGAACCCACTCTTCAGGATTATTGCCAAATTGAGCCTGATAAGAATGGAAAGAGAATAAAAATCATGCAATATGAAAAATCATGTGAAGAACTGGGATCGTTAGCTGGGACTCTAGCAGTTTTCTAGCAGTGAGGACTAAGGCTGGAATTCCTGCAATGTTTGTGTAGCACGGGCTGTTTTCCAGCTACTATCTCAAGACCTTCATAAAAGTTAATTTCAGTTCTTATGAAAAACCAGAGCAATAAGTACTATTATTATCCCCATTTACCAGGTGAAAAAATAAAGATGCAAAGAGGGTACATAATTTGCTCAAGTTCATATAGCTGATATGTGACAGAGCCAGGATTCATTGGCCTCACTTCTCTCACTGTCATGTTCTAATTAGTGTGACAAAGAACTTTATTTACAGTCAGAAAGGACTATGAGCCACAGGAGCAGTGATTTCACTGAAAGTGAGTTAGGCAGGTGTCATGGTTGGTATCGAGAAACTCTGAGGTCTCTGATTCTGACTTCTATGAGGCTATTTCCTTGATACTTTACTGGCTAATTAAATTTTTTAAAAATTTGGTTTGAAATGACCTTTTTCTCCCTCAAGTGGCATGTGAGACTTACTCAACAAAAAGCAATAAAAATCTAGCTCAGGTGATGTAGCTCTTGTTCTATGTACATAATCATCCTTACAAGTACCCTATTGAAAAATAGCAGACTTTTGTAAGTGAAAATATTTTATTTATGTAGTTACAAAGCTAATTGAGGATGACTTGGTGAAATTTTTTCAGATTCTATCATGCTTAAAACAAAAATCTTTTTTGGGAGGATGACTCTATTTCCTGATTGTTGATTCTGATGGCTGAATTTCTAGGGGTTCGTTTTTCCTACATGTTTTGGAATTTTGGTTTGAGAGCTCATCTTGTGGAAGAGGGGGTCCTCTACCCATTCCCACTTCTATCTGCATTCACTTCTGTCTAACAAACCTGAGATTATCATGATCAATCTATTCTTCCATCTCATTATAACACTGGAAGTGTCACAATTGGTTGTCCATGAGGATCTGTCTCTTAGGAATATCAAGAGTTTCAGTACTTCTGGAATGCATTCAGAAAGTGGATGAGTACAATGAAATGAGGGCAAACTCCAACTTGCTTTATGTAACACTGACCTTTTCAAGTATGCAACTACAAAAAATTCAAGAAAGGGTTATATTGTATTTTAGACTGAACATTATCAACAGTGGTTTACCATTTTGGAAAATCAAATTACTGACAGTCTAAACACTTAGGTTTTTGAGTTGCCAATACTGTGCATGGCATTAATTGGCTGCTGTAGCTATCTCTTTCACTGTGATTGCTACACAGAGTTGCAAATATCTAACAACTTCCTTACACCTTTCAATGTGACTGTGACCAAGCATTTACATATTGAAGTTATAAATTCCTTTCCTTCTATTTATTCTTTATCGTAAAGTTAGTCTTATAGTGATTTTTAAAAATCTGTATATAGGTAGGTTAATTTATTGTTAAATTTCATTTGGGGCAGAACAGAGGGTACTATAAATATTTATTATAAAATGGAGGTTTGAGGGTTTAAAGAGCTTTCGTTTTAAGTTTCTATCATCCCCAAAACCTCAAAATGAAACCAAGCCCAAACCTCTCAATTAGAAAACCAGGGCTTCCTTGAATCTTGACTCAGGTTTACTAAAAGAATATATGACACTTCACGAAAGTTGGTAGGTGGTAAGGTTTCCAGGGAAAGTATTGTGAAGCATATATCAGGTTTAGAAAAAACCAAATATCGGGATTAGAAAATTTTACTGTCTCAGAATATTGGCAGAAACTGTCTACTTAGCATGTGTTAACGTACACATTATATAAGCAAGTGCTGTAGCAAGCCTTCAGTATTCATACACATTTCTGTTAGAGTATTTATGTATTTTTTTTCTTTCTCTTATTCTCTTACACGGATGAGTAAGGATGTCTGATAAGGATATCAGAGGATACATTTTAGCTCCAAGACAGGGGAGATCCGAAAAACAGATGACCTTCCTTTTTTAAACTCAACATTGCTTTCCGTTGACTTGGTGGAGGTTCTTTGCCTTTATTCCATTTTTCTCCTTGAAATACCTTTTCTCTCTTTATTTCCACTCTTTCAAGTCCTATGTTATACATTGAAAGAATAAATGGACAAAAATGTCTAATGAAAAAAGGGAAGCAAAGCTTAATGAATGAAGAGTCATCTTGCCAAATAATAAGATGTTTTATTATTTGGCCATATTGAATAAAATACCATGTTAAAGTACAAGAATATTACAGAAGAAGACTCTACCAAAAGCTGTTATGATAAAAATGATAAATGAGTAAAGATTATTATATAAAGGGTGAGTACACAATAGATAAAACTTGGAAAGTTAGATTCTTACTATATATCATGTATCAAAATAAATCTAACAGAATTTAAAAGTTTTATTTAATGTAAAAGATGGCAGAAAATATGGAGGATGGTGAGTATCATGATCTCAGAGAGGGAAGTAACTCTATACGAAAACACAGAAAGCAAACCAATGGAGAAAATCACAAAG